>NC_083343.1:99680701-100315981 GCF_019175385.1 Lycium barbarum | reverse complement strand
TTTCTTGCACTCAGTCCGTATTGTGACTTACCGGACCCCAAATCAAAGTCCGATTAATCCCTAATATTTTTGGACTAGTCCATATCTCTTATCTCAATTTTTAGAATAATTCGTGTTTTAATTTATTAGCCTATTCTCTTAATACCCGGTCTAAAAAAAATTGACCCGGTCCATTTATGGACCGGGTCCAGCCCATTTTCGTTCAGGATAAGGGAAACCCTTTTAGGGTTCCCTTATCATTTTTCCTCGCCCCACCGCCGCAACTCCCTCGTCTCCCTCCCCATTTTCATCGTCATCTCCACCATCGCACCTCCCTCCGCCTCCCATCTCCGCCGTCTCCATCTATCTCTCCGTCGCCACCCACCTCGTCATCACCCACCTCCATCGCCATCGCCCTAACTCCACCCACCTTCCACCATCTCCACCGCACCTGTACCCCCCACGTGATTTCCACTTCCTCTGACTTCGCCCATACCTCTGCCATCCATCTGTTCCACTCAACTTCATCACTGACACCATCACGCCCCCATACCCCCACGCTCCTCTTCCACTCCACTCCTTCTTGTCCCCGCTCCTCTCAAATTCAAACAAAAATTAGTCTATAAATATTGGTTTCATCATCCATGTTAAGGAGGATTTTTTTGAATTCGGGAAAACCCCCACCCTTTTCCCTTCAACATACGATATTTTGGAACCCAGGAGACCCCCTGAAAAGAAAGATTTTCGGATTCAGGAAATTCCCCAAGAAACAAAGTCCTCAAATCATCAAAATTTCCCTTAAAAATACGAGTCTTTGATTGTTCCAGTTCTTCTTTTAAAACATCGATTTTTAATTTTCTCGATATCGGCACAAGAATATCAAATCTGGTTCTGTTCTTGCTTCGAGTGTTCGTTCAAACTTGAGCACCCACGATTTCGAATTTCGAAGTGTTTCGAGGTATATCGGAAGCTCGAGTCCCATTTCGCTGCACCCGAAGGAGGTAATGCTCCATTTTTTTTTTTTTTTCCATCTCTGTTGCATTTTTCTTTGCTCTGTGTATTTTAGTTATTGTTCCATGATTCAAGTATGTCAGTTTGAGTTATTCTAGTTTGATATATAAGTCGCTTTGCATGTTCTTCTTTGTTAACCTGTTATACGTTTAAGTGTGCTTATATATGATAATTTGGTTTAGTTTGCTTGAGTATGAAAACCACTTTTCTTTAGTCAATAATTCCAGTCGGGTAGCTAAGTAGGTGTTTCATGTATCCATTATTGATTGTTATTTCAGTGGCTTATTTTCAGCATTAGCTTGGATTGGCAGCATTATACATATTCCTGTTTTAGTTAGTCTGGTTTCGTTTTAAGTAGTTAAATTGTTTAGATACTCATGTTTAATGTTGGTTTAGTTTCTAGACTGGCAGTTGATTTGTTGGTATCATTTGTTGTTCAGCAGACTTAGGATACGTTAACAAGGATGATAAACATCTTAGATTCCGTTTTCAGTATCTTCAGATGTATGTTGGATCTCTGCTAAATTCCGAAAGTACATTTGAGTTTCCTTATGGATAAAACATGCTAATTGTGTGCTATGTGATCATTCCCTGTGGAGTTGAATCTGTCTAAATTTGCTTCGGAGCATTGTTGAATCATATGAGTATACATCCTTAGGGATGTTCATTTAAACTTGTATGAATGTTGATATCGCTGTATCTAGCTAACATGTTGAATGGAATGCCAAATGCTTGTTTGTTGGATTACCTATTTGAAACATATTAAGACATCTGGGTATCCTCTCTGTTCCAGTTAGCTGTTGCTCGCATGCTTCTAAGAATCGTAGTAAATAATTCTAAATCTCTTTAAGTTTCAGTCTAAATTGTCGCTGCTTTGGTAGGTTCACCACTACGGCTTTGTTGTTTAGTCTGCTGAACCTTAAAAGAAAGAGTAGTTTTTAACAGAAATGGATTTAATATCAAAATCATTAAAAGGAATCATCTGGTTACATGGACTACTTAAGGCCTGTCTTTCAAAATGTAATTGATTGCCTGTCCTTTGCTCTTTCCTTTGATTTACAGCAAGTGTAAGTCTTGAATTTACCTGTGCACCTCCAATATCATTTTGAATCTATCTAGAACTTGATGTTGGTCCTATTATCATGCCAGAATAATTGAACATGTCTGCCTCTGACCAGTCTTGAGATGTTGAAAATTAGCTATCATCCTGTTGTACTCATTTGACCTCTGTTGATTCGTTTGGGTCTGTGACCGTAGCTGATGATTTTTGCCTGTGTTTGTCTTCAGAAACTGCGCACCTCTCCCTTTGTTTGCTTATAGCTGCTGCTATCACTTGTTTCCGCCCCCCTCCCCCTCTAAATTGGTTTTGCTCACCCATTCATGCCTAAATCTTCGAAAGCTCGAATCTGTGACATCCCTTTCTCGAACTTAATTGTCGTCACATGCATATCTATGGAAAGAATTGATTTGTAACATTGGTTTTCTGTTGGTGGTATGATATACTTCAGGGTATATATGTAGTATATGAATCTTAGTATATACTTCAAGGTATATATGTAGTATATGAATCTTAGTATATACTTCAAGGTATATATGTAGTATATGAATCTTAGTATATATCAAATGTATACCGAGATCATATATCAGTGTATACCTCTTAGGCCTATCCGATATATTCTGAATACTGCGCATATATTAGTCACTGCATATGATCGAACTCTATATAAGTCTAATACCCAATGAAAGGTTATACAGCTCGATTCAGTTATATTCGGTCATTGCTCCGTTATATTATAATAAGTATATGGTGGCTGAGTCACGTATATACAAGATATACTTAATATACATAGTACATACATAATCCATCAAATTGTTTGAATTCATATTTTTACATGTTTAAGCCTCATTCATCGTATACTAATCTTTTTCTCTCATATCTTTTGTGCATGAACCTCATACGCGAGTCCGAGGGACTTGTCTTCCGTATTCGCCGATGTTGGGCCAAGGCCCAACGAAGCAGCCTTCTCTCTCGGTCCATCCCTGTCTACAGCAAAAAAATAGAAATCAATATTCTGGGCCAACGCCCGATACACAGGAACAGCAACAGCAGCCCCTTTCTTACAAAAAAATGGGCTGAATCCATCTGAATTATTTCCCCCTTTATTTATTTATGCATTTAATTTGTATTATGCAACTAACTCTTTGTTTGTTTTGTTTTCTTAGTTTAGATAAATCCTAATAAATTAGGAGGTTAGTTTTAGTGATGGGTAGTTAGTTTAAGGAATACTAACAATTAATTTCATAAGTTAATACTATTCTTTTCATGCTTCATTTTATTTGGGATAATTAATTTGCAAAATGGCATGACTATATATTTTAAGTAAAGGGAATCATGTTTTCATTATAGATGTTTCAAAAACGTCACTAATATGCAAGTATAAATTCAACTATATTTTATAGATAACTCTTCAAGTTTGAATCAATCATGCATATTTTTAACTAAGCATAATTAATAAGCAAATTCACTTCCCTTTGAATTCTATTTATAAGCTTAGATTTTCTACATTGCTACCTTCACAGAAAGTTCAAAATTGCTAAATCTCTTTCTTGAAAGCTATTATTTACAGGCAAAAATTGTTATATTTCCTACAAGTTTTATCTTAAAATGCATTTATTATATTTCATATAAAGTCTTAGCAACATTTTAAGCCTTGTTAAAATAGCATCTAAAATCCTCTTTTATGCAAACCATCTTTTTATAAGTTTTATTGTTAAATTGCATTTGATTTAAAGCCTTAGTTATATTTATGAGTTTTATTTAAAATGACATCCAAAGTCCCTTTTTTTATATGAATTTTCATCTTAATTAATTAACCTAAGTTGGTCGGATAACCGTAAGTTAACGGATTCTAAAGGATGCCTAACCCCTTCCCTTTAGGATAATATAGAGCCCTTACCTAGAATTACACTGGTTAAGCAGACTATTAACTGAGGTTTAGTTTTAACTTTGCCTTAGTTAACCTCTAGGTGTCCTAATTCACCGTTAAATTAATTAGGTGGCGACTCCTTAAAACAAAATAAACGGGAATCACCAATACGTCATACTCCTTAAATCAACCCGGTTCAAAGGGGGTGTGACAGCTTGGCGACTCCGCTGGGGACTTTAGGCTCTTAACCATAACAACTTAGGTTAATAAATCATTTGTTGGATGCTTTGTTTATTTTGCTTTATTTTGTCTATATTGTTGCTTATATGCTTTTAAGTATTTTTATTCCTTACATGTATTTTCTGTGTAATATGTTATTACTGCTTTCCTTAAACTGGCATTCCGTTCATATTTCCTCCACTTTTGGAAAATTCACACTATCACACGTACACGCGAGGTGTGCTTAGCGCACCCGCAAATTTCTTCATAGAATCCAAATTTTAAGGGAGTTGGCGCATGCGCGGGGGTGCCCGAATAACGGGGACCGCGTAGCCTTCTCACTCGAGCAGTCCGCTTGGGAACTTTGCGTCTAGTAAACCCATTCTTAGTCTACTTAGGGTAGAGCGAAGCCAAAACCTTGTAAGGACATGCATCATTCTAAACCTAGGAGGCTTAATACCCTTGGTGTATTAAGTTCATTAGTCAACCTTACCAAATGTCCAAAAGAGTCTATGACTCTAAGTGACACTACTCACTATCTATGTGCATTATTTGAAGGACAAATATGTGGAATATGTGGACCTAATACTCTATAGATAAATATTTCAAGGAAACTGACATTTTGTTGCAGGTTGCCGTGGAGCATTAATTAATGCCGGAGGTTGAAGACAACCAAAAGAAATTAGTGGAGTTGAAGTATTAGATATCTTAGTTTAACTTTGAGATGTATTATTTATTGGCATGTAATAAATTTTATTTTATTGTAAATTAGTTGTAAGAAGAGTTATGGAACGATACATAAAAGACATGTTTGTCCTTCAATGTTCGTTAGGCCTACCTCTGGCATAAAGAGGTCCCTTGCATTATAAAACGCGATGTATTATGTGTAATAATGTGTTTATATGCAATAATATGTCCTTACCGTATACTGACTCATTTTCTTTTTTCTTTTTCTTGTTTTATCTTTTTTCTTTTTAAAATTTATTTTCAAAATAAAAGGTTGACTTGTGCTAAAGGGGAACTGGCGGAACATCCATATTTCACACGGTCTAGAGCCAAGAAATCAGACTCTGACTCATCACTAATCATCTGGTTAACTAAAAAGACTCGTTCTAAAATGGATCAAAGTTTGATCAATGCAACCACTTCATCTGAGCCATCTCTTAGTTTACCAATCACGAGTGATCCCACATCCTCTAATGAACCAGAAACACATTTGGAGACCATTGCTCGTCTGGAGCGACGAATTGCCGAACTAAGTCATATGGTACTTCATAACCGGTCATTTTCTCAAACACCGCCACATATGACTCCGTCCCAGGGAGTTCGTCAAACTTTGCCTATGCCACCTCCATTCCCAAATTTGGACGAATTTAACCAAGCAAATTATTTCACCACTTCTCAACCAGTTCGTTCCGAACACCTCACTCAAAATGCTCCCTTTTTATTTACAACCACCTCTTCAAAAGCTCAATTCATACCGCCAGCACATGACACACATCAAGTTCCGCCGTTGTATACTTATACCACAGCTCCACCCATGACACAGATTCAAGGACAATGTCGCACAGATGTTGATCATTATGTCGAAGTTGAAAATGAGGCACGGTCAGTTAATGATGAAATGATAAATAGAAAGCTCAAAAGTTTGGAAGATGCCATGAGAAGTTTGCGTGGACTTGGTAGTAACCAAAGCGTGAGATATGAAGAATTATGTGCATTTCCTGAGGTAGAATTGCCACCAGGTTACAAGATTCCAAAATTTGAGAAGTTTGATGGGTCGGGGAACCCTTTCTTCCATTTGAAGGTCTATTGTGAAAAGTTGATTGGTGTGGGGAAGAATGAAGGGATAAGAGTCAAACTATTCAATCAGAGTTTGAGTGGAAAAGCCTTGGAGTGGTATTCTAAGCAAGATACCACCAAATGGCGTACTTGGGATGATTTGGCAAATGCTTTTGTGGATCACTACAAGTTTCATGTTGAGATTGCTCCTGACAGAATCTCAATTACAAAGTTGCAGAAAAAGTCGGTCGAATCATTTCGAGAATATGCTATACGGTGGAGAGAAGAAGCATCTAGGGTACACCCACCCATGGAGGAGACAGAAATGGTTACTTTCTTCATTCAAGCACTAGAACCGGAATACTATGAACGTTTGGTGACAATGAGTGGAAAAACTTTTGCAGAAGTGATCAAAGCTGGGGACATGATCGAAGATGGCATTAAGACAGGGAGAATAACAAGTCTAGCAGCTTTGCAGTCTACCAGTAGGGCTATACAAACTGGTACTCTCGGAAATGGAAAGAAAAAAGAGAAAGAAGCAGCATCGGTGATGGCCTTGGGAAACACATCATACCGCCATCAACGACCACCGCGATACCAGCCTAACGCTCACCACTCACAATATTTCCAATATTCTCCATATCCATACGACCAAACTTTGTCATCTTACCAACCTCAATCACCACAAATATCCTACCCTGTTTACAACACACAACCAGCATATCGAGCTCCACGACCACCAACATATCCAGCTCCACCATCACAAACTCATCATCCAAACAATGCATCCGCACCTCGCCCAAATAAACCGTTCCGCAATTTCACACCATTGGGAGAACCACTGAGCGTTGTTTTCGAAAGACTGCAAGCTTCAGGCTTAGTATATCCCGTGGAAGGTAGAATTCCAGATCCATTACCCAGAAGCTTTGATCCCACTAAAACATGTGCATATCATTCGGGGGTAAAAGGCCATTCCACTGATCGTTGTTACGCATTGAAGCATAAGGTTGAGGATCTTATTGAAGCAAAACAGATCACGGTCAAACCACCAACACCAAATGTGGTTAACAATCCACTCCCGACCCATGATGGGGCCACGATAAATATGATTGGAATAGATGAAAATGTTGACGACCCAGCCGAATTTATAGTGCCTGTGGATCGTGTGGAGGATCATGATTTTGTAGCCGTTGCTTCTCCGGCTGTAGTGATAAGGGGTTGTGTGCCTGTCGAGATATTAGGAGCTTCATCAACGCCTGTGGAAGTAGTTCAAGCACCAAATCAGTTACCAGTGCTCGATACAAAAGCCGTACCATGGAATTATCAACAAACTGTGATGGAATGTCGAGGAAAGGACACGATCACTGACAAGGTTAAGACATCAGGAATGACAAGGTCTGGAAGATGCTATTCTCCAGAAGAGCTAGTTAGATTGGGGCAAATTAAGGAAGCCAATGTACCTCCCAAAAGGGTCGTGACTGAAACCGAAGCAGAAGAATTTTTGAGGAAGATCAAGGCTAGTGAGTACTCAGTTGTGGATCAGTTGAAAAAGACCAATGCTCAAATTCCTATTCTCTCTTTGCTTTTGAGTTCAGATATGCACAGGAATGCATTGTTGAAGATCTTGAATGAAGCGTATGTTCCAAGCGAAACAACTAGTGAGGCGTTAGCTGGGATGATTGAGCGCGTACTTGACAGCCATCGAATCAGCTTCGATAATGAAGAACTGCCGCCAGAAGGATGTATGCATAACAAAGCACTCTATATAACTGTCAAGTGTCGTAACATGTTTGTGGCTAAAGTATTGATTGATGGGGGTTCTGGACTCAACATCTGTCCATTAGCAAGTCTGAAGAAGATCGGATATAATGTTAGTGAGCTCAAGACCAGTGATATGAATATTCGAGCATTTGATGGGGCTCCAAGGCGTCCTATTGGGGAAATAGAGTTGAAAGTGTTGATTGGCCCTGTTGAATTCATTATGGACTTTCAAGTACTTGATATTTCCACGTCATACAATATGCTGTTAGGTAGGCCGTGGATTCATCTGGCTGGGGCTGTACCATCTACTTTGCACCAAACTGTCAAATTCGAGTGGGATCAACAACAAATATGTATACATGGAGAAGGAGACACGTCTTTCTATATAGAGCAATCCACTCCATTCGTCGAGGCAGAAGGAGGGTTCGACGGAGCAGCTTACCACGCTTGGGAGGTTGTGAATGTCACTAAGGAGAGTGAAGTATGTCAAACTCAAGAGTTCAAAAGATCATGTGCCGCAATTATGGTTGCAAAAGAAATGGTGAGAAATGGGTACCAACCTGGATTTGGGCTAGGGAAAACACTAAATGGGCGAGTTGAGCCAGTCGTTCTCCCTACGCAACAATTTACATTCGGTTTGGGATATGAGCCAACTGAGGAAGAAGTGAAGAAAGCACGAAAGAATAAAAGGAAGGAGATTGCATTGCCAAAACCTATTCCTACCATTGATCAAACTTTCTCAAAACCTTCAGATTTGATTGTTGAAGTTGCCTATGATGATATCGTGGAGGGAGTCAAGAACCTGTTCGTGGAAGATGAAGATGATCATGCTGCGATAATCAAAGACTTTGCTGAAATATTGACTTTATAGGCTGCTGAGCCAGGACCTGAGTTGCAAAATTGAACTTCTATCTTAGCCCCGGTTCGTCGGGAGTTTCAGTATTTTCAGTTTAAATTTCCTTTTGTAGTAGGCCGGAGGTATCAACTAGAACATTTAGTTTCCTTTTGTCATGTTGCCTCTATGTTTTGTTACGGTCTTTTTAAATTAAGATTCTGTCATTTTGTTTGCAACGAACTACGTTTGGCCTGACTTCCTGTTGGATACGTAGGCAGCCCACATCGGGTTCGGCCACTCTTTTCAAATCATTCCAGTATCTTTGTTTGTGGTTGGAACTACGTTTGGCCTGACTTCCTGTTGGATACGTAGGCAGCCCACATCGGGTTCGACCACTTTTTCAAAATATTTCAGTGTTTTTGTTGTATGAGTGGAACTACGTATGGCCTGATTTCCTTTTGGATACGTAGGCAACCCACATAGGGTTCGGCCCCTTTATTAAAAAACAAAACAAACTCAAAAATCTTTGTGTTCATCACGAACTACGTCTGGCCTGATTCCTTTGGGATACGTAGGCAATCCGAGGCGGGTTCGGCCCTTCTATTTTGAAATTTTTATCTTCGGTTTGGCCAAACATTTTTGGTTCGTATAAAATACATAAGGATTTTTAACAAGATTTTGGTCTTCCCACCATTTAAATTCATGTGTCTTAGTATCTTGAAACTGGGACAAAGTTTTGAAGTCGGTCAAATCACTTTCAAAACTTTCATTATAAGTTTTTACTTTTCAATTGTACAGAATCAAGCATCTCTAGGACTGAAACTGGGACAAATTTTTAGAAGTAGCATAAAAGTGGTCTTAAACAAAAGTCCATCCATATTTCTAAAATGTGAGTAAATTCAAAAATCGAGTCTTCTTAATCATGTTACATATTAGAGCCACTAAGTATTTCCTTTCAAAGTCATCTAAATCTCATTACTTTTATTTTCAAAATACATTTTTTTTTTATATAACTGAAACTCCCCGGCAAAGCAAGATATGTGGTGAGACATCGAAGAACGTGGACGCGACCGAGACAAAAGTCAATTCAAGGGCCAAGTTCCCCGACATGCACAAGTCAACCAATTTTCTTTTAAACTCACAATTTTTCTTTGTTGAGACAGGTCCAATTAACATGAACACGGTGCATGTATTAAATTATGGGCGTGATCAAAAAGTTAACTTTCTTCAAAATGCAAATACTCTTCAGCGTGGATGCAAAGGTAGCTTATGCCGAACGGTGGGCGTCGTTCCACTCATCACGAAATTTCAATTGCAACAGTGGACACAAGTTCATCTTCTCAACCAAGGGTTGTAAGTATAATTCTTTTAGACCCAGCTATTGATTCTTATCACTAACAGTTGTTTTAGCTCGTGACATTCATCGATGGATCGAATACATATAATCATGGACACTGACCTTGATCACCTGTTATTGGTTAGAATTCCTCAATTTCGTCATCACTTCATACATGTTCAAATCATTATCAAATTCTTTTAGAATGAAGTATGTTAATAAGATAACAAGATCGAAATATTGCATCGTATATCAAATTGTGGGGTTAATTATAGATTTAACCCCCGTCACAATGGGACATCGAGTAAGATGTGGATATCTTTTTACAATATTATCTCTAAAGTGGACGTGGATTTACATTTATATTGTGGATACGAGTATGGGAGTGGGAGTAGAATTATATTACAAAAATATACATATAATTGTAGAAAGTGGATACAGATTTATGTTTCGAAAGTAAAAGTGAATTTATTTTTGCGCCGTATAATGCAGACGTGAAAGTAGATGTAAATTTACTGTTGTACCGTATAATACGGACGTCAAAGTCGACGTGGATTTATATTTTGTACCGTGAAATGCGGACGTAGATTTATATTTTGAACTGTGAAAGTGAACTTGGATTTATTTTTCTGCACACTGAAAGTGGATGAGGATTTACATTTTTTGCACCATGGGAAGTGGACATGACATAGGCACCCACCTTAGAATGCGGGTATTTCAATGTTCAAATTAGGCACCCACCTTAGAATGCGGGTATGTCAATTTCAATCCAGGCACCCACCTTAGAATGCGGGTATGTCGATTTTCAATTCAGGCACCCACCTTAGAATGCGGGTATTTCAATGTTCAATTCAGGCACCCACCTTAGAATGCGGGTATTGCAATGTTCAAATTAGGCACCCACCTTAGAATGCGGGTATGTCAATTTTCAATTTAGGCACCCACCTTAGAATGCGGGTATTTCAATGTTCAATTCAGGCACCCACCTTAGAATGCGGGTATGTCAATTTTCAATTTTAGGCACCCACCTTAGAATGCGGGTATGTCAATTTCAATCCAGGCACCCACCTTAGAATGCGGGTATTTCAATGTTCAAATTGGGCACCCACCTTAGAATGCGGGTATGTCAATTTTCAATTTTAGGCACCCACCTTAGAATGCGGGTATTTCAATGTTCAATTTAGGCACCCACCTTAGAATGCGGGTATGTCAATTTCAATCCAGGCACCCACCTTAGAATGCGGGTATTTCAATGTTCAATTCAGGCACCCACCTTAGAATGCGGGTATTTCAATGTTCAAATTAGGCACCCACCTTAGAATGCGGGTATGTCAATTTCCAATTTAGGCACCCACCTTAGAATGCGGGTATTTCAATGTTCAGTTCAGGCACCCACCTCCGAATGCGGGTATCTTATATTTCAAGTTCAGGCACCCACCTCCGAATGCGGGTATCTTATATTTCAGTTCAGGCGCCCACCTCCGAATGCGGGTATCTTATATTTCAAGTTCAGGCACCCACCTCCGAATGCGGGTATCTTATATTTCAAGTTCAGGCACCCACCTCCGAATGCGGGTATCTTATATTTCAAGTTCAGGCACCCACCTCCGAATGCGGGTATCTTATATTTCAGTTCAGGCGCCCACCCCCGAATGCGGGTATCTTATATTTCAAGTTCAGGCACCCACCTCCGAATGCGGGTATCTTATATTTCAAGTTCAGGCACCCACCTCCGAATGCGGGTATCTCATATTTCAAGTTCAGGCACCCACCTCCGAATGCGGGTATCTTATATTTCAAGTTCAGGCACCCACCTCCGAATGCGGGTATCTTATATTTCGAGTTCAGGTGCCCACCTCCGAATGCGGGTATCTTATATTTCAGTTCAAGCATCCACCTCCGAATGCGGATATCTTACATTTCATTCAGGCATCCACCTCCGAATGTGGATTCAACTTTCGAAGCAGGGATTGCAAGTGTAACTTCTCCAACCCTGTCTTATTTACATATATTTCTTTATTGCTAACAATTGTTTTTAGCTGGTGGCTTTTGACAACATCAAAGTTGCAATCACACATCAAATCGTGGAACTATTTCTTCGGCAGCGAACTGGGGCAATTTGTCGGGAAGGATAATCAGACTTCCCGACACGGGTCAAAGATCTACCTCGAACACTCGTCTCTAATTACAAGTATTCTCTTGCGTTCCAGCAATACAATTTTCAGAATTCTCAAGTTTCTATCACAATACCCAGTGTTATCATAATTCAGCACTGAGACAATATTTTGCAAGTTTCGCGCCAATTGGGGTTCAAGTGTCGTAGTTGTCCCAGAACTACACTCGACCTGATTCTCGTATAGCCCTAGATATGTAGGCAACTCAGAGACCGGAGTTCGGTCATAATCCTCTCAGATTTCCTTTAGCCGGGACAAAATAGGCTATTGAGTCAACGTCTTTGCCCGACAACTCTTTTCATCATTACCGGGCAAAGAGGGACAAGTTGTTGACACCCAATTTTGTCCCGTCTCTCTGCCAAAATACCTATTTTTAAGCTTCTAATATTTTCGGGAAAAATAAAAAAATATATATATTATGTTTACTATAATTATTAGCCTCTTATCAATACCGCCATTGTATTATTCTATCAATTATTATTATTTACCGTATTTTATTATTATTATTATTATTACTATTATAATTATTATTATTATTCACAATTTTTATCATTCCAGTACTTTTACCAGCTTACGCACACACATCGCATTTATCTTTGTATAATTAAATAATAGTATTTATTTAGTGCGGATTTTCAAAGAAAAATAACATATATTATTACACGGCTGTTATAACATCATATGATTTTATTACCCGAGTCGAATAATCACACATTTTTGGTATTAAGTAATATTTTGTCACCCTCGGTATATTCATTAATTAAAATGGGTCTTTTATTCAAATTTAGAAGTCAAACTATTTCTTGCACTCAGTCCGTATTGTGACTTACCGGACCCCAAATCAAAGTCCGATTAATCCCTAATATTTTTGGACTAGTCCATATCTCTTATCTCAATTTTTAGAATAATTCGTGTTTTAATTTATTAGCCTATTCTCTTAATACCCGGTCTAAAAAAAATTGACCCGGTCCATTTATGGACCGGGTCCAGCCCATTTTCGTTCAGGATAAGGGAAACCCTTTTAGGGTTCCCTTATCATTTTTCCTCGCCCCACCGCCGCAACTCCCTCGTCTCCCTCCCCATTTTCATCGTCATCTCCACCATCGCACCTCCCTCCGCCTTCCATCTCCGCCGTCTCCATCTATCTCTCCGTCGCCTCCCACCTCGTCATCACCCACCTCCATCGCCATCGCCCTAACTCCACCCACCTTCCACCATCTCCACCGCACCTGTACCCCCCACGTGATTTCCACTTCCTCTGACTTCGCCCATACCTCTGCCATCCATCTGTTCCACTCAACTTCATCACTGACACCATCACGCCCCCATACCCCCACGCTCCTCTGCCACTCCACTCCTTCTTGTCCCCGCTCCTCTCAAATTCAAACAAAAATTAGTCTATAAATATTGGTTTCATCATCCATGTTAAGGAGGATTTTTTTGAATTCGGGAAAACCCCCACCCTTTTCCCTTCAACATACGATATTTTGGAACCCAGGAGACCCCCTGAAAAGAAAGATTTTCGGATTCAGGAAATTCCCCAAGAAACAAAGTCCTCAAATCATCAAAATTTCCCTTAAAAATACGAGTCTTTGATTGTTCCAGTTCTTCTTTTAAAACATCGATTTTTAATTTTCTCGATATCGGCACAAGAATATCAAATCTGGTTCTGTTCTTGCTTCGAGTGTTCGTTCAAACTTGAGCACCCACGATTTCGAATTTCGAAGTGTTTCGAGGTATATCGGAAGCTCGAGTCCCATTTCGCTGCACCCGAAGGAGGTAATGCTCCATTTCTTTTTTTTTTTCCATCTCTGTTGCATTTTTCTTTGCTCTGTGTATTTTAGTTATTGTTCCATGATTCAAGTATGTCAGTTTGAGTTATTCTAGTTTGATATATAAGTCGCTTTGCATGTTCTTCTTTGTTAACCTGTTATACGTTTAAGTGTGCTTATATATGATAATTTGGTTTAGTTTGCTTGAGTATGAAAACCACTTTTCTTTAGTCAATAATTCCAGTCGGGTAGCTAAGTAGGTGTTTCATGTATCCATTATTGATTGTTATTTCAGTGGCTTATTTTCAGCATTAGCTTGGATTGGCAGCATTATACATATTCCTGTTTTAGTTAGTCTGGTTTCGTTTTAAGTAGTTAAATTGTTTAGATACTCATGTTTAATGTTGGTTTAGTTTCTAGACTGGCAGTTGATTTGTTGGTATCATTTGTTGTTCAGCAGACTTAGGATACGTTAACAAGGATGATAAACATCTTAGATTCCATTTTCAGTATCTTCAGATGTATGTTGGATCTCTGCTAAATTCCGAAAGTACATTTGAGTTTCCTTATGGATAAAACATGCTAATTGTGTGCTATGTGATCATTCCCTGTGGAGTTGAATCTGTCTAAATTTGCTTCGGAGCATTGTTGAATCATATGAGTATACATCCTTAGGGATGTTCATTTAAACTTGTATGAATGTTGATATCGCTGTATCTAGCTAACATGTTGAATGGAATGCCAAATGCTTGTTTGTTGGATTACCTATTTGAAACATATTAAGACATCTGGGTATCCTCTCTGTTCCAGTTAGCTGTTGCTCGCATGCTTCTAAGAATCGTAGTAAATAATTCTAAATCTCTTTAAGTTTCAGTCTAAATTGTCGCTGCTTTGGTAGGTTCACCACTACGGCTTTGTTGTTTAGTCTGCTGAACCTTAAAAGAAAGAGTAGTTTTTAACAGAAATGGATTTAATATCAAAATCATTAAAAGGAATCATCTGGTTACATGGACTACTTAAGGCCTGTCTTTCAAAATGTAATTGATTGCCTGTCCTTTGCTCTTTCCTTTGATTTACAGCAAGTGTAAGTCTTGAATTTACCTGTGCACCTCCAATATCATTTTGAATCTATCTAGAACTTGATGTTGGTCCTATTATCATGCCAGAATAATTGAACATGTCTGCCTCTGACCAGTCTTGAGATGTTGAAAATTAGCTATCATCCTGTTGTACTCATTTGACCTCTGTTGATTCGTTTGGGTCTGTGACCGTAGCTGATGATTTTTGCCTGTGTTTGTCTTCAGAAACTGCGCACCTCTCCCTTTGTTTGCTTATAGCTGCTGCTATCACTTGTTTCCGCCCCCCTCCCCCTCTAAATTGGTTTTGCTCACCCATTCATGCCTAAATCTTCGAAAGCTCGAATCTGTGACATCCCTTTCTCGAACTTAATTGTCGTCACATGCATATCTATGGAAAGAATTGATTTGTAACATTGGTTTTCTGTTGGTGGTATGATATACTTCAGGGTATATATGTAGTATATGAATCTTAGTATATACTTCAAGGTATATATGTAGTATATGAATCTTAGTATATACTTCAAGGTATATATGTAGTATATGAATCTTAGTATATATCAAATGTATACCGAGATCATATATCAGTGTATACCTCTTAGGCCTATCCGATATATTCTGAATACTGCGCATATATTAGTCACTGCATATGATCGAACTCTATATAAGTCTAATACCCAATGAAAGGTTATACAGCTCGATTCAGTTATATTCGGTCATTGCTCCGTTATATTATAATAAGTATATGGTGGCTGAGTCACGTATATACAAGATATACTTAATATACATAGTACATACATAATCCATCAAATTGTTTGAATTCATATTTTTACATGTTTAAGCCTCATTCATCGTATACTAATCTTTTTCTCTCATATCTTTTGTGCATGAACCTCATACGCGAGTCCGAGGGACTTGTCTTCCGTATTCGCCGATGTTGGGCCAAGGCCCAACGAAGCAGCCTTCTCTCTCGGTCCATCCCTGTCTACAGCAAAAAAATAGAAATCAATATTCTGGGCCAACGCCCGATACACAGGAACAGCAACAGCAGCCCCTTTCTTACAAAAAAATGGGCTGAATCCATCTGAATTATTTCCCCCTTTATTTATTTATGCATTTAATTTGTATTATGCAACTAACTCTTTGTTTGTTTTGTTTTCTTAGTTTAGATAAATCCTAATAAATTAGGAGGTTAGTTTTAGTGATGGGTAGTTAGTTTAAGGAATACTAACAATTAATTTCATAAGTTAATACTATTCTTTTCATGCTTCATTTTATTTGGGATAATTAATTTGCAAAATGGCATGACTATATATTTTAAGTAAAGGGAATCATGTTTTCATTATAGATGTTTCAAAAACGTCACTAATATGCAAGTATAAATTCAACTATATTTTATAGATAACTCTTCAAGTTTGAATCAATCATGCATATTTTTAACTAAGCATAATTAATAAGCAAATTCACTTCCCTTTGAATTCTATTTATAAGCTTAGATTTTCTACATTGCTACCTTCACAGAAAGTTCAAAATTGCTAAATCTCTTTCTTGAAAGCTATTATTTACAGGCAAAAATTGTTATATTTCCTACAAGTTTTATCTTAAAATGCATTTATTATATTTCATATAAAGTCTTAGCAACATTTTAAGCCTTGTTAAAATAGCATCTAAAATCCTCTTTTATGCAAACCATCTTTTTATAAGTTTTATTGTTAAATTGCATTTGATTTAAAGCCTTAGTTATATTTATGAGTTTTATTTAAAATGACATCCAAAGTCCCTTTTTTTATATGAATTTTCATCTTAATTAATTAACCTAAGTTGGTCGGATAACCGTAAGTTAACGGATTCTAAAGGATGCCTAACCCCTTCCCTTTAGGATAATATAGAGCCCTTACCTAGAATTACACTGGTTAAGCAGACTATTAACTGAGGTTTAGTTTTAACTTTGCCTTAGTTAACCTCTAGGTGTCCTAATTCACCGTTAAATTAATTAGGTGGCGACTCCTTAAAATAAAATAAACGGGAATCACCAATACGTCATACTCCTTAAATCAACCCGGTTCAAAGGGGGTGTGACATGAATAACGAGATAAGCATAACGAATTATGTTTCTAAAATAGTTTTGTAAGTTTTAATGTCCCTAACTTTCGTAAATGATCTCGGATTTGCTTTGAAATGTTCGTAAAAGTTCTGTGGTAAAAATGTCCGTAACTTTCACGTACATATGGTTCCAAAAGTTATATTTGATTTGATCCATAACGATATCCGAAAGGTACTTGATATGGTTGTTGCTTTGATTTTCTAAAAACGGCTTCTGAAACGTTCATAGAAGGTTCTGTACTTCAAACGCTCATAACTTTCTTATACTAAATCGGATTGATCCGAAACCTGTTTCTCAGCCTTCAGGTGTCGGTAAGTGTACTTGTCCATCGAATCTCAGAATTGATTTATATGCATATAGTTTCTCACTACTCTGCTCGTGCATGTGTCATTGCCTCCTTCACCGAGTCCCGGGCCGGTATGTATCGTGCGTATGGTTCGCGAGTCCCTTGCTTGAGGGCCGGGTTCCATATATATATATATATTCCGGAGTATGATGTGTCCGGTTCCGGGGTACCGTGTATATATGTCCGGTCCCCGGGTACCGTGTATATGCTACGAAGTATGATGTGTCCGGTTCCCCAGAGTATGATATGTCCCGGGTACCGTGTATATGCTATGATGTGTTATGTGACGGAGATGTTCAGAAATATGAAATCTTCTGGAGTATGATCTGTTATGGCGCTAGAGACAGGAGTGGAGACCATGTTCCTGTGCCCTATGCATGACTTTGATATGCATTATTTGTGTTTCAAAAAGTAAGCATTCTGATATTCTGGATAAGCTACTTACCCTCTGTATTTCTTCTGATATATGATGTCGGCAATAATATAATATATATGGATCGGGCTGCACGTTCCGCAGCAATATAATATATGTACGGATCGGGCTGCACGTTCCGCAGTAATATAATATATTTATGGATCGGGCCGAACGTTCCTCGGCAGTATATATTATATTTATGGATCGGGCCGAACGTTCTTCGGCAGTATATATTATATTTATGGATCGGGCCGAACGTTCCTCGGCAGTATATATTATATTTATGGATCGGGCCGAACGTTCCTCGGCAGTATATGTTATATATATGGATCGGGCCGTACGTTGCTCGGCTCTATTATATTACATATGGATCGGGCTGTACGTTCCACACCACTATCAGTTATATGTTTATCTGTATATGATGATATGTAGGTGATGACATATGATGTCGGTACGCACAGTCTGTGTTTGGAAAGTAAGCATTTTGGCACTCTGGATGATTTACTTACTTGCTGTACTCCTTCTGACATATGACTTCGGCATATATGATTTGCGTTTGGAAAATAAGCATGTTGGTACTCTGAATGATGTACTTACCTTTGTACTGCTTGTTTCGATTATGGTTCCGTTTTCTGTATTCTATGTCTTACATGCTCAGTACATTTTCCGTACTGACACCTCTTTCTTCGGGGGCTGCGTTTCATGCCGCACAGGTACACCCAGATGAGTTGAAGCTATTATAGAAGATGTTCCAGCGGAGTTGGCAAGCTCCACTTGCTCCTGGAGTGCTGCCGAGTCAGAGTTTGTGTGCTATGATGTCTGATTAATGTTAGAGACTTTGCAGATAGAGTTGTGGGAATAGAATATCAGTTTTGTAAGCGGCTCCATCAGCCGATGTGTCATTTTGTGTTATGTGATAAATTTCATATGATTACAGATTTTGTTGATTTAAGAACAAAGAAAAAGAATATTTCTGAAAGCCTACTATGTATTTCATGTTTACTTGATTTAAAGGTTCAAAGAGGTTATGTGTGTATTAAGAGTCAGAGGGTTCGATCGGCTCTGAGTAAGGGTCGGGTGCCCATCACACCCTAGCGGGATTAGGGTGTGACAATGTAACACTTGTAAAGTTGTGGGTTATGATTACTTTATGGTGAGACTTCGATTAGCAAAGCGTATGTTCAAATATATTGTTGCAGAATGCATGTAAGCCTCCGACTATGAAGATGAGATAGATATTATCTTAGGTTGGGCCTTCTTGTATGATTTGGGGCTAGCCACCCTGTTGTGTTGTGAACTCATCTTAATCTAGTTATTTATTGGTTCGTTAACACGTTGAGACATTGGTAATTGTGGCTAGTGACATATCATGGATTTGATATTACGGTACTTACTCATTCGATACTGAGATGAGAATAGTTAATCAGCGTGGCTTATTGTGTAGCCTTACTGTTGATGTTACTTGTGTGGTACCGTTTCGGATTACATTGGTTGTTGATATCACATTTCATCATATTCATACGCATTTCCATGAAACATTGACATATGAATGGTGTGGGTACTGATGATGATATGTGAGAGAGTGTTGTCTCTGAAGTTTCAGTCGTAGAGCGTAAAAGGGAGATGAGTGTTCATTGCTCGAAGTTTCTTGCCGGGAACGATAGAGTGTCCGATGCCCGAAGGCTTTGCCGGGATCATGAGAGTTTGCTCGTGATCTGAGGTCATATTTTGGAGCTTGGTATATGGACTTCGCGGGTCCCTCATGGGTTATGATCGCCGATACGTGGAGTCGCTTCATCCTGGACATATTGTAAAAATATGCATATGGATTGCATTCATCCTACATACATTATTGCATTGCATTGTATCTTGGTTTCTGTTAACTGTTGTGATACTACTATGATGCACTGATTCGGATTGCTGTACTGGGACATGGCGTAGTTGGGTTTAGTTGCTATAACCATAGGCCCTGATCTTGAATTACTTATACTTGATATTAGTTGGCCTTGTTGTATATGTTTGGCATCCTCGATTCAGGAGAATAACGAATATCTGGATGACGAGATAACTTCCTGATAATAAGAGTGAATAGCGCAGTGGTAGTAGCCTTGTGATATTTGAGCCAAATTGTCTATTGTATGTTAGATAAGTTAGAAGGGAGTATAATGCTAGTTAAGAAAATGGATCACTACGGAAGAGTTGATGAGAATAAGACTCTTTATTTGTAGGGACGAGCAGTAGGTAATGTGTATTGTTGACCTAGCTTACCTACTATGCTTATTTGTGAATTCTATTACCGTTATGCATTTCTAACCATTGTCGGCCTATGATGCTTACCATTACCAGTGTTGTACTGATACTACTCTTGCTACATCCCTCTTGGGGTGTAGAGTTTTTAAGAACATTGATTAGTTGAAGTATTTCGGAAGAAGCACGGTGCCTAGCTTGAACAACTACCTCCTTCCCTTACCGAGATGGAGGTTGAGTCGTAGATTTACAGTTGTATTCCGTATTTAATTCGTAGTAGCTCTTGTACTAGTCTAGACCAGGTCATGGGAAAAGGAATCAGTTTATTTATTAAATTGATGTAAGCTCTTCCGCTACATTCTTAAATATATTGGTGGACTTCCATTTGATTATATTATATCTTGAAGGATAAATGAATTTTGTTCTTTAATTGTGTATGAAACTATTTTGGGTTAAGGGTTCGCTTACCGAGGTGGGAATGGTAGATGTCGCGTGCTTCTAAGATGGGTCGTGACAAGTTGGTATCAGAGCCTAGGTTACCGGTCTCACAAGTACATGAGCATTGTCTAGTAGTGTTTCGTGTAATGGTACGTAGATGTGTGTGCCCATCCACGGGAGACTATAGGACATTTAGGAAAAATTCCCACCTTTTATTAAATTCGTGCTACTTCGGTCAAATTGGTATCTCCATGTGCTCAATTGGTATCTAAACAATTCCAATTGGAATCTAGCGCGTAATTATGTCATGTTACGGGTTAGACCTAGTTTTATATGGGGGACATATTTGATTTAATTCTTAGTTGCGAAGTGGTTTAGGCATTGAGTGAATCCACCGCCTAGTGATTGGCGCCACATCGATCAGTCACTGCTGTGACATTACCGCTAGAGCGGATACTTCACCGTTGAAGCGGTATCCTCTATTCTTCGACGACCGCTTCTGGGGACCTCCTTACCATCAAAGCGGGACCGCCATAGCGGTCTAAGAAACCGCAGAAGCGGAGGTACCTAAGTCTGAGACCTGCATCTTTCCCCTGTTTTCATCACACACCCTGTTCAATGATTCAATCAAAAACAGGAAAAACCAGCAAAATCTTACAACCAACAGTCATATAAAACAAGCCCGACAAGGGCGAAAATCATCCAATCAACATTAAAAAACCAGAACATAAGAAAACTAACAAGAAATTGTTTGAACATCCAACCAAAATAGGCAAACCAAAACAGAGATTGTTTGAAAATAGAAAGCCCTACAAGGGCAACCAAAGCAGTATCATGAGGAGGGAAGGGTCTTTGGCCGCTAGCCTGCTAGTCGCACCATCGTCATCTGAGCTGCCACCATCATCCCCTAATACACCCTGGCCACCCTCACCTTGGGCCACACTCTCGAAGGAATGATGCTCTGAATTGTCATCATCCTCCACCGGGATCCGCTCACGGGGGTGGATACTCTTCTATACTTCCTTAATACCCCTCTAAGCCTTGATGTGAAGCTTGTCACGGGAATTATAATTCGCCTTTTCTCTATCACAGTGTATGCGAAGCTCACCGTGGTTTTTGGCCAGAGTGGTATAAGCAGTCTGTAGAGTGGTTAGTGACTCACCCATCTTTTTCTGGGTTTCCAAATAATTCTTCATCTCCTCCTGAGTAGGGAATGTAGTAGCAGCTCATTATGAACCAGACCCATCATAAGGCATGGACATCGTCCGAAACATCGAGATCATCTCATCAAAGTGTGAGTCCATGCTCTTAAAAGGACTCTGGATACGAGGGACCTCAGTTGCAGCCTCATACTCATCGCCATCTCCAGCCTCAGTACCAGCCCGACTCCATTCTCTCTCTCACCTGGGTTATCCACCTTCTTTATCATTCTATTGTTGACGGTGGTACCTCGATCCTTCACCCATAGTAGATGAACAGAGCATCAGAACCGACTCAGTCATCATCACCCTACCTGGGAACCTTAGCCCTCCAGCATAAGAAAGTGATCAGCGATAGAAACATCAAGCTCGCCCCACCAACCCTAAAAAAATCCCTCCACTCCTCAATTATCTGAGAGCCCACATTCACTGGTATGTCATCAAGAACTCAAGAAACCATAATAGCTCGGAAGAAGGTCACATCATGAGTATTCCCAGAAGAATGGATCTGGCGGGAGATGATATTTAGCCATCTCTTCGCCTCCGCAGTAAAAAGGGTTCTTTGGGTCACAACCATTCCATGAAACCAAGGAGCCCGCTGCACATTATCCTCATGCACCAGTTTGCAAGCCTACCATACCGAATCTTTCTCAGCAGCCTTAACTGCTAAGGGTTCCTCTAGATGATTATCTGGCTTGTACACCCAGTTAATCGGCCTTGACCCCACTCTCACTACAGCACCTCTTATAATGATCTCTGGCTCTGGAGAATCCCAATCAACCATGGGCAACATAGCATAGAACCCCCTCACATTCATTGCGGTCTTTGGGATCCCTGACCAAGCGGGTCCACTTGATCCTTATCAATCCATCATGAAAGTTCAGAGCACGTGTTTCTATGTTGGTCATATTAAAACCCCATTCCAACAGTAGGGGCAGAGACATCTGACTCAAGTGTAAGCGTTTGCTTTAAGGGCTTGGAAGCTTCTTATAGGTGGGAACCTCTTCGTCTTGCACTACCTCTTCTTGATTTTGAGCCATTTTACCTGCAAAAAAGATTGAAACACGTTATATTTCGTGTCACCCAAGTCCAATAACAATTCTAGTACATTACAGTGGAAATAACTCAGTAAAATGACTAGTGTATCATAGTAGTTAAGCTGCAGTTTCTGGAGCCTGATATTGAAGGCACCGCTGTAGCTGTCACTCAGACCGCTGTAGCAGTGTCATAACAACGGTCACATAGATTGCTGCAGCGATTACACTCAATTCCTCTGGGACCGATTCTGCGTAGGCCCGAGCGCCACAGCGAGGTCGCTGTAGGGGTTGACAGGCCGCCGCGACGGTCTCTTCTTCGTCACAGGAAACTAAAATTTTCAGATTTCAATTTTGATTTTTTACTCAAAAGCTTGTTTTTAGTGCGGATCGAGGAGATATCAAGCATGCATGATGTTTACGATCCATGGGAAGCAATTTCTAGCAACAAACAACCCCAAATTGATGAATGCCAAATACCCTTTTTCTAAAGTAAAAACTCTCCACTATGTCCATGTTTCTTGGTTTAAATATGTGCACTAACTATGCAAAATTCATTGTAAGGGTTATCCTAACCTTAGACAAGTGGTGTATTGTAGCTATCAACACCCATGAAGTTCATCAACCAAGACCCAAACAAATCCAAAACTTTGAGTTACAAATTCGGTGTTTCCAAGCATATTTATTCAAAATTCTAGTTCTATTATCTATCTACAAGTTGTAGGGAATGATTTCTTACCTTCTATTTGGAGATCCAAATGAGAATGGTGTTGATTGAGTGGTTTCCTTTTGGAATCCATTTCTTGCTTTTTAGAGAGAGCTGTGAGGTGGTAGTGTTTGTTTTGTGGTAGAGCATGAAGTGTGGGAGTAATGGGAAGTTTTAGTTGTGTTTTATGGGACGTGGGAAGTTAAAGTAAAAGAGATATTTTGGAGAGTTTTTTTTTCCAGAATTGAGAGGTGTAAGTGAGAGGGGGAGAGGTAAAGTGCCTTTTATATTTTTCTAGTTCAGCGATGACCGCTATAGTGGTTCCCCGTCGCTGGTGTGGGACGCCGCAGCTGGTCCTCAGACCGCTGAAATGGTCTCTTCCTAAATCGTTCGTTGTCGCCACAGCTCCTTTGTCATTCCGGTGACACTGCTCCAATGCATTTCTAACCGCTGTAGTGGCTCTGACCAGAATACTGTTATCATATTACATTGTTCATCTCAAGGTACCTCGAGCCTTATACCCCGCCCATGTGGCCCTAGGTGGGCCAAGAGCGGTTATCTACTCGATATTTCACTTATTGCTCTTGAGTTTAATATTAAGGTTACTTCATGAGACTCATACGATCCAGCAGTCCCTATTCGTTCGCAACAAAAAATTATCGTGTGTCCTTGATATATCTGCAATTGGTAGATGCTGAATTATTTCACAAAACCTGATTCCTTGAGTTATTACCCTTTCAATTTCCTCGTTAAATAATAGCCGAGCTATCTCAAATTACAAGCTGCTAAGGTTAATTTCACGTATGATTACCCTTACTGATAAAGTTCAGACTGGATCGATAATGTAATCTTTTGTAAACTGTTGAGTTGAGTGTTACTTCTTTTGAGCCTTTTATTATTCGAGCTGATTTAAATAAATACTCCTTATTTTATGACTGGCACAAATGTTTCAAATAAGTTGTTCCAAATCAATCGAGGATTTTTCTTTTATTTCACTGACCTAATTTTGTACGTTACAGTACACATTCCCTTGTTACTGACACTAACAATGAATACCTTTGAATCCTGTAAGTTCAACTGCTAAGTCCAGTTCATGTGCGTACCTTTCCTTGTGCCTTGCCGCACTTGCCGTTCAAGGATGAACGGTTATTTAATTGGCATCCCACGTAACAACCCGTTTAGTCGGTACTATGATTTTCGAAAAAATTCATAGCCCTGACCCCCTTAAAACCTTTTAAGTTCGTTGAGCTCTGAAAAGTTGCTAACTTGATCGGACCAGTCGTACGAATTGTGTGTAAAATATCGGATTGGGCCGCCAGGTCCAGTCATAACGTAATAGCGACAGTCCTGCCGCCCCAGAGCTGGTGCCACAGCGGCAGGAAGCTCCGCTGAAGTAGAGGAGTAGAATCATTAAAGACCATCCTAGTGATGGGGCTACCACTGAAGTGGAGCCGCCACACTGACCGTTAAACCGCCACGGCGGCTGACGGGTAGTTATTTTTTCCTATTGATGCCCATTTATTGACTTGACCTAATATTCATTTCCCCAAATCTACAGTCGTCATTAATAGCAAATTCCAGCCCTAGAGACTTAAATATTAGGAAGGTAAACTCATTGAATCCCTCATTTCATGTTCCTTTAATTCCCTCTTTCTTCTCGCACCATTTGTGATTATAGTAGAGCATTAAATGTGAGTTCTTTCTCTTATCTTATAAGACCTTGGGGAAAATGATGTAATGATTAACCTAGAACAATTAGTAACATCAAGATAGTTCTTTTATTGCAACTAGACTAAATAGCAAGTTCCAAGCCTAAATCTTCTATTTTCTTAAATGGGTTAATTTGTTGGAAGCTAATAATGTCATAAAAGAATTAGTAAGGTATGTTTGACCTAGGTAACCTTGTTTTCCATAAGGAGGTGTAATAGCATAAACAACAATCTAGATTGATTATTTTAGAAATGATGATTTTACCCCTATGACCTCGAATTCCGCAATCATTGCTTACTTGAATGTATTCATCGTTCCTAGACCACCCGGATCTACAACTTAGCTACAAAGATGGTAGACGGAATCCAAGTGGTTGTTCGCGCACCTGTTCGGCACTGAGGTAGGTTAAGGCTTCCTTCTTTTGGTAGACTCTGGATAGATTTTCATACATGAGTACTAGATGAAATTGAGAATGCATATATTGGTTCTCGGAGATCGGTTTGATGCTTAGATTGATAATGTATAAGAGGTAGCAGATTTTATGTAGCACTAGTAAAGCTATGGGTTATGATTACCTTATGGTGATACTTCGATTAGCGAAGTGTATGTTTAGTTGATATTGTCGCAGAATACATGTAAGCCTTCAGGTACGAAGTTGGGATGGATATTGTCTTAGGTTGGGCCTTGTATTATGATTTAGGGCTAGCCACCCCATTGTGTTGTTGACTCATCTTAATCTATTTACTTGTTGGTTTGCTGACACGTTGAGACATTGGTAATTGTGGCTAGTGATATATCATGGATTCGATATTATGGTACTTACTTGTACCATACTGAGATGAGAATAGTGAATCACTATGGCGTATTGTGTAGCCTTACTGTTGATATTACTTATGTGACATGTGTGGTACTATTTCGGATTACATCGGTTGTTGATATCACATTTCATAATATTCATATTATTTCCATGAAACAATGACATACGCATGGTTCTGGTACTGATGATAATATGTGAGAGAGTGTAGCCTCTGAGGTTTATGCCGGAGAGCCTAAAAGAGAGATGAGTGTTTGTTTCTTGAGGTTTCATACCAGGCCTGATGCAGTGTAAGATGTCTGAGGTCTTTGCCGGGATCGTGAGAGTGTGCCCACGATTCGAGGTCATATTTCAGAGTGAGTGGTACATAGACGTCACGGGTCTCCCATGGGTCATTACCGCTGAGACGTGGAGTCACTCCATCCAGGATATGTTATACAAAGTTGCATATACATTGCATTTATCCTACATACATTATTGCATTGCATTGTATCTTGGTTTCTTTTGAAAATTGCGATACTAATATAATGAAACTGATTCAGATTTCTTTACTGGGACTTGGTGTAGTTGGGTTTAGTTGATATAGCCATAGGCCATGCTTTTGAATTACTTATACTTGACACTAGCTGTCCCTGTTGTATATTTTTGGCTTCCTAGATTTAGGAGAATAATGAATATCTGAACGATGAGATAACTTCCTGATAATAAGAATGAATAGCTCAATGCTAGTTGACTTGTGATACTTGAGCCAAATTATCTATTGTATGTTAGATGAGTTAGAATGGAGTATAATGCTAGTTAAGTAAAATGGATCACAACGGAAGACTTAATGAGAATAAGAATCTTTATTTGTTGGGACGAGAGGTAGGTATTGTGTACTGTTGACCTAGTTTACCTACTATGCTTATTTTTGAATTCTATTACTGTCATGCATTTTTAACCATTGTCGGCCTATGATGGTTACCAGTACTAGTGTTGTACTGATACTACCCTTGCTACATCCCTCTTGGGGTGTAGAGTTTTTCAGGACATTGATTAATCGAAGTATTCCAGAAGATGCACGGTGCCTATCTTGAAGGCCTCCATCCTTCTCTTTTCGAGATGGAGGTTGAGTCGTAGATTTGCAGTTGTATTCAGTATTTAATTCTTAGTCTCTCTAGTACTAGTCTAGACTAATTCATGGGAAAAGGAATCAATGTATTTATTAAATTTATGTAAACTCTTCCGCTACATTCTTTTATATATTGGTTGACTTCCGTTTGATTATGTTATCTTGAAGGATAAACGAATTTTGTTCTTTAATTGTATATGTAACTGTTTTGGGTTAAGGGTTAGCCAACTGAGGTGGGAGTGGTAGGTGCCCATACGATTCTAAGCTGGGTCGTGACATGCATACTCGGGAGATGGAAAAAGGCCTTGCATTGCAGAACATATCATATCATTGCCTTACATACTATCTCATTGATTACTTGGCTGTGATTTGTTGAGTTGATTACCTGATTTGCCATAATTGTTTACTTAGAAACTTGACGGACTTGTGGATTAAAAGCTTTCACTTAGGCTTATAACTTGATGTTTGTTGGGATTATTATGAATATATTGTTTTGCGGAATAATAGCAATTAAGTGTGGAAGTAGTAATCGTAGGCCAACCCTTATCTTCGTTTTTTTTAGGATCGATTGATGATACTGCTAAGTACACATTGATTTTCCGTACTGACGCTACAATTGCTGCACCTTTTTGTATGCAGATTCTATTCCTAGTACGAGTTGATCTCCGGATGCTGCCAGCCATTGAGGAGACCATCTAGATGATTCAGGGTAAGCCATCAGTTGATCTATGGCACCGAATCTTCTTAAGCTATCTTACTTTCTATCTTTTGTTTCGGACAACACATGTATTTTTGGGATGTGTTCCCAAACTTATACTCCATTCTTGTTCTAGTGACACTAGATTCGGGGACGGTTGTATATTCATTACCACATTTTACGACTATAAGTTATTTTAAAGACTTAAAAGTTAACTTGTATGTCTAGTAGAGTTTTCAGGATCAGTATAATGAGCTCCATATCTATCTTCGAGAGGCTATATACATCTAGGAAAACTCTATTCTCTCATTCCTTATCATGCATACTTGGTTCTTATGTGTTCTAAGACTTTCTTTGTTTCACTTTCTCACAGATGGTAAGGACACGATCAGTCACAGATGGAGACCAGGAGCCTGCACCCGCACCCACTACCCCAGTTGCTTATGGGAGAGGAAGGGGATGCGGTAGAGGGCCAGGCAGAGCTAAAGCCCGCATTGCAACACAAGCTAAAAGTCGAGCACCAGCTGCTGCTCGAGCTTA
Organism: Lycium barbarum; assembly: GCF_019175385.1. Classification (NCBI taxonomy): domain Eukaryota; kingdom Viridiplantae; phylum Streptophyta; class Magnoliopsida; order Solanales; family Solanaceae; genus Lycium; species Lycium barbarum. Next base: position 100,287,748 of record NC_083343.1, on the reverse strand, counting down.
TGCTAGAGATGTTACTCCAGACCCAAAGGAGATACTGGAGGAGAAGTAGTTTAGCTGGACGAGGTTGTACCCTCCCGGGCACCAGCTGGATTCATTGCTACTCCTGTTCTTCAGGACATCCTGGTGTGCATCTTAAGTTTCTTTGAGGGTATGGCCAAGGCAAGTATACTACTATCTACTCTAGAGGTTTCCCAAACCAGAGTTAGAGCTTAGACTCTCGATCCTATATTTGTTGCAGGGTATAGGACCCCAGGGGCACAACCAGCAATTGATGTGGCTCCTTAGTTTAAGGATTTTCCAGTATCGGGTGTTTCTATTCGCCCAGTTGACCAGCCTACTATGACCGTTGAAGAGCAGAAATGGTGGGATAAGTTTGAGAAGATGAAGCCACCACAGTATGATGATCGTCCTGACTATGATGTGCATGAGTTTTTGGTTAGTTTCCATGAGCGTCTGCACAATTTGGGGTTGGTTTGGACTAACTGGGTTGATTTTGTGGCTATGCATATGATTAGCCTCGCTAAGCAGTGGTGGAGGGTTTTTGGGGAGACTAAACTAGCTGGGTCGCCTCCACTTACATAGGTTGAGATTTCTCATGTGTTTTGGAGAAGTGGGTCCCTCGAGGGATGAGAGGCATGAGCAGTTTGAAAAGTTAGAGCAGCATGGGATGTCCGTGACGGAGTACGAGATGATATTTCACTCCCTATCTTGCCATTCCTTGACCGTTCTACCTGATGAGACATAGAGGATTAGGAAGTTTATTAGGGGGTTGTCGTATCACACCCGAGTGTCATCGACATAGGTGGAAGCTTTGGGAGGTACTTATTAGCAAGTGGTGCATGCCGCTAGAAGTGTTGAGTCTATTAGGCGTGATGAGTTTAGGGATAGATAAGGCAAGAAGCCCCACAGCTTAGGTAGTTATAGAGGTATCTCATCTAGAGGTAGGGGGCATCAAGGTAGGGGTTATCCTCCTCAGTTCAACAGACCCATTCAAGCAGCGATACAAACTTCGACAAATGGTTCTTTGGGTCGTGGTGCACATGGTTCAGGGCACAGACCTCAGGGTTCTCATTCCCGACTAGGAGGTTGAGGTGGTCATTCCGGTTATTCTGGCTCCCCTTAGTGGCCCTTGGCCCGTCGAGGTTGTTATGATTGTGGTGACTTAGGGTATTTTGGTTAGGGAGTGCCCCAGACTTAGATAGGGTGGCCTATACTCAGGTTCTCAGATTGCTACACCTAGGTAAGTGTCACAGCCAGTAAGAGGCCGTCCACATAGTGGAAGAGGTGGTTCTTATTCTGGTAAAGGTGGTACTCAAACTTGCCATGGTGGTGGTCATAGAGGTTCTAAGGCCGGGGCTGGCCGTGCTTAGTGCTATGCACTCCCAGGTAGACCAGAGGCGGAGGCTTCAAATGCGGTAATTATAAGTGCTATTTCGGTCTGTGGCCGGTTGGCTACGACATTATTTGATCCAGGTTTTATAAATATACTGAGAGCGTATGTAAATATTTTTGCTTGAGCCCAAACAACATTATAAATCTATTGAGAGAGTATGTAAATATTTTTGCTTGTTCATATGCAGACATGCCTGGGTTGAGCACTAACATATTGGCCCACAGATTGCCCATCAATAGGTTAAATAGAAAACCAGGCACTTTAAGCCAAACTTAATTATCTGAATCAAGGATGAGCTGAAAAAACAGATTAAGTCTGGAGTAGTGGAAGTAACTTTGTACCTAACATGGTTGGCCAACATTGTGCCAATACCAAAGAAAGACGAAAAGATATGAATCTGCATGAACTATCGCGACCTTAACAGAGCTAGTCCCAAGGACAACGATCCACTCCCAATCATCCACATACTCAATGGCAATTGTGCGACGCACGAGTTGTAATCATTTGTGGAATGATTTGCAGGGTATCATCAAATCTTGATGAGTGAAGAAGAAGCAGAAAAAATAGCCTTCATCACTCTGTGGGGAGTGTATAATTACCGAGTAAAGTCGTTTGGGCTCAAGACGCCGGTGTCACTCACATGAGGGATATGACCACCATTTTCCATGAGATGATCCATAAGGAAATTGAACTATATGTGGAGAATGTCATTATCAAGTCAAGAGAAATCTTAGAGCATACTACGCATTTGCAAAAGTTCTTTGACAGACTCTGAAAATTCAATCTGAAGCTAAACCCATCCAAGTAAGTAGGTGGAGTACCTTCCAGAAAATTGGTGGGATTCATTCTCAATTTTGTAAGTTCTTGCGCTATAATCACAATTATCTCATAAAAATTATTATAACTGATTTTTTATTATTTGCGTGTATTAATTGTGATTATAATTAAAATAGCCAATTTAATTTCTACGCTTTAATTGTTGCTACAATCGAAAAGAGAAAATAATTTGCTTGCGAATCAATTATGGCCATATTTGTAAGGGGTCAATTAGGTCATCTTTTTAATACGTCTATAATAAAAATGATTAGTTATTTTCAAAATGGCTATAATTAAAATAGCTAATTAGTTTCCACTTTTAAAAAAGCGGCTATTTGTTATATTAATTGGTAGCCAAAATTACCCATCCCATATATGTATATACACACATCTACAAGAGTATTCATCTGTATATACATATGTTCTTGGACCATTTCTTTAAAATGAAATGGCCAGGCCCAGTCCAGTAAAGGACTAGACCCAGCCCAATACATGTTTCCCAACAACTAAACCAAACGACCCCTAAAAATATACAAACACTTTGTGTGTAAGGTCCCAACATGAAATTAAACCTCTAGGTGATCGATTCCCATCTTTAGCAAGCAAGAATAATCAACAATACGCTCTATTTCGGATTCTAGGCAAAACCCCCCAAATTTGGGTATAAATCCTAACCTTAAATTCACCAATTAAGCCTTGGAAAAAGGAAGATTCAAGTTACAATAGCTAATACCCATCAATATCGCGCTAACCCATGCTAATTCCACAAATAGACAAGGTTTTATCATTATAAGATCATTAGAAAAGAAACCCACAAAACCCCCCTTTTTTCTCTTACCATATAAGAGAAATCTAGGCATGGATTAATGATTAGAAAAAGCTAATGAATGATTTAGATACAAGATTGTTACCTTAGAGAAGAAATCAATGAAAACCCTCCCTAAATCGCCTCTTTAAGCCTTAAAAACAAGTATAGGAAATGACTTAATGTCTAAGGGTTTTAACACATTAAAATGCCTCTGACTCAGCTAATACCGCTTCTGCGGCATCGGGACCACTGCAGTGGTCGTGCCTCGATAGCCAATCAGACCACTACGACGGTCCATTCACAATGCCCTTAGCAGCTTCAGCGACCGGGCAATTGCTATAGCGGTGCCGCTGATGCGGTATGGGTGCCGCTATAGCGGGCACCAAAACCGGATTCCTCAAAATAACATAATGTCAATCTCGAAATCCCGACTAACAGCCGAGGCCATCTGCTCAAAAACCACAAACACATACACACATAAAAACAAGCTACGAACGCACATGTGGCCTTGGAATTCCCAACGGAGGTCTCGTTGACCGAGTAAACCCCTGATACCTCAATTCCAACATCCCAACCCAACTCCCAAAAATGCATCCGACTGCATTGGGAACCGAACCAGTTATGCACACCAGTTCTAAATGACCATCCAGACCTCTCGGATTCGACGGATTTTAAAAAAAAAAGGTCCGTTTGCCCAAAAGTCAACTTTGTGTCTACCATTTTTTCCTTTTAAGCCAAATTCCCCCAAATTAATTTCGATGACCTCGGGAAGCGTGGTAACGGTGTCTGTGGGTCGAATATGAGCTAATAAAGCTCGAAAAGGGTTAAAAAGGGTCGGAACTGCAATAATGACCAAACGGGTCGTTACATCAGATATCAATTAAACAATTGCTCATCCTCGAGCGAAAAGAAAGAGAAGGGGGAAGTATACCTGAGCCTGCAACAACTGGGGATATCTCAACACATAATGGGCTTCTCCTACTATGAAAGATTCTGATCAAACCAAAATTTAATCCCAACAAATGATATAAGTACCATCAGAATGGCACTCCTTCAACATCGAAACAAGGAAAACTGAATGAACTCTTGACAGGCCTGGTGAAAAACTAACTCATAGAACAAAGGATCAAACAACGAATAGTCTCAAATAGGCCACTACACCTCGGGCTTACTTTACCAGTCACAACTCTCTAAACTTAGCTCAAGCTTCAACTCTCATATCCCCTTATTCGAATTTCCTTCACAACCGATCCTTAAATAAATGAATTGCTCTGCCTAAATTGTCTAAAATATGGTCATAAACCATAGCCCATTCTGATCCGATAAAATACTCTGATTCCACTAACCTTTCTTTTGCACTTAATAAAGTTGTTCCTCGTACCGCAATTCCTTAGAAACACAGGAGTACACATACCAATACTCTGAGACCATAACTTACTCTTGCCAGAATGAATCCTTGATTCATCTGAGATCCTTACGCAATTCCATCACAACTGGCCTTATAGACAGTCAACTTGGCTATTTCCAGTCTTCTTAAACCTTCAAATCACAAAACAGGAACCATACCACAGAATATCTCACCGAGCAAAGTCCGTCGGAACCTAACTGATCATTATAAAGACCTCTCGCATAATAGTCATTCCTCAAATTTGTACTAAGCTCATTGCATACCATTATTCTGTCCAAGTAACTGCTCTCAGAAAGTATCATTAAATCAATTAGAAACCCTGACAAACCTCGGTAAATCGGTCATACCTCAAATCTGAGGCAAAACGCTTTGAATTCTTAGATATCTTCCTGGAATTATAATCATAGACCTTGAAGCTTAACTTCAACAACACTAACCCTAAAATCCCTAAGATGTACCTTTTTTTTTATCGATTCACAATCATCTATACCTTTTATCGACTCGTCAATTCCTAATTTTCTAATCACTTCATGATCATTGATACCATAATCAATCCTCGAATCCACTCCATCAAATACCACATAATCATAAATCTTGCAAACTATAGCCGAATTAATCCTGGAGATAGGATCGTACCGCCTACTTTGCACATTAACATTTTCTTAACGGTTATCACTCTGAATTGAATGCTCTTTAAATCCGGCGTATCACACAACAGTCTTACTAATATCCTCATGTATCTCACCGGAGCATCCTTTCCCGTGTTTCCTTGCTCAAATGTTATCCCGAACTTAACTCAGTTAACCCATCATCGATCTACCATTTCAAGTATCTATGTTTACTAATCCCCTTCTCAAATCCTTAACGTCACTAGTCCTTGAAGAATCACCTCTTACCTCAATTATCGAATCTGAATACCTTTAACCATTCGCACGACCATCCCTTTTCATTCAATCGCCTAAGCTGAGTAATAATACCACTAGTAGAGGGATCTAGACAATTGTTACACAATGAAAACAGGGTTCACAACCTTAGTCCACCACTGACCTCTATTAGTCTATGACATAAATGAATCATACCAGTTCATCCATAACTCTCAAGCCCACTCTACACTATCCAATCGCAACCAAGCTCTCACATCCCTAATTCTTGTTTCCATTATTTTCTTTCTGCCATTAATTTGAAGACACCAATTAACCTCATCGGTCACACTCCTTACCGTACGTCGTGATATAATGCCCCCGCAGTCCAAACATAACTCACATACTCATGTTACCTCACCTCAAGTCTTACGAACCTTAATCTCCTAAACCCGATAGCAAGATGCCTCGTTGTAATCCTTCAGTTCCCATATTCCATCTCAAATCACTCTATCACTGTCAACCAACAACACTCAAATCCACTTGATCCTCTAAACCAATTATTCCTCTGAGCCGAACGAACCACAAACAATGTCAATACCTCCCTTCAATTCGAAGTGTAGTGAGCAGTAACTCCTCAAGCCCTTAACTTATCACATACGCCCATATTTGAAGTCATTTCCATCAGTCGATTACTAACTTCTCAGAAGTCTACAACCCAGTCAATTTACCGATAACGATGTGCCCATAGCATTCACTTATAACCGAGTAGTCTTTTAAAATCAATGAGCTTATATCAAGAATAACCTCTAGCACCAGTCGCAACCTTATCTTGACAACCATGTTAGATTCCAATTTTGTTCCCTTCCCAATCTCACGAAAGTACTCATATCCAAGATATTCTAAGAAGTCTTGCTTCGTTACACACCTTCCACAAAGCTTCCTTCATGTCTTTATTGTCAACTTTCTTTCTTTATTACCCTCGATCACAATACGTTTGCCCAATTCGATGGCTGTCACCGAACTTACACTTGTTCCTATATATCGAAGTCTAATACTATACAGCTGCTGAATCGTCGACCCGCCATTGGTGCACCAGTGTCATGCACACCATCATTTTGTCTGGATGAAGCTAAAGTCAAACCGATCATATCATCGAGCAACCCATTATTGTTAAGCCATCAATACACCTTGTCACGTCCAAGCGACCCAATGTTGAATCATGGAGACCCTGTAGCCCTCTGAACTATCTTTTCCATTTCTCACAAACTCTCACAACAACGAACCTAATTGATCCACCATACAATCAAATCCTTAGGCATCACTAGAGACTGAACTTGATCACTTTCCCGAATCAAAATAACACACCTCGCACCAAACTGCAACACGTCAAAGATTAATCATTCGCATAAGAATTTAGGGACGAGTGTCCAAACTCCGTGGGTGATTAAGATAGAAAGTTCAGATACCAATTAGAATCGACTAGATACCAATTTGAATGAAGTCGCATGAGAGAATGAAAGAATTGAAAGTTTCCTAAATGCCCTATAACTCTCATAGATAACAACGGAGCTCATTGTATCGATCCATGAGACTCTACTAGACACGCTCTTGTGTTATAGACCGGGTAACCTAGGGCTCTGATACCAACTTGTGATGATCCAATTTCACTAAATCGTGCGGGCACCTACCTTTCCCACCTCGGTAGGCGAATCCTTAACTCAACATTTACAAATAATAGAAAATAGCGGAAGAAGTAAAATAGCGAAAGTCTCACAATCATAATATTAATAAGAAAATGCGGAAGTAAATGAAATCTGCCCCAGTATCTGGTCTGGTCATACAAGAACATCTAACTAAAATCTACAAGTCTAGAATATCAATAATACATCAAGTCTGAATATGTCTCGGAATAGAAAATAAGACATAAATAAAGAAGAATCGTTAAGGCAGCGGACGTCTCGTCCTCACCTTGTAGACTCTGAGCAACTCTCAGGGAGACTATCAGCCAAGAGAAACAGAGATCAATCCCAACTGGAATTCTGCAGTCATAAAAGAATGCAGCAAGTGCAAGTCAGTACAAAACCACAGTATTTGTAGGTACCATAGGCCGACTAATTTTGGCTAACATAATCCAGACAATAAAGCAAGATAAACAGGTAAATTAACAAGTATAAGTATACATAAGACATAAATCGAGTACACGTCATCACCTAGGTTATAACATTTAAACTCAAGTGTGCCAAGTCTCAATATATCCAATCCGAATCCAAATAACACAAGTATATCATCAGATCATCACAATCAAGCCATATATGCAATGCAATGCAATAATGTATGAAATGTGAATGTAATGCAATGTTGTGTATACATGTACTCCGGACGGAAGTATCGACGTCTCGGTAACCCATGGGGAACCTGCGGAGTCCATGTACCTCACGGTCCGGCAACAACCTGGATACCACTACCTCACGCTCCCGACACAAACCTCAGGAGTTGCTACCACACAACACTGATTTCGAGACAACCATCGGATGTCGGTCCTCACATCACTCATCGGATGTCGGTCCTCACGTCACTCTCATCTAACTGAGCCTAGCTCCTTACAATGTTCCTCAAGTATCATCAATGTATCAACAGTATATCATGAAGGATGAGAATGCATGCAATGTATTAGCTCAATGTCAAAAATTAGATCAATATCACAAGTACCAAGCAAGGGTATGCCAACAATATCATGAAAAGGCTACACAATCCATATAAAATACTATCCTCGTATCAAACACCGACAAATAAGATACTACAATATCATGAAGAAACTACACAAGCCATATGGTACCCTATCCTCGTATCAAAATTAACAAGTGAGATACCACAATATCATGACCAAGATATGTCAATAGTCTCAAATATCTACTATCACTACGCGACATCAAGCCAATAACAATAGAACAAATCAAGTCAGAACACAACGGGATGGCTAGCCCCAATCACGCAATCCAGAAGAATTTCCTTTCGCAATTATAGGAGATATGGAATGATGAGGTAAACAATCCAATCAAACAAGTATAGGTCAAATCACGGCTATCGTAGCCCACATAAATAGCAAACATACCAAACTAAGCACAACCACGCCCGAAGGCTCTACATGCTTTCCCCGTCATTCTAGCTACCCAACAATATACATTGGTACCCAACCAAGTGCTCATCGTAATCATTAAGGTGGGACCCTCATCACGCCCAATACCCTTTCAATATTTATAAACTATACATGTCTTCCAATCGACATCTAAAGAATAAATTGTAACCTACCTCAAAAGACGAGCGGGAGCCACGAACATTCAAACCTGAGACTTCCCCTTCCGGAAAACTTCCAAATGAGCATACTCTATAAAAATATGAATTCTACATTAATACACTATTCTAAGGATACACATATTGCCATAAGAAGGTTCAGGTCCAGAAAGACATTCCAAATCGCTTATCTAGAGCCTCGAAGGTCAAAACTATATTTTTATTGCAAAATAGGGTCAAATATAGTCAAAAGAGTATTTTACGAGTTTAAGCGAGTCTTGTGATACCCATATTACTATAATTTAATTTGGAACCAAAAAAGGTAACCTCGAGCCTCTAAGGGAAAAATTGGAATTTTATTTCGAAATTGGTTTACCCATAGCTTAATTAGTCTATATCTAGAAAAACCATTAAAAAAGCCATCATTTTGATCCTCAAATCCATGATTTACCACTTTCAATTTTTTTTGGGTTCAAAACCCTAACTTCTACAATCCAAACACAATATAAATGATAACCAACGAAAATAATAATTGTGAAGCACCAAAATAAAGGTTAGATACTTACCCCCTCGTTGAGACAAGAACGACGTTGTGAAAATTACCTCAAGCGGAGCTCTAGAACTCAAAATATGCTCAAAATACTAAATATTTCGGATGGCTTGATTTGCACACTGTTTAGGCATTTTCCTTCGTCACGAATGTGACGCGGTGAAAAAAAGAAAAAAAGAAAACCAGCAACATGAAAACTTAGAAAAATGTTCATATCTCCCTCATACGACGTCGAAACGCGATAATTCTTGTTTCTATAGTCCCAAAACTAAGATACGGATATAATAGTTCAATCGAATTAGAAATCGAAGATCGTTTGCTCAATGTGGTACACTTTATTCTCAAAATGAAATCGAAACCAAAAACAAACACCATACAACCCAAACCCATCCGAAACTTATCTGAATCTAATCCAAATTTCTGGACAAGTCCAAAATCATGATATGAACCTTCTCGAACTCTCAAAACATGGAAACGGGACCATCTTGACCCGATCTTGACCGTGGTTAACTCAAAATCCATGCAAAAGCTATTTTCTGAACCAACCACCTAAATCATACCCGAACCTCTTGGGAACATAATTAAAGACTCGACAAAGTCATAAATCACATTCCGGACCTAATGGACTCGACGAGACTTCGAAAAAGATTCATTTACCCTCGGTGTTGACTTTGATCAAATTTTTTCATTTCTTAACTTAAGGATTTCCAAGATATCCTTTTCCTCACCCAAAACTCATCTAAAATCCTTGGGGATCGTGCTACCCATCCCGGCAGGTCATAAACCTCAATACAAATCTAATGGAATGACAAAATTTCCATTCCAGGTCTTATTTCTTGCCCTGACCATCCTTTCACCATAAATAGACATATTAAGTACTAAAACCGATTTAATTGTCGGAAACCAACCAAACGAACTCTAAAATTAGCTCTGTCAATTTTTGTAGGTCATAAATAATATTACAAATCTAATGGAATCTTCAGATCTTCAATCGGAGAATGTTTTCCCAAAACTGGCAATTAATCCAAATAATTACATAATAGGTTTTCCAAAATAAAAACTTCTCACAAAGTGAACAAAATGACATCCTTTTGACTTCAAATTTTGCAAGCAAGTCAAAATAATTATTACGGAGCTTTTGTGTTACACCTCATAAATTTTTATGCCATTTGTGTCATAAGTAAGCTAACGTAAGCCCGGAGATGCCATAGAACCCCTATAAGATTAAGAAAAACTTTGAACAAATGTTAAGCATGCGCAATGAGGTTTCGGGGTTTAACGAATCAATTGTGTTATTACCCATATTCTCGAGGTTAAACTAGGAGTGCTTAATGTAATAAGGAGGTCGTGTTTTAAGGTACTTGAATCATATAATATTTGTATCTTAATTTTTGAAGTCAAGAAAGTTGCAAAATAATAGTCGGCGAAAAGTATCACAAGTAAGGTTCATAAATTTTGCTGAAATTTGGGTCTAATGTCACTGAGCTTTTCTCCCAATATAGTTGGAGTTACGGGTTGATCCACCTATTAAATTGAAGGTCTACGAGTCTAGTTTCCAATGCATTAAGCCGTTCATCCATACGATGTCCGATTTGAGAGATATTCACGTTTTTGTGAGACTGCGCAGTCAGTCAGTTTGGGGCCCACTTAGGCGGTGGCCGACCTACTTCGTTTTAAAAACGATTTAGAAGACCATTTTTTCTCATCTTTTGATCCAACTTCGTCCATACACTCCTCCTAACCCTCTCAAACAGTTCTCAAAGTTCTCAAAGGATCAAGGGTGAATTCAAAGACAAACAACTCAAAACCTCTACTAAAGTGTTGCTCTATGGTGTTGTGGTGTGATTAAGGGTGGTTGTGAGCTGAGCCAACTCTGGATTTCGATTCATAGCTACTACTTGAGGTAAGTAAAGTATGGTTAATTCTATGTTGGTTGTGTTACTTAGATGCAAAACCACAAGATAGAACTTGATATGGCATAAGGGTGTTGTTGTCTCTTTGTGAACTATTTTAAGACTATATACATGACTTGTTGTGGCTGTAAAATATGGAAAATAACATGATTATGATATGGTTGCTGTTGTTATGCATTTCTATATGTTTATCAAGTGAATTGATTAATGAAACATATGAAACTTGAGATTAGAAGTGAAGATTGAAGTGTTAGGCATGTGGACTGAAAATGAAGGTTGTTTTTATGATGCTTTGGCTGAAAATGATATGGTAAGAATAAGTATGATGTTATGAAGGTTGTATACTGATTTATGGAACCAGATTTGGATTCAAATTATGTTTCGTTATTTATAAAACGAGCTTGCCGCTCAATATGGTTGTTAAGGTAATCGGAGAAGCTTATATTGAATCGTTGGTATTGTTGTTGTTGTTATTATTATTGCTGGGCTGTTTGATGACCCTTAGTGGCCTTTGGGATGTTGTATAAATAAGGGAGGTGCTGCCCGATTTTCCGTAGGTTATAAGATTAGCAAAGTATAATAGTTGCGGCACTATTTGTTGACGAAGATATCATTTCACTTGTTGTAGACGCAAGAGGATTATGTTAAGCTTTGTTGTAGATTGAGAAGGAGATTATGCAGGTATGTAAGGCTGTTCCATTTATTCTTTTTGGCATGAATCATATGAGAAGAGAGAAATGAACGAACGAACGCTATCCATAATTATTCCATTCATAGAATGCTAGAAAGCTTGTGTTTCTTTGGACTCCTGATGATATTATTACTTCATGTTTATGATTCTTGAATTGATCTCAAGGTCCTTGATCCAGTAAAGGTAAGTAAAGGTAAGATATGTTGATGATATTAGTCCCATAACGATATTCGGAGGTTATCGAGTTTACGTCACTCCGAAAGGCTCAGATGTCACCTTCATGAGTAAGTCATGCATTGTATACATATATATATATATATATATATATATATATATATATATATATATATATATATATATATATATATATATATATATGTATACATTTATTTTACCACATCGAGCCACGCTATAGTCGGTCGGGTATGGCACCTATTGTACGCACCACTGTAGTTTGATACGGATAACACCGAGCCTGTCTTGGACGGGTACGGATAACATTGAGCCTAAATTATATGGCCGGCTACAATATTATGATATATGTGTATGATTTTGAAAGAAAGCATGCATATCATATGCCCTCAGAGGCACTTTCAAATATATAGAGTTATACAAATATATTTAGACATACAGATTGACTCTCATGCCTCAGATTTCTTTCATGATTCTTATGTATATGTTGTTTTCATGCCTTACATACTCGGTACATATTCGTACTGACTCCCTTAGGGGGCTGTGTTTCATGCCTGCAGGTCCTGAGATACAGGTTGGTGATCCATCTATTAGGATGTCAGCTCAGCGGATGAAGTTGATGCACTCCATTTGTACCGAAAACCCCTAAGTCAGCATGGTCTTATGTATATTCATATGTATTGGTATGACGGGGCCCTGTCCCGGCCACGTTATGTCATGTTTTTTAGTAGAGGCCTGTAGACAGTTATGTACAATCAGACAATGTCCAGACTTGAGGTTTCATATATTGTCACACAGATGATTATAAAAGCCTTATCGGCTAATGCAGAATGTCCATCATATTCATATAGATGGGTCTTTCAGATTAATTGATACATGCATATTTCCTTATGAGTTTATCGAGAATCATACGAAGGCCCTATCAGCCTACCTATGTTCATGTTGATGTCACAAATTCATGTCAAATAATGCTTGACTAGTACGGTCAGGTGCCCATCGTGGCCCTCTAGCTTGGGTCGTGACAAAAGTGGTATCATAGTAGTTCTGTCCTATGGTTATCTACAAGCCGTGTCTAGTAGAGTCTTTTTTACGGGTGTGTTGCACGTCACACTTATAAACAGGAGGCTATAGGACATTTAGGATGGTTACCTTCTTTTTCAATTCTAGATCGTCCGATAGAGCCAAGTTGTAGGAAATGAGATTCTTAACCCTAACTCTAATTGTTTTGTAGTTAAAAGAGGGCTTTTACAGGGAAGAAGATTGATGGTTCAGGGGCCCCCAGGGTGAGTTATTCGTATGATATAGATCCATCTGAAGACGTTTCCTCTATTGAGATAGATCCATCTGAAGTCGTGTCTTCTAGGGAGACAGACCCATTGGAGGCACAGGAAGGATCGGCAGATAAGGTGGTGAATTCAAATAACCCAAGCTTGTTGTTATCTGCGGAATAAGGTTCAAATGAAAATGATGGTAAGTCAGGAAAATCAGTGTAGTTGGCATGTTTGTAGAAGGTATGGGCATCATGGAACTGCCTGTAGAAGGACAACAAGAGGGAGAACTTCCCCAACTACCGTTAGATCGATTTGTACCAGATCAGAGTTCCAGAATAGGACCAAGGTAAGGATTTCGATCGTTCAAATTTCAAAATTTGGGTAATAAAATAAGAAAATGGAGCTTTCCGCTTAATTGAATGTTAAGAGTACTACATGTAAGTATAAAATGTTTGTGTTGGCATCAGCGGTGAAATGTAGAATATATTGTTAATAATTTTAGAGAGGAAGTAAGGGAATATGTACATAAGAACGCTTTGCGAGCATATAAGCCTCTATGTAAGATGATTGGTTTGAGTTTTGTGAACTGATGTTCAGATGTGATATATGAAATGAGCATTATTACTTCAGATTCTTTCTATATTGATCAGCCCTATGTGGTTGAGTTGCATATTATATGTGCTTCTATATTTGGCCTTGTAAGGCACGAGATGCATTTTCTGGGTTGTGTGCAGGTTTGGGATTTATAGTAATTATAGAGGAAACTCTGCCGAAATATTTTGAGACATAAAGGAAACTATTGAGTGCATACACAACCTTCAAGTAAGATTGTTACAAGGGATAAGGTTTAGTAATAAATAACTAGAGGTGAAACAGGCAGTTAATTGTGGAATAGATTTAATAACCTTAGGTCTGAAAGAGTGAATAGTGGGATAAGTAAATGAGAACAGGATACAAGGGTACAAAGAGAAAGTGATATATTTCTTTAAACTAGAAAGTCGAGAAGGAGTTGAATGCTTATATATGAGGAAACCAAAAGAGACGAGTCGCTGCAAAGGGAATTATACATTGAAGAATAGTTGACCGACCCTTATGTAATTTTCATAAGATTGAGATATGAGACAAACTTGATATATATATATATATGCAAAATGGATACGAGTTGGCCAGTCAAAGCTTGACCCATGGCTGTAAGTGAAAACATATAGGTTACTACAAACTAGCCCGACAGACCGTTAGCAGGGCTACGAGACAAGAGATGAAAATAAAAGAGGCTTCATGGGATTTAAAATGTACTAAGGATGACTACGTGACAAGGGTTCATTGCTATTGTTGCAAAAAGAGAATAATAACCAAGGAAAGGAAAAGGTAGAATAATATGATTGTTGGAAGCAAGATAAGAAGAATTAGTAAGTTAGAAAAGAGTGACAAACAATGAGTATTGGATACACGGAAAGTATGTCACTAGAAGAAAAAGGATATATTGTGAATAGATGAAGAGAGGTTCGAGTAATATGGAAGTATGTGACTAGAGGTTTAAGTAACAACAAAATTTTCACCCGTTATGACGACTTTGATAAGAGAAATATGGAAAACATATGCCCCTTATTGGTACTTTGATGATAAGTATGGATTTTAATGGATATTTTAAGGTAATTCAGATTGTTATAGTATTGTAAGGATATGTGATAAGTGGTTATTTCAATCGAGACGATACGATTGCTTATCTAGTACCTTACTCTGCAGATGTCAGCTAAGGATAACTCTACACCTATTCTGAGTTCATTCGATGGTTCCGCTGGACTTTTAAGAGATACCTAAGAGGACTGTGGTCCGTCACATTAATAGTACACCGGAATAGCAGAGAATTATACATCTACGGTATTATGAGCTGATTGAGGAAAATTGAGGAATAACTCAACCCTAAATTTTAAGTCAAAGTTGGAAGGTGAATGTGGTTGTGCCTAAAGTTATCATACTGCTAATGGGGTCCCTTAGGGATAATAAGAAGACGAAGTAAAACACGAATATGGCCGAGGTATTGTTTTAGTGTTTATTGGACCAACTTAAGTATTTGTAAAGGGCAGTACAAATGGAAATCATGTTTCAAATAAGTTATGTTATGATGTCTTAAGAGGAATCCATTAAAAGGGAATGGAATTAGAGGGTCGAATGTAAGTGTGAGATCTAAGATAGCATGGTTGTTTAAACGGCTGCAAAAAAAGTTATAGAATAATTATGGGCCATTTCGGATAAGATGACTTATGCACGAAGTAATTTACATATTGCAAGCTCTCGGAATTTGAAATCGTACGAGAAATATTATAATAAAAGGGATCTACTATGTGATTTGATAACCGTTAGAGCTCATATAATAGGGTAAAGATTAACCACGACTTTATAAAGCAATGTCAGCATGTTGAGACACGAGAATGGATTGACAAAAGGTACGGATCGAAGGACGAAAGCGAGGACGTGAAATCCCTAAGCGGCAGCATGATAGAACTACATATGGGATATAGTTAAGTGATAGATGGGGGATGAAAGTGACATATTAGTATCAGCGTAAGAATGGACAGTGTGCAAGAGTTAATTATATAGTGAATGTTGATCCAATGTGGTAAGGAAGATGTGCCTAGAAGTACTTGCTAATTATGATGAGAGACTTGCGGGATTGACTTAGTAAATTATTTGAAGTATGATGACTACATCAGAAAGGATAAATGGTAAAGAGCACCTATAATAATCCAGCATGAAAAAAAAAGGATCAACAAGTTGTAATATCAAGAAGGGAAAGGGAAGTTAATGGCTATTGATTCATCTTTCACGTTATTGAAAGGATACCCAAAGGACTTCAAGAAGCGGCCAATGAGGAACAGTTAAAATCTTGCAGACTAGGATAAGACCCGACAAATGACAAATTACGGATGATGTTTCATGAGGATGAACATGTAAATAAGCACGCCCTATGAAGAGCTTTGATGAATAGTGAATATGACTTGTGTAAATAACAAGGAAATAGACATCAAATGATCAGTCCAAAAAGATTGTGAGTCATGAAGACATGAATACGACTTATGCACAGTCAATAGAGAATGAGAAATGTTCAAGTTATGTAAAGGTGTAAACAGGGAAGGAAACCAAAGGTAGCAACGTCGAGTTATTAGAAGAAGGGACACAACTTCAGATTATGTTCGAACCAAGCTAATATTTGCGGTGAATATACAACTCTTTTGATTGTTTCTTAACAATTACCTATAGTAACATTCAAGTAATGTCGTTTCAATCTATGTTTTATAAATTGTAAGAAACCAAAGACAGCAAGTTGACAGACATTCGATGAGGTTATGTACGAGTGAAAACGCATTGATGATTAAAACGATTGTAACTCTACTTTAACAATCGAGGACGAATGTTCCTAAGGAGGGAAGGATGATACACCTCATAAATTTTTGTTCCATTTGTGTCATAAGTAAACTAACGTAAGTCCAGAAAAAACATGGAACCCCTATAAGGTTAAGAAATACTTGGAACAAATGTTTAGCATGTGCGATGAGTTTTCGGGGTTTAACGAATCAAATGTGTTATTACCCGTATTCTCGGGGTTAAACTAGGAGTGATTAATGTAATAAGGAGGTATTTTTTTAAGGTATTTGAATCATATAATATTCGTATCTTCAGTTTTGAAGTCAAACAAGTTGCAAAATAATAGTCGGCAAAAAGTATCGCAAGTTACGTTCATAAATTTTGCTTAAATTTGGGTCTTAATGTCACTGGGCTTTTCCCCCAATATACTTCGATTTATAGCGTGATCCACCTATAAAATTGAAGTTCTATGAGTCTAGTTTCCAACGCATTAAATCTTTGAACCATACGACAACAAAATAGAGAGATATTCGCGTTTTTGCAAGACAGCACAGTCAATCAGTTTGGGGCTCACTTAGGTGGTGGCTGACCTACCTCGTTTTAAAAATGATTTGAACGACCATTTTTTCTCATTTTTCTATCGAACTTCGTCCATACACTCCCACTAACCCTCTCTAACAGTTCTCAAAGGCTCAAGGATGAATTCAAAGCCAAATAACTCAAAACCTCTACCAAAGTGTTGAAGACTACAAGAAGTTGCTCTATGGTGTTGTGGTGTGATTAAGGGTGGTTGTGAGCTGAGCCAGCTGTGGATTTCGATTCATAGCTACTGCTGAACTAAGTAAAGTACGTTCTTGGTTGTTCTAAAGGTTAATACTATGTTTATTATGATACTTGGCTGCAAAACCACAAGATAGAACTTGATATGGCATAAAGGTATTGTTGTCTGTTTGTGGACTATTTTAAGACTTTGTCACGACCCAACCGGAGGGCTGCGACGAGCACCCGGTGCTAGCCCACCCGGGCACCCCTTAGCGTGCCTTTACACTTACATCTAGGTGAGCCACATAATAAAACATATAATTCTATTCATCCATCATACTAGTCCCATTGGATAATCAATACCTTTATATCATCATTGGCATATATGCCATATAAATGTACATAAGCCGACAAGGCTAACAAAATGATATACAAAATATAGGCTGACAAGGCCAGATATATCTAACCATATACACATGTCTACGAGCCTCTAAGGAGAGTATGTCATAACATATAGGCGGGACAGGACCCCGCTATGCCCATAATTATGTACACAAAAGAATCAATACCAAAAAGCTATAGCTCCGAATGAAATGGAGCTCCGCTATGTAGTCCCTGAGAAATGTAGCTATGGATCAAGTCTGTCTCCCTGGCCACCTGCGGGCATGACGCAGCGTCCACAAACAAAAGGACGTCAGTACGAAGAATGTACTGAGTATGTAAAGCATGATCAATATCAATATAGAAGCATAATAAGCAACATGAGAAATAGCATAAGATGGGAGACAGTAGTATCGTCGCCATAAACAGTTACTTGCCTTTCATAGGGACTTCCATATCTAATGCATTTTGGTGTACATACATCCGTATCCATATCCGTTTCACATTCGTACTCGTATTCATATACATATCCTTATTCGTATTCGTATCATATCCGTAATCACACTCATATTTATATCGTATACATAACCATAGCATATACATAGCATTTACATAGCGTGCCCGACCACGAAGGTTCGGTGTTTCATACATACTTGGCCAGCCAAGGCTCAAGGTTACACATACCTGGCCCTACCAAGGCTTCAGGGTTACATCTACCTGGCCCTACCAAGGCTTCAGGGTTATCCGTACCATCTGCAGAGGTGTGCGTGTGTTACCTAAATAGATACATATCCTACCCAGCCTCATAAGATCGGGGTTCCATAATAGTTATACATAGATACCATACGTAATAGCTCATAAGCATCTTTAGCATCATTATCATTATCGTCATTACCATTATAGTCGTCATCAATATCATTATCACTAATATCGTCATTCATTACATCTATCTTTATAGGCTTACTCGTCATATGAGGAACTTAGGACAATCGTAACACATCGAGAATCATGAGCTTAATAGCTCTAAGGATAGAATCATTTGAAAAACATCATAGACTTCTAGAAGATTTAGATGATTGGCCCAAAGAACCATGCCTTATGAAAGAAGGGTTAGCCTTACATACCTTTCCGTTCAACTATTCTACAATTGCACGTTCTCCTCCGAAGCTCACGTTTCTACCTTCATCAAGGCATACTATCATTAGAAAGATCGATAGCTAGCATACATAACTAAGGCTAGAAAAAAAAATCGGACTTCATCTCCTTTATTTATATGACATTCCTCCGTATCATATATCAACTCCCAAACGTCAACAATACATTCACAATATCATAACAATAGTCTTTATTCATCCACATTATCCATATCTCTCAACTCACTTCCAATTATCCATATCCATGGTCATAACATACATTTACATTCATTCGTATACAAGGTCTATCTCATGTCATTAAAATCATTTATGACATATCCATATCACAATACATCAAGAATCATGGTTCAATTCAAGCTATTACTCAAAATGGCACTATTCCACATTCATGACCCATTTTTCTATATCCTTCTACAATCCAAGTATTTTAACTTTCAAATACCTTAAACAACATGGAAATACCATAAATCTTACCTTAGATGTTGGAGGATCAAGTTTTGATGGAAATACTTAACTTGAGTCAAAACCCTAGTTCATCTCTAATGAGATTTCTTGACTTGAATGATCCTCAATGGGTTTTCTTACACTTGATTCACTTTGTTTACGTTGTTGATCACTAAAATCTCTTGCAATCTTGTGGAATAATTGTAGAGAGATGTTTTAAAGAGAAGGGGTGTGATATGGAAATGAAATGAAATGAAGCTTGGGTCCTTTATTTAATGAGCCAATCTGTCCCCGACCAGGTATACAGACCAACACACGGTCCGTACATTTTATACGGGCCGTATGTTTGGCCGTATGTTTGGTCCAGAGAAGTATGTCATTCTGGGATGATTATACGGTCCTAACATACGGACCGTATAATTTATACGGCCAATATGTTTGGCCGTATAATCCCCAGTGTTCCGAAGCTCATTTCCGTCGACTCATTTGATCTCCAATCCTTATGGAAGCTTCTTGGCACCTGCTTAACACCTCAATACCAATCTAAGGAACTTTATCACTCTTCTCTAAGACATCATTAATTCCTCATTAACTCCTTACTCATAATTCCTTTCCGATACCCATCGTGTGCCTTGCCTTCTCTTGACCAACTTTCTTCCCCTATCTCAAACATCTTTGAAAACTTAACTAGGGTCATCGAATGTCGTTTCTTACCTATTGAAATACCATATGCTCGTACGCTTCACTAGTCTATTCACTTGTGCATCAACGAAAAATTTTCGAGGTGTAACATTTTTCCCCCCTTAAGAACATTCGTCCTCGAATGTTAAGTCCTCGGGGATTCTATAAAAATTTCGCCAGAGTTTCCCCTATAATATGGCACTACCATCCTGTCACAACAACCCATAATAACAATGCCTCACGGGGCCACAACATAATAGCAACAAAATTTGGCCACACATGACCCAAAAGCATAAAAAGGAAAACATACATACCTTATGATTGTGATGCCGCATCTTGAATCTCTTCTGGGGGCTGAAATTAATGCGGGTATTTGGATTTCATAATTTCCTCCGCTTCCCATGTCATTTCTTCTCGTTTATTGCTTCTCCATAACACCTTAACTGAGGCCACCTCTTTGTTTCTAAGCCTCCGTTCTTATCTATCTAGTATGGCAATGAGCATCTCTTCATAAGTCAACTTCTCTGTCACTTGAACATCATTTACTAGCACGATCCTAGTAGGATCTCCAACACATTTACGAAACATTGAGACATAGAAAACTGGATGGACTGACTCCAAATCCGGAGGTAGATCTAACTCATAGGCCACTTTTCCTACTTTGCGCACAATCTCATAAGGCCCAATGTACCGGGGACTAAGCTTCCCCTTTTTGCCAAATCTCATTACACCTTTCATTGGTGATACTTTCAAGAATACCCAATCTTTCACTTGGAACTCTAAGTCCCTTCGACGATTATCTGCATAGGACTTCTGACGACTTTGAGCTGCTAATAACCGATCTTGTATGAGCTTGAGTTTCTCTATGGCTTGCTGGACCAAGTCTGGCCCTATCAATTTAGCCTTATACGATGTCATTTGAATGCTAGAATGATAACTATTATTATAAGCAAATTCAATGAGTGGCAAGTCATCATCCCAGTTACCTCTAAAATCTAACATACATGCCCGTAACATATCCACAAGAGTCTGAATGGTACGTTCATCTTGTCCATCGGTCTGTGGATGAAATGTCGTGCTAAGGCTCACATGAGTCCCCACACCCTCTTGGAAGGACTTCCAGAAATTAGTCATAAACTGGGTCCCTCTATCAGAGATAATAGATGCTGGAACACCATGAAGTCGCACTATCTCTTTAACATAGAGCTTTGCATAGCCTTCGGCCACATATGTCGTTCTGACTGGTAAGAAATAAGCTGACTTCGTGAGTCTATCTACAATCACCCATATAGAATCATACTTACGTCGAGAACGAGGTAAGCCTGTAATGAAGTCCATGTTAATCACTTCCCACTTCCAAGTTGGGATTTCTATAGCTTGCAACAATCCGCCCGGCTTTTGGTGCTCGATTTTTACTTGTTCACAGTTGGGACATTGAGCTACGAATTCCGCCACATCTTTCTTCATCCCATTCCACCAATATATATATTTAAGATCACGATACATTTTCGTTGCTCCTGGGTGAACAGAATAACGGGAGCAATGGGCTTCTCTCAATATTTGGTGGCGTAAACCTGCCACATTAGGAACACATAATCTGCCTCGGCAGCGGAGAACTCCATCTCCTGCAAGCTCAAATGATGACTCCTTCTGAGGGAGTGTATCTCTGTAATGCATTAGCATGGAATCTTCGTATTGTCGCTCTTTCACTTCCGCTACTAATGACGAGACTGCTGAATTCTGAATGGAAGTTCCCCTGCTACCTGAGTCCACTACTCGAACTTCTAGGCTAGCTAACTGCTGGAGCACATGAGCCATTTCTCTCTTCTCTAGTCCTATATCATTCAAACTCCCCATAGATCTGCGGCTAAGAGCATCAACTACAACATTTTCCTTTCCGGGGTGATATAGGATATCAATATCATAATCCTTTAGCAATTCCAACCATCGTCGTTGCCGCAAATTCAGCTCTTTCTGCTTGAAGATATACTGAAGACACTTATGATCTGTATAAATATCCACATGGACACCATATAAATAATGTCTCCATATCTTTAATGCATGAACCACTACAGCCAATTCTAGATCATGGGTTGGGTAATTTTTCTCATGTTTCTGCAATTGCCTCGAAGTATACACAATCACCTTACCATGTTGCATCAATACACAGCCTAGCCCAATACCTGAAGCATCGCAACATACAACATAACCTTCCAATCCCTCTGGAAGTGTCAGGACTGGAGCAGAAGTCAGTCTATCTTTCAACTCTTGGAAACTACGTTCACAAGCATCAGTCCATTGAAACTTTCTGATTTCTTGGTCAACTTTGTGAGTGGTGCAGAAATAGAAGAAAAACCTTCAACAAACCTCCTGTAATAACCCGCTAAGCCCAGAAAGCTACGAAACTCCGTAGGAGTTGTGGGCCTTGGCCAAGTCTTCACGACCTCAATCTTTTGGCTATCTACCCGAATACCATCGGCTACAACAATGTGCCCCAAAAATGTCACTGAGTTCAACCAAAACTCACAGTTAGAAAATTTTGCGAATAACTCTCGAGTTTGAAGAACTCTAAGGACAGTACGCAAATAATCCGCATGTTTTGCCTCGGATCTTGAATACACCAAGATATCGTCGATGAATACAATCACAAATAGATCTAAGAAAGGCCTGAACACATTATTCATCAAATCCATAAATACTGCCGGTGCATTAGTTAGCCCAAATGACATTACCCAGAACTCAAAATGACCATATCTTGTTCTGAAAGCTGTCTTAGGGATATCTTTCTCCCTAACTCTCACTTGATGATACCCGGACCTCAAATAGATCTTTGAAAACCATTTGGCACCTCGTAATTGATCAAATAAGTCATCAATCCTCGGAAGAGGATATTTGTTCTTAATCGTCACCTTATTCAATTGCCGATAGTCAATGCACATTCTCAAGGAGCCATCTTTCTTTCGGACAAACAATACGGGTGCTCCCTACCGGGATGAACTGGGCCTAATAAAGCCTTTCTCAACTAAGTCTTTCAATTGCTCCTTCAACTCTTTCAATTCCGCGGGAGCCATCCTATAAGGTGGAATAGATATAGGCTTATTGTTTGGCAACACATCAATAGCAAAATCAATCTCCCGCTCAGAAGGAAGGCCTGGAAGCTCTTCCAGGAACACATCCGGAAATTCATTCACCACGGGAACTTACTGAAGAGTTGGCGATTCAGCTTCTACATCTTGAACCCGAACTGGATGATAAATACATCCTTTCGTGATCATTTTCCTTGCTTTTATATAGGAAATAAACCTACCTTTTGGTGACGCATTATTCCTTTTCCATTCTAAAACTGGTTCTTCCTGAAATCGGAAACGAACCATTTTCATTCTACAATCAGCATTGGCATAGCAAGAAGCCAACCAATCCATGCCCATAATAACATCGAAATCCACCATTTTTAACTCATGCAAGTCAATCATGGTACGACGATTACAAATCACAATTACACAATTTCTATATACTCGGCTAGCTATTACTGATTCACCAACGGGTGTGGACACCTCAAAAGGTTTGATCGACTCCGGTTCAACTCTAAATCGACCCGCAATATATGGAGTAACATATGACAATGTGGAGCCCGGATCAATCAAAGCATATACATCATCAGAAAATACCGATAATATACCTGTGACCATATCAGGAGAAGACTCAAGATCTTGGCGTCCAGCCAAAGCATTAATACAGTGCTGAGGACTACTAGAAATGGGAACTCTCCCTCTGCCTCTACCATGGCCAGCTGGCGCATGTGAACCTCGCCCCATAGAGCGTACAGATGCTAAAAATTCGGCTACCGACCCTGTAGGTTGGGTCCTACCTCTACCATGAACTGAGGGGCAATCATGTATAATATGGCCTAGTCGACCACATGAATAGCAAACTTCTAAACCCGATCGGCACTGACCCCAAAGTAACTTTCCACACTGGGAACATCGTGGTATAGCTGGCCTCGCCTAACCCGAATCACCTCTAAACAGAGATCCCGAAAAGCTCTGACTCGGTCCAGAATGTGTGGATCTATCAAATCTTTGGCCTGAAAACCGTGGAGGCACACTAGCCATAGGATGACCTTAATGCCTAGAAAACTGCTGTCGGTGCCCGCCTCTAAACTCACTCATCGGACCCAAAAATTTGGCCCTCTTGCTATGTCCTCTATCATGCTCACGTTCACTTCTCTACTACTGTAGACTTTCTTCTAGATTCTGAGCATGGGCCTGAATGCGTGCAATATCCATACTGTCCTGAAGGGACGCAGTCAGGCACCTATCCATCAAATGTGGCCCTAGGCCCTTCACAAATCGGTGCACTCGGTTACCCGTATCCGCTACCATGGCCGAAGCATACCTAGCCAAAGAATTGAAGCGGAGACTATACTCTAGAGCACTCATGCTACCTTGCATCAAATTCAAGAACTTATCGGCTCTAGCTCGCTAAACTTCCGGAGGCATATAGTGTCAGAGGAAAGCATCAACAAATTCTTTCCATATCGGGGGAGATGCATTGGCTCCCCGAGAAGCCATCCAAACCGTGTACCAATGGATCGAGACATCCCTCAATCTATAGGATGCTAACTCCACCGACTCGGTGTCAGAAGCATGTATCAACCAAAACATCCTCAACATTCCATCAATAAAATTCTGAGGGTCCTCATCCGGCTTTGATCCAAAGAATTCCGGAGGGTTCAAACAAATAATGTCACGGGCTCTTACACTAACAGCCCTATCACCTTGCCCTGCACCTTTTTTACATCTTGGCCCGAAGCATCCGGGGGAGGGGCCGGAGGTGCTGGAGCTGGGGCTCCCTCACGCTCATCAAAAATAGGCACTGACTGGGAGGACTGAGATTGAGCCGCGTTCTGGGACTCACTTTCCTCTACAATTGTTGGCGGTGCTCTTTCAGCCCGCTTTTCTGTCACTATCTTTCCCTTTTGGACTGCTGTAGCCTTTCTATTTACAGGCATCTCTGAAATACACAATACACGATTAAGAAGATGGAAGTTATTATATCATAGCTCTATCGCAATATGTTATGAAGAAACAAGTTCAATCATTCCTAAAATGCCCGCAGCCTCTTGTTTATAAGTGTGGTGCGCAACACACCAATAACCAAAACTCTACTGGACACGGTTCATAGACACACCCTAGGACCCAACTGCTTGTTACATCCCGTATTTTATACATCGAGTTACTCGTAAGATAATCGACTTAAGTTAAGGACGAGATCATTTTTGAATATGAATAGGAACCTTTAATTTTTAATTTTAATTAGAACATGAATTGTTATAAATTTTATTTAGTGTAAAAATATTATTATAGATTAGGGATTGATTAATTGTGATTAGATAATTATGTAAGAATTAGTGATTAATTAAATTAATTAAGCCTAATTACTAAGTGGGCCCCACCTGAATATATTAAAAAAAAACATATACTAAGTGGTGAGTCACCATGGAGGGCACGTGTAGGGTTAATGAAATTTATATATATAGTTAAGTTAAAGATCAAATGAACATTCATTTTTCATTTTGCAATTCAAGATTAAGAAAAGAGAAAGAAGAGCTTGGCCATGGCTGCTGCCTTCGGCCAGCATGGCTGATCAAAAAAAAAAATTGGGTTTTGTTGCTTGATTAAATTCTAAGGTGCATTACAAGTTCAAGGGGTTGATAGCAACATTGGATATTAAGTTGGAGAAGAAGAAATTGTAAAATTGGAGCAATTGAGCGTAGAAATCCCTCCGAGAAAAATTTGGTAAGATTTTCTTATTTTATGGTGTAATTGTGTTAATAGTATTGGAATAGAATTATTAAAATTGGATTGGACGAAATTGGAATTAAGAAAATGCAGGAAATTGTTGTTATATAAAATTGTGGGTTGAAATGGATTCAGAAAGGTTGTTGGGTTGTTAGAATTGTCATAGGCTGAATTGTAAAGATTATGTATGTATATCTCTATTGTTGGTATTTCTGTGTTAACAGGGGAATAATTGGAAATTCGGGATAGGCGAATATATAAGGGAAATGCTGCCCGATTTTCGTTAAGTCCTTAACTAACAAAAACACCCTAATCGAGAAAGTGTAAGTTAAGGAATAAGTTCTATAAGCGATAAGCTGCGGAATTACGAACTAAAAAGTATAGTTACTAACGATAGAGATACTTTTATATTAAATAGGCTAAAGGGGCGACGAAGCGAACGGGTTTGCGATTAATCGTTAACAGGTATGTAAAGCTGTCCCTTCTTTCTTTTGGCATGTCTTAGATTTAAGGGATGAATGATATGAGCTTTGGGGTAATTCTATTCCTAATTTTCAAGTGTGATTTATGAGTCCTGTTCTTAGAGACTCTACGGCAATTAATATCCTTGACTTCTATAAGCTATTTTGTATTCATGTCTACGATTCCTAAGGCTCTTTTGATATGATCTATAATGACATTCGAGGGATCCTTGATATGATTGTCGCTACTGATACTCAGGTGTTAATCTCTTCTTCATATTCTGTTTGAGTCTTGATAATGATTTAAATTGCATATGGTTACTCACTACTCTGCTCGTGCATGCCTCAATATGTCTTTCACCGAGTCCCGGGCTGGGTATGTTATCGTGCACAGTTTCACTGCATTGTTCACCGAGTCCCTCACTAGAGGGCTGGGTACGGTATATATATAAATATATGATGATATGTTATGGCGTCCAGGAGGGCATATGATGACTTTATTCACTGAGTCCCATAATGGGCCGGGTATGATATATGATATTGACATGCATGATTTGTGTTTCAAAAGGCAAGTGTTCTGGTATTCTCGACATTGTACTTGTTTCCTACACTCCTTATTTCGGTTATAATCCTCTTTACTGTATTTCATGCTTTACATACTCAGTACATATCTCGTACTGACACCCTTTCTTCGGGGGGGGGGGGCTGCGTTTCATGCCCGCAGGTGTAGATACTCGCTTTGGTGATCCGCCAGCTTAGGACTTCTATTCATCTTTTTTGGAGTGCTCCATTGTCCCGGGGCCTAGATTTTTGGTACAGACCTTCTTATGTATATATATATATGTTTGTCCAGGGGTACGACGGGGCCCTGTTCCGTCATATTTCACTGTTGATACTCTTAGAGGTCTGTAGCCATGTATGTGGGTTGTGTACAGATTTGATCAGCTGTGTCTATATAGTTATTGTGGATGTTCTGTCGTGGTAGCAGCCTCGCCGGCTTGCATATATTATCGTTTCGTATTGGCAGCCCTGTAGGCTTGCATAATACACTGATATGTAGTGGCAGCCTTGTTGGCTTGCGTAGTATAATGATATATACAGTGGCAGCATCGTCGGCTTACGTATGTTATTACGATTTGATTGATTGAGGACCTATAGTATCGGTCCGATCATGTTTGACAGGTACATATGGGTGTCCATCTCGGGCACTAGTCATGGCCCACGGGGCTGGGTCGTGACACTGCTCTGATACCAATTTTTGTCACGACCCAACCGGAGGGCCGCGATGAGCACCCGGTGCTAGCCCACCCGGGCACCCCTTAGCGTACCTTTACACTTACATCTAGGTGAGCCACATAATAAAACATATATTTCTATTCATCCATCATACTAGTCCCATTGGACAATCAATACCTTTATATCATCATTGGCATCTATGCCATATCAATGTACATAAGCCGACAAGGCGAACAAAATGATATACAAAATATAGGCCGACAAGGCCAGACATATCTAACCATATACACATGTCTACGAGCCTCTAAGGAGAGTATGTCATAACATATAGGCAGGACAGGACCCCGCTATGCCCATAATTATGTACACAAAAGAATCAATACCAAAAAGCTATAGCTCCGAATGAAATGGAGCTCCGCTATGTAGTCCCTGAGAAATGTAGCTATGGATCAAGTCTGTCTCCCTGGCCACCTGCGGGCATGACGCAGCGTCCACAAACAAAAGGACGTCAGTACGAAGAATGTACTGAGTATGTAAAGCATGATCAATATCAATATATAAGCATAATAAGCAACATGAGAAATAGCATAAGATGGGAGACAGTAGTATCGTCGCCATAAACAGTTACTTGCCTTTCATAAGGACTTCCATATCTAATGCATTTTGGTGTACATACATCCGTATCCATATCCGTTTCACATTCGTACTCGTATTCATATACATATCCTTATTCGTATTCGTATCATATCCGTAATCACACTCATATTTATATCGTATACATAACCATAGCATATACATAGCATTTACATAGTGTGCCCGACCACAAAGGTTCGATGTTTCATACATACTTGGCCAGCCAAGGCTCAAGGTTACACATACCTGGCCCTACCAAGGCTTCAGGGTTACATCTACCTGGCCCTACCAAGGCTTCAGGGTTATCCGTACCATCTGCAGAGGTGTGCGTGCGTTACGTAAATAGATACATATCCTACCCAGCCTCATAAGCTCGGGGTTCCATAAGACTTATACATAGATACCATACGTAATAGCTCATAAGCATCTTTAGCATCATTATCATTATCGTCATTACCATTATAGTCGTCATCAATATCATTATCACTAATATCGTCATTCATTACATCTATCTTTATAGGTTTACTCGTCATATGAGGAACTTAGGACAATCGTAACACATCGAGAATCATGAGCTTAATAGCTCTAAGGATAGAATAATTTGAAAAACATCATAGACTTCTAGAAGATTTAGATGATTGGCCCAAAGAACCATGCCTTATGAAAGAAGGGTTAGCCTTACATACCTTACCGTTCAACTATTGTACACTTGCACGTTCTCCTCCGAAGCTCACGTTTCTACCGTCATTAAGGCATACTATCGTTAGAAAGATCGATAGCTAGCATACATAACTAAGGCTAGAGAAAAAATCGGACAACATCTCCTTTATTTATACGACATTCCTCCGTATCATATATCAACTCCCAAACGTCAACAATACATTCACAATATCATAACAATAGTCTTTATTCATCCACATTATCCATATCTCTCAACTCACTTCCAATTATCCATATCCATGGTCATAACACACATTTACATTCATTCGTATATAAGGTCTATCTCATGTCATTAACATCATTTATAACATATCCATATCACAATACATCAAGAATCATGGTTCAATTCAAGCTATTACTCAAAATGACACTATTCCACATTCATGACCCATTTTTCTGTATCCTTCTACAATCTAAGTATTTCAACTTTCAAATACCTTAAACAACATGGAAATACCATAAATCTTACCTTAGATGTTGTAGGAACAAGTTTGGGTGGAAGTACTTCACTTGAGCAAAAACTCTAGTTCATCTCTAATGAGATTTCTTGACTTGAATGATCCTCAATGGGTTTTCTTACACTTGATTCACTTGGTTTACGTTGTTGATCACTAATATCTCTTGCAATCTTGTCGAATAAATATAGAGAGATGTTTTATAGAGAAGGGGTGTGATATGGAAATGAAATGAAACTTGGGTCCTTTATTTAATGAGCCAATCTGTCCCCGACCAGATATACGGACCAACATACGGTCCGTACATTTTATACGGGCCGTATGTTTGGCTGTATGTTTGGTCCAGAGAAGTATGTCATTCTGGGCTGATTATACGGTCCTAACATACGGACCGTATAATTTATACGGCCAGTATGTTTGGCCGTATAATCCCAGTGTTCCGAAGCTCATTTCCGTCAACTCGTTTGATCTCCAATCCTTAATGGAACCTTCTTGGCACTTGCTTAGCACCTCAATACCAATCTAAGGAATGTTATCACTCTTGTAATTCCTTTCCGATACCCATCGTGTGCCTTGCCTTCTCTTGACCAACTTTCTTCCCCTATCTAAAACATCTTTGAAATCTTAACTAGGGTCATCGAATGTCGTTTCTTACATATTGAAATATCATATGCTCGTACGCTTCACTAGTCTATTCACTTGTACATCAACGGAAAATTTTCCGAGGTGTAACATTCTTCCCCCCGTAAGAACATTCGTCCTCGAATGTTAAGTCCTCGGGGATTCTATAAAAATTTCACCAGAGTTGCCCCTATAATATGGCACTACCATCCTGTCACAACAACCCATAATAACAATGCCTCATGGGGCCACAACATAATAGCAACAGAATTTGGCCACACACGACCCAAAAGCATAAAAAGGAAAACTGACATACCTTATGATTGTGAGGCCTCATCTTGAATCTCTTCTGGGGGCTGAAATAAATGCGGGTATTTGGTTTCATAATTTCCTCCGCTTCCCACGTCATTTCTTCTCATTTATTGCTTCTTCATAACACCTTAACTGAGGCCACCTCTTTGTTTTTAAGCCTCCGTACTTGCTTATCTAGTATGGTAATGGGCATCTCTTCATAAGTCAACTTCTCTGTCACTTGAACATCATTTACTAGCACGATCCTAGTAGGATCTCCAACACATTTACGAAGCATTGAGACATGGAAAACTGGATGGACTGACTCCAAATCCAGAGGTAGATCTAACTCATAGGCCACTTTGCCTACTTTGCGCATAATCTCATAAGGCCCAATGTACCGTGGACAAAGCTTCCCCTTTTTGCCAAATCTCATTACACCTTTCATTGGTGATACTTTCAAGAATACCCAATCTTTCAATTTGAAATCTAAGTCCCTTCGACGATTATCCGCATAGGACTTCTGACGACTTTGAGCTGCTAATAACCGATCTTGTGTGAGCTTGAGTTTCTCTATTGCTTGCTGGACCAAGTCTGGCCCTATCAATTTAGCCTCTCCTGTTTCAAACCACCCAATTGAGGATCTACACTTTCGCCCATATAAAGCCTCATACGGTGCCATTTGAATGATAGAATGTTAACTATTGTTATAAGCAAATTCAATGAGTGGCAAGTCATCATCCCAGTTACCTCCAAAATCTAACATACATGCACGTAACATATCCTCAAGAGTATGAATGGTACGTTCAGCTTGTCCATCGGTCTGTTGATGAAATGTCGTGCTAAGGCTCACATGAGTCCCCACACCCTCTTGGAAGGACTTCCAGAAATTAGATCTTTGCATAGTCATCTGCCACATATGTCGTTTTGACTGGTAAGAAATGAGCTGACTTCATGAGTCTATCTACAATCACCCATATAAAATCATACTTACGTCGAGAACGGGGAAAGCCTATAATGAAGTCCATGTTAATCACTTCCCACTTCCAAGTTGGGATTTCTATAGCTTGCAACAATCCGCCGGGCTTTTGGTGCTCGATTTTTACTTGTTGACAGTTTTGACATTGAGCTACGAATTCCGCCACATATTTCTTCATCCCATTCCATCAATATATAGATTTAAGATCACGATACATTTTTGTTGCTCCTGGGTGAACAGAATAACGGGAGCAATAGGCTTCTCTCAATATTTGGTGGCGTAAACCTGCCACATTAGGAACACATAATCTGCCTCGGCAACGAAGAACTCCATCTCCTGAAAGCTCAAATGATGACTCCTTCTCAGGGAGTGTATCTCTATAACGCATTAGCATGGAATCTTCGTATTGTCGCTCTTTCACTTCCACTACTAGCGACGGGACTGCTGAATTCTAAATGGAAGTTCCCCTGCTACCTGAGTCCACTACTCGAACTCCTAGGCTAGCTAACTGCTGGAGCACACGAGCCATTTCTCTCTTCTCTAGTCATATATCATTCAAACTCCCCATAGATCTGCGGCTCGGCTAAGAGCATCAGCTACAACATTTTCCTTTCCGGGGTGATATAGGATATCAACATCATAATCCTTTAGCAATTCCAACCATCTTCGTTGCTGCAAATTCAGCTCTTTCTGCCTGAAGACATACTGAAGACACTTATGATCTGTATAAATATCCACATGGACACCATATAAATAATGTCTCCATATCTTTAATGCATGAACCACTGCAGCCAATTCTAGATCATGGGTTGGGTAATTTTTCTCATGTTTCCGCAATTGCCTCGAAGCATACACAATCACCTTACCATGTTGCGTCAATACACAGCCTAGCCCAATACCTGAAGCATCGCAATATACAACATAACCTTCCAATCCCTCTGGAAGTGTCAGGACTGGAGCAGAAGTCAGTCTATCTTTCAACTCTTGGAAACTACGTTCACAAGCATCAGTCCATTGAAACTTTCTGATTTCTTGGTCAACTTTGTGAGTGGTGCAGAAATAGAAGAAAAACCTTCAACAAACCTCCTGTAATAACCCGCTAAGCCCAGAAAGCTACGAACCTCCGTAGGAGTTGTGGGCCTTGGCCAAGTCTTCACGACCTCAATCTTTTGGCTATCTACCCGAATACCATCTGCTCCAACAATGTGCCCCAAAAATGTCACTGAGTTCAACCAAAACTCACACTTAGAAAAATTTTCGAATAACTCTCTAGTTTGAAGAACTCTAAGGACAGTACGCAAATGATCCGCATGTTCAACCTCGGATCTTGAATACACCAAGATATCGTCGATGAATACAATCACAAATAGATCTAAGAAGGGCCTGAACACATTATTCATCAAATCCATAAATACTGGCGGTGCATTAGTTAGCCCAAATGACATTACCCGGAACTCAAAAGGACAATATCTTGTTCTGAAGGCTGCCTTAGGGATATATTTCTCCCTAACTCTCACTTAATGATACCCGGACCTCAAATCGATCTTTGAAAACCATTTGGCATCATGTAATTGATCAAATAAGTCTTCAATCCTTGGAAGAGGACATTTGTTCTTAATCGTCACCTTATTTAATTGTCGATAGTCAATGCACATTCCCAAGGAGCCATCTTTCTTTCGGACAAACAATACGGGTGCTCCCCACCGGGATGAACTAGGCCTAATAAAGCCTTTCTCAACCAAGTCTTTCAATTGCTCCTTCAACTCTTTCAATTCCACATGAGCCATCCTATAAGGAGGAATAGATATAGGCTTAGTGTCTGGCAACACATCAATTGCAAAATCAATCTCCCGCTCAGGAGGAAGGCCTGGAAGCTCTTCCGGGAACACATCCGGAAATTCATTCACCACGGGAACTGACTGAAGAGTTGGCGATTCAGCTTCTATATCTTGAACCCGAACTAGATGATAAATACATCATTTCGTTATCATTTTCCTTGCCTTTAGATAGGAAATAAACCGACCTTTTGGTGACGCAGTATTCCATTTCCATTCTAAAACTGGTTCTCCCGGAAATCAGAAACAAACCATTTTCATTCTACAATCAGCATTGGCATAGCAAGAAGCCAACCAATCCATGCCCATAATAACATCAAAATCCACCATTTTTAACTCATGCAAGTCAATCATGGTACGACGATCACAAATCACAATTACACAATTTCTATATACTCGGCTAGCTATTACTGATTCACCAACGGGAGTGGACACCTCAAAAGGTTTGATCGACTCCAGTTCTACTCTAAATCGACCCGCAATAAATGGAGTAACATATGACAATGTGGAGCCCGGATCAATCAAAGCATATACATCATCAGAAAATACCGATAATATACCTGTGACCACATCAGGAGAAGACTCAAGATATTAGCGTCTAGCCAAAGCATTAATACGGTGGTGAGGACTGCTAGAATTGGGAACTCTCCCTCTGCCTCTACCATGGCCAGCTGGCGCATGTGAACCTGGCCCCATAAGGCGTACAGATGTTGAAGATCCGGCTACCGACCCTGAAAGCTGGGTCCTACCTCTACCATGAACTGAGGAGCAATCACGCATAATATGACCTGGTCGACCACATAAATAGCAAACCTCTAAACCCGATCAGCACTGACCCCAATGTAACTTCCCACACTAGGAAAATCGTGGTACGGGTGGCCTCTGAACTGAGATCCCGAAAAGCTCTGACTCGGCCCGGAATGTGTGGATCTATCAAATCTTTGGCCTGAAAACCGTGGAGGCACACTAGCCATAGGATGGCCTGAATGCCTAGAAAACTGCTGCCGGTGCCTCTAAACTCACTCATCGGACCCGAAAATCTGGCCCTCTTGCTATGTCCTCTATCATGCTCACGTTCACTTCCCTGCTGCTGTAGACGTTCTTCTAGATTTTGAGCATGGGCCTGAATGCGTGCAATATCCATACTGTCCTGAAGGGACGCAGTCAAGAACCTATCCATCAAATGTGGCCCTAGGCCCTTCACAAATCGATGCACTCGGTCACCCGTATCCGTTGTCTTACCCCTTTTTAACCGGATTAAAGTAGAGTACAATATATTGGTGATTCCTATTTTTATTTATTTTAAGGAGTCGCCACCTAATTATTTATGGTGAATTAGGACACCTAAATTTTATTAAAGTTATTTTTAAAGTTAGCTCTGTTTAAGGTCTGCGAAACTTAAGATTCTAGGTAAGGGTTCAATTAATCTAAAGGGAAGGGATTAGGCATCCTTTAAGACCCATTAACAATGGTTAACCGACCGGACTTATATTAATTAATTAAGGCTAAAATGTAGATGTAATATTTAAATATTTAAGAAAATATCTTATAAGCGTTGCTAAAGTTATTTAAAGTAAAACTTGTAGAAAAACAATTACATAAAGAGTTTAGTTAAAATAAACTAAAAGAAGCGGAACATGTAATGTTTATATGTATTTGGGAAAAAGTGAGTTATGCCGACTCACAAATTAAAAGAGTTAATGTAAGATTAATATTAAATAAATTTTAAAGATTTCATAGGAAGGCTATTAGTTTAATGTATATTGTGCGAAAGCTTTTCTAAACAAATATGTATTTCAAGTGTTGGAAAGGAACTAAAGTGAAAGAGTTATCCGTTAATTTAGTTTGCCCTTTTATTTCCCAGAAATAAGCTAACGTTAGTGTAAAATTTGTGACGATTTAAACTTCTAAGATAGCAAGAGTAAATCTTGATTATCAAAATATGCGGTCATGATATTTTAAAATCAATCGTTCTAAAAAATAAATAGTATAGATACTATAAATAAAAATAATAATACTAATAACACCTATGAATTAGTTGTTAGCTCTCTTTTAAATTAACTACTCATTATTAAACTAAACTCCATTAATTCGCTAAAGTTCATCTAAATTAACAAAACAAAAGTGTTAGTCATACAACACAAATTAAATGCACAAAATGAAATGGAAGAGCAAATAAGTTAAATGGACTCAGCCCATTTTAGGAGTGCTGTGACTAGGCTGCTGTTGGGCTTTGGCCCAGTCATTTTTTTTTTTGCGGACTGCTGCGGCTGGACAGAGAGCGGAAAGTGGTTCACGTTGGGCTTTTTTAGCCCAACACCAAATGCAGGAAATGACGAGTTCGAGGGACTCGTATGCGAGAGTCATGCATAAAAACAAAAGAAAAGGATTAGTACATGATCGACGAATAAAACTAAACATACATAATGTAAACTCAAGAGAAGGATAGATTAACAACTCACATTAACTCATATACGTGATATGTATAACTAGTATATTCCATGTATACGTATTCATAGGGAACATAGAAGCAATCTGTCAACTATTTAATAACCTTTAATTGATCAGTGAACTGCCTATAGTTAAATACATTAACGTCTCTAAGCTGATAGTTAAGAAAAGTGACTAAGCTAGTGCAGCAGCCCATAACAATTAAGCAACAACCCACAATAGGCAAAAGATCTAGCCAAAGTAATGGACCCAGAACCTGATATATGGCAGTAGTAATTCAGCCCCAACGAATAGCAAACCATCGGCGGTATATTATAGTAAACAATGATAGTAACAGGCAGCCGTATAGCAACAGCCATATTTTCATCAAGTGCGATATATGTTCATTTTTTCAAACGATTTAAGCTACAAATATGGCTGCAGCTCAATCACGTAATATGAGAGTCAGCTCAAGGTGCAAATCTGTTTGTTCTTTTAAGGATAAATCTATGATGACTAATGATCGAACATAACAAATAATTCTAATAACAACCAAAGGGGCAGCAGACAATGTACAGCAACCCTTAGCATAACTCCAAGTGCAGCCAGTGTTTTCTTTAAAGGACAGCACCATGCGACAAGTATGGGGGAATCATTTCAACCGCAAGTAGGTCAGACCTATCGAACGTAAGATCTATTCTTTTTATAGAACAAACCAGTAGGCTGCTAATTCTCCCTCAAAGTATAGCATTTGTTTTATCAAAGTAGTAATAAAACAACCACAGTTCCTAGTAGGCTAACTGAACCTTTCAAAAAAAATGCACAAATGATTATGCTGAAATGATGATTAAAATGCAGCCAGAATCCTCAAATTCAGCAGACCACAACAATAGCAGCAAGGCAAAAACCATGCAGGTGACAATCTTGTCCCAACTGAATGTTGACAAATAGAGGAATTGGAGACTAGATAGGACTGATGTTTAATTAAAACAGAAGAACAGAGAAACATATTAATAGCTAACATTGTTACTATACTTAGGCCAATGATCAGATGAGAGGAATCTGACTATTAAAGTTATCTTAGATGACAATATACTTGCTAAACATAAGTATCTTAGATGGCCAAAGTCAGTTTCAATCTACTTGCTTGAAAGATATTAGAACATATAAGAAATGTGGGCTTAACTAATCTAACTATCAGTAATCCTTGTTAAAATATTAAGACAGATTCCAGTAACTTAGACCAAACAAGGCTTACATTGCTGCTTCAGCATTACCAAATCAAGATGGAAAAATGCACTAAGCCTAACAATGATCATAGACAGGGGAAAACTAATATTGAATCAAACAGGCAAGTCTAGAGGCTTAATGTATCGAAGCATAAGATCAATGAGAAACAAATTCCTGTTTTGCATCTATGTTGCACTTAATAGGTAAAACTAATTCCTGAACTTCTGAAAAGAAAAACCCAGTCATGCTAAACTATCAATAGACAGTCAACAAACAAATCAGAACTAGAGTTCAAACAAAGTCTGGAAAGATGAGGAAAACAAACTTAGGTAAGCCTCTCCGTGTTTTCAAAGGACTGTTTTGGAGCTATTTTCGTGGCATATTTGCAATAGTTCAAATTATGCAAGTTTGCATTGGTTAACAGTCAAGATTGGTCCGGGTGACTCAACAATCATTTATGATTCAGAATTAAACAGACTTGCACTAAGATTGTTCCATATCAACCAAAGCAAACATTCATGACTTAGGCCTTTTCACCTTATTAGACTCAGATGCAAACATACTAAGATAAACTAGCACATGCTTTGAAACCAGTAAAGCCTTATTTAGTCACATCCAAACAACCTAGTCACATTATAAGACTTTTACAAGCAGGCTCAGACTTTATTAGATCTGGTTTTATCCTAATCAAACTTCCTTATTTATCTCAGCAATAGTTCATACAAATCAACATGATAAATGAAGTAGGCAGATACAGGCTAAGAACAATATATAAGTCTCGAGTCAGGGTATTTAAGAACAAGAGAAAACCAAGCCTTATAAACCAAATTCCTCATGAGCACCTCAGTTTACCTAAATTGTGTCATCAAAATTCTATGGTCAAAGTACTCGAGCTATTATAATTCTAAACAAGGTCATTAGAACAATCATCAGAGGTTCTTTAAATCATTAAGCATCACTGATCACATTAAGAGTGCACATAATCCAAATAATATTTCACATAGTCTCCTAGTCTAGGGACAGTTATGTCAAACACCTCACATAGTCTAAACCAGTACTCAAACAGTCATTCTGAGTCAATCATTTGAACAGCTAAGTCAGATTTCCACATAAGTATGATAGTAGAATAACCAATTTGATTTCTAGTACATATTAAGGCAAGGATTATATCTAAATATGTTAATGCCTATCATAAGCAACTCCCTAACAGAACATGCCACATACATGACTAAATAAGAACTGCAAACTACAACAAAAACTGAAATTGAACTAAGCTAAAGTTAAGACATAAACAAATAGATTCTATCAACCTCTAGACTGCAAAAACCCGAACTAAATTAAAACACGAACATACGAGAATCATTAATACCAAAATCAAACTAACCAATCCTGAACATGCTCGATACTAAGAGTCATAAACTAAGATTCAAACAAAACGAAACAAACATGCGAACATATTCGAAATTTCAGATTTGAAAGAAAAAAAATGAACATACTGACTTTTTGTGGGTGCAGTGAAGTGGGTGTCGATGGCCTCGAATCTACTCTAACTCGAACGAACCCGATTAAAGTAGTTAACGTTTCAAACCAAAATGAAAATAGAGTGATATGGTGGCCGTTATTTTTTCGAGTAAGGCTCTCTTTTATGATTAAAACTTGTGTTTTTGTAGGGGGTTTTGTGGTTCCAGATCCTTGTCGATGTTAGGATTGATTTCGTCTTTCACTCCCAAAACTGAATCCCCCCTCAAACGATCCCCCCCCCCCCCCCCCCCCCCCCCCCGCCTTGTATTTATAGGGTTTCATTTATATTGAAGAAAGAGAGGAGCGTATGAGAGAAGGAGTGGGGAACAGCGTGTGGGGGGTAAGGGAAAGTGGAGATGGCAGAGGCGTGGGGGGACAAAGAGAGTGGAGAGGAGCGTGAGGAGGGAGACGAAGGAGGAGAGAGAAGCGGGAAAGAGAGAGGGGAAGGGGAGCGGCGGTGAGTTGAAGAAGAAAGGAACCCTAGGGGTTCCTTTTCTTCACGGACTCGGGTTGGGTCGGGAAATGTAATTGGGCTGGATTGAATTAAATGGTAGTGGGCTGGTCGTGTGGGAAATAGGTAATGGGCTAGTCCGTTTGGGAAATTGTTGGCTGAGAAATGTTGATCTTTCTTTCTTTATTTAATTATTTTTGGGCTTTTAACTTAATAACTAGTACAATGTCTACTATGATAATTAGTGATAATATGTAAAAACTAAAAGACTTGATAAAGTATAATTAATTTAACGAGTACAAAGTCCGAAAATAAAATGATGACGAGCCATTTAAAATTTGTGATAAAGTAATACTAGTAATGTTGATAGTAAAATAGTGAAAATTAATAGTAGTGAAAATAAAGTGTTTAGCTCGTCAGTAAATTTAGAAGCCCGAGCAAATAAAATTAAATAAGGGAGGGACAAAATTGGGTGTCAAGATCCGTTACCATTGCCGAAGCATACCTAGCAAAAGAATTGAAGCGGAGACTATACTCTAGAGCACTCATGCTACCTTGCCTCAAATTCAAGAACTTATCGGCTCTAGCTCGCTAAACTTTCGGAGGCATATAGTGTCGGAGGAAAGCATCAACAAATTCTTGCCATACCGGGGGAGGTGCATTGGCTCCCCGAGAAGCCATCCAAACCGTGTACCAATGGATCGAGACATCCCTCAATCTATAGGACGCTAACTCCACCGACTCGGTGTCAGAAGCATGTATCAACCGAAGTGTCCTCAACATTCCATCAATAAAATTCTAAGGGTCCTCATTCGGCTTTGATCCAAAGAATTTCGGAGGGTTCAAACAAATGATGTCACGGGCCCTTGCACTAACAGCCCTATGACCTTGCCCTGCACTTTGCGGCTGAGTCTGGGCAGTAACCAATTGAGT
Organism: Lycium barbarum; assembly: GCF_019175385.1. NCBI lineage: Eukaryota > Viridiplantae > Streptophyta > Magnoliopsida > Solanales > Solanaceae > Lycium > Lycium barbarum. Next base: position 100,248,167 of record NC_083343.1, on the reverse strand, counting down.
AAGCAAACGTATGGCCTCTTTTACATCTTGGCCCGAAGCATCCGGGGGAGGGGCCGGAGGTGCTGGAGCTGGGGCTTAGGCTCCCTCACGCTCATAAAAAATAGGCACTGATAGGGAGGACTAAGATTGAGCCACGTTCTAGGACTCACTTTCCTCTACAATTGCTGGCGGTGCTCTTTCAGCCAACTTTTCTGTCACTATCTTGCCCTTTTGGGCTGCCGTAGCCTTTCTCTTTACAGGCATCTCTGAAATACACAATACACGGTTAAGAAGATAGAAGTTCTTATATCATAGCTCTATCGCACGATGTTATGAAGAAAGATGGTCAATCATTCCTAAAATGCCCACAGCCTCTTGTTTATAAGTGTGGCGCGCAACACACCCATAACCAAGACTCTACTGGACACGGCTCGTAGACACACCCTAGGACCCAACTGCTTTGATACCACTTTTTTCACGACCCAACAGGAGGGCCGCGACGAGCACCGGTGCTAGCCCACCCAGGCACCCCTTAGCGTACCTTTACACTTACATTTAGGTAAGCCACATAATAAAACATATATTTCTATTCATCCATGATATTAGTCCCATTGGACAATCAATACCTTTATATCATCATTGGCATCTATGCCATATCAATGTACATAAACCGACAAGGCCAGACTTATCTAACCATATACACATATCTACGAGCCTCTAAGGAGAGTATGTCATAACATATAGGCGGGATAGGTGTTAGACCCCGTATTTTATACATCATGTTATTTGCGGAGGAATCGACGTGAGATAGAAACCTCGGATTTTTAATTTCTAAACTAGAACTAATCGGTTATAAATTTTACTTAGTATAAAAATGTTATTGGAGATTAGGAATTACTTAATTGTGGTGTTAAGTAAAAATTTGTGACAATAATGAGTCAACAAGAGCATCAACGTCCAAGGTAAAAGGATGACTCAAAGTCATCTAAAATAAGGCTAATGGAAGACATACAAATGTGCAAATAAATGTTGATTCATCCACTACATTTTCAATATATTGTGGACAATTAAATTGGAATAAATATGCATGTTACATTCGGCCATAGGACTGAAATTTGGAGGAGAAAAAGTTAGCCATGCAATTGAATAATGAAGCATCCACTACTTTATGAAAGTATACATTATTTTGTGAAGACATAACATGGTGGAGGGATCATTTCACATTAAAAATTGATCATTCATCTTGGTATGATTACAAAGGACAAAGGGTGGTGTATTAATCATTCAACACACTTACAATTGTCTTGTAAACAATTGAAAAGAAAGAAGAAAGGAGACAAAGGGGGGTGTTCGGCCAAGGAGTCTAGCCGAAAGTTGAGAGGAAAAAATTAGAAAATTTTAAGTGTAAAGCTAATGGAATGACTCATGCCATAAGTGGAGAATGTGCCAACTTGTAGGCATCAAAGTTGAACCAAATATTGACCAAGAAATAATCCATCACAATTTATTTCAACTACACAACACAAAGAAAGAAAAACCTAAACCTAGTGAGAGAAAGCATTCGGCCACGTTGGCTGATTTTGAGCTCTTTGAGTCTTGATCCAAAAATTATTTTCCAAGGTGTTTCAACCCTTTAGAAGGTCCCTAGAATGTGAAGATAGTCTTTGGAGCAACAAGAACCATTTTCATCTCAATTCACAAACTCTAGCCAAGTTGAGAAGTCAAGTTGTCAAGGTAAGATCTAACTTTCTTTTGCTTGTATTAAGGGTGATGTAGATGTGTGAATATAAGTTGTATGCATGAAATAAGGTGTGTTGATGTTTGAACATGATAATAACCATGAGGTTATAGGTGTTGATGTTGAAGTATGGTTGTAACTTGATGAACATGACTCGCATGCATAAAATCATGAACGTTGGTGTTGGAATGTTGTTGTGACCAAGGGGACTGTTTTGGTGGAATTAATGAACTAATTTTCTGTAATAAATATGGATGTTACTATCATAGATCTCATGGTAAAAATAATGAAAATAATTGGAAGGTTAAAGGTGAAGTTGTGTTAGTATGAAAATAAAGTGAATCTATGATTTTATGTGAGTGATGTTGAAGCATGTTGAAACCGTGTGTGGACTGTTTTGTGAGGAAGTTAGTGAACTGTTTTTACTTGATATTTTGATTGTTATTATCATGAAATTTATGATGGAAATGAAGGTGTTTAATGGTTGGAGTTGAAACTAAAGTCGTTTGTGAGTTGTTGTAAGGATTATAGAAATGACGATATAGCTTAGTTGCGTATGAATTGATGTTGTACTTGTCGTGTGGATAGCTGATCATAACTTACTGAAATTATATGAAAAGAAGACATGAAATAATGTGTAAAAATCGTATGTGGTTGGCTTAGTATGTTCGTAAACGTTTGCAAGAATTCCGAACATTGCTATGTTGTCGGTTAGGGACTGTTTTGGATGTGTTGTTGGTTAGGGACTGTTTTGGACTTGTGTTTTCATTAAGTTGGAAAGACTAATTATAAGTTAAGAGTATACATCATATTGTACGTTGGATGGGCTGTTATAAGTTGTTACATGCAAACGTTAAGGCTACAAACTATTAGAAGTAATTTGAGAATGTCGTAGCCGTATGTGAATCGTTATTGCATGTTATGAATGTGGGCTGTTTGGAATGTTGTGTGGGCTGTCCGGATTGGTATTGAACACATAATTATTGATGTTGGATTGGTTGTGTGTGGTTGGTTTGGATACAAGAGAAAACGTCGTCTAAACATCTAGAATGGAGTTACTAACGTTAGAATACGTTTTGAATCTCCCCGTAACTTAAACGTAGTTGTTGGCATCTTAATATAGGTCGAAGTATTATTGGGCATCGTATACATACTGTGTGATGAATAAGCGCTAAAGGTATGTGAAGCTAACCCTTCTTTCTTTTGGCATGATCGTTGTGAAATGAATATACGATATATATACGATTCCAAAGGAAATTCCTATTCCTAGAGCCACTAGGATGGCTATTGATCTTGATTCCCATAATTTATGTTTTGGTTCATATATATTGATATATACACATGATTTCAAAGTTCCATTTTGATATAATCCACAGGGACGTCCGAAAGGTATATGAGATGACTATTATCTGAAATTTGCGAACGATGGTTCGTGTTGACTATTCTATTGAGTCCTTAAAAAATGTTTTAAATTGCATATAGTTTCTCACTACTCTGCTCGTGCATATCTCATTATATCTTTCACCGAGTCCCGGGCCGGGTATGTTATCGTGCACACTTCCACTGTATTGTTCGCCGAGTCCCTCATTAAAGGGCCGGGTACAATATATATATATATATATATATATATATATATATATATTCTGGAGTTATGCTGTGTTATGGTGTTATGCTGTGTTATGAAGTTATGCTGTGTTACGGAGTTATGCTGTGTTATGGAGTTATGCTGTGTTACGGAGTTATGCTGTGTTACGGAGTTATATTATATTCTGGAGTATGTTGTGTTATGGCGCCAGAGACGGGGTGGCGACCATGTTCACCGAGTCCCATAATGGGGCCGGATATGATATATGATATTGACATACATGATTTATGTTTCGAAAGAAAGTACTTGGTATTCTGGTTATTGTACTCATTTTCTGTACTTCTTATTTCAATTATGATCTCGTTTACTGTGTTTCATGCTTTACATGCTCGGTACATATTCCGTACTGACCCCCTTTCATCGGGGGGGCTGCGTTTCATGCTCGCAGGTGCAGATACTCGCTTTGGTGATCCGACAGCTTAGGATTCCCCTTCTGCTATTTTGGAGAGCTCCGTTGTTCTGGAGTCCAGATTTTGGTACAAATCCTTCTCGGATATATATATATATATATATATATATATGCATATGTTGACTAAGGGTACGACGGGGGCCTGCCCCGTCATATGTTACGTTACTGTTGATACTCTTAGAGGTCTGTGGACATATGTGTGGGTTGTGTATGGGTTCTGTTCAGCTGTGTCTATACGATGTGCTGTGGTATGATGTTCGTATATGATGGCGGCCTTGTCGGCTTGCATATGATATTATTATATGATGGCAGCCTTGTCGGCTTGCATTTATATGAATATTTATTTGACAGTTCTGAGACCATGGTTTGGTCGTTATAAGATCCATATTGAGTTTGATGTGAAATGAACATATAGCTAAAGAGTATGTATACAGGTGTCCATGTCGGGCACCAGTCACGGCCTACGGGGTTGGGTCGTGACAATAGGACCCCGCTATGCCCATAATTATGTATACAAAAGAATCAATACCAAAAAGCTATAGCTCCGAATGAAATGGAGCTCCGCTATGTAGTCCCTGAGAAATGTAGCTATGGATCAAGTCTGTCTCCCTGGCCACCTGCGGGCATGACGCAGCGTCCACAAACAAAAGGACGTCAGTACGAAGAATGTACTGAGTATGTAAAGCATGATCAATATCAATATAGAAGCATAATAAGAAACATGAGAAATAGCATAAGATGGGAGACAGTAGTATCGTCGTCATAAACACTTGCCTTTCATAGGGACTTTCCATTTCTAACGCATTTTGGTGTACATACATCCGTATCTATATCTGTTTCACATTCGTACTCATATTCATATACATATCCTTATTTGTATTCGTATCATATCCGTAATCACACTCATATTTATATCGTATACATAACCATAGTATATACATAGCATTTACATAGCGTGCCCGACCAGGAAGGTTCGGTGTTTCATACATACTTGGCCAGCCAAGGCTCAAGGTTGCACATACTTGGCCCTACCAAGGCTTCAGGGTTACATCTACCTGGCCCTACCAAGGCTTCAGGGTTATCCGTACCATCTGCAGAGGTGTGCGCGCGTTACGCAAATAGATACATATCCTACCCAGCCTCATAAGCTCGGGGTTCCATAATAGTCATACATAGATACCATACGTAATAGCACATAAGCATCCTTAGCATCATTATCATTATCGTCATTACCATTATAGTCGTCATCAATATCATTATCACTAATATCGTCATTCATTACATCTATCTTTATAGGTTTACTCGTCATATGAGGAACTTAGGACAATCGTAACACATCGAGAATCATGAGCTTAATAGCTCTAAGGATAGAATCATTTGAAAAACATCATAGACTTCTAGAAGATTTAGATGATTGGCTCAAAGAATCATGCCTTATGAAAGAAGGGTTAGCCTTACATACCTTTTCGTTCAACAATTCTACACTTGCACGTTCTCCTCCGAAGCTCACGTTTCTACCTTCATTAAGGCATACTGTCATTAGAAATATCGATAGCTAGCATACATAACTAAGGCTAGAGAAAAAAATCGGACAGCATCTCCTTTATTTATACGACATTCCTCCGTATCATATATCAACTCCCAAACGTCAACAATACATTCACAATATCGTAACAATAGTCTTTATTCATCCATATTATCCATATCTCTCAACTCACTTCCAATTATCCATATCCATGGTCATAACACACATTTAAATTCATTCATATACATGGTCTATCTCATGTCATTAACATCATTTATAACATATCCATATCACAATACATCAAGAATCATGGTTCAATTCAAGTTATTACTCAAAATGGCACTATTCCACATTCATGACCCATTTTTCTATATCCTTCTACAATCCAAGTATTTCAACTTTCAAATACCTTAAACAACATGGAAATACCATAAATCTTACCTTAGATGTTGTAGGAACAAGTTTGGTTGGAAATATTTCACTTGAGCCAAAACCCTAGTTCATCTCTAATGAGATTTCTTGACTTGAATGATCCTCAATGGGTTTTCTTACACTTGATTCACTTAGTTTATGTTGTTGATCACTAATATCTCTTGCAATCTTGTGGAATAAATATAGAGAGATGTTTTAGATAGAAGGGGTGTGATATGGGAATGAAATGAAATGAAACTTGGGTCCTTTATTTAATGAGCCAATCTGTCCCCGACCAGATATACGGACCAACATACGGTCCGTACATTTTATACGGGTCATATGTTTGGCTGTTTGTTTGGTCCAGAGAAGTATGTCATTCTGCGCTGATTATACGGTCATTCTGGGCTGATTATACGGTCCTAACATACGGACCGTATAATTTATACGACCAGTATGTTTGGCCGTATAATCCCCAGTGTTCCGAAGCTCGTTTCCGTCGGCTCGTTTGATCTCCAATCCTTATAGAACCTTCTTGGCACTTTCTTAACACCTCAATACCAATCTAAGGGATGTTATCACTCTTCTCCAAGACATCATTAAATCCTCATTAACTCCTTACTCGTAATTCCTTTCCGATACCCATCGTGTGCCTTGCCTTCTCTTGGCCAACTTTCTTCCCCTGTCTCAAACATCTTTGAAATCTTAACTAGGGTCATCGAATGTTGTTTCTTACCTATTGAAATACTGTATGCTCGTACGCTTCACTAATCTATTCACTTGTGCATCAACGGAAAACTTTTCGAGGTGTAACAGACTATATACATGACTTGTTGTGGCTGAAAAATATGGAAAATAACATGATTAGGATATGGTTTCTGTTGTTATGCAATTCTACATGTTTATCAAGTGAATTGACGAATGAAACATATGAAACTTGAGATTGAAAGTGAAGATTGAAGTATTAGGCGTGTGGATTGTTTTGAAGGTTGTTTTTACAGTGCTTTGGGCTGAAACTGATATGGTAAGCATAAGTATGATGTTATGAAGGCTGTATACTAATTTATGGAACCAGAATTGGATTCAAATTATGTTTTGTTTTTTATAAAACGAGCTTTCCACTCAATATGGTTGTTAAGGTAATCGAAGAAGCGTACATTGAATTGTTGTTATTGCTGTTGTTGTTATTGTTATTGCTGGGCTGTTTTATGACCCTTACTGTTCTTTGGGATATAGTATAAATAAGGGAGGTGCTGTCTGATTTAGGGGAGGTGTTGTCTGATTTTCCATAGGTTATAAGATTAGTTGAGTATGATAGTTGCGACACTATTTGTTGACGATGATATCATTTCACTTGTTGTAGACGCAAGAGGATTATGTTAAGCTTTGTTGTTGATTTAGAAGGAGATTATCCCGGTATGTAAGGCTATCCCTTTTTTTCTTTTTTGCTTGAATAATATGAGAAGAACAAAACGAACGAACGAATGAACGTTATCCATAATTATTCCATTCTTACAATGCAAGAAAGCTTATGTTTATTTGGACTCCTGATGATATTATTACTTCATGTTTATGATTCTTGAATTGATCTCAAGGTCCATGATCCAGTAAAGGTAAGATATGTTGATGATGTTAGTCCCATAACGATATTCGGAGGTTACCGACTTTACGTCACTCCGAAAGGCTCAGATGTCACCTTTATGAGTAAGTCATGCATTGTATATATATGTATACATTTATTTTACAACACCGAGCTACGCTATAGTCGGCCGGGTATGGCACCTATTGTGCCCACTATTGCAGTTGTGTACGGATAACACCGAGCCTGTCATGGTCGGGTACGGATAACACCGAGCCTATATTTTATGGTTGGGTACGGTATTATGATATATGTATATGATTTTGAAAGAAAGCATGTATATCATACGCCCTCATAGGCACTTTCAGATATATAGAGTTACATAGATATATTCAGACATACAAGTTGACTTTCATGTCTCAGATTCCTTTCATGATTATTATGTATATGCTGTTTTCATGCCTTACATACTCGGTACATTATTCGTACTGACTCCCCTATTGATTGGGGGGCTGCATTTCATGCCCGCAGGTCCCGAGATACAGGTTAGTGATCTATGTATTAGGATGTCTACTCAGCGGATGAGGTTGATGTACTCCATTTGTTTCAGAGATGCCAAAAGTCAGCATGGTCTTATGTATATTCAAATGTATGGGTATGGAGGGACCCTATCCCGGCCATATTATGTTAAGTTTTTCAGTATAGGCCTATAGCCAGTTATGTACAGCCAGATGATGTCAAGACTTGAGGTTTCATATGTTGTCACACAGATGATTATGATAGTCTTATCCGCTCATGCAGTATTGTCACGCCCCAAATCTAGAGTGGCTTGACTGGCACTCGATGCCACCCGAGGCCCGAACGAACCGCTCTAAAGCTGAAACTCTGGGAGTAACCCCTAACTTAAACCAATAAGGCCTACCTACACACAAATAATACCAACAAGCCTGCGAAGCTGTAATTTGGATATATATATATATATATATATATATATATATATATATAAATGTACCAAGTTCAGACGAGATGGTCAGTGCATACATATATATATATATATATATATATATATAAAGCCGACGAGGCTGGCATATATGTTGTACAACAAAATGAGAGCCGACAAGGCTGCATAACATCCCCAACAACGTACAACTACCCACAGACCTCTAGGGAACACGAGCTGTAAGAAGGACAGGAAATAGCCCCGTCATACCCATATATACATATCAAAATAGCATACTACAAACGGACTGCAGCTCCGGACCAAATGGAGCGCACTAACTACGGCTGAGTGGAAGGTCTACTGAGCTGGATCGTCTGTCGCACTACCTAAACCTGCGGGTATGAACGCAGTGCCCCAAAGCAAAAGGGACGTCAGTACTAAACAATGTACCTAGTATGTAAGGTAACAAATAACTGAAGCAGAACCTGAACTGAAAATATAATAATCTAGAGACCAAAGAATGCTCTGAATATCTCACCTGACCTGTCTCAAATGAACTGCAATACCACGATAACATATGTCTCACTGACCAAGTGGCCAGGATAAACAAAATGTTTCACTGACCCGTCAGCCTGGCAAATCTGTCTGACTGACCAAGTGGCCAGGCTAAATAAAATATCTCACTGATCAAGTGGCCAAGCTCAATAAAATGTATGTATATCAGGTATGTGCTAGAAAGTATAGATAATGTAACATGTCTCTTATGTCTCTTTATTAACTCAAAGATATAGGGAAGGGATATGACCATTCTGAAGGAATGACACAACACTCAGAAACTAGGAAACAGTATAACAAGCTTTACTTTGACAAATACCTAGTCATAAGGTTTATTACGCTATTACCATATATGGAGTCATGCCAAGAAAAGAAGGAACAATCTTAACATACCTGGAAGCTTATTTCTCGACTTTCCAACTTATTTCCCGTCTTGCAATCTACATAAGATCATTCGTGGTCTTGTAATCTACATATAAAACCAGTCATACTATTGTTAGGCTTATCGTCATATGCTTGTCTTAAGCCTTCAAATTAAATCCCCTTAAAATCTGCCGAAAGTCGAGCAGAATCTCCCCTGTTTATATTCCTAGCCCGAAATCACAATACCAAAAACCAACACAACATCAACAACACTAACACCAACAACATAATCATCAATATCAAAATATTCCATAAAACATCCCACACGATGTTTATCAACATACAATAATAATATACATTTCCTTTCTTCCCAATCAAGGATCATAGTCTCATCAACACACCAACAAAATTAGATTATATCCATATACATGAAAATTATCCCAACAACACAACCATAACATGCTCAAAACAGTCCATAAACTCAACAACTACAACACAACACTTTTTGACCTTTCCTCCATAACTATTTTCACTTTTAAGATTTGCTAAACCCTACTCCGATGTCGTATCAAAGAACGGTTTATTGTGTTGGAAAATACACTCGAAGAACTTCATTTTAGGCTCTTGAAACACTGCAAAACTCCTGATATACTAGGAGATATACTTCTCCAAACTTGACTCAAAACTTCTGTCCAAAATTCTGCCAAATTTTCTAAATTTTCGACAAACTTATTTTCTTCGATTTTCTTGGTCTCGGAATCTTCTGAAAGTCTCCATACATGATATTTATCATTAATTATACTTGATAATGGTCATGTCGTTTGGTTCCAAAGTTGTTCTACCCGGTTACGACTTACGAGATCATAATTCATCCTTTACTTCATTGCTACGTGCTTCCCATGGCTTGTACCTTTCAAAACTTCGTGGGACGTCTACGATACTCCATTAATAAGGTGAAATACGTGGCATGCTCATGATCTAAAAGTATGAGGTGTAACATCCTTTCCCCCTTAGAAACATTCGTCCTCGAATGTCGTAACTTGTCAGCTTACGATGCTATCATTAATTTCTTGAAATGGTTGTCCTCCTTTAGTTCCTAATCTCCATGCTCTTATAATATGGGCTCGTTAGTCATCTTTCATAGTCTCTCAATTATTTGTCGAACTCACTCATTAGTTCCATATCCTCATGTTCTTATGTATGTACCTATTGGTCAACTGGTATCTAGCTACCGTCCTGGGACATGTTACCATTAAAACGGTCTTAACTCATGATTGCTACGACTCCCTGTAGATCTGTGAGCACTCTTAATTGTTGTACTCTTTTTCCTTGCTCCTTATATCTCTACTAATAGACAAACTCTCTTGTTTAGATATAGCACCTTTCCTTGCTTGCTTCTCTGGTGCTATTTTAGATCATCCCTTTTTGTACTAGTCGACCTTATATACAAGCCATATCATCTCCTTTTAATTCCTTGATCGGACTCCTTAATTCCTTACGATATCATTATATTCATATTTGAACTTTTCCTCCAATTTCCTCGTCTCAATTTTAACATAGTTACAAAATAAACTCATGAACATGGAACTAAGATAAAATCCTACTAATCATAATTTCCTTTCAATACGAGTATGCTTCCCTCCTTAAGTCCTTGGCTTTCTTATACCGGTGACTAATTGAGACTTAAACAAACCTCCATTCTTCTTCGGCTCCTTATCGTCGTCCTTGCACCACTCTGTTGGCCATTTCATCATGGCGATTGTTTATATGGTTTTATATCATACACTCTCACAATTGAGTACTAATGTCTTGCTATCCATAGGCACACTATCTTCCTTTCCTTTGAATATTATTGAACTTCCTATAAATATTCCTCTTTTAAAGCTTTCATCTCTTCTAGTGCTACAAGTTCTTTTTAGTAGTCCCGATTGTCCCTTATACTTATCCCTGGTCATATGCGGCCTTTCTTACTCCTTCTATTACCCCTTGGAACACTTTACTGCATATCTAAATGTACCTAAAATTTCTTCGGCGCGAGTGATTCGGGTCATAATCCGGCATACAACGTGTCACGTTGACGAAACTTTTTCTGTTTGATTCGCTAAACTTTCATCACCTTGTCATGCCTCCTTTTTCACATTTGCCTCATAATATACTTGCATTTAGTCCATTCTCACTTTTTTTTAGCGCATTCTTGATATATTGGTTCATCTCAAATTTTGGCTCATTCAAGCCAGTACATTTCCCTCTTTTGAACTTGGGAATATTATAGTTCATCTTAGAACTGAATTTGTTCTTCCCCCCTTTTAAAGGATATTCTCATATACCAGTAACCTTCGAGTATTAACCGTCTTTGATAGTCATCTTGCCGACCTTAGCGATCCTTCAACTCCTCTATTCCATATAATGTCGGAGTTCTTTTCATTGCATGGTTTAATTTATTTTCCTTTTTTCTAGTTGAGTTCTTGTATCAAATCAAAGTGTTTATACATATCGGATACAATTTAGATGCCTTCTTTGTTGTCTTTTCACTTCTACCTTTCATGACTAGTAGTCCTCTAGGCTAATGAATTAATGGGGACATCGGAATTCATTAGGCCTCTTATGGAGTGTCCGACTATACCACGCTCCTTTAGCCCTAGCCTTTCTCCACGACTATATTTTTAATATCCTTGAAATTCTCCTTGCTCTAGGTTCCCAATTCTGATTTATGTCTATACTATACCATTAAAAGTTGATATTCCACACCATCCATTCCCATGATTCGTCCTTTCATTAGCTGGGCTCATTTTGTCCCGTAATTCTTCTTAACTACTTGTTTGCATCCCAGATATGCATCATAGTCCTTCTAGTGTTCTGTTGATTCTAGTTCTTATCATGAAATCCTCACAAAATACACCCTTTCCTTTATTTTTTCGTGAATCTTCATCTTCCTTTATGATACTACAACTTGCACACACACACACACACACACACACACACATATATATATATATATATATATCGAATTTTCTCGATTTTCTTCATGATTGTATCTTTGCATGTTTCACACAACCATTGTCTTCTAATTCTATTTTGTTTTCCTTTGTGCAAGCCTACTAACTCATTAACCTTCTCCTTGTTGTCGACGATCACATAATTCCCTTTAACCATTGTATTGAGACCTCCTTCTTCCCTTAGTGCTCATAGTCCCTTTTGTTTTATTTTACTCGTAAAACGCCTGCTTCCATTAGTCATCCTTTACTCTTAGGTTAGGAAACTTTCGAGTGTTTCGTTACGAGTGTGAACCCTTTTTGACGCTGAAAATCTCTTCTTGGGGTACTTTCTTCCCTTAAATAGGCGTACCAATCATGGGTTCATATCCATCCTCCTGATTAAATCTCAGGAGTTTAAAATTTCCTCGTCACTCTCATAAGACTTGTTTATTTCCTCTCAAGGATGCACCTTTGTCCATTATTTACGACCTTCTTGGTTCTGGTTATGAAGTCGTATAGGTTGGTTCCGGGGTCCTCACGCTCATCCTTTGTCACATACAACATTACCCTATCTCTCGTTGATTTATTTAAATTTGATCCTACCGTCTGCTTTCCTATTTTCATCCTAACCTTTTCCTCAAATATATATTACCTGACCCTCAATGGGTATACATTTTCCTTGTCCAAGTTTCTCTCTCCTTCATGGTATTATAACCTTTTTCTTCCTGATGCTCGTGCTTACATATTTGGTCACGTTACCGCTATCTGATTTTAATTTCCGAGAAAACCCAATCTGATTCTCTCGGTAGCACTTGCTACCTCAATTTTAACATACAGCACAATCTATACTTTTAACATCTCGTAAAATCAATCATAAGGGTATACATAATACTCGATGTAGCCACTCGTAACTTATCTTTTCATCGCTTTTCAACACCTTTTCTTGCGAGATATCCCATTGCCATTTGATTTTGTCCTGAATTTGTGGCTTTAATACATCTCCACTCACTTTTTGCCCAGCTAGCTAGAGAATTATAATTTTAAAGCTCATATGCTCCTAATTTCCCTCGAGCTATTATGGTTTCTCATATTATTTTTTCGTATGTCTGAATCTGTAGGTCTTTCTAGCATATTTTTCTACGTCTTAACTGTGAATACCGGTGATATAACTTTACTTAAAAATCTTTACTCGTACTTGTACCCTGTCTCTTTGTCTAAAATAATCAACCCCGCATCCTTTAATTTCTTGTAGCAACCGAATCGATCCTTGCGATATTTTATCTTCACTTGTACACCTACTCTCTTCTCTCCTTACACATAAACCGACATCGCACCTAATTTCTCCATCGTCAAATAACCTTCACAACACACGTCTGGAAAAAAAAATGAGGTGAAGCCTTCTTATAAAGGTTGGCTAGAAATACATCACATATTCCTAAGGTTGATAGAGATTCCTTCGTCGGCCAAGCAACATCACATTTAGAAGTTATATAAACAATCCAGAAGACAATCATAATTGCAATCCAACTTACCTAACCAATTCTCATTCTTGAGTTCAAGGTCGTTATTAATACCCGAAGTAACTTGGCCATAATGATTCTCAGAACTAACCAACTATCAAATACTTAGAATCCCCTTGAAGTCGAATGACTGGTGACTTCTGAATCCTAATGTAAACTCACATCATATAAGAGAGTCCGATAAAATGAGTATGTGTGCCTGTCATCAACCGGTCTTGATCTTATGTATATATATAGCTTCTAGAGTAAAACTTTCCCCTACTTGTTAACTTCCTTTCCCATATCAATATCCTTTCGTTATTTTGTACTAACCAATCTAATCTATAAATCATAATGCTGCATTTGAATTCTTAGTGTCAACTTTCCCTATATCTTCAATAAATCTCAATTCTCTGAAATCTCGAATGCAACTCATTCCAGTTCCTTTAATTACTAATCATTTTTCCCTTTCTTCCCTTAAATTAGATTAAAATCATTCTAAAACTTCTTTTCGAAAGCATCTCATAATTGTTCATTCAATCATGACTTATCAAACATCTGATTGTCACATTTTCCCTTCATTCTTTCTCTATAGCATAGACATTCAAACAATTCAATTTGTAAAAAAAATTAGGCAGAGTTTCTTCTATACTTCTTACTGCCTCATTCCTGCACACAGCCCAGAAAACACATTCGATGCCTCACGGAGCGATCCCAATTACCCGTAATATCTAGCTCATGTTCTTATATCAAAGTCTATCTATATCAGTAAGGCAGGAAACATACCTTTCAAAGTATCAACTTCAATTCTCATCAATTGCCTCATAGTTGCATAATCAACTGCTTATCCATAATAAAAAAATGTAGGGTTAAAATCAGGGACATCACATCCTATAATTTAGCTCTATGGCACGATCTAAGATGACAAAGAAAGGTCAATCATTCCTAAATGCCCTGCAGCCTCTTGTTTATAAGTCTGGCGTGCTTCACACCCATAAACAAGACTCTACTGGACACGGTCTGCAGACAACCCTAGGACAGAACTGCTCTGATACCTAGTTTGTCACGCCCCAAATCTAGAGTGGTGTGACCGGCACTTGATGCCACCCTAGGCCCGAGCGAACCACTCTAAATCTGAAACTTTAGGAGTAACCCCCAACTTAAACCAATAAGGCCTACCTGCACACAAACAGTACCAACAAGCTGGCGAAGCTGTAATCTATATATATATATATATATATATATATATATATATATATATATATATATATATATATATATATACTGACCATCGCATCTAAACTGGGCACACACACCCAAAATATAAACACACAACTGAGCAAGCCGACGAGGCAACCATATATGTTGTACAACAAAATGAGAGCCGATAAGGCTACATAACATCCCCAACGATGTACAACTGTCCACAGACCTCTACGAAACACGAGTTGTAGAAAGGACAGGACATGGCCCCGTCATACACATATATACATGTCCAAATAGCATACCACAAAGAAACTGCAGCTTCGGACCAAGTGGAGCGCACTGACTGCTGCTGAGTAGAAGGACTACTGAGTTGGATCGTCTGTCCGACTGCCTGAACCTGCGGGCATGAACGCAGCGCCCCCAAGCAAGAGGGATGTCAGTACTAAACAATGTATAGAGTGAGTAAGGCAACAGATAATTGAAACTTAAACTGAACTGAAAATATAATAATCTAGAGACCAAAGAATGCTCTGAATATCTCACCTGACCTGTCAGAAATGAACTGCAATACTATGATAACATATGTCTCACTGACCAAGGGGCCAGGCTAAATAAAATGTCTCACTGACCCGTCGGCTAGGAAAATCTGTCTCACTAACCAAGTGGCAAGGCTAGATAAAATGTCCCAATGATGAAGTGGCTAGGCAAATCTATCTCACTGACCAAGTGGCCAGGCTAAATAAAATGTATGTATATCAGGTATGCGCTGGAACGTATTGATACTGTAATATGTCTCTTCTGTCTCTTTATGAACTCAAGGATATAGTGAAAGGATATGGCCCTTCAGAAAGAATGACATAACACTCAGAAACTAGGCAACTGTACAACAAGCTCCACTTTGACAAATCCCTAGTCATAAGGTTTATCACGCTATTACCATATATGGAATCATGCCAAGAAAATAAGGAACAGCCTTAACATACCTGGAGGCTTATTTCTCGACTTTCCAACTTACTTCCTGTCTTGTAATCTACATAAGATCATTCGTGGTCTCGTAATCTACATATAAAACCAGTCATACTATTGTTAGGCTTATCGTCATATGCTTGTCTTAAGCCTTCAAATTAAATCCACTTAAAATCTACCGAAATTCGGGCAGCATCTCCCCTCTTTATATTCCTAGCCCGAAATCACAATACCAACAACAAACACAACAACAACACTAACACCAACTGCATTATCATCAATACCAAAATATTCCATAAAACATCCCACACGATGTTTATCAACATAGAATAACAATATACACTTCCTTTCTTCCCAATCAAGGAGCATAATCTCATCAACACACCAACAACATTAGATACCATCCATATACATGGAAATTATCCCAACAACACAGCCACAACATGCTCAAAACAGTCCACAAACTCAACAACTACAACACAACACTTTATGACCTTTCCTCCATAACTTATTTCACTTTTAAGATTTGCTAAACCTTCAAATCAACTCAACATAAGAGATAGGATGAAGAACATACCTTATACTTGAAGAAATTTAGCCATACCAACTTTTTTCAACACCAAACCCACCACAGCATCAAGTAGAAAAAAGAACAATTACTTTTCATGAACTAGTTTGGTGTAATCTTGTTGAATTCTTGATCTAAGGGGTTATAAGTGTTTAAGAGAAGTGTATGGATGTGTCTAGAACTTAAAAGAAGTGTAAATGATGAAAAAGGGGAATAATAGGGTATTTATACACTTTGAAAGTCGGTTCCACCGACTTTCCAAGTGCGGCCCGCGGAGCCATTTGGCAACTTATCTTGAAATGCCTATATCTCCCTACTCCGATGTCGTATCGACGAACAATTTGTTGCGTTGGAAACTACACTCGATGAAATTTTAGGCTCTTGAAACACCTCAAAACTCCTGATATACTAGGAGATATACGTCAATAAAGTTGACCCAAAATTTCTCTCCAAAATTCTGACAAATTTTTCTAATTTTCGACAAACTTATTTTCTTCGATTTGCTTGGTCCCGGAATCTTCTGAAAATTTTCATACATGATATTTATCATTAATTATACTTGATAATGGTCATGTCATTTGGTTCCATGGTTGTCCTTCCCGGTTACGACTTAAGAGATCGTAATTCATCCTTTACTTCATTGTTATGTGCTTCCCATGGCTTGTACCTTTCAAAACTTCATGGGACGTCTCTGATACTCCATTAGTACGGTGAAATACGTGGCATGCTCATGCTCTGAAAGTACGAGGTGTAACAACTATGTCCAGCATATTCATATAGATGGGTCTTTCAGACTAATTGATACATGCATGTTTCCTTGTGAGTTTATCACGAATCATATGATGGCCCTATCGGCCCACCTATATTCATGTTGATGTCACAGATGTATATCAGATGGTGCTTGACTAGTACGATCAGGTGCCCGTCGTGCCCTTCTAGCTTGGGCCGTGACATTTTGGAATAGGTGACTTGCAAAATAGAGCATCGATTCTCAAAATGATCGACCGGGTCGTTACATCATCCACCAGTTAAGCACACGTTTATCCTCGAACGTATAGAGAAAGAAGATATCTGAGCTATCAAAAAGCGGGGGTTATCCGCACCGCATGTCTGACTCGGTCACCCAAGTGGCCTCTTCGACTGGCTGATGCCTCTATTGAACCTTCACTTAAACAATATCTTTGCATCTCAATTTTCGAATCTGCCTATCCAAACTGGCTACCGACTTTTCCTCAAAAGTAAAATTTAGATCAAGTAACACTAAAACCCATTGAATAACATCAGCACTATTCGAATGGTACTTCTTTAGCATTGACATATGAATTATGGGTCGAACAACCCATTAACCAGGTGGCAAAGCTAACTCATAGGTCACCTCGCCAATATGCTAAACATCTCAAAGGGAGCAATATACCTCGGGGTCAACTTGTCCTTCTTTCTGAATCTCATCACACCCTTCATGGGTGAAATATTCAAACAAAAACCCACTCGCCAACCATGAACGCCAAATCAAGGACTTTCCAATTGGCATAACTCCTTTGCATACTTGAGCTGTGACAAGCCTTTCCCGAATCAATTTGACCTTGTTCAAAGAATCCATCAACAAGTCTGTACTCCAAGGCCTAATTTCAAACGGATTGAACAAACAACTAGAGAATGACATCTCTTACCATATAATGTCTCAAATGGAGTCATCTCAATGCTTAAATAGTAACTAACATTGTAAGTCAACTCAGTCAAACGCAAGAACCGATCCCATTGACCACCAAGGTAATCATACAAGCCCACAACATAATCCGCAAGGACTTGAATAGTCCACTTGGACTAGCCATCTGTCAAAGGGTAAAATGACGTGTAAAGTCTGTCCGAGTTGTAAGTAATCTGCTCCAGTACGAAAGAGTTAACTTAATCAAATGGTCCACAATGACCCCAAAAAAGTCACCAAATTTTCCCCAAGGCCATGGTAATCCTACCACAAAGTCCACAGAATTTCGCTTGTTCTCTTAATCCGCCCAAATCTTCCTTTAACTTATCTCAATAATCTGATTCTCACACACTTTATCTAGGTCCATTAAAAATGCTTGATTTTAACTATAACCATAACTCTGAATGTAGTTGGCTAATTCCACAATTATCATCACAGTTGCCACAATCTTCTAGCTGAATCCATAACCCATTGTCAAAATGTACCCGTAAAGTACTCTAATTCTACTTGTCTTTCTTCCACACATTCCAAACTCGTCTTTAATACTAAAAATCCTCTAAAAAACATGTTGTCTAAATCATGACTCATCGTCCAATTCTTATTATTCCTTCAAATAAAATACTATGTGCATCATCCTAGTGATTATCTTTCCGTGCCAAATATGTAAAAATCAACTTGTTAGCCCTAAAGACTTCCTATATCCATTGTATCACCTTGATACATCACCAAGTACCCTATAGACCATTAGAATTATATATATATATATATATATATATATATATATAATATTATCAAATCTCCTTGTAAACTCCAACAACGCTCGCGTAAACCCGCCATTCCTCTATCGAGAATAGAAATCCATAAAATCTTCAGAGATGGGTCATTAGAATAACCATAAATCTTTCTGGCAATATAACCATAAGCCACCCGACTTTAAATAAACAAACCTGAATACCTGACTTGGTTAAAATGCACAATTTCCTAACTGTCACCGATAATCACTTGAATTGTTTCCAAATCTTTATAAAATGAATAGTAAGCCTTCCATAATTATGTGGTGCCCAATTCTAAACCATTTTTCCTGAATACTCCACCTTGTGTTGTCGTTCCCAATCTCAAAAGCTGAAATTTGTCCAAGTCGTCAACCGAGTACCGATGAATTATAGCCTGTGACTTTAAATATTCATATCCGTTAAGTCGCACTAGTCACCCCAATACGATAAACTTCAAAGAATCTAATTACGTTGAACTCTCCTCTTTGTAATTTCACGAAACTCGTTCATCACCTCAAACGCTCCAATGTAAAGCCTATGGCCCTGAAATTCACCCTTCACAACCATAAAATCTCTGAGTGCAATACCTTATTAAGCCTTTACCCAATCCAAAAGTAGCAAATCTTTCAATCCATGGGTCTTTCCATGCACCAACACTCTCAACCCATTCATATTCGAAACATTTAACCATACTATCTAATCATAGACACTTCGACATAGTCTACTACCACAAACATAATCTTACCTCGAAATTATGACTTCAACTTTCATTTGTAGAGATTTCTTCATATCAATCAACTCTAGCTCATCTATTCAAGGATGACCTAAAATTACCCATCTTGGTATTGCGCAAGTTACCCAATTATTAATTTTCAATCATAAAGTCCCGTTGGAACTTTCCATATACTATGTCAAATTGTTCATATATGTCACGACCCGACTAGGGGCCGTGACAAAAGTGGTATCAGAGCAGTTCAGTCCTAGGAAGTGTCTACGAGCCGTGTCTAGTAGAGTCTTGTTTATGGTGTGTTGCGCGCCACGCTAATAAACAGGAGGCTACAGGGCATTTAGGAAAAATGACCATCCTTCTTCTTATGAGATCGTGCGATAGAGCCATGTATAAGACTTTATCCTCCCTAATAGTCTGTTGTGATTTCAGAAAGGCCACCAAAAGGGAAACCTACAGCCGCCCAGAAGGGCAAGACTACAACCAAAAGGCAGGTAGAAAGAGAGCCGCCTATGAATATAGAGGAGGGCGAGTCACAAAATGAGGCTCCATCTAATACTTCCTCCACCCCGCCTAATGTGGAAGAACAAAGGGGAGCTTCAGCTCCAATTCCTCCACCGGTTGCTTCGGTTCAACAAGTGACCGAAGCTATTCATTTATTGACACAGTTGGTTACCGCCTAGGCACAGCGGCAGAATGCGGGCCCAAGTGATCAGTCAGCTAGTACCCGAGCACGTGATTTTATGACTTTGAATCCTCCGAAGTTCTTCAGGTCAAAGCCGGGTGAAGATCCGCAAGGCTTTATTGATGAGATGTTGAGGACCTTAAACATTATCCATGCTTCCGATACTGAATCCGTGGAGTTGGCATCGTATAGACTCCGAGATGTGGCAGTATTGTGGTATATAATTGGATAGCATCGAGAAAAGAGAATGTGTCTCCTCCCGTGTGGCAAGAATTTGTAGATGCTTTCATCCGTCATTATTTGCCACCCGAGGTCCGCCGAGCTAGAGCGGATAGATTTCTAAATTTGAGGCAAAGAAATATGAGTGCCCGGGAGTATAGCCTGCAATTTAATTCTTTGGCTAGATATGCTCCGGCTATGGTGGCTGACATGGGAGTTCGGGTACATAGATTTGTGAGTGGTCTGGGACCCCATTTGTTCAAGGATTGTTTGATGGCCTCGTTGCAAGAAAGGATGGATATTTCTTGAATACAAGCCCACACCCAGAACTTAGAGGGGCGACGACAACCACAAATGAGTGATCGTGATATTGATAGAAGGCAAGGCAAAAGGGCCACATCTATAAGGAAAGGTAGTGACTATAGAGGGGGATCGAGGCAGACTTATTCCCGACATTCAGGCCAGTCAGTGACTAGTGCGCCCCCATGATTCGCGGATAGGAGATTTGATCTCTCTTTTCCTTCAGGACAAGGTCAGAGTTCGAGAGCTTCGAGTTCTCAGTTTGGGGGTGATTATAGTCCGAGGAGACCACTAGTCCCACGATGTAGCCGGTGTAGGAAATTACACTCAGGGCCATGTCACTAGGACATAGATACTTGTTATGTTTGTGGACAGACTGGGCATTTGATGCGAGATTGTCCCTCGCGGTATAGTAGAGGTGGGGTTCAGACCACAGGTTCAGCAGCTGGCTCTTCCTCAATACGCCCGGTAGGGCAGACTCCCCAGATGTCAGCAAGTGGAGGTAGAGGCATAGGGGTAGCAACTACTTCAGGTGCCACTCAGCCCCATATATATGCTTTAGCCGAATGGCAGGATCTCGAGTCCTCCCCGAATGTGGTTACAGGTACATTATCTGTATTTTCTTATGATGTGTATGCGTTGATAGATCCGGGTTTTACTTTCTCTTATATTACTCCATATGTTGCTGGTCGTATTGGGGTAAAACCTGAGCCGATCAAACCTTTTGATGTATTTACTCCGGTTGGTGATCCCGTGATAGCGAGACAAGTGTATAAAAATTGTGAAATTGTGATATGTGATCGCCGGACCAAGGCTGATTTAATTGAGCTAGAAATTCCAAATTTCGATGTGATTATGGGTATGGATTGGTTGGCATCATGTTATGCTAATGTTGATTGCCGGATAAAAATAGTTCGATTTCAATTTCCGGGAGAGCCCGTGTTTGAATGGAACGGTGATGCAGCATCTCCGAAAGGTAGGTTTATTTCCTACCTTAAGGTAAGAAAGATGATAGCCAAGGGCTATATTTGTCATCTAGTTCGATTTCATGACACCGAAGCAAAGTCGCCAACTTTCCAATCAGTCCCGATAGTGAATGAATTTCCAGATGAACTTCCAGGCGTCCCTCCAGAAAGAGAAATTGACTTCGCTATTGATGTGTTGCCGGACACCAAGCCTATTTCTATATCTCCTTATCCAATGGCTCTGGAAGAACTGAAAGAGCTAAAGGTACAGTTGAAAGATTTGCTTGAGAAGGGGTTTATTAGACCCAGTTCACCACCATGGGGAGCACCAGTCTTGTTTGTGAGAAAGAAAGATGGTTCTCTACAAATGTGCATCGATTATAGGCAATTGAACAAGGTGACGATAAAGAACAAATATCCTCTTCCAAGGATTGATGATTTATTTGATCAACTACATGGGGCAAAGTGGTTTTCTAAAATAGACTTGAGGTCGGGTTATCATCAAGTGAGAGTGAGAGAAGAAGATATTCCCAAAACAGCCTTCAGAACGAGATATGGTCATTATGAATTCCGGGTAATGTCATTTGGGTTGACCAATGCTCCGACAGTGTTCATGAATTTGATGAATAATGTATTCAGGCCACTCTTGGATCTGTTTGTGATAGTATTCATTGATGATATTCTGGTATATTCTCGCACGGAATCAGAACATGCAGATCATTTACGTATCGTTCTTGGAATTCTTCAACCCCGAGAATTATATGCAAAATTTTCAAAGTGCGAGTTTTGGCTGAATTCTGTAACATTTCTGGGCCATGTAATCTCAGATGATGGCATTCGAGTCGACACTCAGAAAATTATAGCTGTGAAGACTTGGCCAAGGCCTACTATGCCTAGAGAAGTTCGTTGTTTTCTGGGGTTGGCAGGTTATTACAGAAGATTCGTAGAGGGCTTCTCGTCTATTTCATCCCCATTGACGAAGCTAACCCAGAAGTCGGCTAAATTTCAGTGGAATGATGCTTGTGAGCGTAGTTTCCAGGAATTGAAGGACAGATTAACCTCAGCTCCAGTCCTAACACTTCCAGAGGGGCCAAATGGTTATGTGGTGTATTGTGATGCTTCCGGTGTTGGGCTAGGATGTGTATTGATGCAGCATGGTAGAGTTATTGCTTATGCTTCGAGACAACTACGAAAACAAGAAAAGAACTACCCAACTCATGATCTCGAATTAGCTGCGGTTATTCATGCATTCAAAATGTGGAGACATTACTTGTATGGTGTGTACGTTGATATCTATACAGATTACAAGAGTCTTCAGTACATTTTCAGGCAAAAGGAGTTAAATCTGCGGCAGAGGTGGTAGATAGAACTGTTGAAAGATTATGATATGAATATTTTATACCACCCCGGAAAAGCGAATGTAGTGGACGATGCGCTTAGCCACCGATCAATGGGAAGTTTATGTGAAGTCCCTCCAGAAAAGAAAGAATTGATTCATGAGCTCCACCAATTAGCCAATCTTGGAGTACGTGTACTTGATTCGGGTAGTGCAGGGATTGGTATTAATGATCCCACAGTTTCATCTCTGAAATAGAAGTGAAAGAGCGTCAGTATGAGGATCCTCAATTACCATTACAGAGACACATCTTGTGGAAAAGAGAAGTCCCCATTTGATGTTTCCACGGATGGGATTCTTAGATATCAAGGCAAACTATGTGTTCCGAATGTTGGAGAATTGTGTCGTCGAATTCTAGAAGAAGCCCATTATTCTCGATTTCTATTCACCCAGGTGCAGTAAAGATGTATCATGATCTTAAATTAATATACTGGTGGGATGGCATGAAGAGAGACATAGCAGAATTTGTAGCCCAATGTCCAAATTTCCAATAAGTAAAGATCGAACATCAAAAGCCAGGAGGCTTATTGCAAGCAATGGAAATCCCTGCTTGGAAATGGGAGGTGATCAATATGGATTTTATCGTGGGATTACCCCGTTCTCGAGGCAAGTATGATTCCATATGGGTGATTGTGGATAGACTCACGAAAGCAGCTCATTTTCTTCCAATTATAACTACATACTCAGCGGAAGACTATGCCAGGTTGTATCTCAAGAAAATTGTGCGACTTTATGGTATTCCACAATCTATTATCACAGATAAAGGGGTGATGAGATTTGGCAAGAAAGGGAAGTTAAGTCCTCGGTACATTGGACCCTATAAAATTATCCGCAGGGTGGGTCATATAGCCTATGAATTGGACTTGCCTTTAGAGCTTGAATCGGTCCATCCAGTCTTTCATGTCTCAATGCTCCGCAAATGTGTTGGAGATCCTACGAAGATTGTCCCAATCGATGATGTACAAGTAACAGAAAATCTAACCTATGAAGAAGTGCCTATTGCCATCTTAGACAGGCAAGTGCGAAGACTTCGAAACAAGGAAGTGGCTTCAGTCAAAGTCTTGTGGTGGAACAACGACCGGGAAGAAATGACCTAGGAGGCGGAAGAGAAAATGAAATCCACGTACCCGCATTTATTCCAATCCCCAGGAGAGATTCAAGATGAAACGCCAACAATATAAGGTATGTATGCTTACTTTTCATGCTTTTGGTCGTGTGTGGCCAATTTATAAGTTCTATTGTGTTGTGGCCCTATGAGGCAATGTTATTATGGGTTGTTATGACAGGTTGGTAGTGCCGTATTACAAGGGAAACTCTGGCGAAATTTTCGTAGAATTCCGAGTGTTTAACATTCGAGGACGAATGTTCCAAAAGGGGGAAAGAATGTTACACCTTGGAAAATTCCCCGTTAATGTACAGTGCATAGGCTAGCGAGGAACACGAGGTATACTGTGATTTGGATATGTAGGAAATAGCATTTGATGTTCTTAATCGAGATTTAAAGACATTTGACTAAAAGGATGAAGTTTGGCAAAGAAAGTAAAGGATATGTTATGTGTCAGGTAAGAATTATGGATGACGAGTTAATGATGACATAATGACGTCTTAGAGAGGAGTAATGACGTCCCTTATATTGGTATTGAGGTGTTAAACAAGTGTCAAGAAAGTTCAATAAGGATCGGAGATCAAACGAGTCGACGAGAACGAAAACGGAACCACTGGGCACTATACGGCCCAACATACGGACCGTATAAATTATACTGGCCGCATGTTAGGCCGTATAATTAGCCAAGAGGGACATCATATTCTGGACCAAACATACGGACACACATACGGTCCGTATAAAATGTACGAACCGTATGTTGGTCTGTATAAGTTGGTCGGGACAGATTGTGATTTAATATAAGGGACCTCTCTCATTTCATTTTCATTTCATTTTTCACTCCACAAGTCAAGAAACCTCTAGAAAACTCTCTAACATTCATCCACCAGAAAATCAAAGTAAAACCAAGATCAACTACTTCAAATCCATGAAAACAAGTGTGTGAAACTTAGTAAAAGTTCATCTACCTTAAGAAAACCCAAGGGAAATGAAGTAGAGTTTTGGTGCTAGAAGAGTATTTTCGTTCAAGGCTTGTTTCTACACTATCTAAGGTAAGTTTTATGGTATTTTCATGATGTTTGAAGTATTGATAAGTTGAAACACATGGATTGTAGAGGAGTATAGGAAATGGGTCACAAATGTGTGAATAGTATCATTGTTGAGTAGTAGTCGGAATGAATTATGAATATGGATATGTTGTGATGGTGAATATGTTATAAATGATATTTAGACCATGGAATAGGTATTATAAGTGAGAAAACGCGATAGGGAGTTGTAACCATAATTGTGGAGAAATTGAGGGGAAATGGTGAATTGTGGTAAGTGTAGATAAATGATGATTGTCATGTGCGATATTGTGAATATTGATATGAACGTTTGGGAGTTGATATATGTGAGGACCCACAGCTGGGCGCTGACCATGCTGTGAACCTCTGGGTATCTGACCCCATAACTGACTGCTGTGGCATCTGCGCCCTGCTGACTAGTCATGACTACTGGAGGTATTGTATGGCAAGAAATCACAGACAATTCGCACACGCTGCAGCGCTTCGAACCCGTGACCTCAGGCCTTTTGTTCTCCCGAAGGAGACGACTCTTACCAATTGAGCTGCCTTTAATTGTCTGTGATTTCCTGCCGTACAATACCTCCAGTAGTCATGACTAGTCAGCAGGGCGCAGATGCCACAGCAGTCAGTTATGGGGTCAGATACCCAGAGGTTCACAGCATGGTCAGCGCCCAGCTGTGGGTCCTCACAATATAGAACATGGGAATATTAGTGTAAACAAAGGAAATGATGCCCAATTTTCTCTAGCGTTAGTAAGTCCGTTCTTATAATTGTTAGCTACTGTCGATACAAATTCTCTTGAAGGTAGAACGTGTGCATTAAAGGAGAACAAGCAAGCGATAGATTAGTTAAACGACAAAGGCATGTAAGGCTAATCCATACCTTCAAAGGCATGAATCCTTAAAGATTTCCATGATCCTCCTATATGATGGAGCTTATGAGTCCGTAAATATACCAAGCTACATTCGATCAATATAATGATGATGATGAGTTAAAGTATAGAGATTCTAGAGTTCACCATATGATGATCCTATAATGTTAATGATGTCATTATTATTAACACTCACCTTACATACTATTTCCTTCAAGGTGAGGCAGAATACTCGTAAATGTTCATAATATAATCGGGGGTTCACGACCTTACGTCACCCCGACATAGCCAATGTTGCCTTCAAAATCTAATGTATGCTCCTAATGATAAATGTGAAATGATGCTAATTCATAATATGTCTATAAGATGATCAATAATGCTAGCTTATAATATGCCTACGTTATGTATGAAGATGTCAAGCTATGATAAGATTATATGTTCATGAGATGTGTAAAAATGATGAATTCATGAATGATTATGGGATGATACGATTCCACCGCGCCAAGATGGCCGGGCATGTCACCGCTAAGGAGGGCTGCATATGATTCCACCGTGCCTAGATGGCCGGGCATGTCACCGGTAATGCGGGCTGCTATGTATACACCGAGCCTAAAGGGTCGGGCATGATCACCACTAGTGGGCGGCATATGATTGTTACCTGGACGCGGGTTAACGATGAGGATTATGATGTGATGATAGATGTGATGGGATGACATATGTACTATGGTTATATAAATATATGATATGTGTATGAAATGTATTCATTTGTGAAACTCATGCAGGTTATATCCTTCTCTTATGGCTCATGATCCTTCTACTATATTTATTTCATTCTTGCCTTACATACTCAGTACAACGTTCGTACTGACGTCTGT
The DNA here is from genome assembly GCF_019175385.1 of Lycium barbarum. Lineage (NCBI taxonomy): Eukaryota > Viridiplantae > Streptophyta > Magnoliopsida > Solanales > Solanaceae > Lycium > Lycium barbarum. The sequence goes on along the minus strand of NC_083343.1, from coordinate 100,221,124 downwards.
TTTCTTTGGACGCTGTGTTCTTGCCCACAGGTAGACAGGGAGGTGAGCTTCATCCAGACTCGTAGAAGCTGTTAGTTGATTGAAAGCACTCCTTTGTTTCGGAGGTGCTTGATTATTCTTTTGTGTATATTTGTATATTTTGGGCACGACGGGGTCCTGTCCCGTCCGTATGTCTAGCACTCCAGTAGAGGCTTGTAGATACGCAATGTGGGTTATATGGTCTCACGAGGGTGCCATTATGTATGTATATTATTTTGATAGCCGAAAGGCTAGCATATATAAAAGTATTTATGTTTTCACATGAAAATGACTTTCTTATAATGTGAGTATGAATTTGACAAAAGAGCGTTTAATGAGCATGATAAGTAGTAGAACGAACGGTGCTCGGTGGTTAGCCCCGGGTACCCGTCGCGGCGCCTAGTCGGGTCGTGACAATATATTTCCTTCTTCAGTTATACTTACCACTTTTACACCCAACTTGCATGATATAACTGTCACGACCTATTTTGGATAAGCCGTGCGGGCACTTACCTTTCCACCTCGGTAAGCGAACCCTTAACCCAACAACGAGTAAATACATAAACTTAACGGAATAGAATAAATACGTAAGGATCACAATATAAATATATATATATATAGTAGAATAGTGCAGAATGATAATAACACCCCCAAGGTCTACTCAGCATTGTCTCTGAGTAGAAAAGTCTTCAGGGCAGCGAACGGTCACACTCACCCTAGAGACTCGAAGACAATGCAGAGAAGTGGGTCCAACCTGGTACTCTGTATTCATAAAAGAATGCAGCAAGTGCAGGTCAGTACAAAACAACAGTACTGGTAGGCATCATCGGCGGACTAAGCATAGTTGACACAACTTAGATAATAAAGCAGATAAGCTGATATACCAACAAGTATAAGTCAATGTAATCAAGTCCAAGTATCCATCATCGCCTATGTAAAGCATCTAATCCCAAATGTGTCAGGTCTGAATATAGCCGATCCAAATCCAACATCACAAGTACAACGCCAAACATATCAAAATCAAGTCATAATGCAATGCAGTGCAGTAGTGTATGAATGCAATGCAATGCCATGCAAATGTTGTGTACACATATACTCCGGACGGAAATATCGACATCTCGGTAGTACAACCTAGCGTGACTCGCAAAGTCTAAGTGCTACCCATCCTGGATCTTTGCTCGACAGATATACGGGACCCCGGATCTTTGCCCACGGGGGGTTCTCACCGCACCACCCTGGGGGACCCGCGAAGTCCATGCAGTATCAACGATTTCGGAACTAACTGCAGATATCGGCCATACAATCAACTTCCGGAACTAACATCGGATATCGGCCATCTCGCATTACTCAGGTAAAAGAGTTTCATCAAGTATCCATGTCACACAATCAACGATTCCGGAATGAACATCGGATATCGGCCATCTCACGTCACTCAAGTAAAAGAGTTTTATCAATTATCATTAGTATCTCAACATGTATCATGACAATAAGAGTGCGTGCAATGCATGTATCAACGTCAACAATCATGCTCAATATCACAAGTACCAACAATGGGCACGCCAACAATATATCCAAATCAAAAATACCAACAGTGGGTATGCCAACAACATATCCAAATCACAAATACCAACAGTGGGTATGCCAACAATGTATCCGAATAACAAATACCAACAGCAGGTATGCCAACAATAAATCCTAATCACAAATACCAACAGTGGGTATGCCAACAATATCGTAATCAAGACGATAAATAGAGTCCAATATCTGACAGTAACACATGGCATCAAGCCAAGACAATAGAACAATCAAACACAACACCACGGGATGTCTAGTCCCAACACACAACAGGGCCCAACCTAAGGCAATATCCAACCCAACTTCATACCCGAAAGTTCACATGCTATCTCCGACAATATAATCTAAATATGTGATTCGCTATACAGAGTCTCACAAAGGGTAAGCCATAGCCTACCTGGATGACTGAACCGCAATACCAACAACTCACTCATTCGCCTTACCTTTCTGCTAAACATCAGAACTAAAGTAGTCTAAGCATAATCGAATTCTAGATTAGAAATCATGAAGAATGACACTAATATAGTTACTATTCAAATTAGGTCAATTCTAACCCTAGAAATTGGATAAATGGGCCCACAAGGGAGAAACGGGACATTCGGAATCAAAATATTAAATTAAGCACTAGGTGATCATAGCCCAACCACTAATTGTTGATTTAACTCAAGGATTAGCCTAATTTCTGGTTTCAAGCAAAACCCCCAATTTGGGTATAAGCCCTAACTCTTTGATTCCGAAATTCAACACAAGAAATGGAAGATATATGATTAACAAGCTTAGATTCATAAAAATCTACATCAACCCCATTAATTTTATCATTAATAAGCCTAGGAAAAAAATGTTCATCAAAACCCTCGTTCAACTTCAATCAGTAAGGGATTATAAAAGGAAAGGAGGAATCTAAGATGATAATGAGTAAAGGAAGAGTAAAGGAACAAGCAAGATTTACCTCCAAGAATATCTCCAAGAATTGTTCCCCAAAGCTCTAATTTTGAAATGGGAAATAATGAGGGTTTAAGGGCTTTTAACACTTCATTAATTTTACAAACTGCCTGTCACCTGCTTTAGCGGCACCGGGACTGCCCCATCGGTGCCGCTTCAGTGGTAAAGGCAAAAAAATCACTTGGCCGCTCCAGTGGTGGGGCTACCACTCCAGCGGGCACCAGACACCAGAAACTTAGCCAAGTTTCACCATTTGATCCAATTTTCTAACTAATTCCCTAGGCCATCAGCTTACATACCATACACATAGACACATATAAAAACACGCTACGAACGCGCCCGTGGCCTCATAATTCCCAATAGAGGTCTCGTTGACCGAGTCAACCCCTGATGCCTAAATTTCAATTTCCCAACCCAAGTCCCAAAATGTATCCGAGTGCATTGGGAACCGAACCAAATACTCACACAAGTTCTAAACAATCTTCCGGACCTCTCAGAATTGATAGAATCCCGAAAAGGGTCCATTTACCCAAAAGTCAAATTTGGGTCAACCATTTTTCACTTTAAGACTATATTTCACAAAAGTTGCCCGAATCCGGTCTAGACACCTCGAAAAGCCTGCCCACTATACCCTAAGGTCAAAATGAGCTAATCAATGCTCCGGAAAGGGCGAAAATACCAAAAAGTCCATAACGACTAAACGGGTCATTACATCAGATACCAATTGAACTGTCACTTGTCCTTGAGCGATTGAAAGAAAGAAAGCGGGGATATACCTGAATCAGTAAACAACTGAGGATATCAGCTACGCATGTCGGACTCGGCTCCAAAGTGGCCTCCTCAACAGGACGGTGCTTTCATTGCACATTCGCCGAAGCAATCTCTTTCGACCTCAACTTTCGAACCTGCCTATCCAAGATCGCGATAGGCTCCTCCTCATAAGTCCAATTCTCATCAAGCAATATAGAATCCCAACGAACAATGTAGGTACCGTGGGCATGGTACTTCTTCAGCATCAAAACATGAAAAACCGGATGAACTCTCGCCAAGCCTGGCGGCAATGCCAACTCATAAGCTACATCACCGATACAATCCACAATTTCAAACGGACCAATATACCTGGGGCTCAACTTGCCTCTCTTACCAAACCTCATAACACCCTTCGTGGGTGAAACCTTTAATAGAACCTGATCACCTATAGCAAATTTCAAATCCCGGACCTTCTATTCCGCATATATCTTTTGCTGACTCTGAACTGCCAAAAGCTTGGCCTGAATAACTCACTCTATTAAGGGACCTTCTCAATAGATTCGTGCTCCAAGGCCGAGCCTTAAATCTATCAAACCAACCAATCGGAGCTCTATATCTCCTACTATATAAGGCCTCCAAAGGCGCAATGCCAATAGTCGAATGATAACTGTTGTTGTACGCAAACTCTACCAATGGTAAGTGCTGATCCCAATGACCATAAAAATCAATAGCACACGTTCTCAATATATCCTCGAGCACCTGAATGGTCAGCTCAGACTGGCCATCGGTCTGGGGATGAAAAGTTGTACCAAGATCCAATCGGGTACCCAACTCCTTATGAAATGCCCTCTAGAAACGGAAAGTGAAAATTGTACCCTGATTAGATACAACAGAAATAGGAACCCCATGCAATTTCATAATATCCCGAATGTACATCTTGGCTAACTTCTCCGCGGTATAGGAAACCTGAACTGGAACAAAGTGAGCGGACTTAGTCAACCGATCAACTATCACCCAAATAGAATCAAACTTGCCAAGGGTCTTCGGAAGACCCGTGACAAAATCCATGGTAGTCCTCTCCCACTTCCACTCGGGAGTGGGCATCCTCTGAAGTACCCCTGCCGGGTCCCTAGTGCTCATACTTCACTTGCTGAAAATTTTCACACTTAGCCATGAAATCAACTATATCTCTCTTCATCCGACGCCATCAATAGTGCTATCTCAAGTCACGGTACATCTTAGTCACCCCCGGATAAATGGAATAGCTAGAGCTATGAGCCTCAGATAAGATCAACTTAATCAGATCACCAACACAAGGAATGCACACGCCTCCTCTAATCCTCAGAATGCCCTCAGAATCAATCACGACCTCCTTGGCCTCACCTCTCAAAGCTCTATCTCAGATCTTGCTCAACTGAGCATGCTCAAACTGATGAGTCCTGATCCATTCCAATAAAGATGACCTCGCCTCTATATAATCCAAAATCCATCCCAGGGCTAAAATATCAAGAGGGACGAAATTGTTGGCCAGAGTCTGAACTTCCATGGCCAACGGACGCTCGAAAATAATCAATCGAGCTAAACTCCCCATACTCATTGCCTTGCGACTTAAGGCATCAGCCACCACATTGGCATTTCCGGGATGATACAGAATAGAGATATCATAGTCCTTCAGAAGCTCCATCCATCGGCGCTGCCTGGAATTAAGATCTCTCTGGGTAAAGACATGCCTAAGACTGTGGTGATCGGTGAAAACCTCATAATGAACACCGTACAGATAATGCCTCCAAATCTTCAAAGCGAAGACCACGGCCAACAACTCCAAATCATGGGTAGGGTAATTCTTCTCATGAACCTTCAACTGACGGGAAGCATAAGCTATAACTCTACCCTCTTGTATCAACACAACAGTCAAGACCATACGGAAGGTATCACAATAGACAGCAAAATCCTTACCCTCCACGAGTAATGCTAAGATCGAGGCTGTAGTCAAAAGGAGCTAGAGCTTTTGAAAGCTCTCCTCACAATCATCCGCCCACTGGAAGGTAACCTCTTTCTGGGTCAGTCTAGTCAAGGATGACGCAATCGCTGCAAAACCCTTCACAAAGCGACGGTAATAGCTGGCCAAACCCACAAAACTACGAATCTCAGTAACTGTAGTGGGCCTCGCCCAACCCCTCACAGCCTCAATCTTTTGTGGATCAACCATAATCCCATCCTTAGACACCACATAGCCCAAGAATGCGACAGACTCCAACCAGAACTCACACTTAGAAAACTTAGCAAACAGGCTATGTTTCTTCAACAACCCAAGAACAGTACGGAGATAGCTCTCATGCTCCTCTCTACTCTTGGAATACACCAAGATTCCATCAATAAACACAATTACAAGGGAATCAAGGAATGGCTGATGTGCCGGGAAATTATGGCACAATCAATGCTTTTTGGCTATAAGTTTTACTTATTTTTGAGCAAGTCTTGGTCTTTTTGATGTGTTTATGATATGTTGCAGGTATTTAACATATTTTGGAGCAAGACGTGGAAAATGGTTTAAAAAGATGTTCAAAGAAAGAATAATAACTGAAGCCTAACTTGTACGGAGCAATATACGGACCATATAATATTTTCGGTCCATCAATACTACCATAGATACATAAAAGAAAGGCCTCGGACCTGAAGGAGGAGGTTAAGGCAGAAATACGGACCGTACATTATTTACGGTATGTAGATCCCACCGTAGATTCGTTCCAGCGAAGTCTCAAAGGGAAAAAGATTTTACAGACCAGTTGCATGGACCGTATAATATTTACGATCCATAAAAGTGGAAAGTATATCTGGCGACTAAAGAGGATTATACAGAGACCATTAACCCTCGTACATTGGTCCGTCGGGGGCAATTTTGTCAAACATATTTTGCACGATTTAGACTCTTATAAATACCTGATGTAGGTTTCTTGTAGGCTACAATTCACCAGATTTCAATTTTATTTCCTTAGCACTAAATACTCATAGTTTTTGAAGTCTTTTGGGAATACAAACAATTGCAATTAATTTATCTTCAACTCCAAGAAATCATTTGTAAGCATTATGATATCAATTATTTCTTATTGTTCGTCTTCATCTACGAGTAGCTAAATTTCCTTACAAGGGTTGTCAACCCAAACAATGCGTGTTTTGTGATTGATATACACATAATGGATTATTAGGGTTTATTTATTCTTCATTCATAATTAATGGTTGCAAACATTGATTAAAGGCATAGACCTTGATTTATTTGGAAAAATAATTAGGGTTGGTAATAATAAATAACAAGGACCCAAAGCTTTAAACTTTGTTTAATAGATTCACTTAGGAATAAGACAAATTTACTTGGCGTAATTAACCGTTCTTCGTGGTTACTTTCTTATATTTGGGAAAATCATAGAAAGAGATAATCTTTATTTATTGAGAAATAGTAGAGATTCATATAGAGGTTAAGTGCATTCATATAATGATCCATTAGAAGTATATCAAGATCGATACCCATGATCATACACCTTATCTAACGGGGATAGAACCTTGGTTTCTTTTACCATAAATTACAATCCAAAGCAAGTAGTTAGCTATTAGTCATAAACAACCAACTTTTACAAACATCATCGGATTAAGACATTAGACATAAATTAAGCATTCTATGAGTTTAGTAACCTTTTCACACCATACTCCCACAGAGAACAATATGTAGACGTTTAAGCAGATTAATAATTATCACCAACAACAGCTAGGCCGAACGCATCAATGGTGGTTTTTAAATATGGTTTTGATAAAATACGAAAATATAAAATGTAATTTAGAAAGCAAGTAAATTGATCAATGGCCATAAGAATGGAATAAAACAAACTACTTCTCAAGTAACGATCCAATATATTTCACGAATTATAGATAATGGTAATATTATGTTAATTAGCCTCGGATAATGACTCTAAATTAACTTCTCCCGAAGATTAACTAGACTACCGAACTGAACATCCCTAAAGCAATTAGAAGCAGTAAGAACACCCGACTATGGCTACAAGTGGTATCGCCTATCCCTAGGTCAATTTCCATTAGATGAAGGTTAACGCCCCAAATTTATGTTAATTATTCTATCCCAACCCCGTTCTTCCTCTTCCGAGTTTCAAATAAAGTAAATGGGTGAGTCCTAGGGTTAGCTACTCCCTTGAGAAATGTTGAAGAACAAGAATAATTAAAATAACAATAACTTACTTGATTAAAAATAGTGTCGATCAATAAATAAGCAGAACAAGAGTTTCAATCTCAATTGTCACCAAGAAATTCCCATAAATAATGTTTGAATAAAAGAACGAAAACATATGTAGGAACCCTAGCCTCCAAACTTGTATTTTATGCCAAAGATGTCTAAGAAGTGTGGCTTACAAAATATTTGTCTAAGAAGTGTGGCTTACAAAATATTTATAGGTGTAGGAAAAAGCCCAAATAAAATAACTGAGTCCAAAACGAATTGGGAAATAATATTTTCTTCGAACAGCAGCTTGGCCATGACACACTGTACATACCAGCCAAATTCGTTATTTCATGCCTGCACGTTGCTACATAGACCAACTTTAGGTGTATTCCTTTTTCACTTCCATTTTTTGCTATAACTGAATGCCACGTAGACAAAACAATATATATGCGCTTCATTCTGCTTCTTCCTTCATTTACTTTGGCTTTTCAATATTTCTTCAAATTGTCTTGAATATTTGTGCCTGCTTTTTATTTTATTTAAAAATTCATTTTTCCATCTTTTTCAACCTCAACGAGTTTTTGCTCCTTTTTCTCCTTTCTTTTTCTTCAACTCTTTATTCAATTTTTCTCCAAATATCTTCACTTTTGTAATTCTTTATTTCTACAGAATGAAATATAATATTAAACACAAATTAACATAGTAATACTCAAAAGACGATTAAAAGTACTAGAATGTGAGACAACTAATAGCTAAATATATGTATTTTAGGTTGAACATCACCACCCTACACATAAACTCTTGCTCATCCTCGAATAAGCATTAAAATCACTCTCAATAAATCAAGCCTAGGAATACCACCACTTTGATTGATACCAACAATTAGGCTCTATAGCAACTCAAACCATCAAATATATACTTCCTGATCATCATGCAAGATATACAAATCAACAAACAAACAACAAACGCCTAACCTCCTAATCTCAGAGACGAACTCTAACTCATCAAATTTAAGCTCGATCACCTACTCTGTCAAAGAAATCTAATAGTATCACCTATCTATCATGAAATAAGTGCCCTCACAAGAAGAAATAGTCCACACTCTCAAATCAAAGAATCGAATGTAAATTAAGGACTTAACATCAAAGCACAACTCTCGCACTAAAAAAGGAATTTCATATGTATGTACAAAGAACCAAAGGCTTGCCCATTATCTACATCTCTACTAATTAAGCGTGCTTGGATAGAATCAAATAGGACTTTAACGGGTTGTAATGTTGGCTAGGGGACAGGTAGGAAAACTATATAATAGTGACTTACACTTCCCCAAGCACTTTGCAATTTTAGAATTCATCACCCATTATTTTCATCTTTTCACTTTATTTTTCAGCCCTCTCTTCATCAATTATTTCACAAGTATTTCTCATCATATCAAGAACGATTCATTTTTTTTTCTCAAGCAATTTTTTTTCACATTCTTTGTAAGAGGGCCTTTTCATCACTTTGCAGCTATCATTGGTCACCATTTTTTCAGTTGACCGTCCCTTTTCTTCAGATTTATCAATTAATAGAACAGTATATGCTACAATGCTCAAAGAAGCAGGGTACAAAAATCAGGGATTCAACAAAAAGGATCAAGGAAAAAATACGGCTAACAAATGAAAGGCTACAGGCTCAAAGGGCTAACTAGTGGCACAATTTCTGAAAAGGCTAAAATTCACAAGACTTATCAAAGAAAGCCTATAATCATCTTCTAAACAAAGCAACACTTTTTATTTCGCCTCAATTACATGCAGGGAAAGTTCTAGACTATGATACAAAACATGGAATATATGCAAGAAATCCTCACCACACATGGCACAAGTATCAATAAAGATGGATCAATTCTATTCTAAGACAGATAGGATCATGGCGAACTACAAAATAAGAATAAGCTATATAGAGAGCCACTATCTTGAGCCTAGGTGTCAGAAAGTCTACTACCTTTTTTCATTACTCAAGCACTCACAGGAAAGTGCTACTCAAGTTCAGGGCCAAATATGCTAGTATCAACCAAGTCAAAAGGGGTCTTTCTAGTCTCTTCTTTACTACTCCTAAAAAAAATTATCCAAAAAATAAAAAAATTACCTGGTTCAAAGGCGCCCCTTCGGGAAAGAACCGAGGCCATAAGAAAACCAAAGGGGGTGGATGATGTATGCCGCTAAAAGAGAAAAGAAGCTATAAAAGAAAAATAAAAGAACGAACAAAGAAGAAAAATCTTTTTAAATATTTATTAGTTTATATATATATATATATATATATATAAGGCTAAGAAATAAAAAAAAAATCCTATGGCATAATCATCCTTGACCTCAAAAATCGGAAGTACCCACCCCACACTTAAAAATATGCATTGTCCTCGCTTGTATAGTAGAGAAAAAATAAAACAAGGGTGAGAAATACTCCCTGAGACCCTCTAGGGCCTAGCTAGCAGCATAATCCTCAAAATTCAGGGTCGCGACGACCCCACACTTAAGACCAACACATGCTCCTCAGCTTTCAACTTCGGGTACTTAGACTTCCCCTAATCTGCAAAACAAAAACAAAACAATATGTGACACTATAAAAATAAAAAATAAAACTATTACACACTGGGTTGCCTCCCAACAAGTGCCTTAGTTAATGTCGCGACACGACGTGAATCAACTTTACCGCTTTTCTCGCCATTTGGAGCTTATGAATTGGGCACCCAACTTGGATTCAAGTTTGTGACCATGAGCGGCGGGGGACGGTAAGTAGATGAACAAGCCAAGCATAATATTTTTCAGCTTACATTTCTTGGCTTTCAAGTGAGGAATGTCGTTCCGCCTTCTTGAGTTTTCAAACTGCAGGATATATGGTGTTTGAACTTCTTGAATTTCGACATCCTCTTTTTCCCCCGGATTGGATTCAACAACAACCATATTTTTCAGAACAATGGCTGACCCTAAATTATATTTTTATTTGGCATTCCCTATAAACTCATCTTCATGATTGACCCCCAACAAAGGGATTGCCTTTTCAGATTGAGCATTGGGGAGTTCATATTGATTCTTATCAGGATCGAATGCCTATGGCGGATTTTCTTCTTCTGTCATCAAACCAAGTTGGAGACTAGTTTCCAAGTATTGTTCCAAGGCTTTTTGATTTTCGTTACCCTCATCAAGTAGACATTCCAACATGAGTTCGAACTCACTAATTTGGCCATGCTCACAATATAAGTCAAAATCACTACCAAATAAGTTTTCATGGGAAGATGCCATATTTTTTTTTTTTTTTACAAATAAAGTGAAACACAGAAAACAACTATACAAATATTCACAGGTTCGGTTCAAAGCAAGTTAGATTATTTCCTAAATTAGCTAAAATACGCCAATTCTTCCCCGGTAACGGCGCCAAAATTTGATACGCTCAAATTACACCTTTTAATGGCATAACGCGAACATTGTCAAATATAGTAACCCAACAAGGTTGGGGTCGAATCCCACAGAGAACAATATGTAGACATTTAAGCAGATTAAGAATTATCACCAACAACAGTTAGGCCGAACGCATCAATGGTGGTTTTAAAATATGGATTTGATAAAATACGAAAATATAAAATGTAATCTAGAAAGCAAGTAAATTGATCAATGGCCACATAATATTACCCTTATCTGTAATTCGTGGAATAAAGGAAACTACTTCTCAAGTAACAATCCAATATATTTCACGAATTACAGATAAGGGTAATATTATGTGAATTAGCCTCGGATAATGACACTACATTAACTTCTCCCGAAAATTAACTAGACAACCTAATTGAATATCCCTAAAACAATTAGGAGCATTAAGAACACCCGACTATGGCTACAAGTGGTATCGCCTATTCCTAGGTCAATTTCTATTAGATGAGGGTTAACGCCCCAAATTCATGTTAATTATTCCGTTCTTTCTCTTCCGAGTTTCAAACAAAGTAAATGGGCGAGTCCTAAGGTTAGCTACTCCCTTGAGAAATGTTGAAGAACAAGAATAATTAAAATAACAATAACTTACTTGATTAAAAATAATATCGATCAATAAATAAGCACAACAAGAGTTTCAATCTCATTTGTGAACAAGAAATTCCCATAAACAAGGTTTGAATAAAAGAAAGAAAATATACGTAGGAACCCTAGCCTCCAAACTTGTGTTTTATGCCAAAGATGTCTAAAAATTGTGGCTTATGAAATATTTATAGGTGTAGAAAAAATCTCAAGTAAAATAACTGAGTCTAAAACGAATTCGGAAATAATATTTTCTTCGAACAGCAGCTTGGTTGCGGCGCACTATGCATACCAGCCAAATTGCTCGCGATTTCATGCCTGCACTTTGCCACATAGACCAACTTTAAGTGTATTCCTTTGTCACTTCGATTTTTTGCTATCACTAAATGCCACGTAGACAAAACAATATATATGCACTTCATTTTGCTTCTTCCTTCATTTACTCTGGCTTTTCAATATTTATCCAAATTGTCTATAATATTTGTGCCAACCTTTTATTTTATTTAAAAAATCAGTTTTCCATCTTTTGCAACCTCAACGAGTTTTTGCTCCTTTTTTTCCTTTCTTTTTCTTCAGCTCTTTATTCAATTTTGCTCCAAATATCTTCACTTTTGCAATTCTTTATTTCTACACAATAAAATATAATATTAAGCAGAAATTAACATAGTAATACTCAAAAGACGATTAAACTATCAGTATTACTATGTTAACCCCAACCTTGTTGGGTTACTATATTTAACAACATCCGCGTTATGCCATTAAAAGGTGTAATTTGAGCGTATCAATGGCCTAAAGATGCCATTCATCAAAGTCATAAATGCAGTCGGGGCATTTGTAAGCCCAAAAGACATCACTAGAAACTCATAGTAGCCATATCTCGTCCGAAATGCTGTCTTCGGAATACCCTCAGCCCTGATCTTCAGCTGGTGATAGCTAGAACACAAATCAATCTTCGAAAACACCAAAGCACCCTGAAGCTAGTCAACCAGATCACCAACACGAGGCATAGGACATTTGTTCCTAATAGTGACCTTCTTCAGCTGGCTGTAATCAATACACATCCTCATGGTACCATCTTTCTTCTTCATTAATAATGCAGGAGCACCCCAAGAGGAGATGCTCGTTCTAATGAAACCTTTGCTCAACAAATCCTGTAACTGCTCTTTAAGCTCTCTCAACTCAGTAGGTGCCATTCGATGTGGCGGAATAGGAATAGGACGAGTGCTCGGATCTAAGTCAATACAGAAATCAATTTCGCGATCGGGTGGCATAACCGGCAGATCCGATGGGAACACCGCCACGAACTCGCTCACAATAGGGATAGACTCAATAGGTGAAGATGCAACAGTCGTATTACGAACATGAGCTAAATAAGCTAAGCTCCCCTTACTTACTAACTTCTTTGCCCGAAGAAAGCAAATGATCTTCTTCGGAGTGGGACTAGAAGTACCCCTCCACTCAAGCCTAGTAATGCCCGGCATAGCTAAGGTGACGGTCTTGGGGTTACAATCCAAGGTCGCGTGATAGGGAGAAAGCCAAGACATCCCCAATATAACATCAAATCTACCATATCTTGGATCATCAAATCTACCCAAGTGTCATACCCCATAAAAGTAAACAAACATGACTGGTAGACTCGATCAACAATCATATAATCTCTGACCAGAGTAGACACATGGACAGGTGTATCTATGCTATCACAAGGAAAGTCCCAACCAACGGCATGAAATGCAGATAGATACGAATAGGTGGGTCCAGGATCAAATAACACAGACGCAGCTCTATGACGGACAAAAATAGTACCTGAAATCACAGCATCTGAGGCTTCTACCTCGGGCCTAACAGGAAATGAGTACAATGGACTCCACCACGCCCAGTCTGAGATCCCCCTCTCGTACTATGAGTACCACCTCTAGCTGACTGGGACCCACCCCTAGAACCGTGGGAAGTACCGCGGCCTGGCTAAGCACCGCCGCTCTAAGAAGTCCAACTTCGACCGCCAGATGATGCAGAAGTTCTCGGTAGCTGATAATCCTACCTGGGTCAGGGACATCTCCTAGCAACATGCCCAACCTCTTCACAAGAATAATAGGTAATAGAAAATGAATGCTGATACACGGAAACTGAAGACCCGGATGAAGTAGCCCTATCCACTGGCCTGGAGAACTAACTCTGAGGGGCCCTCTGCCTGGGTGGCTCACTAGAGGAAGCCGATAATGCTGAATGCACGGGACGATCGCGTTATGGCTAAGGTGGCCTCAAAAACTGATCGGCGCCCTTCGAAGAAGAACCCCCAAAACTTCCTGTTTGACGTGGCCTCTTGCCACTACAACCCAAAGCATGGGCCTTAGCTCCCTCAACCATAGAAGCGCGCTCGATAATGGACTGGAAAGAAGCCCCCACAGACTCCATCTAAAGACAAGGAATCTGTAGAGAGCCCATTAGTGCCCCAACAAAGCTCTTGATCCTACCGGCCTCAGTAGGGATCAACGGAGTAGAATAGCGGGCCAGATATAGGAAGCGAGTCACGTAGGACTCCAAGGACATGCCCCTCTGCTCAAGATGAAAAAATGCCTCCCTACGCGCCTCTCGCAACGACTAGGGCACATACTTCTTAAGGAAGGCCCGGTAAAACTGAGTCCAGTTCAAAGGAGGAGAACCCTCAGGTTTGCACAGCACGAAATACCTCCACCACGTCTTCGCGTCGCCGCGAAACTGGTAGGATACATAATCAATGTCGTGGGTCTCCACTATCCCCATACGATGTAGCAACTCATGCATATCCAAAATAAACTCATAGGCATCCTCAGACGAGGTACCAGCAAACCTCGGTGACTCTAATTTCCTGAATCTCCCAACCAGGTCCTGATCAGCAGCAGTCATATCAGTGCCCTCCATGGGCCTAATATCCTCACCAGGGGCGAGTATCGCATCAATGCGAAGAGCCATAGCTGCGGCAGGATGTGCTGCCGGCGTAACTCCCTTCTTAAGGGTCTGCGCCCCAACCCTTGTCTATGAACCCCCGCTGGGAGTAGTAACATCGGCTGCCGCCTACTGGGCATCAAGATGAAGTAGTATCCTGGCCATAGTATCTTGCACGGCCTGGTCAGAAGTAACCTCAGACAGTGTCCGTGTTGGGGCCACACAATCCTCTGCGGCGTGGTCTCTATCCGGCTGATACTCGGGCTCGGGCTATGGAGACCTCACTCGCCGTGATCCCACCGCAGGAGCTCTGCCCCTGGCTGGGGCAGCCCCGAGGGCTCTAGCTCTGCCGCGTTTTCTGGCTGTAGCACGCCTTCGGGTGCCAGCCGTAGCTGCGGGGTCTGGTACCTGACCTCGGGCCATCGTAGCTCGAGTCCTCACCATCTGTGAGAGAAGAGATAAGGGTCAGATATCAATTTGATCTTCCCAGATGCCAATTTGAATAAAGTAGCATGAAGAATGAACAGAAAGTGAGATTTCCTAAATGCCCTGTAGCCTCTCGCAGATAAGTACGGAGCTCATCGTACCGATTCACAAGACTCTACTAAACACACTTTTGTATTAAAGACCGAGTAACCTACGACTCTGATACTAACTTGTCACGACCTATTTTTCCTAAGCCGTGTGGGCACTTACCTTTCCACCTCGGTAAGCGAACTCTCAACCCAACAATGAATAAATACATAAAAGAATGAAATTAAGCAATGGGATAGAATAAATACGTAAGTCTCACGATATATATTTATAAGTAGTAGAATAGTTCAAAATGGTAATAACACCGCCAGGGTCTAGTCTGAATAACACAAGAGCATCTAAAAGGGAAATAATACAAATCTGGAATACTAATACATAAAGTATCTATGTCTCTGAACAGAATAGGACATAAAGATAGAAAAGTCTTCAAGGCAGCGAACGACCATGCTCACCCTGCAGACTCGAAGATAATGCTAAAGCGACTATCAACCACGCATCACAGAAGCGGATCCAACCTAGTACTCTTCATTTATAAAAGAATGCAGCAAGTGCAGGTCAGTACAAAACCACAGTACTGGTAGGCATCATCGGCCGACTAAGCATAACTAACTCAACTTAGATAATAAAGCAGATAAGCAGATGAACCAACTAGGATAAGTCAATGTAATCAAGTCCAAGTATCCGTCATCGCCTATATAAAACATCTAATCCCAAATGTTCCAAGTCTGAATATATCGAATCCAAATCCAACATCACAAGTACAACACCAAACATATCAAAATCAAGTCATAATGCAATGCAATGCAATGCAGTAGTGTATGAATGCAATGCAATGCCATGGAAATGATGTGTACATATGTACTTCGGACGGAAATATCGACGTCTCGGTAGCATAACCCAGTGTGACTAGCGAAGTCTAAGGGCCTCCCATCCCGGATCTTTGCCTAGCAGACATACGACACCTTGGATCTTTGCCCACAGGGGGTTCACGCCAGCGCCACCTTGGGAGACCCACGAAGTCCATGCACTATCAACGATTCTGGAACTAACATCGGATATCGGCCATGTAATAACCGATTTCAGAATTAACATCGGATATCGGCCATCTCACATCACTCAAGTAAAAGAGTTTCATCAAGTATCCATGTCACACAGTCAACGATTCCAGAATGAACATTGGATATCGGCCATCTCACGTCACCCAAGTAAAAGAGTTTTATCAATTATCATCAGTATCTCAACATGTATCATGACAATGAGAGTGCGTACAATGCATGTATCAACATAAAAAATCATGCTCAATATCACTAGTACTAACAGTGGGCACACCAATAATATATCCAAATCGTAAATACCAACAGTGGGTATGCTAACAATATATCCAAATCATAAATACCAGCAGTGGGTATGCCAACAATGTATCCGAATCACAAATACCAACAGTGGGTATGCCAACAATATCTCTGAATCACAAGTACCAACAGTGGGTATGACAACAATATCCTAATCAAGACGATAAACAGAATCCAATATCTATCAACAACTCATGGCATCAAGCCAACACAATAGAACAATCAAACACAACACAATGAGGTGGCTAGTCCCAACACACAACAGGGCCCAACCTAACAAAATATCCAACCCAACTTAATCCTTGAAGGTTCACATGTTATCTTCGACAATATAATCTAAATATGCACTTCGCTATATGAAGTCTCACCAAAGGTAAGGTATAACCTACCTGGATGGATGAACTGCAACACCAACAACTCACTCATTTGCCTTGCCTTTCTGCTAAACCTCAGAACCAAAGTAGTCTAAGCATAATCGAATTCTAGATTAGAAATCATGAAGAATGATATTAATATTGCTACTATTCAAATTAGGTCAATTCTAACCTTAGAAATTGGGGAAACGGGCCCAAAAGGGCAAAATGGAATATTCGGAAGCAAAATATCAAATTAATCACTAGGTGATCATAACCCAACCACTAATTGCTGATTTAACTCATGAATTATCCTAATTTCTTATTTCAAGAAAAACCCCCAATTTGGGTATAAATCCTAAATCTTTGATTCCGAAATTCAACACTAGAAATGGAAGATGTATGATTAACAAGCTTAGATTCATCAAAATCTACATCAACCCCATTCATTTTATCATTAATAAGCCTAGGGAAAATGTTCGTCAAAACCCTCTTTCAACATCCATCACTAAGGGATTATAAAAGGGAGGGGGGAATCTAAGATGATAATGAGTAAAGGAAGAGTAAAGGAACAGGCAAGATTTACGTCCAAGAATATCTCCAAAATATCTACAAGAACTGTTCCCTAAAGCTCTAATTTCGATATGGAAAATAATGAGGGTCAAAGGGCTTTTAACACTTCATTAATTTTACAAACTGCCCGTCACCCGCTTTAGCGGCACTGGGACCGCCCCAGCGGTGCCGCTTCAGCGGTCACTCAACCGCTTCAGTAGTAAAGGCAAAAAAATCACTTGGCCGCTCCAGCGGTGCTGGTACCGCTAAAGCGGGCACCAGACACCAGACACTTACCCAAGTTTCACCATTTGATCCGATTTTCTGACTAATTCCTAAGGCCATCTGCTTACATACCATACACATAGACACACATAAAAACACACTACGAATGCGTCTGTGGCCTCGGAAATTCCCAGTGGAGGTCTCGTTGACCGAGTCTACCCCCGGTGCATAAATTCTAATTTCCCAACGCTAAGTCCCACAATGCATCTGAGTGCATTAGGATCCGAACCAAATACCCACACAAGTTCTAAACAATTTTTTGGACCTCTAAAAATAAACAAAATCCCGAAAAAGGGTTCGTTTACTCAAAAGTCAACTTTGGGTCAACCATTTTTCACTTTAAGCCTATATTTCACAAAAGTTGCCCGAATCCGGTCTAGACACCTCAAGAAGCGTGCCAACCGTCCCCTAGAGTCAAAATGAGCTAATCAATGCTCGGGAAAGGGTGTAGAAAAGGCCATAACGACTAAACGGGTCGTCACAATAACATAATG
Source organism: Lycium barbarum (assembly GCF_019175385.1). Classification (NCBI taxonomy): domain Eukaryota; kingdom Viridiplantae; phylum Streptophyta; class Magnoliopsida; order Solanales; family Solanaceae; genus Lycium; species Lycium barbarum. The sequence goes on along the minus strand of NC_083343.1, from coordinate 100,203,079 downwards.
CCACCATAACTCGTACACGATTCAAGTAGGCACACTACTTCAGATTCAATTCTTACAAACCTTAATCCTCCAAATCCATAGTAAGATGTCTTTATCTTAATTCTTCAGTTTCCATATTTCATTAAAAATCCCTTTCATCATTATCAAGCAAATTATCTCAAACCCACTCGTGGAGTGAATCGAAATGTCATACATCTTTTGCAATAGCTAAGTCAATCATGGAGGTAGTAGTAAACAAAATCTTGAGTGTCTGAAAGTTTCCTTTTCCTCACTCGAACCTTAAAACTAAACATTCTTCTAAGTCAAACGCATCACATATATAATCTCCACATTCCTTCTCCAAATTAAGTGCAACAACCAATAAGTCTTTAAGTAATTAAATCATCACACTCATCCATCGCAAGAGTCATTTATTAGTTGATCACTCTTTTCTCCTAGAAGCCCACGATGTGTTCAAACTTATCGATCAAGCCATGTTCCTTTATCATTCACTTCATAAACATAATAGTCTCACAAAATCAATAGGCTCATAGCTCAAAATGACTCTTTTTTATCACTGCATCCCCGAGATACACTACAAAAAAATGGGTTTTAGCGACAGACGAAATCCGTCGGTAAATAGCATATATCTGTTGCTAAACCAATATAGCTACAGAATAACTACAGAATTTAATTCGTCGGTAAAATCCTCGTAGCTAGCAATTTGCCGACAAAAAAAATGAATCCGTCGCTGGAGTAACGACGGATTGGCGACAGATTATATTTGTTTACAATTTGAGCGACGAATGAAATCCGTCACGATGTTAATAATTTCCGTCGCTAATTGTATGAGTTATTTCGTCGTTTTTTCTGATTGGCGACCAATAATTTTTGTCGCTAATTCCGTAGCCAATTCTTTTAATAAACATTTCTGCATTCCTTTTGGCGACGAAGAATAATTTGTCGCAACATTTGAAATCCGTCGCAAATCTTTTTTATTTTTTATTTTATATAATATTTTAAATACACCTGTCCAATCATATATTAGATATTCATGTAATAACTTAATTAATAGAAACTAATATTCTACAAGGTCCAAAATATATAGCAAAATGCAAAATAAGTTTGGAGCATCCACAACGATAATATCCAAACCGAAAAATCCAAAATCATATGCAACATCCATAAAGTCCAAACAACAAAACTAACAACCATAAAGTCCAAACCAAAAAACTAACTAATGAGAGACTGGAGAGCCACGATCATCATCAGAAACTGATGCATGAACTTGATCAATGTTGGCAGTAGCTGGAGCTGAAACTATAGGTGCCATAGATGATGGATGGTCATTAGGAGTGTCCATCTGAGAAGAGACTAAAGGATTCAATCCACGTACCCACTCAACAATAATAGGAAGCAAGCGATCAGTCAGTGCAGGAATTATGCTATCAGTCAATGCAGGAACTAATCGCGTCACTAACTCATCCAAAGTTCCTGTCGCTGCTGGTTGAGCATTCGGAGGTGGTACTGAGGACGTAGCATTAGATACAGAAGAAGGATGAAGATTTGGCCCATAATATAAATGTGCTTGAGATCCAAGACCATATATTCTTCTTTTCTTTACCCCTCCTACGGCTTCGTAATAGGCTTGACATTGATCAACTTCAGATTGAGTTTGTGACTGATTTTGTAGTATTTCTTGATATTTTTCCTGTAAAAGAGATTGATAATTAGTTAAACTCATTTCACTAACAGTAAGCACATGTAAGAGAACCATTAAATACAGCAAGAATAATGCCCTGAAAGCTTGAATACAATTCAAGATATCTCTGTCTCACTGAAGGAAGCAAGCAGAGCTTCTTTTTTTATTTTTTATTTTTAAGTTTTGATAAGTTCAGACAACAATTCAAAAGCTGAACATCAACAATATAACCAGATTGGTGCTTTCTAAACTAACCACCCTGAATTAAACAAAACCGTTATTAAACTATTACAGTGAAAATTCCTAAATGAAACACCAACAGTATTAACTAAACATACATCAATTAACTTATCTATAAAATAAATAATCTGGTCCTAGAAAAAACCAATAAATGATGTTTCATCATAACACACACCCACACAATAAACAATTATTCTTTCCTCTATTACCTCATAAAAATAACTGGCATGTGCATCTGGCACAAGAAACTGGCTTTCAAAATTTCCATCTGTAGCTGTTGTACTACTAATCACTATGAGGAGACTAGTTACCATCTGTTTAGTTGTGGTTATATTGCTAATAAAGTTTGGACTTTCTTCTGCAATTCATGTGGAATTAATCTGATCCATGGACAGGTTAAGACAAAAGGCTATGAAGTGGTGGTTGGCAAAGCCTAAAAATGAGGTTCATAAAACCATTTTACAATGCATACCAATTGTCATATGCTGGCAAATATGGAAAAGCAAGTGCACTGCCAGGTTTGATAACAAAACTGTCTCACTGGTTCAGTATCCAGCAAGTGACCAAGATGATCACTATGATCATTCATTTATAAGCACTATGATCACTATAATCATTCATCTACAATTGCTTGACCTGCAACTACTAAATTGCAAAGCAAGCTCGCGAGCTAGTAAAAAGAAAATCACTTTCTAAATAATAAGATATAAGTGTTCTCCAAGCAAGTCCTCTAGTTGCACCCGCAACAAGCCTTGCTGGCCAAACGAGCTTGAAAACACCCTTCCTAACACCAATACTAAGAAACACCATTCCTAGTTGAAATTACAATATTTCCACTATCAAAAGAATTAGTACCTGCTAATAAATCATTAAGCTTAATCATGTTAATAAGTTTTTGAAACAATGTAAACTGAACAGTCTTAAAAACTCTCAAATTTTCAACCCAATCACTAGCATTATTACTACTACCTTTACCATCACCAAGCTCTCTATCTTCCTAGTTTGGCTAAACCAAAAACCATCTCCAAATCCCAAATCCAAGAATTAAAGATCCTAAAGCACCAACACCACCAACAGCTATAATAATAACAAGGCTCTTATTACTCAACTTACTACATTTATTTCCAAGTGGGTTCCCACAAAGTCCATTATTTTCTTCAATAAATCTGAGCAGAGATCAATGAAAGAATCTGTGCAGAACTTAGTAATCACTAGTTACTACCAAACAAAAATTTCACACAAGCGGATGTGAAGAGTAGATGGTAAAGACTGGACCCAAGTCCTGAGTAGGAGAAGCTGCATTTTTTGGTGTACCAGAAATTCATATAGATAACAGGTGCATAGATAAAAACCCAACTCTTTATTCAACATTAAGGAGCCAAAGAATTACAGCGGCTTACACAAAAAAAAACTTAGTTCAAATAAACCAATTATAGATCTGTTAAGAAAACAAATTATCTCGAATCAACTAGCTTACATAGATGAAGATGAGTGAGCTTACATCATAGACCATTGCAAGCATTGATATAAAAAACCAACTTATGTACACTTGAGTTCTACAGCCATAAGAAGATGCTTAAAGTAATGAAACTAAAGTCAGCATACCAACAGGTGATTTACTTGCAGAAGTATACAAAATTGACAAATTTACTACATTAACATGATGGTGCCCAATTCCCAACTCAATGATAATAAAATCCAACGGTTCTCGGTTGGTATGATATACTAGGATAAAAGCATCCAAAAACACAGGCATTACTTAGATCACTAGAAGGACATGGATTTTAAGATAAATATTAAAAGTTTCCCAACTCTACATTTGACACACCAGAAAGAACTTTATTTGACACACCAAACCGTTTCAACCGGTCCAACCTGCCAATCTCAAATGGTATTGATCCAGCAATTTTGTTGTCATTTAGCAAAAAGGTGTTCAAGAATTTGCAGTTAATAAACTCAAGTGGTACAGAACCAATAAAAGAGTTACCAGAAAGATCAAGATTAACTAAATAAGGTAACCAAGAACAAATTTGAATAGGTAGTGAACCTGAAAGTGACTTCCTAGAAAGATCAAGTGATTGAAGTGAACTACAAAACTGAAGATCAGGTGGTAGTGAACCAGATAAAGACATAAAAGTAAGTTGAAGTGAAATAAGCCTACTTTGAGAAAACAAAAGCAAAATTATTGATTTACTCTGCTAAAGGAATATGAGTGTTCAGAACACATATTTGTTAACATAAAAAAACTGAACTGAAATCAGACAGTACATGACTGTAAATCTGCCACTTTATATAATGGTAGTGCTAATGTTGTATTAGATTGCTTTGCAAATGGTTGTGTAGTTGAGTTGATATTTAACCATTCCCTTTCCATCTAGTATGTTAAAAACTTACTCGTACCCAGTGTTTAACAAAGCCCTATCAAGACTTGTTTGGTGTTTAAATTAAACTAGCGAATGCAGACGGGGTTTTTTTTACACACTTTTGTTGTGATTAAGTATTTTACCCATCTAGTACTGTGTCTTAATTTCTGGCATGGCTTTTACTCTTGGTTTCCTTATAAGCATCATTTATATATGTAGTTAATGTTTCCCACTATGTTTAAGATAGTATCTTTAAGTAGCTTGGAGGAGATTCCATCTTTTAAACAAACTTACCTTGTGTGCAGGGATTATGTGAGCAGATTGTAAAGGCTTTGCTGATAGTGGTGCTGCTATTTCTGTAGGGTACTAGTCCTAATGTGGTTACTTATAGCACTTTAATGAAGACCTCTATGAGGGATAAAAAGTTCGATCAGGTTTGGCTTCTAATATTGCTATCAGCCATTGGCTTTCGCTCTTTTCTTGAATGTGATGGGACTAAACAAAGAAACTTCCTATAGAAGATTATAGAATGTTGGACTCACATGCACGATTCGGGGTCGCTCACCAACAAAAGATTTTCCATCATGACCGTGTGTATGGACGTGCAAATGTACCTCACTTGGTGTTGGATCTCGACCCTTTTTAATAGCCTATACAAGAAAAAAATATACATAGTTTAGTAACTTCCAAAACCAACAAAAACAACAACCAATGTCACAGTAGAGAATATATTTTGACATATTCCTTTTATATATGCAGTGTCCATATTAGAATATGTTCATGAAAATTTAAAAACTAATTGAAGGCAGGAAATCAGTAAAAAGTTATGGTGAAAATGAGAGAAAAAAATTTAAAAACTAATAATATTAATTAGTCTGTGGCGGTCCATGAACCCATACAGTCAATGGATAACCGATCCTAATCATTATCTTCAGAATTTGTTCGCAAATAGGCTATATCGCAAGTCCGAATAATGAGTAAATCCTCAAATGCGCAATCAGTCCACAACTACTAAACATAACAAATATAACTACGCCAAAATCCATTTATTACTGGTATAAGCTGCAAAATCCATAATGCTAGTTTAAAAAACCTATGGACTATTAAAGATAAGAAGCATCGTAAGAACATGATTAAGCACTTTAGTCAACGAATCCTGACAGCATTTCTCACCTCAGATGATAAACTCCCCTAGATGTAATATATACAAAATAGTGGGCAGACAGTAGAAGGGTGGTACTGACCCCATCTTATGAAACAAGCACTTCAACTAAATCTGTTCTTGATAGTACAGTAGTTATACAAGGAAATTAATTTGCATTCCCTTAATTATCAGAAAAAGTTATGGAGCCACCATCAGTACTGCAAAGAAAGAGAGAACAAAAGCTGGCCTCAACTCAGATGAGTAAACCAATAATGCAGTAGGTGCCGTAAATGCATTTTGGTGCTACATTTAACATGGTTCCCTCATTAGCTTTTTGGGGTAATATACATATCCAACTTTAGTAATTCTGTCAAATGCAGAAATATTAATTTTGTGAGCATAGCAGGGTGGGTAGCGAGAACCAACATGCATGATGGTTCACTATACCCGAAATAATGAGTAAATAACTTAATTAATGAGTGAAAATATGCTATTTTTATTGCTCAGCAAATTTTTTAGTGAGAAAATTAGAGATAAAGGCCAATTCTTTTATATAATTATATAGATTTTCAGCATTTTCAACCTGCAACTGATGAAGCAGTCTAAATTTCCGAAAATAACAAATAACATACAAGTCCAAACTTGCCAACATAAACATACTGCAGCAACTGATGAGGCATTCACCTTCATGATGGCAATTTAGTTAGGCAAACGCCAAAGCCACATAATTAACTTACAAGTCTCTTGTGATGCTCTCCGATGGAAATAGAGCCACCCGTGTGAGTCCCACTAGCAGCTACATCCTCACCGCCACGACGATTCTTTGAAGCTATTTTTGATTTTTCAATAACCTTAGGATCTGCCCAATATTTATTCCAACTTTCCCATGTTTCTTTCGGAACATAAACTGGCCGAATTCCCTCACCTTTTATTGAGCTAACGAAATCACAGTACCTTCTCGCTGCCTTTCTACGCCATTGCTTCCTCACTTCACTATCAATCGAAGAATCCCAATAGAATGCCTTCTGAAATAATTTTACAGAGTAGAGTATAACAATAAACTCATCATCTCAGCAGGAAACATTATAAGACATGAGTTATAAGAAAAGCACCATCAATCACCCAATAAACTGGAAAGTAAAAGAACTGCAGCTTTCTCTAACAGGTGAAAAGAATGAGATTTTGCCCGTGTTGCAAGGAATTGAGACAGAGGGATTATTAGACATGTTCTTGGTTACTTACTATGACAGCTACGATTAATAATAAAGCTCTACATCTCATAGTCAAAGTTAAATAAAAAAATCTATTTTTCGTTCTGAACACTAACAGTAGTTAGTGACAAACATTTCAGTTATTATACCTCGAATTCTCCGAGATAAAAATCTTTTGTCTCTTGTGAGACACTTTTCCAGTTAACTCCATTAGGCTCAATTTCATTCTTGAAAATCTCAGTTATCGTCTCAGAGCATAATCTTAATGGTTCCAACCTGGACAAATTTGAAGACATTATATGAAGTCTATTATAAAGCAATTACAGTATAAAAATAATAATGGTGCAAGCAGAAACTAACCCTAAAGGAGAAAGAAAAATAAGTGTCCGCTGCACGTTACTGTTGCTCTCACCTTCACCTACTGCATCACTCTGAGCAGATGAACCTTCACCTATTGCGTTTCTCTGAGTAGACGCACCCTCGCCTATTACGTTGCTCTCATTAGGTATTATAGGAGATGATTCAGAAATGGATGGGGTGCTGCCATGACCTGATGTTTGAATGGGTGGCGTAGTAGTAGGACATGTTTGAACTTGGTCCTGCCCACCTGAGGAATTGGTGCCACCTTGTTGAGAACTAATTGTGGGAACAGGAACAGAAGGCATATTACCTCGACCAGCGCTACCTCGACCTCTAGTTGAGGTCTTGATTACGCGGCCTATGCTACCTCGACCTCTGCCACGGGCCATATCTATAAGAAGAAAAAATAAAAGGGAATCATCTTTTAGATAATCAGCATGAGAGTAAGCAATTGAAACCACTGATTACACACAAAAAATGGGCAGTAAATTATTGGTTTTGCACAATAATTATGCTTTTTATTATTGAAATTCGACCAACTTCCTGTGACCAAATTCACAAAAACATGTTAGGTTTATGGATCCTCACTTTCCTGATGAAATTTTTATAAGGAAAGTTAAAGGATGAATGTCAAGCTGTATATAAAAGGTGATCAGTTAAAATGAAAGAAGTCAAAACTCCACAAAAGGTCCATTTGCATTAGTAAACTCAGGTTAATACCTTCAATGTTAAGAAATGAAATCACAGTGGATGCGACAAACAGAAATGAAAGAGATCATCACAAGCAAACTGTTTTCGTTAAAGATTACACACAAAAAAATGGACAGTAAATTAAATTGTGCAAAACCATAGAATTATTGCTAGATTTTCAGCATAGTAAGCAATGGATATATTAAGAAAAAGTCTTTGGATTGTGCATACATTATGAAAATGACTAAGAAGCTTAGACATCCAAGACAACCAACAAATGTAGACATATCACATACTTATAACATCCAAAACATATTACTACAAACAAAGGTTAATAAAGATACAGTGGCACATTCCTATCAACACACTAGTCAGTATCTATTTCTTCTTCGAACTCCTCCTCATCATCCTCCTCAGTTTCAGTTTCATATTCATCTTCTGTAGATTCTTCTTCAGAGTCTTGATGCTCTTCTTCGGATTCATGATGCTCTGGAAACAATCCATCATCAATTGGTTCATCCATTTCAATTGCTTCCCCATTTGGATCATGTAGGAGTATAACTTCATCAATGGTCATATTCATATCTATCTCATGGACTTCAACTTCTTCAACTTGGAATGGAAGATTTAGTTCCACTTCCAGAGTTGTGATCACTTCCTCATCAGGTAATTCAATAACATTTCGAGGTTTGACTTTCAATACAGCTAACCAATCATCCTTGTCCTTTTTTGTGCTAGGATAAGACATATAACACACTTGAGTTGCTTGCATCGCAAGAATAAAAGGTTCATATTTGTTAAACCGACGATGATGGTTAACGTCGACCAATTTGTACTGATTATGCTCCTTAACACCAACATTCATAGTTGGATCAAACCATTCACACTTGAATAATGTAGTTTTCTTTAAAGGTGTTTCACGGTATTCCACTTGTATAATCTCTTGTATCCGTCCATAGTAATCGCCAACATTTGGATCCGATATACAAACTCCACTGTTCATTGTTGATCTAGAACTACTGCGACGTAATGTGTGAAATTTGTATCCATTAACAAAACACATTGGATAAGCATATTCTCTTATTAATGGTCCATGAGCAAGACTACGCAAGTATTTGTTCTCAATATGATTGGATCGAACCTATTTTAAGAAAATTATAAGACTTAGTCAAATTTCACAAGCCATTTTAAGCAGTCATAGTTTAAAAGATAATGATTGATGGAGGCTTACATATTCCTTGAACCATATAGAAAAATATGTTTCAAGACTCTCATTTATTTGATCTTGAGATAGATTCGGGAACTCTTTTTGCAAACGTTGCACATACATGCTTCATTGCAACAAAGTAAGTTAAATAGAAACTCATAATATATGGATATATTCTTTATTTTAAAAAATTATAACTTTATAATGTTACCTCACAAATGGATCAACCTCTTTAGTATTTAGTAAAATATAAGTTTGGGCTGTCTTGATTTCTTCAAGGGACAAATCTCTCTTTTTTTCTTCTCCCGATAGTTTGCATGGATGAGTGAATATTGAAACATTTCCTTCAATATCTTCTACAACACCACCATCATTGTTACGGGCCACATTTTGATGACGTGCGATAACATGAGGTTCAAAATAATGAGAAAACAATTGTGTTGACTCCGCCATCAAGTATGCTTCACAAATGGAACCCTCAACACTAGCTTTGTTCCCAATCATGTTTTTAAGAGTTCGAAGGTACCTATAAATGTAAAAACCAATAAATTATTGGATACTTGTCACCATTAAAGAATATATATTTTATATTTACCTCTCAAAAGGGTACATCCATCTGTATTGTACAGGTCCAGCAATCCGTGCTTCATATGGCAGGTGCACGGGTAAATGTTCCATTGAGTTAAAGAAACCCGGGGGGAATATGCGTTCTAACTTACACAAGATATGTGGGATGTGTACCTCTAATCTCTCCAAGTCCACCACTCAAAGAACAGTTGAAGTAAGATCTTTAAAAAACAAACTCAACTCTGTAAGTGCCTGCCACACATTACTAGGAAGTAGCTCACGAAAGGCAATTGGCAATAGTCGTTGCATGAACACATGACAATCATGACTTTTCATGCCAAATAACTTAAATTTGTCCGTGTCCATGCATCGACTCATATTCGAAGCATACCCATCTGGAAACTTCACACCTTCCAACCAATCGAACAAGACAACTTTTTCATTCTTTTCTATTGTATATGCAGCTTTGGGATAGCTTCCATCAGGATTCCTTGCTAACTGTGGTCGATCGCAATATTTTGCAATATCTAGACGTGCTTTCAGATTGTCTTTGGTTTTGCCAACAACATTAAGAACAGTGTTAAACACATTATCAAAGACATTCTTCTCAATATGCATGACATCAAGATTATGTCGTATGAAGTTAGAACTCCAATAAGGCAAATCCCAAAAGATGCTTCGTTTTTTCCATCCGCATGAATTACATATCCTCTTATTAACTTCTTGTGCATCTAACTCAGTTACTTTTCTTATCCCCAACTCACAAATTTGATTCAAAATTTCTTCTCCTATTCTAACGGTAGGTGGTGGCCTTGTAACAGTATGACCTTTAAGAAAGTTTTTACGATCTCTCCTAAATGGATGATTTTGATCAAGAAACATTCTATGACTATCAAACCAAGTTGTTTTCCCACCATGTTTTAATCTGAATGATTGTGTTTCCTCCATACAATAAGGACATGCTAAGTTGCCACCTGTACTCCATCCTGATAACATAGAATATGCTGGAAAGTCATTGATTGTCCACATCAAAGCTTCCCTTAATTAAAAGTTTTGCTTTTTTGAGATGTCAAATGCTTCTACACCTGTCTCCCACAACAAAGTCAATTCCTTTATTAAAGGTTGCAGATAAACATCAATTTTTAGTTTAGGATTGTGTGGCCCCGGTACAATGACAGTTAAGAACATGTATGCCTCCTTCATACACATCCCTGGAGGCAAATTATATGGAGTGACAATTACAGGCCACGAAGAGTATTTTCTCCCCGTCTAAGCAAATGGTTGGAAACCATCCGTACATAACCCCAACCTCACATTCCTTGGTTCAGCAGCAAAAAAGGATTGAGTTTCATTGAAGTGCTTCCAAGCCTCAGAGTCTGATGGATGACGCATTACCCCCTCCTCTTGTATATGCTCGTGATGCCATCTCATGTCGGCAGCTGTAGCAAGAGACGCATATAATCTCCGCAATCTAGGAATCAAAGGGAAATAATACATTTTCTTGTAAGGGACCAATTTCCTCTTACGAGAACCAACACCACGTTTATACCTCTCATAGCCACAAAACTTACAAGAAGTTAGGTCCTCATCATCACCCCAATACAACATACATCCTGAATTACAACAATCAATCTTTTCAACAGGCAAACCCAAGCTACGCACTAGCTTCTTGGTCTAATAATAACTATCAAGCTCTATGTTATCTTCAGGTAAAGCCTCTTTCAAAAGTTGCATAATTTGATTATAACCCCTCTGTGACAAAGTATTCTCACTTTTAATATTTAACATCCTAGAAACTACTGCGAGTTGAGAGAGGGAAGAACCAAGATACAATTTTGCATCAGCGACTTGTAGCAAATCATAAAACCTCTGGGACTCAAGATTAGGCTCCTCCTCCATTGAAGGATTAGATTCCTCCTCCACCAAATGTTCACAGTGATGAGATGACTCAGGTTCAGTATTACTCGAACCCTGGCCAAAGTTCGGTCCAGCTGCATCTAAAACCATTTGGCGATATGGATTATCATATCCCAATTCAAGTTGAGTACCACCATGTAAATCACTATACATCTCACCGGTCACTTCTTTTTCCCCTTGATACTTCCAAACAAAATAGTTCTCAACAAATCCAAACGATTGAAGGTGCAATTTAACGGTTTCAACATCCATGAATTTAATATTGTGACATTTTTTACACGGACATTTGACATCGTCACCACTCATGCGGTTTCTCTGAGAACATGAGAACTCAAGAAACTTATTAACACCAGTTATGAAACTAGAATTAATACCCCCTGGACCATCCAACCTGTCGTACATCCAACCACGCTCTAGATTATCCATAATCCTATTTAATGTTAAAATAAACAAGAAACTTAGAGTTACTTTCTGTAAATAAGTAAGACAATCAGAATGCCATCCAAAGGAAAACAAGTTGAGTTTAAGACCAAATTTTTTTAACTGCAAAAAGAAAGTGTGTTGGCTATGAAGTTTAAGGAGGTAATAATAAACTTTCTTAATCAACAAAGGAAACAATTAGTAAAGACAAGAAAGATTACCAACATTAAAACAACCAGGTATAGATACTATAATCCTACTCAACCAGACAACTTCACTAAAATGCGCCATCAACCACAAATAATTTTAGCAAGGGTAATCAAACAAAAATGACACAGAGAATAGCCCTAACTTTATGAGCCAAATTTAAAGGTAATTAAACAACCTACTGTTTTTTCTCTTAGTTTTCTGGTTGTTAAAGAAGGAAGAAACTCAAGAAATCAATTAAGCAAAACGAGGCAAATCTATTCTTTACAGAATTTCTCAAGATCGTAAGGAATACAAAAAATTTCACCAATTCAAACATTAGGTGAGGTAAAAGAAATCACAAGTCACATTAGGACTTCCCAAAGTGGCTATAAACTTAGTTATGTTCATTTTAGAGAGGTTAAACTTGCTAATTTTAGGCAAAAAAGAGCAGAACCGAGAAGTGCTTTGAAATACTTTCCTTAATCAATGAATCTCACATTTACCATTTGGAATTACTAGCCTTGTCACGGGAGGATCATGTTTACAAAATTTGAAGACTCAAAGTATCACAACAATATTAAATAATTCATGTATTTAGTAAATGAAGTTTAAACATGCCTCAAACTAAAAGTTCTTCGCTTAATGTTAAGCTCATTTTAGGACTTTAAAACTTCTCCATTTCTGGACAAACAGTGAGAGCAAATAGCAATAATCCTAACAAACCTTTCGAGAGCTTTTTGAAGAATTTGATGAAGTACAACTCTTTCCTAAACCCTGCAACTCTTTCCTAAACCCTGCAAGAATGAATATAAATCAAATCCTTCAGTATTAGTGAAACAGACATTTAGCCAGGAAACCAAAAAATTACGTTCTGTAACAGCATAAACATCGTTAAATGTCATAAAAGAGTAAAATAGCATTAAACAAAATAGCCAAAGAAAAGAAGAAATAGATACCCAAGCCGTCACTTTTTTTATCTATACGTTTCCAGATAGCTATACATATATCTACTAGTTGATTATTAGTTTATTACATTCTAACTTAGATTAATGTGCACATAACAAGTAAATTGAGATAAATGCGGTCAACTGAGAATAGTTCTTGCTTGCAGTTCCAATAGTAATAAAAACCCACTATTTTCACACTAACTTCCCAATTAAATTCCATATAATTTCAAGAATGCATAAGAGCACAACTCTTATAACTTATTTTCATAAAGAAGTTGATTAAAAAGAGTACACCTTGGGGGTATTCGGATTCCTAACTTGGGTTTTCATATGGAATTTGAAGAGAAAACTGCAGTTGCTGAAGTTGCACCCATATTTTCTTGGAAAACTAATTTTTGATGCTAAACAGAGAAACTAAACTATATTTAAGAAACCCAAAATAAAACAATTGTAAAATTTCTCCTCCTTCCAACACACTGACACATACAAGGTGGCAACAAAACCAAAATTTATGTTCTTTAACAGCATAAACATTGTTAAATGTCATATACAAAATTCAAGCTAAGCAATAAGTTCCCCAAATCACAAAGACCGTGATCAACCTTGTTGATTTTCAACAAAAACAGGAAAATAAACAAGACCCACAATTTATTCAACTATAATTCGTACAAGAAAAACAAAGTACACACAGAAATTAACTGAATTTCAACTCAAACAGAAAGAAGGATGATTTTCAACAAAAAAAAAAAATAGACCCACAATTTATTCAAAGAAAGAAACAGATTTGACACCTGAAATTCAACTCAAACCCCCTCAAAAGAGCCCTCTCTTTGATGAAACAACTGCTACTGCTGAGAGCTAAGCAACTCTTACTGAGGTTTTTAGGGTTTTTATGATTATTATTGATAATACCCAGTGCATGTATAACTGCTACTGCTGTTGCCTCTCTCTCTAGTGCATGTATGTGTCGCCTTTCATAATACCCAAACCCTCAATTTTTATCTATACGTTTCTAACCTTTAAGGGAAAATGTTTATATCATTTACCCACTAGAAAAGGTGGCCAGCTGAGCTGAGCATGACCAAAAATACAAAGAAAAAATGGAAGATTGATGATATTTACTTTTTTAACAGATATAGAAAAGCAAGAAAGAGAGAGAGAAATAAACAAAGTAAATCACCACGGTAAATGAGAAATAAACAGAGTGAGAGTATGAGAATGGCTTTGAATTGTTTTCCGGTGGGTTTCAAGAGAAAGAGAAGATGGTGGGTTTGAACTGAAGAGAAAGAGGTGTTAGTGCGTTTAGAGAAGATGGTGGGTTTATTTTATTTCGTTTATAAAAATAAAACCAAATTTTATTTAGCGACGGATACATTCTGTCGCTAACAATTAACTTGAAATTTTACCCTTTTAAAAGATAACGACGGAAATAATCCGTCGCTACATACGTCGCTAATCTGTAATAAATTTTGCCGCCCATGGTTTGTCGTAATTTTAGTAGCTAAAATAAAGGCGCACAATTTTCGAGCCAAAATATAGCGACAGATTTAAAAATCCGTCGCTATTTCGTCGTTAATTTAGATATCATTTCTTTTTTCATTTTTCTGGCGACAAAACTCTAATTTTGTAGGTAATCCGTCGTTAGCTAGAGACAGAATTAATTGTGTCGCTAAAATCTGTCGCTAAAACCCGTTTTTTTTGTAGTGATATCATGCGAACCTGCAAACTCGACATTTGCAAAAAGACTATACCCGACTATTCCCACAAGATTCAATTATTCATAGTAATTCTTCCCAGACGAGCACATCCACCACTTATGCTTGTATAGCATAATCCATTGGAATTCCATTCCTTACATCCCTGTTTTGTCAAGTAATTGAAGACTCTTCACATGCACCTCAATACGGAGTCCTACTTCTTCACACCTTATCACAGAAGGTCATCTTTCATGTTTATATACTTTCCAAACTTCTCTTCGTAGCTTCATCAAATATTCTTCTTGCCCAATCAACAAGTTTTTGAGTCATAGCTGTAATCCGAATCTGATCACACGTCCTTATCACGTTGTCACATCTCTTTCCATACCACGCGATGTTGCATTCAGCTGCTCATGAGCAAATCTAAGAACTTGTTCTCACTATCTAAGAGAGATATTGGAATAATGAAGTCCATGCCTTAAACGAATCACGTACGCATGATAAGGAATAAAAGAATAGAAGTTCCCTAAATGTCCTATAGCCTCTCGAGGATGGGTACAGACGTCGACGTACTAATTCGCAAGCCTATACTAGCCATTGCTCTTGTACTCCTGAGACCGGTGAACCTAAAGCTCTGAAACCTAATTCACGAATCATGATGACACCTACACTATCTCCTCAGTAGGCGAACATCCCTAAAACCTTTAATCATTTTAAAATAAGTGCAAGTAAACACGATGAGAGTACCACTTAACTAGTTTTATACATATAATAAGTGGGAACATAACCAAAGACTCGACTAACTCATAAATCACATTCCGGACCTAATTGAATGGACGAAACTTTGAAATTTCTTCATTTCTCAACCTAAGGATTTCCAAAATATCCTTTTCTTTGCCCAAAACTCATCCGAAAGCATTGGGAGTTGTGCCACCTATCCCCGCAAGTCATAAACATTAATATGAATCTAATTGAACCACCAAATTCCCAATCCGGGTCTTATTTCTTCCCTTAACCATCTTTTCACCATAAATAGACATATTAAATACTAAAACTGATTAACTGTCAAAAACCAACCAAACGAACTCTAGAATTAACTCTGTCAATTTCTATAGGTCATAAATAATGTTACGAATCTAATGAAATCTTCATATCGCCAATCAGAGCACGTTTTCTCAAAACCAACAATTAATCCACATGATTAAATATCGGGATTTCCAAAATGAAACCTTTTCCGAAAGTGAACCAAATGACATCCGTTTGACTTCAAATTTTGCAAGCAGGTCAAAATAATTATCACAGAGCTTCTGGAATAGACAACATGCAAAATAGAGTATCGGTTTTCAAAATTACCAACTAGGTCATTACAATAATACAATTCAAATTATACAAATAAATGAGAAATATTATATTTGTATGCTAGTTAAGCTGTAGAGGAACCGCTACAAAGTTTGTCATGTAGTAAATGAAAGCAGCTACTATTAGATAAAAATTCTTAGTAATGATACCAACAAGCTTATTTATGGAACAACAAACCAAACCTCGAGATCGCTAGATGCCACCTCTTTTGATTTAATGATGAGTGATTTTCCTAATTAATAGTAACTTTCATGATTTCAAAAAAAAAAAAAAAATACAATCATTTTTCAGTATTATCTACTCCATAATTCTTGTTTAGATAAAGACAATTATTACTACTTTTCTAGAGAGTGGTAATAACTCATAAAATAATGTTGTAAAATCATTCTAAAAGAGTTAGTACAATATATCAAAAGATGAAACAAGAACAATAAAGAGATAAAGAGAGACAAGAGATGAGAGCTTTCTTATTCATCCCAATATGTTTCAAGTGTTGTTCAAGTATTTTCAAGTATTTTCAAGTATCTACAATATGAATCCCTATGCCTCTATTTATAGTGGTGCATAAAGGCATATAAAAGGGTAGATATAAATATGACATTCAACATATGAGAATGTGGGGAAAATCATGGGTGAAGTGGGAGACATTCCATTAAACCTTTGAGATCATGGAGGAAGTGGGAATTTATTTCTAGAGTGGTGGACATCCACACTTAATATTTCATAACACTCCCCCCCCCCCCCCCCCCCCCTCCCCCCGGATGTCCATGTCTTAATAGATGATGTGCCTCGTTAAAACCTTATTAGGAAAAAACCCAGTGGGAAAAAATCCCAGTGAAGGAAAAAGAGTACACATATCTCGTAATACGCATTGCTAGCTGCCTCATTAAAAACCTTGCTAGGAAAACCCGGTGGGACAAAACCTCAGCTAAGGGAAAAAGAGTACAGCGCGTATTATACTCCCCCTGATTAAAGTATCACTTAATTGTTGGAGACAACACATCCAAATCTTGTATATCAGCTTCTCAAATGTCAAGGTTAGCAATGCTTCAGTGAACATGTCCGTCAACTTATCAATCGAGCGTATTTGTTGAAAACCTATTTCACCTTTCTGTTGAAGGTCATGTCTGGAAAAGAACTTTGAGGAATGTGTTGTATTTTGTCTCCTTTGTTATATCCTTCTTTCAATTGAGCTATGCAAGCTTCGTACAATATTGTTGAAATTTTCATTTCCAAATAAACATCATATTATTGAGAAATGTGTTGAATTATTGATCTCGGCCAGACACGCATTTCTGAATTGCTTTGTATAAGTATCAACAATTAACTGCCATGTCGAACATCATAGTGTGGCAGTATCCTCACATGCAAATCAGTACTTGCTTGAAGACCAAACTTCATGTAATAATATAAATAATGCCCTGCATTTACATAACCAACAAAACCTTGATAATAGTTGTTAGGACAAACAAATCTATATTAATAATTTCTTTTGCAGTATGCAATACAATATACTCATCATTATCATGAGGTCAAAATGATGTTTATTTATATTTAGCGACATCACAACCATTGGGGTACTCAATGGAATCGCTTTAACCTATATAAAGATTTGTTGAAGCTTTATTTTCGTAAACCTTAAATGCTTCAAACCAATTTAAATCCCTACAAATTTTCTTTTATTGTCTATATAGCCATATCGACAACAATGAATTATACGCATTCAAAATTTTCATATATTGCCAGACTGATAAGAAACCCCATTGCATCCACCACAGGAGAATACATACGTTTCCATACAATAATGTCAGGACTTTTGCGAAAAATCTTTATGCCACAAGGCACAAGCCGTACTTTATTTTTACGGATTTTATTTCTCATTTTACTTTTCGCACAAGAATCCATGTGTACCCCCACTGACATTATACCTTGAGGTCATTGTACTATAGGTCCAAAACATCACTTTTCGAAGTGAAACAAAATATACTTGAACTGCGTATTTTATTTGACCAATCATTATATCTATCCATATTCTTTGACAGATTTGAATTCAAGATCCTCATCACCATTATAATGTTGAGCGCTACATTATTTCAAAGATACCGTCGACGGTTATTTGATATCGGTTCCAGTGGGACATAACTTATCGAGATCTCTTCATTTTTTTTTATCAATTTCAGGTACCTGAACCTTTCCCAAGGTTTTATGAAGGTTATGTCGTGGTGCTCTTTAGAGCACTTTCCTCATCATATGACCATCTTAATTGTTTGCTCCTCTCCTTCTTCAAGGAATTTTACTTTTGGAACCGATTGGTCTATCGCCATAGACTATGTCCTTCAAGGATTTTAATTCTAACTGGAGCATTTGCAGCTGGAATATGGAATATAATATTCACTTTTGGGTCAGCAAATGTGTCTGGTAATCGACTTGAATTATATTTTGAACGAGGATCATACCAGTGATAATTCATTACATATACCTTATTTTCCAGCCGCTTATCATCCCTTCCCCTAATGCCAGGTAATCTAGCATTTACCTCCCAACCTTATTTGGGACCCATCTATGTGCGTTGTGGTGGAGCAATTAAATCATATGTTCCGCACATTCAAATTTCTAAATGGGAATTACTTGGTTCCTAACCCTGAACCAATTGTGATAGGGGAGGTTATCATAACTTGTTGGCTTGATGCATAAAAGAGCTGCTTCACATTAAATAGCATATCTCATCCCAAATTTCTTTTTGGGAGTTTTGTTCTCTTAACCAACTGTTTAGCTATAATTGGAGGCATACAATTTCTACTAAATCAACTTGGATATGAACCAAAATATCAATATATTTTTCATAGTTTGGAACTGTGCTCTTTATTTAATAATTTGAGCAAACAACCTTGCAAAAATCAAATTGCAAGTTGATATCAATGCACATGAGACCATAACATAGATGCATCTATTAAAATCATATAATTATAAACCGATCCACATGGCAGGTGACTGGGGCCCATATATATATATCACCTTTTATACGTTCCAAAATCATGGGATACAATCCCAACCTTAGCTGGTAAATTAATCAATTTGTAATGACGAGAACAAGCAGCACAAGAGAATTCTTGAAGAATCTCTTTATTTCTTCAAAATATAACCACATAAATTCTCAATTATTTTCGCATCACATTTGAACCGGGATGGTCAAACGATCATGCCAACCTTCATATCATGTGATTCCATCATGCTTATATTTATGTGGTACAAATTCAGAGAAAAAAGGGGCAACATTTGACATACATTTTGTTTCCCCGCTATAGTTGTAGTAATATGAAGATATTAAAACTTCCCATAATTTATAGTCTCAATATAATTCATTTCTGGCTAATGCCTTTGAAACTTAAAATGTTTCTTTTGAGACATACTACAACACCAATATTATGGACAATTTCATTCCTCCGGGTAGTAATATATTAGCTTTTCCAAAGCTCCCAATTAATTATGTACACATATTTCATAATACCATCCATATGGTGAACACCTCCTTTTAGGGAGTAATTGTCATTATAGTCATGGCCAAAACCTTTATAAGCAAGATTTATTTCTTGCTTTTACCCTTTGGTGATTCATGATAAAACACACCACAATATTTGTGACGTACTCAAAGTACGTGATTAAATTATATGACTATTTATGACAAAATATTTTCTTTTTATTTCTCTGAAACCTCCCGTAGAGGTGAGTTGTGGTATTTATCTAATAATACATAAGCACGTTCTTATCCATGATTTTACACATTTCACTTTCAAAAATAGGCGAGCATTCACGATGCATATCAGAAGTCACATTCTCGTCAAGGAATGGATTATAATCATATATACGTGCTTCATAAATTTTCCTTACAAGCCCACTGTCTTTATCATATTCATAGATCCACCTCGTCATCACTTTAAAATTATATTCCTTTCTTTTGATAGAGGATTTATAAAATATTATCAAATTGGGTCGCACGACAACCGTGTGTCTAATAACTTTTCATAACATATTGATGAAAAAAAAATCACCTTCACCTTTTGAAGGACCATTTAGAGAACTCACAATGTTCTTCCAGTTATATTACCACAATTATGATTAACATTATTTTGTCCTTAGCCACGTCCACGTTCACGTTCATTCGTTTAACCACTTATTTTCATTTAGACTTATTATGAATGGCTACTACATTCCCCTCACGCAATAGAGCATATCAAGTGGGACGGGCTTCACAATTTTTCATCAAATACACATTATTGTGTCTTAGTCATCATTATATCATCAGTATAGTGCGTTAGGACTCAAACCCAACGTCTTATCCATATAAAAGCGTATTTGCCATAAATCGATGGGACTTGAACCCAAAATCTTATATTAGCATCATAGTGTACCGGAACTCAAACCCGATATCTTACCCTCTTGGTGCGATGAGACTTGCATCCACCATCTTACCCTCAACCAATGGCATAATATTTTGTGCATCAAAACTTTTGAGTTGAGTCACCAACTTATTGATACAGCAGAAGATGAACTTCAATTTAGATCGAAGCCTTGCACTTGTAGTGGTTGCACTCGACTTACTACCAACTGCATACGAACATTGTTTCTTGTGTGTCCATTGAGTTCCAAATTTAGCAGGAATTTTTTTTTTTAATGGCAGATCGATTTATCAAAAAATGAAAAGCGATTTCCATCCTGACCTGTATACAAAGCAACTAAGACAATAAGTTTATAAAGACGAAACCGTCGCAGAAGGAGTAATATTTAATTGTTAAAACATAATTGCAATGTACGTTAAGTGTACATACCTCATTTGGGTGACCTTTCAAATTATACATACCTCATAAGTAAGGCTCTTTTTAATAGTTAGGATAAACAGAGACATTGACCAATTGTACTCCAATATTTCATTTGTAAATTCATGTGTTACAAATATCTTTGGCTTAAACAGTGAAAAGTATTACATCCCGGCAATAAATTTTGTCAAAACAAACAAAAGAGGTCACAAAATTTACAATTCCATGAATTGGCCAATAGACAAACGTAATGAATCTCCCACCATAACGAACCTTAACAACTAATTAAAAACATGACATACCTGGAGGGAAACAAAACTCAAACTAACGGTGTAAATAGTTTTAGAGGCTTACCCGAACTAACGGTAATAAAATTTCTTGAACAGTTCCTGCAAAAACTAGATTAAAAAATTAGAATAGCAATACGTGTTACCAATTTTGAGGACAAGTTGGAAATGATTGCCACATTATGTTCCGAAGTCAATTGCATAACGTTGAAGCTCTCTGTTAATTCATGGTTGCCCAAAGCGATGAGAGACTCGTGCCACCATTTCATAAAGTGATATAGTACATGTCCAGATCTGATATACGGCTTTACAAAATCCACGGAAAAAGAGTTACTATCGCAAATAGATTAATTTTGATAAAACATAAATTGAGTATAGAAATATGGCAAACTTATCTCTGTGTTAGCATCATGCTCGTTGGCCTTCCTTTTTCCTTGCTTTGCTTCATATGTTATCCGTTCGTCTGGATAAATTGAAAGTAGAGAGTAGAGACGAATCGTGCTGATAACGTGTTGTAAAATCATTCTAAAAGAGTTAGTACAATATATCAAAAGATGAAGCAAGAACAATAAAGAGATAAAGAGAGACAAGAGATGAGAGCTTTCTTATTCATCCCAATATGTTTCAAGTGTTGTTCAAGTATTTTCAAATACCTACAATATGAATCTCTATGCCTCTATTTATAGTGGTGCATAGAGGCATATAAAAGGGTAGATATAAATATGACATTCAACATATGAGAATGTGGGGAAGATCATGGGTGAAGTGGGAGACATTCCATTAAACCTTTGAGATCGTGGAGGAAGTGGGAATTTATTTCTAGAGTTGTGGACATCCACACTTAATATTTCATAACAAATAATTCATTCTGTACTATTAATGATATTTTTGTTGGTTAGATAGTTGTCTATTCATTAGGATTTAGGACGATACCTATTGATAAATATCTAGATTTAAAATTTTATTTAATTGTAAAATAACATGTCAAGTGTATGAACCGAATAAGATATTATCAATACTCGAAGTGAAATTTCCCTCTATACATCTAATCAAAATGTATTTCAACTTTTCTTAGGATTTATAGCTTTTGGACATGAAAATTCGAAATTCATCGACTTAAGCTGAAACATATGCTCCCTCCAAAAAATAATAACAACCCCTCACCCCCCCCCCCCCCCCCCCCCCTCCAAAATATGAACAACATTCACACTGCCCCAATCTTCCAAGAGTGAACTTTCCTTTAAGTGAGAAATATTAAAACCAAAATCAACAAAGAGGATACCAAATAAGTAATTATCTAAATAAGAAATAGTGGGAAAATCTAAAAATTAGAAATGAATTTAAAGTTTTTCTTTATATTGATCATGAGTATCATGAAATATCTTTATTCAAAGTTGATGAAGTAAAATTTTTCCTAAATTCATCTTATTCAAGTTTATTCTAAATCTGCTTAGAACGATTTTAGAAAGAAAAAAATTTAAAGCACCTTTGTGTGGACAGATAGAACACCTATATTAAAGAATATGGAGCTTAATATAAATAGGGGCTCCTCAACAAGCAGCAGGAAACACACACTATACTTGCCTTCTCTCAAGATATATCCTAGCTAAAGGATATTTAATGGATTCAACCATGAATATTGCGTCAAATGAAAGGATATCATGTTTATCATTTCTCCTCTTCATGGTACATTTATTCTTATTAGTTACTTATGTACAAACACTCTTTAGCTACTTTTCTTATTATTGTTATCGTTTCAAGTGTCAGTGATGCTAGGGCTAAAAGTTTATATACTAGTTAGTTTGTGCTCATCCAATTAAACTTTAATTCATTATTCTTTGTGTGTATGTGTGACTGTGTGTGTACAAAAGTTATTATCAAGTCATTTGCAGCCCCAGAAATTACTATACTAAAAATAATTTTTTGAAAACGTCTTGCTTAGCCATTTCATATTTTTTGTAGAAATTATCTTGCAAGATTTTACTCTATTGAATTATTTTAAATATTCTACAACACTTGAATATTGTATTTCTTCATTTGACGACTTTATTCTCCACATTGAGTTTAACTTGGTTTTTTCAAATACTTAAATCACAACACTTTCATTTCAACTAACAACACTTATTTGTTGCTTCTTATAGCGCCTAATGTGGGACATTTACACAACTGTTTATATGAAAATTAATTTTCAATATTTTTTCTTGGTTGGAAGTATCTTGATTCTGATCTCTCGTGTATCAATGTGCTAATCCAATATGATTTTTCTTCAGATTGAATTTGCTTGCTAGTTTCTAGACCTGGTTGGAATGAAGAGAAGGTAAGAACAAGATTTTAATTTTGTCTATTCCATTTAATATATAGGTTGAAGTATATATTTCCTTCATGTCCAATCACGTTTCAAGGTTCCTCTTGTATAAAGTAACGACTCTGCTGAAACAACGGACGATGTCGATAATGTTGATAATGAAGACTATGACGACGATGACAGTGATAGAAATGGGCACCCCATGCAATCAGACAATCTCTCTAATGGAGACCCTTGCCAACATCTCTGAATTGTAGGTAGTTTGAACTGGAGCGAAGTGCGCGGACTTGGTTAATTTATCCACGATAACCCAAATAGCAACAAACTTGCTCAAACGCTTCGGTAGACCTACCAAGGAGTCCATAGCTATCCTCTCCCACTTACGCTCTGTAATGGGCATTGTTGACACCTAATTTTTGACCTCCCGTAACTTATTTTAATTGATCAAAGTGCCTGAATATTAAATGGGGTGATAAATATTTTTTTTATTAAAAATCAAGATGATATGCATATAATGTTTTACCTCTAGTGTTTGGTAAAATAATTTCTATAATAAATCTTTTGGAAATTATTTCACAATAACTAATAAGGCATTTTACTAAAAATAGTGTAGAGTAGCTATTTATTTAATTAAGCAAATACCAGAATTTTAATTAGCAAATAGTTACCCCCCCCCCCCCCCCCAACCCCCATTTTAATTCAAGGAAATTAAGTAATTAAAATAAATAATCATTTTTACCCCAAAATTTTAATTTTCTGCATAATCAATTTATGTGGACAGTTCTCAAATTAATTATAATTGATTTAGATAAATTAATTATGATTATATTTGTAAACTGCCTATTATGTGTTTAATTACGGCTACAATTGAAATAATCAATTAACTAGCAAAATAGGGTCACAATTGAAAATAGCAACTTTATGCTTCAACTGAATTAAGGCCATCCCTTAAATTTAATAGTTTTTGTGAAGTTTAGTCATGTTTTTAAAATTAATTGGTTGATTAATTTCAATTTAACAGCAAATCAATCTCTTAAATTGTCTTTTTTTTCACCCATTAATTTTTTTTTGCTGCATTAGTATATATATGTGTAATACATACATATATATATATATATATATATATATATATATATATATATATATATATATATATATATATATATATATATATATATATATATATAAATGTATGTGGGCTGCCCGTTTTCAGAGGGGTCGAGTCCAACCCAACAAGGGCCAGACTCGGCCCAATTTGCATTATTCAGCCGACCAAACAAGCCTTATACTCTTTCCCCTCCCCTTTCCCCTTCGAAACCCGAGCTGCCTCCATGGGTTCTCTTCTCTCTCATAATCATCAAAGCTATATTTGGCAAAGTGGCAGAAGCCTTTTGCTTTTTTATAGTCTTGCATGGCCTCAAAGGGAAAGCATTCAATGCTTTCACCCGTTACCACCACGAAGCAACCAAACGGGGTGCTAACGAGCTTATTTACTTGATTTTTTCGTATTATTATTATTTGTTCAATGGTCTAACACCTTTAATCATTCTTGTTTGTTTGCGATTTTTGAATTTGTGATCCTATTGCTTCCTGATGAACTTTTCAGATCTGGGTTTTGTTAGTCAAATCTCGACCCTTGATGTATAGTTGACCCGATCTTGACCCTCAACACAGAATTGTGAGGAAAATCCCCAACTTGGAGGATTGTCCCACATCGGGTGATTTTGGATTTTAAGGGTTTAGGGGATTCTATAAATAGGGTCTTATTTTTTCAAAAAAGTGAGAGGGAAATATATAAAGTTTTAGCTTGCAAAACACTGAGAATATCTACGGTTTTTAGCTTCTACATGAAACCTTTAAAATTTTCAGTGATTTTAAAGTTTCTTTTAAATCTTTTCTTGAGTGTTCTTGTTGGTTTGGAGCGTTTGGAGTCGATCCCAGGTTCAATATTTTCAAGGATATGCCTTTAAAAGGTAATTTCCCATGTCTCTTGTTCTCTTTATATTGTGTGTGCTATGTGCACTTTATGGTGGTTTAATTTATTATTTGTATAAGTGTTAAGATGTTCCATCTTGCTTATGTTGTTTTGCTTTGGTCTTTTGGATAGTTGAGTTCTTTTTAGTACACTATTTGTTGATTATGGTTTGTTGTTAGTCTCATGATCTGTCTAAAACGTGAATCATGTTAGTATAGTTCCTGTGTTGGTCCAGTTGATCCATAATATGCACATCATGTGTTGTGACTTAGTTTATGAGACATTTGTTAAAAAATGACATTAAAAAATCATCTGTATCACCCTTGCCTTTCTATTTTAATGTTGACATGTTTTTCTTTCTTTTCTTGAGTGGATATGCCCATTAACTTAGTCTATGTTTTGAATAGGAGGCTTAACCTTGCTTTCTTGTGGGATGCTTATCAAAGATGAGTTAGACACCTTAACTTAACTATAAAAAGGGGAGTTTGGTCACTTGCTTGTTGTTGTTCTGGTAATGCTAAATATGGCCACAATCTGTCCTGTTATACTAATCTTAAACCACAAGTGACATAGGAAATTTAATGAAAAGTTGTCTCAGGTGATAATAAGGAAACCAACTTATAACCAGATCATTGTGTGTTAAACCTGCTCTAGGATGTGTTGTCTAGATGTCATTTTACTTTGAGTATAGTTAAGCTGGTCATTGTGTGCTATTGTTCAAACTTTAAAGGGTAATATAGAGGTGTCATAGTCAGATCCTATTTGCAATTAAGCTTGATTAATGCAAGGGTTGGTTTAGTTGATTCTACAAAGAGTATTGACCTGTGCTAAGTTAGAATTTATGCCTTAGTCTTTAAATGATGTGTGATTCTGGTGTAGGGAATGTAGCATCATTGTGTTTAAAAATCATGCTAGTTGTTTGATTGTTGTCCTCCTTTGTTAAAACCATGCCTACATTTATGCAACATAACTTGTATTCCTTTCCTACACAGTTTTATAGCAATTCATTGAAGGGTCATGTTTGTCTCCCTGTTTAAGCTCTGTGAGATAATGATATATCAAGGTGTTAAACTAACTATGTGTTAGTCTCATATGCATTACTTGACCTCTATCTACAGTTTGGAATTACAAGTTTAAGTACCCTTTTTCTTTTTCTGGAATTTAACCAAGGCATTCTGGCATGTATATATGCATATCATATAGTATACTCCTACCTAATACATTAATAGGGTGGTTTACATTATCATTAAGGATCAAGCTTAAGCCGTCCCCGGTGTTTGCCATGCCAGGGGTTCAAAGAAACCTCTTGGATCTTGTGCGGCATCGGGAATATGGGGGTAAGAGTTTTCTTATAATTGACCATTCAAAAATCTCTATGGATATGTGTGTGATCATGTATACCATGTATAAACATATATACGTCCCCATCTCTTTTTTGGTTTAAAGGTCCAAGTTGTCCAAATTTTGTACTGTTTTGGAGCCCTTTCTATTTGAATTCGATGGTCTATTTAAATATTGGTCTAAGTATGTATATATGATATTGATTCTTTATCTTTTCATTTGGGAACCCCTTCTTTGCATTTCTGGGTCATTTCTCAACAAATACATGGATTGGGCTGAGGCCCAATCCCACTTCTGCCCGAACTTGATGTTCGCTGTTTGTAAAGGAAGCTCTATTGTTTTTTTTTTTTTTTTTTGTTTTGCGAAGACCCAACAGGGGTGACATGGTGAAGGGCCAACTATGGGTGAGAATAGTGTTAATGGGTGTGGGTAGCCCATTAACTAAATTTCTTTACTTTCTTGCTTGATCATTTGATGTATGGTTTTGTAAAATTAAACCTCTAATATTAGTGAAACCCTTATGAACATATAATTAGGATTAACACTTAGCTAAGTGGGTAACTATTTTAAACGGGCATAAATCTTTCGTTACAAAATCTCCACTTGAAAAAACAAAGAAAGGGAAAATGTTTTTGTTGCTTGGTTTTCAAATGATCTTTGGGATAAAGAATTGTGAAGATCTGCCAAAACGTAGTCTTAAAACCGGGATAAATGGAATTTTTATTTAGCAATAGAAAGGCATTTCAAACTAATTTCATGAAATGAAGGTGTTTTTGATAAAAAAATTGGACGATAGCTTTAAATCTAAATAATCTTTCCAACCAAGTAATAGTCCCTTGATATAATGTTTTTGCTGAGCAAAAACTGATGATTCATATTGGACCTGGAAGTCCGCCAAAATTTGGACCAAAACCATTTTCTTATATTCGAAAGAAGAACGTTCCTGGACTGCACTTTCTTTGGAAAAAACTAGACACATTTTGAACCCATTAGATTTGATAAATCTTGGGCTAAAAACTGGATTTTTATCTTGGGACAGAAGCTGGAAATTGGACTTTGCTTAAAAAATGACATTTTGAGGTCTAGCCTCTTTGGGCTAAATATATTGTGACATTTGTGGACCAAATTGCTCAGACTGAAAATGGACTTTGGACTTGGTTTGAGGCTGGACGGATTTGGTTATGTGGAATATGGTTTGGACATATTGGGCTTCACTAAAAATGGACCTAATAAAATGGACTTCTATATATATATATATATATATATATATATATATATATATCAAAACGGGAGTATATCCTATATTTTCATATAAGTATAAAACCCGTAGGTTCTAAACACATTTCGTTAGGACTAGAATAGTAACGACTCTACTCGGGAGCAATCCCGAGTGTGTCCTAGTCCGGAAACGAAGGGGGATGAACATTTACACGGATTTTTCAAACCAAAACCCCTTATTTATGAGGGGACATTTTGCCGAATTTTTTCTAGAAAATGGAGATGATGATGTAAACATAAAAATGCTATATTTTTTTGGAAAAACTTTAACACATAAGAAAATAAATAAACCTTATAGTGAAGCTCGCAGGTCAACCGCATTCTACGGATCCTTAATACCAGGGTGCTTAAAACCTGCCCTGGGGCATCACCAGAACTCTTACCTCAAATTCTGGTCCAAAAAGACTTTTTCTCGGTCTGAAAAACTCTTTAAACCCGATTTTCCTAATTTTCCTTTTGAATAAATTAGTTGGCGACTCTAAAAAACTAAATATCCAATTTAGAGCATCGACAACCTCGGATTACTTTTGTGCCTTAATCCGCGTAAAGGCGAACCGTAACAGATGGCGACTCTGGTGGGGATAATCTAGGTTCTAACCATAAGGGTTTCACTATAATAGGGTTTATTTTAAAAGTATTTGTTTATGTGTTACTTTTTACAATTTAAATTAGCATGCATCATATCATAAAACTTCGCCACTTCTGGCAAAAAGCATGGTTTCAAAGGGGACACGCGGTATCGCGGTCCAGCCTTCACTAAAAAACCCGAAACACCCTTTCTTTGGAACACGTTGAACGTTAAGTTGGTGTGCGGTCACCCAACGGCCGACAACGGTTCACCCCGAGTAGTCTGCTCAGGTCCAAGGTCAATTTGAAAAAACCTACTCTTGCATAAGCCTAAGATAGAGCTAAGCCAAAGCCAAAGCCAAATGAGAAGTAGACTGGGCCGTTTGGGTATTTTAGATGTATCCAAACCCGATAAGGAGACTACGCCGTGTCAAGTACGGTCTACGACCCGAAAAATACCGTATATCATATTATGTTTTGTTTGGAAACATCAAATGTGCCTATGAATGAAACCATTGCCTAGTGGGGGGGGGGGGGGGGGGGTATTAACGTTGGGATTTGTTTTGTAGATGTCAATCAATTTGAATTTTGATATGGTCCAGACTACACCTGAGCTGCTACGGATTTGGTGGGGTCAAATGTCCCTGGAGGAGAAAAGAGGAATCTCATGTCATTTAGGAAATTTGACATCTATCATGACTATGACCGGTTTTAAGGATTTGATAGAATTAATTACAAGATTCTGGGATAGAGACCGGATGGTTTTCAGATTTGGGGATGACATTGAAATGACACCAACATTGGAAGAGTTTAGGACGTGGTAACTAACGTGGGCTCAGGGTTGAAAAGAAGAAAGAAACCCTATCAAAATGCTCTGATCCCATAAAAACCTAACTACTCCCAAATTTGTAGGATGCTTTCTCTAAATTACGCCAATTGGGCCCATGACCCAACCATACTCTTTAGAGAGTTGTACAGAAGGTTTGGAAGCCCGGATGGATTTGTGGAACATCCCGGAGAATTCAAAACTTATGCCGACTGGATGGCTACCAAACCCTTGGCTTTCGCCATTTTCTTTTTGGGAACTATGGTCTTTCCCAAGGATTGGTCCTTAGCCATAGATACTCGAGTCATTTTAGTCACTCATGCCATATTTTACAGCATAACCCAAAACGAAAAAACCAAATGCTTTGACATAAACCCGATCATATTAGCCGATTTGTATCGAGCCCTGAGTTTCTGTCGGAATCAATACAACTACTTCCAAGGTTGTAATCTACTCTTGCAATGGTGGATCCTCAAATATATGGTCAAGGATAGAGGTGAACAACAATTAAGTAGGCCGGCTGAAAGGGACAGTCTTTAGGATTTTCGTCCAAACTTCGGAGAACAAAACAGGCAAAGTTGGACATTCACCTTCTCCAGGTTGAAGGAAGAAAGCATTCAATGGATGTTCCATGACTTCGTGTCCACCGATGTTGTAGTTAAGGGAAGAAAGTGTCCATTTGTGCCGCTTATGGGAATTCGAGGGATTCGCCCTTATGCTCCTGCCCGGGTTCTAAGATAAATCGGGAGAATCAAAGTCGTGCCCCAGATTGGAGGCATGGGAGATTTCATCGTCAACTACGACATTGACAGACCATAAAAAGCATTTAATTGTGTCCGATAATGGAAGGGGCGCATGATCTGGGCTCCCGACACCTTGCCTGAGGATAAGTTTCGTCTGGGTTACGTCATAGAATATAAGGATTGGCTGAGGGCCAACTTGCAAGGCATACTTCCTCCTACGCCTATTCTCTATAGCTGTGTTCAAGATAAAGATTCGCAAGCCGAGATACGAGCCCGTCTGATTTAGAGAAGAGCTGAAGACAGATATGCTAAATATTTAGAGAAAATTGAGCATGACAATGCCTTCATAGAGAGTCTGAGGCATGAGTTGGAGCTTACCAATAATTGTTTGGTTGAGCTAGATGACGACTGAAGAAGATTCTAGATGATATTGCTCCACTAACCTTTACACAGAAAGGGTTTCTTATGGAAGCGACTTTGGCGTCAGCCCATCTTCACATCCAGACTACCCTCCGGAAAGCAAAGAAAGCCAAGACTGATAGAGATTAGGCTTCATCATCCACTACTGGGGGACATTTCTGCTAATTTATTTTTATGCACTGTCTTTACTTTATCTATTGTACCCCTCCGGGGAAGAATATTATCATTAATGATTATGGAGCAATGGTTTGGTTCAAATGGCACATTTTTGTTTCAAAATGTTTAGTTATGTTTAAGAGCGCGAGTAGTATAATCTTATGAACTAGTTTGTGTGACTCTATTTGCTTCCATATGTTTCGTTTAAATGCTCAATTGATCTCGAATACTCTCCACTCACCCAAAGAAAAACAATGAACAAAATACCTGCCTAAGCCCAACGATTTTCTCAGAATCTGAAGTTGAACAACAAAACTGCGCCTAAGCTCAAGGTCATGAAGAAGAATGAGGTTTCGCTTCGATGAAAGATTCAAGATCTAAAGGAGAAGATCCGGATAGAAAAGGCCAAGATTAAGGAGGCGGATGAATTATTAGATTCGGCGGAAATCTCGCCTGAAAAACCTATCAAAGCTCAGGGAGAAAACGGCCTTGACAAGGGAAAGGGATTCTTCCTGAGTACATCTCGATATTGGAAGAGTCCGAGGAAGAAGAAATGGAATCAGACCCACAAGAACCTACATGGCCATCAAAGGGGGCTGCCTCCGCTGCGCCTTCAAGCGTAGAAAGGGAAGAAACCTATACTGCACCATCAAGCCCTAAAGGGAAAGGAGCTTCTGCTGCATTATCAAGCCTTAGGGAGGAGCCTATAGAGCAAATAGAGTATGCACAACCAGCTTCACCCGAATGGTGGGCTATTGCAGTCAAAGCGTTGGATTTTCCCTATCGAGTCTCGCCTCAGCAGGTTACGAATGAGGAGAAGATGATTAAATTTCGAAGCAAACGGATAGTCAGTGTCTGCTTCGATAGGTTGCCGCCTTGCCCTCCGATTTTCATATATAAGAGATGCCCTTATCATCAGGATCAGGCAGGGCATACCCTCAATGAATGCTTAGCTTTAAAAAAAAAAAGACTCATCAGACTGATAGATGAGAAAAGTATTACCAAGATGTGAGGCCCGCATTCACTATTGGTCCATGACAAAATCATTCCAACTGAGGGGATTACTCGCAACACTCGTATTTGACGTTACGACTTCACAGTGTTCAGAGACTCTTATGCCAGCATCTTCCAGAAATTGGTCAGTATTTGGAAGATTCACCCCATCAGAACCAGAAGGGCTTAAACTGAAGGAGTTGGCCGCCGCAAAATGTCTTTGTACCATTCCGGATCTTTAGGGCATGACATAGAAGAATGAGATGCGTTCAAATTTGAGTTGGAAAATTTGGTCCACAAAGGAGCCCTTTGGTTGGTGCTCCCTTCTCAGTATTAGAATTTGGGAGCCTTAGGGCCAGGGAAAGGTTGAACGGACAAACAACCTATATTGACCTCAAAAGAAAGGTCGCTTTTTGGGTAGTTTTAGGGGATCCCATTTTTTGTATTTTACACGGATTTGTGCCCCCCATTTTGTGTAAACAGAACTATGCCGACTTGATGTCCCAAGGAGGGATACGCAGGAAGCCTCTATCAAGCCTGGTCACGGGTAGGTTTAGGATTATTTGGATGTAAGTCGAACTACGGAAGGGCCTGACTTCATGCGAAGGGATACGTAGGCAGTCTACATAATATTCGGTCCCTATATATTATAAATATTATATCCCCCTCACTCAAACAAAGCCCAAGCACCCCAAACTCAGTACAAGAGATCAATTGAACATTTGAATCAAACATATGATCCTTTCTGTGCTAGGTGTTTTAAGCTGCCATTTATATGTGATATTTTGCTTTTCTTTCTTTTATTCGGACGAAACTTTGTTTGACTTTGAGTTATTCTTTTCTTATAGAAAGAGAAGTTGATTCGTGTTCACACTGGTATGCTTCACAAGATCTAAAGCTGCAATAGCATCCTTATCCCTACAAGACAAAGGCAAGGAGAGATTGACTGTTACTTCAGGGAACAAAACTACCCCTACTGATATCACTCTCAGAGAATCACCTCTGCGAGAGCTGCCTGAGTCATCACCTACTGAAGACGTCATGAAAATGATGTTTGAAAGATCGCCCACCTTCACGAAGAGATGGCGTGAAACAAAGCTGCTAATGCTGCCCGAGAGGCCCCTGCTGAAGAAAGAAGGGCTCCACCATTTTTTCCATCTCTGAATTCAACATTACGAGATCATTTCCCTGCTAGGTCCATTGTGACCACCATGCCATTTAACCCGATTGATGGACACATGGTGCTTCGAGCCACATCCCACCACCACTTAACACCAACTAAATTCCCGAGACTGTCCACTCTATCCCCTCTTACCCAGCAACACAAAATACCCACCCTGGTATTACTATACAACCAAGCTTCACCCCACTACCCACTGACAAAAGCACCTCGATTACCCGAATTCGCCCTGCTGTTTCTTTCCACACCCCTGTCACACCGGGTGCCTTCTCGCTTGATTAAGAAATTGGCCATTATGAAGAGATGAAAAAGGCTTGGAAGGCCGAATAGGAAAAACAAGAAGAAAGGCTTGAGCGAAAGATGACCGCAATGTTGGAACGACATATGAGGACTACCCTCGATGGCACAGGTCTAAGCTATGACGATTTATGCATGTATCCCAATTTGGATTTACCCGAAGACTTCAAAGTACCCGGATTCGAATTGTTTAGCGGGAAGGGCAATCCTAAAGCGCAACTGTGGACCTACTGCTACCAGTTGGTCAGTGTCTGAGATAATCAAGAGCTCATCATGAGGTTGTTCCATCAGAGTTTGACTGGAGAAGCCTCAGAATGGTTCACAACGCAAGATATACGTCGTTCGGTCACATGAGAAGATATGGCTGTTGCTTTCATGGAAAGATTCCATTTTAATATGGAGACAGTGCCAGATAGGTATTATTTGGAGAAAGTGAAACAGAAGTCCACCGAGAACTTACGCGAATATGCAAGCAGGTGGAGAACGGAGGCTGCCTAAGTACAACCTCCTATGGGAGAGGAAGAGCTTGTGTCGGATTTTATCCATTCACAAGAGACTACGATAGAATGCTTTCAATGGCAGGGAGACCTTTCTCTGAATCGGTCAAAATGGGCAAGGCCATAGAAGACGGTCTCAAAATCAGTCGAATCGCAAGCATGACTGGAAAATCCGCTGGTTCAAGTTCAATCGGATTCATGTGTAAGAAGAAAGATGATGTGGCTAGCATATCCCACACACCTAAGCCCAAGAGAAGGGAAGATTTCTCAATGGGAGCATACATTTTACTTCCTCCAAATACCTATGTACCCACCCCGTACAACACGGTGCCCGTATATTACGCGGAACTAACCTTCCAATCACCACCCCAAAACTACCAACACCCCTTATCACACGATGCCTGTATATTACATGCAACCAATCTTCCAATCACCACCCCAAAACTACCAAGCTCCACCAAATGCCTTCCAATCACCCCCACCAAATTACCAAGCTCCATAGCCAAATTATCAGACTCCCCCACACATTTACCGTACCCCATAAAATAACCAACCCAGTGCCTACCAGAATTAACCCCCACCAAATGCCTATAATGCACCACTTCCAAATTTTGAGAAGAAACCCCCTCAGATGTTCACTCCGCTAATAGAATCTCGAACCGATTTGTTCAAAAGGTTAAGCGCTGGAATGATTTCTGCCAAAGGTCGTTGATCAAAAGAACCGATTTTACCGAGCTAACCAAATATGTGCCTATCACTCCAATGGCATAGGGCACATTACTAAATATTACATTAATCTCAAGTACAAAATATAGGATCTGATTGACCGGAAAGAAATCGTGCTCCAAAGAGCCCCTCCAAATGTGAACACCAAGTCGTTGCCGAACCATGGCAACAATGTAATTCACATGATCGAGAGAGAAGAAGACTGGGTAGCAAGAAGGCCCACAATTTGAAATTTTGTGAAAGAACTTGAACGCACAGTAGAGTCACTGTCCCTATAGGAACGCCCGCAATTCAAGGTATTAATCCCTGCACCAGTGACAGTACATATTGCTCAGGTGACTCCAGTGCCGCCTCGAAAAGAGTTTGTAGTCCAAGTGGCCACCGCACATGGTATCACAAGATTAAGGAGATGTTCTACTCCTGAAGACCTAGCCCAAGCAGGACCCCGAAGTCAGGGTAATCAAAAAAAGACTATCACTGAAGGTGAAGCTAAAGACTTTTGGCGCTGAATGTAGCCAAAGGAATACTCCATTGTTGAGCATTTAAAGAAGACGTCGGCCCAAATATCGGTGCTAGCATTGCTGCAAAGTTCACCCTAGCACCGCCTGGCTCTAATGAAGGTGTTGGAGGAAGCTCATGTCCCGGCTGGAATAAACAGTGAAAATCTAGCCGAAACGGTCGCTCACGTTATGGAGGAACATCAAATTGCCTTCACAGAGAAGGAATTTCCCAAGGAAGGCATAAATCACAACAAAGCATTGCACATCACTATCATGCGTCGCAGCAAAGTGGTAACTCGGGTGTTGATTGACAATGGGGCAGGACTTAACATTTTCCTTGAATCCACCTTAACTTAGCTATGGTATGACCTCGAAAAGGTTTGTCAAAGCCATACTAACATAAGAGCATTTGACAGAGGACGTTGTGATGCCACTGGAGTAGTTAATTTGGATATTAAAATAGGACCTGCTGTGTTCACCACTGAATTCCAAGTCATGGAAATACCAGCCAATTACAATTTGCTTCTAGGAAGACCATGGATCCATATGGCAGGGGCAGTACCATCCTCGCTCCATCAATCTGCAAATTTTGTCTAGGAAGGAGAAGAAGTGGTGTTCCACGTAGAAGCCAGCATGCACAATTATCCGGACAATTCTGTACCTGTCATTGAAGCCATACCTAAAGGAATGGATTTCCATATTGTGGAGTTAGGTGGAGCAGCCCACAAAATAAACTCCTTGGAAACTCCCATGCCAGCAGTTTATAAGATGATTGCTTCCACCATGATGCTGAACAGGTTTGAACCCGAAAAGGTTTAGGGAAGAATTTATAGGGCAAAAATAAGCCCATTCCTATCCTTCAAGATAATTTTCGCTGTGGGATTGGTTACATCCCCACAGAGGAAGAGATAACTACCAAGAAGAGACAAGAGGTTGCGGATCTCTACAAACCCATCCCGAATCTATACCAGTCATTTCCCCACAAAATGCCTGTACCTGAGGATGCTGACATTGAAAAAGGGATAAGGATGCTATTCCAAGAGGAAGATTGCCACGTGATTCTGGAGGAATGTGCTGAAACACCCAGTATCAGAGAGGCAGAACCGGGCGAGCAGCTGTCCAACTGGACCTCTACCCCGCTACTGGCTCTTCGGTAGAGGTAGATGAATTTATTTTGAAAATGGGGAGAATCAGTCGAGGCCCGATTACTCACCCTCTTTGTCACTTACATACCTCATAATGTTTTAAAAAACGGAAATGGCTTAACCTAAGCCAGGACTACAGTTTGTACTCCTAATATTTTAAATTAATGAAAGCCTCGTTTTATTAAAACTGTTATTTGTTGCGTGCATGTTTAATACTAACATATTTCTCTTTGAATTTTCTTTTCAGTAATAAAAACAATAAAGCAACCTCAAATGTCATGAAATATTGCGAAACGAACGAGTCGGACAGCATAGATGAAGAAGAATATGATGAATTTGACGAAACCACAATGCTACCCGAGGGTCTCATAGAGGAAGTAGAACAATTGGAAAGTGAGAAGAAGCCGAACTTGGACCAAACAAAAACCATAAATCTAAGTGATGAAGAGGATGTCAAAGAAACAAGGATAAGCGCACAACTTGATGCCCTTCTCAAAGAGAAATTGATAAGTTTGTTAAGGGAGTACGTGGACGTCTTCACATGGTCATACGCCGACATGCCAGGGCTAAGTACCAGCATAGTGTCTCACAGGCTACCCATCAATGAGGGGTTTGCTCCAGTAAAGCAAAAAACTCGATAATTCAAACCGGATCTTAGTATCCTAATCAGAGACGGGGTAGAGAAACCGATAGAGTATGGGGTAGTGGAAGTGACATCATATCCCACATGGCTGGCTAATATAGTCCCGATGCCCAAGAAAGACGGCAAGATAAGAAGCTGTGTAGATTATCGAGATCTTAACAAGGTTATCCCGAAAGATAATTTTCCACTCCCGAACATCCATATACTCATAGATAATTGTGCCAAGCACGAGTTACAATCGTTTGTGGATTGTTTCGCTGGCTACCACCCAATCTTAATGGATAGAGAGGATGACGAGAAGAAAGCTTTCATCACTCATGGGGAGTGTACCATTACAGGGTAATGCCCTTTGGCCTCAAGCACGCCGACACAACATACATAAAGGCAATGACTACCATTTTTCACGACATGATCCATAGAGATATTGAAGTCTATGTGGACAATGTCATTATCAAGTCAAGAGAAATTTCAGAGCATACTACACATTTGAGGAAATTCTTCAATAGACTCCGAAAGTTTAATTTGAAGTCGAACCAGACCAAATGTGCATTCGGAGTACCAACTGGAAAGTTATTGGGATTCATCGTCAATCGAAGGTTCATAGAGCTAGACCCAACAAAGATCAAAACAATTCAAGAGTTGCCTCCTTCTCAAACCAAAGAAGAAGTCATGAGTTTCCCGGGAAGGCTAAATTACATCGGGCAGTTCATAGCTCAATCAACCATCAATGTGGAGCCCATCCTCAAGCTTTTGAAAAATGACGCTCCTATAAAATGGACGGAGCAATGCCAAGAGGCATTCGACACTATCAAGAGATACTTGTCCAACCCGCCAGTCTTGGTAGCTCAATCTACCATCATTATGTAGCCCATCCTCAAGCTTTTGAAAAAGGATGCTCCTACAAAATAGATGGAGGAATGCTATGAGACAATCGACACTATCAAGAGATACTTTTCCAACCCGCCAGTCCTAGTACCTCCAAGGCCTATGAGTGCTGGGAGTCCTTTGCTGTTGTACTTATCAGTTGCAGAAAAGGCATTCGGATGCGTGTTAGGACAACACGATGAAAAAGGGAAAAAAGAGCGTCCCATTTATTATCTGAGCAAAAAATTCACAGCCTATGAGGAAAGACACACGCTAGTGGAAAAATCTTGTTGTGCTCTAACTTGGGTAGCTCAGAAATTGAGGCATTACTTGTCTTCATATACCACTCACCTTATATTCAAGAAGGATCCATTAAGGTACATATTCCGTTAGACCATGCCCATCGGGAAATTGGGCAAATGGCAGATGCTGTTGAGTGAATTTGACATTGTGTACATAGCTCAGAAAGCCGTCAAAGGGCAAGCCCTGACTGACTTACTAGCCGCAAGCCTGGTGGAAGAAGAGCTCGAATAGCTCCGTACTCATTTCCCAGACGAAGGGGTGTTGGCCATAGAAGAAGGAGCAGCAGAATCCTATACATGCTTGAAATTGTTCTTTGACGGAGTAGTGAATTAGAAAGGTTCCGGAATCGGAGTGGTCTTGATATCAGAAAATGGGCAACACTACCCCATGGCTGCCAAGCTCAAATTTCGTTCTACCAACAACATGGATGAATACGAAGCCTGCATCCTAGGTCTTAGAATGGCACTAGATATGGACATCAATAAACTGTTGGTCATTGGAGATTCTGACTTGCTGATTCACCAAGTACAAGGCGAATGGGCCACTAAAAATGAGAAAATCTTGCCATATGTGAAACTGGCATAGAGATTATGCAAGAAGTTCAGAAAGTTTGAGTTTTGACATACGCCTAGGGCTCAGAATGAATTTTCTGACGCATTGGCCACAATAGCATCAATAATCCAGCATCCGAAAAACAGTCACATCAACCCGCTAAGAATACTTTTCAAAGAAGAACATGCCCACTGCTGCCATGTGGAGGCTGAGCCAGATGGAAAGCCATGGCACAGTGACATCAAAATGTATCTAGAAGGATGGGAATACCCCGAAGGCGTTACAAATGGACAAAAGAAGACCATCCGAAGAATGGAAAACGGTTTCTTCCTAAATAAAGAAATGATATACAAAAGGACGCCGGATTCGGGTCTGCTCAAATGTGTATATGCCGGCGAAGCCACCAAACTTCTAGAAGAAGTACAAGCGGGGACTGAGGACCCCATATGAATGCATTCATACTAGCAAAGAAGATTTTACGAGCCAGATATTATTGGATGACTATGGAGAGCGACTGCTGCAAATATGTACAAAGATATCATCAATGCCAGATCCACGGTGATCTGATCAAAGTCCCTCCAAGTGAGCTTAATGCTATGAGTTCACCATGGCCTTTCGTCCCCTAGGGCATGGATTTTATTGGACCTATTGAACCAGCAGCCTCGAATGGCCACCGGTTCATCTTGGTTGCCATTGATTATTTCACCAAGTGGGTGGAAGCAACATCTCAAAAATCAGTAACAAAGAAAGTGGTGGCAGGCTTTGTGTGATACCACATCATATGCAGATTCGGTGTGCCCGAGTCCATCATAACAGACAACGGAGAAAATCTAAATAGCCACCTGTTGAAGGATATTTGTGAGCAATTCAAGATCACCCATCAAAACTCGACAGCTTACCGGCTGCAGATGAACGGAGTCGTACAAGCAGCCAACAAGAATATCAAGAGGATATTGAGGAAGATGACTGATAATTAATTATAAGGGTTGTCACGAGCAGTTGCCTTATGCCATACTGGGATACCGTACTACGGCCAGAACTTCAACAGGAGCAACTCCATAGTTGCTGGTCTACGGAACTGAAGCAGTCATACCCACTGAAGTTGACATACCTTCCCTGAGAATCATTCAGGAAGCAGAATTAGATAATGCTGAATGGGTCCAAACTCGATATGAATAATTGTCCTTGATCGATGAGAAAAGTATGGTTGCAGTGTGCCACGTTCAACTGTACCGGCAAAGAATATCAAGAGCTTTTAACAAACGAGTCAGAACCAGACTCTTCCAGATCGGCCAACTGGTGCACAGAATGATTTTTCCACATCAAGAGAAACATAAGGGGAAGTTTGCTCCCAATTGGAAAGGGCTTTACGTGATCCACAAAATTCTC
This sequence comes from Lycium barbarum, assembly GCF_019175385.1. NCBI lineage: Eukaryota > Viridiplantae > Streptophyta > Magnoliopsida > Solanales > Solanaceae > Lycium > Lycium barbarum. The sequence goes on along the minus strand of NC_083343.1, from coordinate 100,163,286 downwards.
TCCGGAGGAGCGGTGGTACTGGCAGAAATGGATGGTCAGGAGTGCCGATACCGATCAACTCAGATGCAATCAAGCGCTACTATGCATGAAGAAGGAGCTTCTCAGTTTATAATAGTACTCTTTGCTTGTAATCACTGTTCTATTTCGCTTGTATTAGGTATTTCCTTTTGCTTGTAATCATTTTGTAATAGATAGGCTGAACAAAACATCTTTTGTAATATGAACTATGCAATGACCTAATTTCCCCACAGTGGGATACGTAGACAGTCCACTTGGCACCCGGTTGTTTTATTAGTAAAAACCTAATATTCCATTAATTTCCTAAACTACGTTCGACCTGAATTCCTGCTGCGACAAGATACGTTGGCGCTCTTTGAGCTTGGTCGCATCAAGGAAAAATCAAGAAACCCCTAGGAAGCCTCAGAGATACGACTTCACAGAGGAGCGAGGACTACTGCACCCCCAACTAGGGCAAATTTTTTGAGAGGATCTCAAAAATTCGCGTGGTCAGGCTACTACAAAAATTTAGCTAACCCAGGACTCTAAACTGGGGCAGAAATTTTAGGAAGGCCTTAAAATTTCCCGGAAGATTCGACGTAAGAATTGGTGGATCAAAATTTAAACTGGGCAGAATTTTTGAGAAAAGGTCTAAAAAATTCCGTGTAAGGAAACAAAACCCCAGTCACGGAAGAAAAGAGCTCCCTCATTCAAATCGCATGTCATGACAATTAAAAATGCTTTTATTTTTCCTTATTCTAGCATTACAAAAAAATAATTTCCCTACATAATGAAAATAGGTTTATCTTTTGAATACATGAGCTAAAGGGGTTTCGGGTCCAGAAAGCCGAAGATACGACAGCGCTGGCAACACGGATCAACTTAAAATAGGGAAAAACTAAACCATTTATGATGCAGGTCTCAGGACATCAGAAGATGATCCTTTTTTCTAACTTTGCTCCATGTGCAGGAAACATTTTGCTAAAGAAGGTCCGGACCGCTGTTGAGATCCGACTTTCAGAGTATATGTCCAGCCACGACGACTGTGAAAGATTTTAACTACCACCAAGGACAAAAGCCACAAAGGCTAAGAAAAATCAGAATACCATTAGGGTCAAGTATCCAACCATGGGGGCTATAAAAGATCAAAAGGCCATAAGAACAAAACATCTAGCCATGAGGGCTATAAGGTTTTAAATGCCGAAAGAGCAAATATCTAGCCATTAAGGCTATGAAAGACTTCGAATTTCATAAAGGCAAAGTATTAAGTCACAGTTGTTACCGAATGCTTGGAAATTGCCACAATGGCAAAAGTTTGGCCAAAAAGGTCATAGTAAAACAAAACGGCACATCCGACCAAGAGGGTCGCAGCCGGGATAAAGGGCGAAAGAAAGACAATTCAGTTGAAGGGGCCATATCTGTCATTCGCATCACTACTTCTTATTTGCCAAAAGGGCCATTGCACATTTATTTTCCTGCTGCCGAGAGGGCCATTCATACAAACTGCCAAGAGGGCCAATACACGTTTATTTTCCTGCTGCCGAGAGGGCCATTCATACAAACTGCCAAGAGGGCCATTGCACATTTATTTTCCTGCTGCCGAGAGGGTCATTCATACAAACATTCCAAGAGGGTTATTCATACAAACATGCCAAGAGGGACGTTCATACAAACATGCCAAGAGGGCCGTTCATACAAACATGCCAAGAGGGCCATACATACAAACATGCCAAGAGGGCCATTCATACAAACATGCCAAGAGGGCTATTCATTTCAATCGCCAAGAAGGCCATTCATACAGAGATGCCAAGAGAGTATTCTACTTCAATTGCCGAGAAGGCAATGCATATAAGTTACAAGACAGCGAAGCGATATGAAACCGATCATAAGACCGCAATATTCGCTAAAAAGGAAAGACGACGTAAATCGGGTCAAATGACCGCAGTGTTCGTCATCCAAAAATAAATGTTACTCAGTAGATGGAAGCAAATTGGTATCCGCCGAGGAGTAGGAAAATCAAATCAAATCCAGACAGATTGCGGAGGAAACATGGAACTTTCTCTTACACAACCGGTCGAGATAGGATGCCCATGAGAGTCAAGCTCTCCTGCCATGACTTGGAAGATCACTCCTCACCAGGCTTAGCCATACAAGATTGTTTGTTGCTTATGTGCTTTATTGTTTGCTTATTCCGCAACCGGTCGGGCACATAAAGGCATTCCCACATAAGGGATACCCTTTTCCTCTGATTGAGTCGAACTACAAGTGACTTGATCACCAATCACACCGGATTTCCCAGCTTGACAGTCGAAAAATCTGAGAATCTAATTTAGTTTGCATTTAGGAGTCATAATCATGTCGAACTACAAATGGCCTGAATTCTCATGAAACCTAAGATATGTAGGAAAACCAGAAGCCAGGGTTTAGCCATATATTTTGAAAAATTGCATAAAATGAGGGGCAATATGAATTGGGTCAGTCAAAAATCAGGGATGGTCAAATTTCGTTGTTGGGACCATCTCCGAACACCGAAGGAGCAGTTTTTGACACCTAATTTTTGACCTCCCGTAACTTATTTTAATTGCTCAAAGTGCCTGAATATTAAATGCAGTGATAATATTTTTTTAGTTAAAATCAGGATGATTAGACTATGCATATAATGTTTTACCTCTAGTGTTTGGTAAAATAATTTCTATAATAAATATTTTGGAAATCATTTCACAATAACTAATAAGGCATTTTACTAAAAATAGTGTAGAGTATCTATTTATTTAATTGTGCAACTACCGGAATCTTAATCAACAAATATTTACCCCCCCCCCTCCCCCCCCCCCCCCCCCCCGACCCAATTTTAATTCAAGGAAATTAAGTAATTAAAACAAATAATCATTTTTACCCCAAAATTTTAATTTTCTACATAATCAATTTATGTGGACAATTCTCAAATTAATTATAATTGATTAAATTAATTATGATTATATTTATAAATTGCCTATTATGTGTTTAATTACGGCTACTTTCATTTTTACCCCCATTTTAATTCAAGGAAATTAAGTAATTAAAATAAATAATTTTTTTTTTGCTGCGTTAGTGTGCATATATATATATATATATATATATATATCTGTGTGTGTGGTGGGGGGGGGGGGGGGGCTGCCCGTTTTCAGAGTGGCCAAGTCCAGCCCAACAATGGCTAGACCCGGCCCAATTCGCAAAGTAAAATGAAGGGGCTAAGGCCCCATTTGCATTATTCAGCCGACCAAACCATCCTTATATTCTTTTCCCTTCCCCTTTCCCCATCTAAACCTAGCCGCCTCTGTGGGTTCTCTTCTCTCTCATTGTCATCAAAGCCATATTTGGCAAAGTGGCAGAAGCCTTTTATTTTTTTACAGTCTTACATGGCCTCAAAGGGCGAAACATTCAATGCTTTCACCCGTTACCACCACGAATCGACCAAACGGGGTGCTAACGATCTAACACTTTTATTTTTTTCGTACTATTATTATTTGTTCAACGATCTAACACTGCAATCCTTTAATGATTCTTGTTTGTTTGCGATTTTTGAATTTTGAGAACCTATTGGTTCATGATGAACTTTTCAGATCTGGGTTTTGTTAGTTGAATCTCTATCCACGACGTATAGTTGACTCGATCTTGACCCTCAACACCGAATTGTGAGGAAAATCCCCAACTTGGAGGATTGTCCCACATCAGGTGATTTGGGATTTTAAGGGTTTAGGGGATTCTACAAATAGGGTCTTATTTTTTCATAAAAGAGGGACGACAATCTATAAATTTTTATCTTGCAAAACACTGAGAATATCTGTGGTTTTTCGCTTCTACTTGAAACCTTTAAAATTTTTAGTAAGTTTAAAGTTTCTTTTAAATCTTTTCTTGAGTGTTCTTATTGGTTTGGAGTCTATCCCAGGTTCAATCTCTTCAAGGCTGTGCCTTTAAAAGGTAATTTCCCATTTCTCTTGTTCTCTTTACATTGTGTGTGCTATGTGCTCTTTATGGTGGTTTATTGTTTGTATAAGTGTTAAGATGTTCCATCTTGCTTATGTCGTTTTGCTTTGGTCTGTTGGATGGTTGAGTTTTTTTTTAGTACACTGTTTGTTAATTATGGTATGTTGTTAGTCTCATGATCAGTCTAAAATGCGAATCATGTTAGTATAGTTCTTGTGTTGGTCCAGTTGATCCATAATAGGCACATCATGTGTTGTGACTTAGTTTATGAGACATTTGTTCAAAAATGACATTAAAAAATCATCTGTATCACCCTTGCTTGTCTAATTTAATGTTGACATGTTTTTCTTTCTTTTCTTGAGTGGATATGCCCATTAACTTAGTCTATGTTTTGAATAGGAGGCTTAACCTTGCTTTCTTGTGGGATGCTTATCAAAGATGAGTTAGACACTTTAACTTAACTATAAAAAAGGGTGTTTGGTCACTGGCTTGCTGTTATTCTGGTAATTCTAAATATGGCCATAATCTGTCCGGTTAGACTAATCTTAAACCACAAGTGACATAGGAAATTTAATGAAAAGTTGTCTTAGGTGATAATAGAGAAACCAACTTAAAACCAGATCATTGTGTGTTAAATCTGCTCTAGGATGTGCTGTCTAGATGTCATTTTACTTTAAGTATAGTTGAGCTGGTCATTGTGTTCTATTGTTCAAACTTTAATGGGTAATATAGAGGTGGCATAGTTAGATCCTATTTGCAATTAAGCTTGATTAATGCACGGGTTGGTTTATTGATTTTGCAAATGGTATTAACCTGTGTTAACTTGTAATTTATGCCTTAGTCTTTAAATGATATGGGATTCTGGTGTAGAGAATGTAGCTTCGTTGTGTTTAAACATCATGCTAGCTGTTTTATTGTTATCTTCCGCTTTGTTAAAACTAGGCCTACATTTATGCAACATAACTTGTATTCCTTTCCTACACTATTTTGAAGCAATTCATTGAAAGGTCATGTTTGTCCCCTTGTTTAAGTTCTGTGAAATAATGATATATCAAGGTGTTAAGTTGTCTATGTGTTAGTCTCATATGCATTACTTGACCTCTATCTGTTGTTTGGCATTACAAGTTTAAGTACCCTTTTTCTTTTTCTGGAATTTAACCAAAGCAGTCTGGAATGTATATATGCATATCACATAGTATACTCCTATCAAATACATTTATTGGGAGGTTTAAGTGGTGATTAAGGATCAAGCTCAAGCCCTCCCCTGTGTTTGCCATGCCTATGGCCTTGGATCTTGTGCGGCATCGGGAATATGAGGGTAAGAGTTTTCTTATAATTGACCATTCAAAAATCTCTATGGATGTGTGTGATCATGTATACCATATATACACAGATATGTCCCCATCTCTGTTTTGGTTTAAAGGTCGAAGTCGTCCAAATTTTGTACTGTTTTGGAGCCCTTTCTATTTGAATTCGATGGTTTGTTTAAATGTTGGTCTAGCTATGTATATATCATATTGATTCTTTATCTTTTCATTTGGGAACCCCTTCTTTGCATTTCTGGTTCATTTCGCTACAAATACAAGGATTGGGCTGAGGCCCAATCCTACTTCTACCCGAGCTTGATGTTTGCTATTTGCAAGGGAAGCTGTATTGTTTTTTTTTCTTTTTCCGATGGCCCAACATGGGTGAGCATGGTGAAGGGCCAACTATGGGTGAGAATAGTGTTAATGGGTGTGGGTAGCCCATTAACTAAATTTCTTTACATTCTTGCTTGATCATTTGATGTATGGTTTTGTAAAGTTAAACCTCTACTATTAGTGAAACCCTTATGAACATTGAATGCGGAATAACACTTAGCTAAGTGGGTAACTATTTTAAACAGGCATAAATCTTTTGTTACAAAATCTCCACTTGAAAAAAAACAGGGAAAACGTTTTTCTTGCTTGTCTTTCAAACAATTTTTGGGATAAAGAATGGTGAAGATCTGCCAAAACGTAGTCTTAAAACCGAGATAAATGGAATTTTTAATTAGCAATAGAAGGCATTTCAAACTGATTTCATGAAATGAAGGTCTTTTTGATAAAAAATTGGACGATGGCTTTGAATCTAAATAATCTTTCCAACCAAGTAATAGTCCCTTGATATAATGTTTTTTGCTGAGCCAAAATTGATGATTCATATTGGACCTGGAAGTCTGCCAAAATTTGGACCAAAACCATTTGCTTATATTCGAAAGAAGAACGTTCCTGGACTGCACTTTCTTTGAAAAAAAAAAATAGACACATTTTGAACCCATTAGACTTGATAAAAGTTGGGCTAAAAACTGGATTTTCATCTTGGGACAGAAGCTGGAAATTGGACTTTGCAGAAAAAATGATATTTTGAGGTCTAGCCTCTTTGGGTTAAATATATTGTGACATTTGTGGACCAAATTACTCAGACTGAAAATGGACTTTGGGCTTGGTTTGAGGCTGGACGGATCTAGTTATCTGGAATATGGTTTGGACATATTGGGCTTCACTAAAAGTGGACCTTATATATATATATATATATATATATATATATATATATATATATATCTATGTCAAAACGTGAGTCTATCCCATATTTTCATATAAGTATAAAACCCGTAGGTACTAAACACATTTCGTTAGGACAAGAATAGTAGCGACTCTACTCGGGAGCGATCTCGGGTGTGTCCTAATTCGGAAACGAAGTGGGTAGAACATTTACGTGGATTTTTCAAACCAAAACCCCTTATTTATAAGGGGACTTTTTCTGAATTTTTTTCTAGAAAAGGGAGATGATGATGTTAACATAAAAATGCTATATTTTTGTGGAAAAACTTTAACACATAAGCAAATAAATAAACCTTGCAATGAAGCTCGTAGGTCAACCATATTCTACGGATTCTTAATACCAGGGTGCTTAAAACCTTCCCTGAAGGATCACCAGAACCCTTACATCGAACTCTGGTCCAAGAAGACTTTTTCTCAGTCTGAAAAACTATTTAAACTCAGTATTCCTAATTTTTCTTTTGAATAAATTAGGTGGCGACTCTAAAAAATTAAATATCCAATTTAGAGCACCAATAACCTCGGATTACTTTTGTGCCTTAACCCGCGAAAAAGCGAGCCGTAACAGGCATCCTCTGAGTCATACCACCCGATCTCTAACGTTGATACTTAACCTTCTAGCAATTCAAACAATGGGAAACGAACTCCATTATACCCCTCTTCATCCTACCCCACTAATAATGCTGTCTCATGTCACGGTACATCTTTATAGCACCAAGATGGATGGAATATTTGGAATTGTGAGCCTCCTTCAGAATCAACCTAACAAAACCACCAACATGAGGAATGTAAATGCGCCCCTTAATCCTCAAAAGCCCCTCTCCATCAAGGATCGCCTCGTTGGCCTCCTCATTTAACACCCTATCTTGAATTTTGCATAATTTCACATCTTCAAAATTTTGTGCTTTAATTTGCTCCAAGAGAGACGACCTCACGTCAACACAAGTCAGAACCTCGCTCGGTTCAAAAATATCTAGCCTCACCATACTATTACCCAAAGGCTGAACCTCTATAGCCAAGGGACGCTCCTAAACAATCAAATGTGCCAAGCTACCCATACTCACCGCCTTACGGCTCAACGCATCCGCTACCACATTAGCCTTTCCTGGATTATAAAGAATGGTAACGTCATAATCCTTGAGCAACTCCGTCCACCTACACTGCCTTGAATTTAGATCTTGCTGATCGAACACATTTTGATGACTACGATGATCTGTGAATGCCTCACAATGAACTCCATAGAGGTAATGTCTCCAAATCTTCAAGGCAACGACTACCGCTAACAAGTCATGAGTTGGGTAGATCTTCTCATGAACCTTCAACTGCCTCGAAGCATAAGCTATCACCCTGCCTTCTTGCACAACCCAACCCAATCCGAGAAGAATCACAATAAACGGTAAAATCTTTCCCTTCCACAAGAAATGCAACAATCAGGGCTGAAATCAATAAAGCATTAAGATTTTGAAAGCTCTCCTCACGCTCATTTGGCAAAATAAAAAAAAAAAGCTACATTTTTCTGAGTCAACCGAGTGAAACGAGAACCAACAGATGAGAACCCCTTCATGAAATGAAGATAGTAACTCACTAAGACTATGAAACTCTTAATATAAAGCTTTGCATAATCTTCTGCTGAATAAGTAGTTCTAATAGGTAGAAAATGGGCTGATTTTGTAAGTCTATCAACAATCATCCATATCGAATCATACTTACGCTGAGTACGAGGTAAGCCTGTAATGAAGTTCATATTAATTGATTCCCAATTCCAAGTCTGAATCTCGATAGCATGTAGTAAACCACCGGGCTTCTGGACTCTATCTTAACCTGTTAACAATTTGGACACTGAGCGACAAACTCCACTATGTCTTTCTCCATGCCATCCCATCAATACATTTCTTTAATATCATGATACATCTTTGTTGTGCCTGGATGAATAGAATAGCGAGAGTAATGAGCCTCTACCATAACCTGCTGATGCAGTCCTTATCACGCCCTAAACCATGGCCTGTACGTAACACGACACTCGGTGCCTTACTGCATGTGACGGAGCTAACCATGTGGATTGCTCAATCATCATAAGGCAAATAATGAGCGGAATATAACATGAAACATGATGTGACTTAATCGAACATCAGATGTCATAATATTTAATAAAGTACTTGTAAAAAACGTGAATGCGAAAATATCGTAAACAGAGCTAAAGATGGCTACACAACTCTGAGTATTGACATAACTGACTGACTAGTCTATGAAAACTCTATCATGAATCTGAACTATAAAACATACTTGTTAGGACAAGGCCCCTAGCATACCTTAACTTGCTAAACATGACATGAAAATATATAAGGATAACACCCTAAATGATATGAGGCTTACCAACAAGCTGATACGAGCAAATCCTACTAAGGAGATGCGTCTGTAGCGGGTCTGATATTTTTCGATTCGTATTTGCACTTGCCTCATTTAAAAGGAAAGTGTCCCAGGGAAGTACGGTTGTCAATCGTACCGGAAAAAAAAGGAAAAATACGACTCTACGGGATGGTGCTCTAAATGGACTTTATTTTTAAAGTCGCCACCTAATTTTTAGGAAATTAGGAAAAATCAATTCGAAAAGGGTTCATTTAAAACGGCTAAATTTTAAAAGAAACCTAATCTAACCAAAGTATGGGTAAGGGTTCTGGTGATCCCCCGGGGAAGGTGTTAGGCAACCCGGTATTAGAGATCCATAAAATACGGTTGACCTATGGGTTCTAATAGTATGCCTTTGTAGATATGAATTGTTTATAGTGAAATTTTTTTTGTCTTAGCTCATATTCCCACAACAAAAGAGTTTAGTCATTCATGCAAAATACGTCACGTTTGAAGAAACAAGAATGGTAAAGTTCTGCCCAAAATTGGGCATTTGGGTGTCGGACTAGAACACTTAGGCTAATACCCGAAGACCCTTAACCTAAGTAGGACTCTACGTAAGTCCACCCTAAATAGTTTTGAACAAATATTTTTTTAATATAGAAAATAGTTTTTTAGGAAAATAGTTTTGAGCAAACTATTATAGTCCGTCTATTAATCGTATTTCATATTATTTAGATTTTTTAATATTTTTAGTCCAATATTAACCCAAGGTCTTTTTGGGTCCGTTTGTCCAAATTGTCCATAGGTACGGTCCCAATTTGTCTCAATGTCCATAAATTGCCAAGTCCTTTTGTCCAAAATTTATATCTCTAAGTTTGACAAAATGTCCATTTTTGTCCACAAGTCCGTTTCTTTCTCAAAAATCGATTTTTTTCCTACCAATTATTATCAAAAATCATTTTTTGTTATTTGGAAATGATTTTTAGCAACTCTAAATTTGTGACAATTAGTAAAGGGTTCCAATAGGCACATAATGTCAAATAAATAATATCAAGTGAAGGGACTGGGCCTACCAAGCCCAACAGAAAAATAATGCAATTTAAACTTATTCCGCTCCAAATCCGCTCCAATGTTTAGCTCATCCATGGTTGAGGTCGACTCGATCTAATGGAGTTGGTGGGCCATGTTGGACCCACCAACGGATTGGCGGGTTTATAAGATAAAAGGTATACAATACCTTAGTGCTCAATCTTAGGGACATAAATTAAATTACATGGTCAAAAATTAAATTACAAAACAATTGGGCCAGGCCCATAATTACTAACTACCAAGGGAAGGGGACAATTATGCAAACAGGGACAAATTTTAAAATGAATCTCAGCTAAACCGATGCCCAGGCCCAAACCGTGAAGCAAACATGAATTTTTTCTAAGTGTAGGACAGTGATATTCAAGATATACTAGGTGATATACCTGTATATGGAGAGCAAAACCCCTTACGGGGGCATACCCCCACATACACTATATGTTGTCCAGATTTCTCTTTCAAAATAACTCATCAAAATTACCCAGAAACAACATCAAACTCCCAAAAAATAATCAGAACCCAGCAATGCAACAAACTAATAGGTAAGCAAGCTTACCTTCTCGAATGACATGTTTTAGGCAAGTAAATCAAGCAATATTTTAGTAAAACAAATACCAAAATATCTATAGTTTAAGCTAAGAAAATCAGCATCCAAAACTCAATACATCAAGCAGTTTTTGAGAGTCAAGAAGCTCATGATTAACCTTGTCTAAAATGAGGGCAACTCTTAGTCAAATAGAGATTTGAAAATTCCAGTTTGATGGATCAATACACATTTTTCATGAGCGTAGTTGCAAACAAGATTTTAAGTTTACCTTGGCTTAATTTGAAAGATTCAGAGATGACAAGCACACAAGCCTTTATAAGTTCAAACTAGAGATTCCAGCTTTTTTCAAAGTTCAAATATGCACAGTCTCTTATTGTAAACTCAAGTAAGTCAATTTTACCAGTTAATTCAGTTTTGGACTAATATTATGCAGGAAAATTAACAACAACCCTCAGTTATGATGAATGCCCTACCAGTATACAACAAAGAAAGGAACAGAGATATATTTGTGTTCTTGTAGGTTTTCCTTCAACATGATCATGTTTAGTTCAAATAGAGTCCTAGAAATGCATAAAATCACAAAGAGGCTCAAAACTAGTTGATCACACTAGGTAGAATGAGGCAGTGTCAAGCTAATTAACAAGACAAAGAAACAGTTTCTTATCTTCAAAATTCACAACTTACCTATTCAAAATCTCTAGTTCGAATACCAAGTCTTCATTCCTAGTTGTTTTGATCATAAAGCAGGTTTTAAAACTCAAATGAGGCAAAGGCATACAAGTAGAAGTAATGACAACCAACACATAAACAGTTTAAGTAACTCATATGCACAGAATTCCTTTTTTTTTTTCTTTTTCCTAAACCTCATGTTTGGCAAATAACAGGTTAAAATTTGAAGGACAAGTTCATTGAAATGCCAAACTGCAAACTGGAATGAATAGCAACATCCAAGAGCAAGTTCTAAACTAAAATGGATCATCATGACTCCATATAACACTTAAGCAAGCAGTTTGGTTCAACTAATGAGTTTCAAGGTAGATTTTCCACTTTAAATCACATAGTCACACAGTTCTTAAAAGAAACTAATGCCAATTTTCAGCAAATCTCAAAGGAAAGAAATTCAAGGGTGCATGATCCCTATTTTAAGTCATAGAAACAAACTAGGAGGTAAGCACACATAGGAGATTGTACCAAAATAGATTTGAAAAGTTAATATTTTTTGAATTATTTTGGGTAAAAAGCACACAGAACTGACTCTTAATAAAACTTCACACCTTTTGAAACCATTCTCTTATTTTTTTAAATTCAACTAGATAGATTCAGAGAAAAGGAAACAAATCATTTTTGAACAAGTGGTTAACTAAGCAGCTTTAAGGAAAGACTAAATCATGGAAATAAAACAGATTGTTCACTCAAATCACACATAGGAAAGAAAGTCATCTTTTGGAAATTCTGAGGATGTACAACAATTATGATACTCAACCTAATCTGTGTTACTTATTTTCTATAAACTAGTTCATTTTAACCCTTACATGACTTGAGTGGTTCAAAAACTGGAGTAAGTGTCAAAATCAAAGAACATTTTTACTCTGTTTTACTACTTCAAACCCAAAAATTTCAAATAGCACACATAAGCATATAAAGCTAAGTATTTTTTATAAAAAAACAGGTCTCAATGTACACATTAACTTTCATATTGATAACTTTTGATTTCAACATCTTCAAACTATATATTAGAGCATTTACTGAACCACTGTCAAGTTAACAAGTTATAAAACTCATTTAGTTTCTACTTTTCAAAATAGTGATGATACTTAAGCAACTTCCAGAGCTTTAAACTACAAATCCATTTCTAATGACTTAAGACCATCTTCACACAAAATGTACATACACCAATCATAAATCAAGTTATAGAAGACACTGAACAAATTTCAGGTCATATTTTAACAATCTAGACAGTAGAGGGATAACAAAACATGATCATCAAACCCAAAGCAAACTCAAAGTATCCAGTGTTATAGGGTGCAACTTTACCATAATCCATTAGATCTCTATATCCTAGTTTAAGTTCATTCATAGGTCATAAAGGCTCAGCTAATTACAAAAGATTGCCTCAGCATACAAGTAGTCTTATAGAGAACATTAAGAGAGAGCCTAAAGCTGCTATTCTCACTTCTTTACTTCAGGATTTGAACAAACAGATTCAATCACAAATACAGGATCAAAATAGAGTTCAACTAAGATGTAAGAGATAGTCAAATTAGAACTAGGAAATCCACAAGAATAGGAGGGAATATGAGACTATCCTTAGGAGTAAACATGAGTCAAGTGTGGTCAAAGCAAATCACAAGTGATGGAAAATTCATATGGAAACAGTTACAAGTCTCAAAGGAGGTTCATGCCACTGTCCTAGGTCACAAAGTAATTTGCTCAAGAGTATTACAGTCAACAGTGTATAAAGGATAGCATATGCAAGTTGCAGGACCAAACATAAGAAAATAAAGAAGGAAAGTCATGAACTATCACTATACTCAGTTTTAGAATCCTATTTTAAGGTTAAATTCTAATTTTCATTAGTTTCAACATGGTTTGGAAAGCAAAAAGGGTATTTAGAACTTATCTAATCAAAGCAAACTCAGCATAATATATCAATAGTGACTTAGACAAATGATTGGTACACACACAAGACCCAATAAGACTCAAATTATTCTGATGGATCAATTAGACAAGTCACAATCTTATCCAAGTTTAAAAAATGACAAAATGCATACCAAATAAGGCAAAACAGTCATAAAAACAAACAAGGATTGCTTTCTTATGATCTTAACATGTCACTAAAACCAAGTAAAGGAGAATCAGGGGCTAGGAAGTCATTCCTTAAAGATTTTGGAAAGAAAATAATCTCAAAAGACTGAAAACAAGTTCCAGTACACATAATACCAAGCAAAGCAGGGATTTAAATGTCTCCAAGTTCAAATAGGCAAAAATAAAGGTAGAAGCATCATATTCTGAAGTTTTAAAATCATTTTCTTAACCCAAATAATCCTAGAAGATCACTTAAAAATAACACACAAGGCAGACTCAAACAAAATCTCAGAGGTATGCATAAGCAAGTCACTTTTTCAAAAGAGAATGAAGTTTTAAGCTCATTTTTAAGGCCAGTTCCTATTTGGTGATCACGTAACCATTTCAAAAGTGTTTATATCACTTCAAGATATCACTTAGACTAAACTCAACTACTAATCAGCAAATACAAAACTGTTAAACTGCATTAAAACTGTTGTTATAACATGGTAGTCTAAAATTTAAAAGAGACAGTGAATAACAACTAGAAGCAGTATTTGTTTCTTCTTCACTTGTTATAGCCTTATTACCTAATGATTGACTCTTAAAATCCTTTTAAGCTACATTATACTTTCATTACAACATAGCAGCCTTAAAGTTTCAACAAAACAACAACCAAACAACCCTTACATTAGCATAAATAGTGCTATTTCAGGTATACAAGCTACATTCTAGAAGAATCACAACTTAAAACAACTCATGAACAAGATAATACATCAAATAGACTGAAATAGGGAAAATGCACTGGAATAGGATAGTACCTATTTTTAGGGCAACCAAAAGATCAAATAGGAGAAATTGGATCACAACTTCAACACCAACACCCAAGAATCTTTAAAAGCAGCCCTTGTTTTTGAATTTTTTCTAATATATTGTAGTATATTTTGAATAGTATATATAAAGTATATATTAGTATTGTTCTTCTTTTTATACTAGTGATATATTAGCAGGATGTTTTTTTGTATATAGGTGGTATATCTAGCAGTATATAAGGAATGAGAGATATAAATGATTCTTCAAAACTTAGGATTTTTCTGTCTAGCCAAAAAGGAAGCCCCCCTTTTTGAATGGCCATGTCTTTCTATTTATAGGAGTAGAAAAATAGGTTTTAGAGACAAACAATGGAAAGAACCAAATACACAACAGATTTTCCCACTCATTTGAAGTCTAATTCAAAAAAAAATAAAAAATTTCCAGTAACGACTCCACAAATTCCTCAACAAATTTGTACTAATTGTACTATTACCAATCAGAAAATAGCACATATCACACAATATAACAAATTAATATCCTAAAATCAAAATAAAAATCAAATGAATCAAGAAAATACTAGGATAGTGCACTTAGTCATCAATAGGACAAAAAACCAATACATCCAACGTATACATTGTACAAATAGGATAGAGAAATCCCAAAATAGTACCCGAATTGTGCAAGGTCTTTTGGGAAAATACCTTGGGTCCCCTATTTCCAGTCGTGGTGCACAAGTTGGCTAGGAACTCTTGGTTCCGCCCATGGCAACCATGTACTCAGAGAATCTAAGCAACATCCCAATTTAACGACTAAATTCGAGCCCAAATAGCATGAAATCACAAAATTAAACCTGGGATCGATGAGAAAACAAGACAAAGGGTAAAAACACTCAAAAATACAGTGAGAACTAGCCGTGAAACGGCGCAGATTTGATCGCTAAACAACCCTAAGGAAATCGCCATTTTCACCTTAGAAGGGGAAAAGAAAAGGTCGGGGCGGGAAATGAGGAAAATGGGGGTGAAAGTTTATTTTATTAAACTTTCACTCCCTTTAATAAAATCCCCCCCCCCCCCCCCCCTCCCCCTCAAAGTTTTAAAAATATTTAAATGGACCCTCCTTTCCCCAATTTAAAATTAATAAAGACTAAGTACATATATTACTATATAAAAATAATTATTTAGTCTTATTAAAATTTAAAACTCGCAAATTTAAATTATTAGCTTTAAAACAAGTCTAATATTGATATAGTTCCGGGGAATATTTAAAAATGTAAAAATGCGGTAAAAAAATGAACCGTAATTTATACGTCATCTTAATTAACAATTTTCTCTAGTTAGACAGACCAAGATACGTATTTTATTTTTGAATTATATTTATGAAAGTAAATAACTCGTAATTTTTTTGTGATTGTCAATTTTTACAGAATAATAAATTAAATGTCAATTTTTTTTTTTTTGCAGTTTTCTCGGGATTTTGAAATTTTGTGCATCCTTGCTCTGTCTTTGACTCGGGAATTTTAAAAATTAAAATACGCGTCCTATGAGGTGAAAATTAGGTATCAACAGCGTCGTCCTATAAATCCGTACCTGCATCGTGAAATGCAGGCACCTGAGCAATAACAAGTGGACATCAGCACATTAAATGTACCGGTATGTAAAGCAACTGAATGAAATAAGCATGGCACATGAAATAACATGATAAGAGCTGAAGCTAAAACTCAAACCTGGGCATGAACATGGACATGAATACATGCATATATATAACATGATTAAAAATATTTGAGGGAGAGCATTAGTATACCCGACATGTAACCATCACGTTAACACGTGGAGTCTGATCTCTGCCCGATCAGCTAAGCTGTCCTATACGTCGCCGAGGTACAAGACGTGAACATGGCATGAATGGATCCAAATCCCTCAATGGGGAAAAATATGAAGGTATTGTCCTAAACATGGGCGGAGCGATCCTTATCCTACATTGGCATACGTAGTTTCAAGTATAAAACCTTCTCTGTAATCTGCGCAACTCCCAAATTACATGAAAATGGATATAATTGGCTTAGTAGCCCATGAATTATATAACTTGGTTGTAAACATGATTCTTGCTTGTATTATAAAATGAAGATGATGTATATAATATAACTTATATGAAAACATGGAGACATGTAGGATTTTCCAGAAAGTAAGCATAATATTTCATAACTTGCATGTAAGAACTCATGGAATACAAAGTATGGGTTTTCATGGATTACAGACAGATTCTCAATAACGAAAAGGGACTATTAAGAATACAATAACGAAGTAATCATACAAATATAGTATATCATGGTACATGTAGTTAGGATTATCATGAACATGGCTAAAACCCTAGTTTGATATAATCTCATATTTTCATGGAAGAACATGGCGTGGGGAAGAACAAAGATGTTCTCACACGTAGATAGAAACTCCACATAGCTGGTAACGTTCCAATCTTGTAGTAATGATCTGGACTTGAAGAGGAACTCTTAATTGGGTCCTGAATCCCTTTAATTGGCTTTTCTTGAAATCCCTAGGTTTAGAACATTGAATATCTACTTAATAATCATGAATGTATGTTGGAATTGAATTGGAATGCATTGGAATAGGCTTACCTTAAAGTATTTTGAAGGTTGGGAGAGAAGAGCTCCGTCCTTAGGGCTTGAGAGACTTCTTTAGGGTTCTTTTCCTCAGAAAAATTAGTTTAAAACGAAGTGGGAATGAATATAACGAAGTTAGGCTTTTAAACAT
Source organism: Lycium barbarum (assembly GCF_019175385.1). Classification (NCBI taxonomy): domain Eukaryota; kingdom Viridiplantae; phylum Streptophyta; class Magnoliopsida; order Solanales; family Solanaceae; genus Lycium; species Lycium barbarum. Next base: position 100,146,397 of record NC_083343.1, on the reverse strand, counting down.
GTTCGATGTGGGGCCGCGCAGCTGGAGGCCCACTTCATGTAGATGATCATACAACGAAGGTAGTAACACAGCCTCTGGTGCGCGATCGAGCACCTAAAGGGCACTTCACGCAGACTGTGTATCGTCTAGTAAAACGGGCATAACTACTAGCACAGAGCTCCGTTTGCGCTCTATAATGTATGGTTGAAAAGGTATTTCAAAGATCTAAAACGTTCAGATTTTCTGTTTCCTCAAATTCCTATTGCAAAATCCCAAAAACTGGCCATAAGTACAGACTATCTCAGACTTAGACGAATTTAGAAGGCCTTAAGAACTTCACTTTTTGGTTTGACTTCAAAACAACTGTTTATCCTCTAAATTCATCCCAAATGGATTCATATAGCTAAAATTTCATCTTTATACTAGTTTCATACGTTCACACCTAAGTTGAATTTACGGGATGTTACATTACCCCCCCCCCCCCCCCCAGGATCATTCGTCCTTGAATGATGGGTCGTGCTTAAGAATGGGACTAGACATGGCCTGAATACATGAGTGTGAAGAAAACATGACATGAAACATGGGGACTGAGCTGGCATGACATGGTTACATGGAAACATGAATACTGAATACGTGACCGTGAGCGCGAAACATGAGACATGACATGGATATGGAGGTTAGTTACCTTGAGCATATTCTCTATCGGTTCCTCAAACAAGTACAGATACTTGGATTTCATATCTTCTTCGGCTTCCCATGTTGCCTCCTCAACTTTTTGACTTCTTCATAAAACTTTAACTGAGGCAACTTCCCTAGTTCTCATCTTGCAAACTTGACGATCAAGAATGGCTACGAGGATCTCCTCGTAGGTCAAACCATCCTTAACCATAATAGTATCAATAGGAACAACCAATAATGGGTTGCCCACACAGTTCCTCAATATGGATACATGAAACACTAGGTGTACAGCCGCCAAATCTTGTGGCTAATCAAGTTCATAAGCTCCTTGACTAACCCTCCGCAGGATTTTGTAAGGTCCAATATATCTGGGACTACGCTTCCCTTTCTTGTCAAAATCTCCTTACACCTTTCCTAGGTGAAATCTTTAAAACACCCATCATTAACTTGAAAGTCTAAGTCCCTTCTCCTCTCAATGGTACAGGAATTCTGGAGACTTTGAGCCGTTCTCAAATGCCCTTGGATTAACTTGACTTTTTCCGTAACCTGATAGACTAAATATGGCCCTAACAACTGAACCCCCTACTAGCTAACCAGAGCACAACACAAACTGCAAAGGGGATCATAACACGCATGGCATGGCATAACAGGGTATTATAACATGAACGTGGCTAACATGAATACTGGACTGACATGAATAGTTAATGATAATTTTCATGAATCTCGGTCTTACATGAACACATAGGTACTGAATACAAATATACATGGGTACTATACACGAGATTTGAGAAGAGTTCGTAGGCACGAATGACATTAGTACTGGAACACTAGCATAGACATGACATGATTGCATGGACGTGAGGAGTATGACATGGAACATGAATACTGACCGACGTGAATACATGAGTACTGAACTGACATAAGATTTGAATGCGTGAAAACATGGATATCATAACATGAAACCTCAACGTTGAAAAACAAAAATGTTATGTTACAGCAACAGATCTGTATGCTGAGCGGAGATAGGATCCGAACACTTAGAGGTTCGATTATAGATGTTCATATATCACTACGATTGGGCTTTGAACGTAAGCGCCACTAGGTGCGAATGAGATAGACTTGAGTCATATAACAGAAATATGATGCTAACATATAGCATAAGCTCTTTCGTGGGTATGATATGAATGTGTTGAATCTGCGCAGAATACCTTTGAGATGAGTACCATAGAGTACCTAAAAGGATCTCACTTTGAAATTGGAACATACCTTACTTCGAACACTACCTTGTTCTCTTTGAAACATAGATATTAATACCTTGGATCATCGTGATTATTATCATGTGAGGATCATGAATGACTGAGGGAAAATGAATTATAGGTACGAATCATATGGGACACTTCATTTTAAAAGCATATACATGACATGGTTACATCAAACAAGAATGACGTAACATGGAACATGCATACCTGAAAACATGACTATGGTATAAAGCGTGAATAAGTGGATAGAATGACTCGAGGCATAGAGGCATGAGCAACATGAGATTTACATGAGTACGTCGAAGATGCATACCAGGGCGGTTGGACATGACTTCATGATTTCATGCGAATTGAAGTAAGAATAAGGCATAAGTGTGACTTGCATGGAGTACAATTGTAGGCTCCACTCTTGGGTACTTTGAGACATAGGACCCGGATAAGGTATTACCTTTGAAACTTAGACGTACTTACAAAATGGGACATGGTTCAACATAGCTTACTTTTGTCACTATGAGTAGGCGCCCTCATTATAAAATAAGGTTCATGAAGGGAGGGATTATACGCATTAATAATTTGTTCCTTAAGTATCTAAGGCATGAGTAGAAATTCGCTTTGAATATAAACAAGGCATAGGTACTTAGTGAAAGAATAAGGAATCCTTTTATCATGATTGTAAAACATTAGCCAGAGGAATATAAGCACGAGTTACTTGGAATCGTGGGTAAGGCATCCAACTTGATCTACTTTCATCACTACCTTTGACATTTTCCTCTTCGTCAAGATATAGGTGCAGATTGCACCAGACATTTTGTCTTTAAACGTTCATATTACCCTCTCTCTGATCCTTACAAAATCATCATATAATCGGAAAGCACTTACAAGCTAGTACATGGACATGGGTATAAAAACATGATGAATACATGAGACCTTGATTAAAAAAAAATTTAGACATGAGCACAACTTGATATGCAAAACATGAAAGAACACTTCTTTTGCATAGACCACTATTGTGATAGACTCTTCATTCCTGAAACATATTCATGGAGTGTAAAAATGCTAACATGGGCATGATATAGTATGTAAATTATGATTAGAGTACTTCGGGGCATAAGTACCACCTAGTACATGAATTACTCCAGGATTGAGAATGTAACATTACCTCAAACTTTCTTTCTTGACGCTACTAATATAAGGAACACATGATATACCTTGGTACCTTGTCATACCATCTCCACCTTAGTTTAAAAGCTGACATTTTAAGCCTGAGGATTCCTTAAGTTTAGCAATAAGTCGCTATCTGATCATCATGTTGGTTCTGACTAACAAGTTTTCTTCTACCACTGACACTGTGATTCAAGTTTAACTTTAAATTATTGGGCTTTAACACGCACTTGGTGTACTCCAACTGTTACCTACTTACTAGCGTTAACCTAACCAAGGATACCAAATCGTACTTGTATCAGCCCTAATAGAATTGGTAATTCACTATATCTACTCACGACTTATTATTTTTTTTCTACTAACCACCTGCTAATCATCATGTTCTATTGTTCTGTTTTGAATAACTTTCATGAACAGGTTATTTATAATTTCCCTCATCCTCTGACCTATGCTGCGCTCACATACTATCTTTTCTGACTATTGTCATGAATCCATCTTAGGGCAATCACGTCTCTCTTAAATAAAAGATTGAAATACCTAACCCCAAACTTTTTATACACTTTAAAATCATGCCAAACTATACACATCTGGGGGTAAACACTAAATCACATGACTTGAGTAGGAACTGTCAGCTCTTCTTATCTCATAGTAATACCGACTTATTGCAATAAATTACTAACATAGTACTTTCTAGTTCTAGCATGATTAAACTGGAACCAACTGAAATCACCTCCTCCACAACATCAAACTTGTCTGACTCCTATTAATTTTTGCCATTGGGCCCTTTTCTGTCAAAACTATCACGAGCAGTTTATGCCTGTTCCAGCCAACTTCATAACCTAGTATTCCTTAGGGTCTTAAATCTGATCTATTATCCTCATACTTGTGGCTCCATCGCCAAAAATAAATGTCAACTTATTCCCTAAGTTATAGAACATACTTATATACTACCGTGTCGAAACCTATCCTTCAGAAGGTAATAACACTAGGTAAATTACTTCATACGTTATTTGGCGAGTCTTGGGTCTTGACCCGGACTTAAAACATAGGGAGATTTTGGTGTAGTAGTCATTACCTGCACTTTCTCTTGGTACCCATAGGCATCACTGTATACTCACATGTTACAAAAAAAATCCAAATACACTGAAAATTGAAGATCTAATAGCCAAGTAACTGAATATTGGCGTACTGAATAACCATAACCCTACTAACTGCAAGACTGTATAACTGATAACTGAGGTCAACTGATAACTATAAAAGATATACTGCCTTGGTCCTTTCCGATAATGGTTATGTTCTGGTCTATAATGACTATGAATTTTGTCCCACTCTCAATATCCTCTCAACTCTCATCTGTCACCAACATGCTCCACCCGATGGGTAATCATCCTCACTTGGACCTTTGATTTCCTGCTCATCGCTTGCGCATTTGATACGTTTCATATTCGATAGGAAGAGAATGTTACTGTTCTAAGCTTCGCGGCATGAGTTAGGAAAGTTCCTGAACGAATGGCTCTAATTGCATGATCTAGAGTATGAAAGAAGTGAGACAATCCTAAATGTTATGGTATTTAACCAGTTATATGCTTGGCCGGAACACACATATAAAGGAAACTCCACTGGATACGGTTTCGGATACTCCCTAAGACACTTGAACACAGGATCTGATACCAAGCTTTGTCATGTCCTGAACTATAGCCTGGACGTAACACGACACTCGGTGCCTTACTGCATGTGATCGGGCGAACCACATGTCTTGCTGAATCATCATGAGGCATAACATGTGCGGAATATAACATGAAACATGATGAGCCTTAATAGAACATGAGACATGATAATATTTAATAAAGTACTTGTATAAAATGTGAATACGAAAATATCATAAATAAAGCCAAAGATGGATACGCAACTCTGAGTATTCACAAAACTGACTGACTAGTCTATGAAACCTCTATCATGAATCTGAACTATAAAACATACTTGCTGGGAAAAGTCCCTAGCAAACATTAACTTGTTAAACATGACATGAAAATAAATAAGTATAACACCCTGAATGAGATGGGGCTCACCAACAAGATGGTATGAGCAAATCCTACTAAGCAGATGCGTCGTCCTATAAATCCGAACTTGCATCGTGAAATGCAGGCCCCTGGCAATAAAAAGGGGACATCAACACATTGAATGTACTGGTAGGTAAAGCAACTTAATGAAATAAGCATGGCACATGAAATAACATGATAAGAGCAGAAGCTGAAACTCAAACCGGGTCATGAACAGATGAATACATACATATATATAACATAACTAAAATATTTGAGGAAGAGCATTAGTATAACTGACATGTAACCACCATGTTAACACGTGGTGTCTGATCTCTGCCCAATCAGCTAGGTCGTCATGTACCTTGCCGAGGTACAAGACGTGAACATGGTATTAATGGATCCAAATCCCACAATGAGGAAAATTATGAAGGTATTGTCCTAAACATGGGCGGAACGATCCTTATCCTACATTGGCATACGTAGTTTCAGGTATAAAACCTTCTTTGTAATCTGCGCAACTCCCAAATTACATGAACATGGATATAATTGGGTTAGTAGCCAATAAAATATATAACTTACTTGCAAACATGATTCTTGCTTGTATTAAAACATGAAGGTGATATATCTAATATAACTTGTATGAAAACATGGAGACATATGGGATTTTCATGAAAATAAGAATAATATTTCATAACTTGCACGTAAGAACCCATGGAATACAAAGTATGGGTTTTCATGGATTACAGATAGATTCTCAATAACGAAAAGGGACAATTAAGAACACAATAATGATGTAATCATACAAGCATAGTATATCATGGTACATGTACTCAGGGTTATCATAAAGATGGCTAAAATCCTAGTTTGATATAATCTCATACTTTTATGGAAGAACGTGGCATTGGGAAGAACAAAGATGTTCCCACACATCGATAGAAACTCTACATACCTAGTAATGCTCCAATCTTATAGTAAAGTTCTGGACTTGAAGAGGAACTCCTAAAGCCATAGTCTTGAATCCCTCTAATTGGCTTTTCATGAAAACCCTAGGTTAAGAACGTTAAATTTCTACTTAGTAATCATGAACGTATGTTGGAATTTACTTGGAATGCATTGGAATAGTCTTACCTTAAAGTATCTTGAAGGTTGGGAGAGAAGAGCTTCGTCCTTAGGGATTGAGAGACTTCTTTAGGATTCAATTCCTCAGAAAAATTAGTTTAAAATGAAGTGGAATAAATATAACGAAGTTAGGATTTTAAAACACCGTGTTCGATTCCCGGCCGCGCAGCTGGAGGCCCGTTTTGCATAGATGATCATGCAGCGAAGGCAGTAACACTTCCTCTGGTGCGCGATCGCGCACCTAAATGGCACTTCGAGCATCACTTCGCGCAGACTGTGTAGCGTCCAGTAAAATGGGAATAACTTCTATAACAAGGCGTTTTTTGAGCTATATAATATATGGTTGCAAAGGTATTTCAAAGATCTACAGCTTTCTTGTTTTGAGTTTCCTCAAATTACTATTTCAAGTACCTAAAAATTGGCCATAAGTACAGACTGTATTAGACTTAGATGGATTTTGGTTGTTTTACTTCAAAACAACTTTTTATCACCCGAATGGATTCATATAGCTAAAATATCATCTTTATACTAGTTTTATACATTCACACCTAAGTCGAATTTATGGGATGTTATAGTTCTCCAATATTAGGAATACGCAATCTACCTCGATATCTGAGAACTCCATCTCCTGTAATCGCAAAGGGTGTCTTCTCTTTCTGAGAAGCTGTATCTCGATAATGGACTAAAATAGGATCCTCATACTGATGCTCTTTTACCTCTGTCACCAAAGATGGTATCGCTGTATCCTGGACTGTAACTCCTGCATTGTCTGAGTCTAGTACCCGGACTCCAAGACTAGCCAACTGATGAACTTAGGAAGCCATCTCTCTTTTCCCTGGCTGCAAGTATGACAAACTACCCATAGACTTACGGAAGAGAGCGTCGGCTACCACATTTGCCTTCCCACGATGGTACAGAATATCAATATCCTAGTCTTTCAATAGATCTAACCATCATCCCTGGTGCAAGTTCAACTCCTTCCGCTTAAAGATATACTGGAGACTCTTATGATCGGTATATATATCAACATGAACATCGTATAGATAATGCCTCCACATCTTCAGGGCATGAATTACCGCAGCTAACTCAAGATCATGAGTCGGGTAATTCTTCTCTTGCTTCCTCCATTGCCTAGAAGCATAGGCAACAACCTTACCGTGTTGCATCAACACACAGCCCAACCCAACACCTGAAGCGTCACAATAAATCACATAGCCATTTGTTCCCTTTGAAAGAGTTAGAACGGGTACTAAAGTTAACTTATCCTTCCGTGTTTGGAAACTCTGCTCACAAGAGTCTGTCTACTGAAACTTAGCTGAGTTCTGTGTTAACTTTGTCCATGGAGCTAAAAGAGAAGAAATCCCTTTACGAACCTGTCAGACCTAAAGAACTACGTACCTCCGTCGGTGTCGTGGGTCTTGGACAAGTCTTCACTGCTTCAATCTTCTGAGTATCAACTCTAATTCCTTCATATGAAATAATATTACCAAGAAAATCCACAGAGTTCAACTAGAACTCACATTTAGAGGATTTCGCATACAATTCTCTATCTCGAAGAACTCTAAGCACCACACGTAAGTGATTTGCATGCTCAGCCTCTGATGGTCAGTAAACAAGAATATCATCTGTAAATACGATCACAAACAGATCTAGAAAAGGTCTGAACAGACGGTTCATCAAATTCATGAATACAACTGGAGTACTAGTCAATGGAATGACATAACACGGAACTCATAATGTCTGTACCTAGTCCTTAATACTATTTTCAAAATATCTTTCTCCTTCACCCTAACCTGATGGTATCCCGACCTCAAATCTATCTTTGAAAAGCATTTGGCACCCTATGATTGATGAAATAAATCATAGATCCTCGGCAGTGGATACTTATTCTTTATCGTTACTTTATTTAATTGTCGATAGTCAATACACATCTGCAAGGAACCATCTTTCTTTCTTACGAATAATACTGGCGCTCTCCACGACGATGTACTAGGACTAATAAAGCCCTTCTCAAGAAAATCCCTTAACTATTCCATCAATTTCTTCAGCTCTGCGAGTGCCATTCTATAAGGAAGAATGAATATCGGCTGAGTATCTGGTAATAAGTCAATAGCAAAATCAATCTCCCGCTCTAGCAAGAGTCCTTGAAGCTCATATTAGAATACATCTGGAAATTCGTTAACCACGAGAATAGACTGTAGGGTCAGTGACTCTTCTTTCACATCCTGAACCCGAACCAAGTGATAAATATAACCCTTTCTGATCATCTTTCTTGCCTTGAGATAGGAAATAAACCTACCTTTCAGTGATGGGGCATTACCTTTCGACTCTAAGGGTGGCTCTCCTAGAAAATGAAATAAAATCGAACTATCTTCGTTCTAAAATAAACGTTAGCATAACAAGAAGCCAACCAATCCATACCTATAATGATATCAAATTCAACCATATCTAACTCACTCAAATCCGCTATAGTATGGCCATTACAGACTACAACTACACAACCCTTATATACCCATCTAGCTATCACAGTCTCCGACTGGTGTAGACACCTCAAAAGGCTTAATTGACTCCGGCTCTATCCCAAACTTACCAACAATAAAAAAAATAACATACAATAAGGTGTATCCGGGATCAATCAATGCATACACGTCATAAGAGGAGACTGACAATATACCTATAACCACATGAGGAGACGACTCGTGATCCTGTCAACCAGTTAGTGCATAGATGCGTTTCTGAGGACCGCTCGTGCTAGACGCTTTACCTCCTCGTCTACCACGACTTGCTGGTGCATGTGAACCCTGCCCTGGAGGGCGTACATATGAAGAAGAACCAGCTACAGATCTTACTGGCAGAACAGTACTAATAATCGAACAATCCCGCATAATATGGCCAGGATAGCCACAAGTATAACACACATCAGAATCCAAACGTGACTAACCAGCATGCAACTTACCACACCGAGTACAGTTGGTAATGGTGGCTTTATCTGACAAAAATCCCACCTGTACTGTGAACCGGGACCCCTTGAACTCTAACGAGGTCCTGAATAAGTAAATCGATCAAACCTCCTGCCTGAGAATTGAGGAGGCGCACCGGCCGCTTGTTGGACTGGATATCTAAAATACTATTGCCTCTGACCTCCTCTGAACTCACTAGCAATATCGAAAAATCTGGCCCTCTTACCATGGCCCCGGTCATGGTCACGCTCCATCTTCCGCTGTCACTTACACTGACCCGGTGCGTCTGGCCGAGGAACGTGGGGCACTGGAGCTGGTGTTGGAGCAGCTGTAGCTTTCTTCGGAGGCATCACTGAAATCATAACACATTTGTAAGAAACAAGTCCTTATGACACAGCTCTACCGCACGATCTAGTATAAGATAGAACGACAACATCGTGAAAGTCCTGCAGCCTCCTTTCTAAAAGTGTGGTGCACAACACACCCATAAATAAGACTCTACCGGAACAGTCTATAGACAACCCTAGGACAAAACTGCTCTGATACCACTTTTGTCACGACCCAAGCCGATGGGCCATGTGGAGTGGCTGAGCTATATTTATCAGACACTCCTAAGCATGCATTCGTATCATAGACATAAATAAAGGTAGGCCATATAGATCTACAGATAGCATTCTACTATCTTATATGGAAAGTAACCGAATGGAAGCAACGCTTATAAAAATCAACTGAATATAAACATGCTGAGATCAAAGTGTGAGCCGACAAAGCTACTATGGACAACCATATGACAAAATGGAAGCCAACAAGACTACATAATATCCCAGCTACATACAACTATCTACAGACCTCTATGAGTGTGCATCACTACAAAAAGGATGGGAAAGGGCCCTGTCATACCCCTATGTACACAAAAATATCGTACCAACAATAAGACAACAACTCCGGATTAAGTGGAGCGCACCAATAACTACTAAGTGGAGATCCTACTAAGCGGGACTGTCAGCCTGTCTACTTGAACCTATAGGAATGAACGCAGCCCCCCCCCCCCCCCCCCCCCCCCCCAAGCAAGCAATAGGAGAGTCAGTACGAATAATGTACCGAGTATGTAAGGCATGAAAACAGTATATATGAGGCATAAAGGAAACATGAGACATAAGAATCAACATGTAAGACTGAAAATCTCTATAAGTCATGAAATACATAATGTTATGCATATGCGTATGTAATTTGTATATCTCTGTATACCCCTGAGAATCATGAAATATATAAGTATCATGCTTATGCATATGAAACATGAGGTCATATGTAAATATATGCACATATTATCATCAAGCCCCGAAGGCATCCCATCGTATAATATCATATCATAGCGGCCCCTCTATGGGCATCATCATCATCATCATATACCAGCAGATCAGGTGGTGATGTGTATATAACTCCAATCTCTTTCCCCATACCCTATATACATATAAATACGTGCATATAATGCCTTCTGGACATGGATGAATGTGCATATATATAAATGTATGCAGTGCATAAGTAAGATAATAGAACTCTCGGAGTGACATAAAGTCGTGCTACCTCCGATAAACATATTGGAGTTAATATCATCAATATACGTAATCTCAAGACCCATGAACAAAAGGAATAATCATAAAAGGGATACAGGAACATCAAATATTAAAGTAATCCTAATGATGTAAGAGTAGAGTGATATGGAAGTTCGTTCATTCGTTCTTTCGTTGATATCATAAGGATCATGCCAAAATGAAAGAAATGATAACCTTAACATACCTCGCAGTCTACCTATACGTCCAACGTCTACTTCCTGAGCTTGTAACTCTACAATCAAGGAAACATACACCGTAATCAGACCATATTCAACTCTTACAATGTAGGTAACTTAACGAAATTCGGGCAACATTTCCTTTATATTTCTTACTCCAATCCAACTCCAAAACAGCCCACAAACATACACAACATCATCAACATCAACAACAACAATATATAATCGTATAAACAGGTAAAAATCCCTTCAAAACCCCATCCAAAATCAGTCTACAAGGCAACCACTTCAATAACTCACTTTATGCCTTACAAAACATATTTTCTTCACCTTAAAAACAACAAATCCTTCCATACATGACTTATTAACAATGTTAAGGTTGTGTTCTTACCTTGAACACTCAGTATTACCAAGAAAAATCCTCATCTTTGACCTCAAACACACAGCCACGCACCAAGCAATACTATTACTATGTTTTCCTTACTAGTTCCTTGATTCCAAGATGGAAATCCTAATTGATTTGATGTAATTGAGTTTACAAGGTGTAGAGAGGATCTGGAGAGGTCACTGGATCAGTTGGGTGTGGAAATGAATGAAAAATAACGTGGATATACATATATATACAAGCAAACAGGTCAACCACAGCCTATGTGGGTCTCAGCAAGGCTGACTGCGCAGTCTTGCAAAAATCAGAATATCTTTATATTCTGATGCTGTATGGATGAACGGTTTAATGTGTTGGAAACTAAACTTATAGACCTTCAATTTGATAGGTCGATCACCCCATAACTCCAAGTATATTGGGAGAAAAGCTCAGTAACATTAGACTCAACTATCAGTAAAATTTATGAACGTGACTTGCACTACCTTTTGCCGACTTTTATTTTACAACTTGCTTGACTTCAAAACTTAAGACACGAATATTATATGATTCAATTACCTTAAAACACGACCTCCTAAAAACATTAAGAACTCCAAGTTTAACCCCTAAAGTACTGGTTATAACGCTGATTTGCTTAACCCTATAATCTCATGGCACATGCTTAACAATTGTTAAAAGTCTTTGTTAACCCTATTGGGGTTCCATGGTCTCTCTGGACTTATGTTAGTTTACTTATTACACAAATACCACAAAACTTTATGAGGTGAAACAAGGACAACTAACATATGATGAATCGCAACGTACAAAACTACGAGGTGTAATATCCTTCTCTCCTTAGAAACATTCATCCTTGAATGTTTAGCTTATAAGAGTCTTTAAAAATTTTGACAGAGTCTCATCTATAACCATACCACTACCAACCTGTCACACAGCAGCCCAACAACACGATGCTACACAGGGCTATATCAAACAATAGTAACCATAGCCCGACACGAGCAAAATAAACAACTGTAAGTACATCATATACCTGACGCCTGGTTCTCCTCGGGAAGTGGAAACAAGTGTGGGTATCTGGAGCTCATATCATCCTCAGCTTCCCAACTCATCTCCTCAACATTCTTGTTTCTCCATAGTACCTTAATTGAAGCTACATCCTTAGTTCGCAATCGTCGAACCTGTCTATATAATATGGCCACTGGGGTTTTCACCTATGATAACTACTCAGTAACCTAAACATCATCTACTAGCACAACTCTCGAGGTATCTCCGATGCACTTACGAAGCATAGATACATAGAAGACTGGGTGTACGGACTCTAAATCAGAAGGTAACTCTAGCTTATATGCTACCTTGCCCACATTGCGAGCAACTCTATATGGTCAAATGTATAAAGGATGGAGCTTACTTTTTTTACCAAATCTCATAACTCCATTCATTTGTGATACCTTAAGGAAAACCCAATCATATACCTAGAACTCTAAATTGCATAGTCGATTATCCACATGGGACTTCTGACGGCTCTAAGCTGCTAATAATTTTTCCTGAATTAGTTTAACCTTCTCAACTGCTTTCTATTAGATCTGGACCCACTAACTTGTTTTCTCCAACATCAAACCACCCAATAGGTGACCTACATTTTCGTCCATATAGAGCCTCGTAAGGAGCCATCTGAATGATGGAATGATAACTATTATTATATACAAACTCAATAAGTGGTAGATGATCATCCCAGCTACCCTTGAAATAAATCACACAAGCTCGTAATATGTCCTTAAGTGTCTGAATGGTACGCTCAGCCTGTCCGTCTTTCTGGGGATGAAATGTTGTACTGAGACTCACCTGAGTACCCATTCCTTTGTGGAAAGATCTCCAGAAGTTAGCTATGAACTGCACATCTCTATCTAAAATATTAGACATAGGAACACCATGCAGTCGTATATTCTCCTTAATATAGAGCTTCGCATAATCTTCTGCCGACTAAGTAGTTCTAATAGGTAGAAAATAGGCTGATTTTGTAAGTCTGTCAATAATCACCTATATTGAATCATACTTACGCTAAGTACGAGGTAAGCCTGTAAAGAAGTCCATATTAATTGCTTCCTATTTCTAAGTCAGAATCTTGATGGCCTGCAGTAAACCACTAGGTTTCTAGTGCTCTATCTTAACCTGTTGGCAATTTAGACATTGAGCGACAAACTCCGCTATGTCTTTCTTCATGCCATCCCACCAATACATTTCTTTGACATTGTGATACATCTTTGTTGTGCCAGGATGAATAGAATAGCTAGAGTAATGAGCCTCTTCCATAACCAACTGATGAAGTTCTGCAATATTAGGAATGCATAATCTACCTCGATATCTGAGAACTCCATCTCCTGTAATATCAAAGGGTGTCTCTTTCTAAGGAGTTGTATCTCGATAATTTACTAAAATAGGATTCTCACACTGACGCTCCTTTACCTCAGCTACCAAGATGACATCGCTGTATCCTGGACAATAACTCCTACATCATCTGAGTTTGGTAACCAGACTCCAAGACTAGCCAACTAATGACTTCGTGAGCCATCTTTCTTTTCCCTGGCTGCAAGTATGACAAACTACCTATAGACTTACAGTAGAGAGCGTCGGCTACCACATTTGCCTTCCCAGGATGGTACAGAATATCAACATCATAGTCTTTCAATAGCTGTAACCATCGTCTCCGGCACAAGTTCAACTCCTTCTGCTTAAAGATATACTGGACGATCTTATGATCGATACATATATCAACACGAACACCATATAGATAAGGCCTCCATATCTTCAGGGCATGAATTACCGTAGCTAACTTAAGATCATAGGTTTGGTAATTTTTCTCGCGCTTCCTCCATTGCCTAAAAGCATAGGCAACAACCTTATTGTACTGCATCAACACATAGCCCGACCCAACACCTGAAGTGTCATAATAAATCACATATCCATCTGTTCCCTCTAGAAGAGTTAGAACGGGTGCTGAAGTTAACTTATCCTTCAGTGTTTGAAAACTCCGCTCACAAGCTTCTATCTACTGCAACTTAGCTGACTTCTGGGTCAACTTTGTCAATGGAGCTGAAAGAGAAGAAAATCCATCTACGAACCTCCTGTAGTAACCTTCCAGACCAAAAAAACTACGTACCTCTGTTGGTGTCATGGGTCTTGGCTAAGTCTTCACAGCTTGAATCCTATAAGTATCAAATCTAATTCCTTCATCTGACATAATATGATAAAAAAAGCCATAGAGTTCAACCATAACTCACATTTAAATAATTTTCATACAACTCTCGATCCCGAAGAACTCTAAGTGATTTGCATGCTCAGCTTCTGATGGTGAGTAAACCAGAATATCATTTATAAATACGATCACAAATAGATCTAAAAAAGGTTTGAGCACATGGTTCATCAAATCCATGAATACAACTAGAGAATTAGTCAACCCGAATGACATAACACGAAACTCATAATGTCTATATCTAGTCCTGAATTCCGTCTTTGGAATATCTTTCTCCTTCACCCTAACATGATGGTATCTTGATCTCAAATCTATCTTTGAAAATCATTTGGCACCCTATAATTGATCAAATAAATCATCGATCCTCGGCAGTGGATACTTATTCTTTATCGTTACCTTATTTAATTACCGATAGTTAATACACATCCACATGGGACCATCTTTGTTTCTCATGAATAATACTAGCGCTCCCCATGGAGATGTGCTAGGCCTAATAAAGCCCTTATCAAGCAAATTCCTTGACTGTTCCTTCAATTCCTGCAACTCTGAAGGTACCATTCTACAAGGGGGAATGGATATCGGCTGAGTATCTAGTAATAAGTAAATAGAAAAATCAATCTCCCGCTCTAGCGGCAGGCCTGGAAGATCATCTGGGAATACATCTGTAAATTCGTTAACCACGGGAACAGACTGAAGGGTCAGTGAGTCCGCTTTCATATCCTGAACTCGATCAAGTGATAAATATAACCCTTTCTGATTCTCTTTCTTGCCTTGAGATAGGAAATAAACCTACCTCTCGGCGATGAGGCATTACCTTTCCACTCTATGGCTAGCTCTCCTAAAACCTGAAATCGAACCATCTTTATTCTACAATCAACGTTAGCATAACAAGAAGCTAACCAATCCATACCCAAAATGATATTAAAGTCTACCATATCTAACTCAATCAAATCCGCTATAGTATGGAAATTATAGACTACGATTACACAACCTTTATATACTCGTCTAGCTATCACTGGGTCTCCAACTGGTGTAGACACCTCAAAAGACTTAACTAACTCAGGCTCTATCCCAAACTTACCAGCAATAAATGGAGTAACATACGATAAGGTATATCTGGGATCAATCAACGCATACACGTCATAAGAGGAAACTGATAATATACCAGTAACAACATCAGGAGACGACTCGTAATCCTATCGACCAGCTAGTGCATAGATGTAGTTCTGAGGACCGCTCGAGCTAGAAGCTCTACCTCTATCTCTACCACAACCTGCTGCTGCATGTGAACCCTGCCCTGGAGAGTGACAGATGAAGAAGAACCAGCTACAGATTTAGCTGGCTGAACTGTCACGACCCAACTAGGGGCCGCGACAAGCACCCGGTACTAGCCCACCCAGGCACCCCTTGACTTATACTTGCACTAACATCTAGGTGGGACACATAATTAAACATGTAATTCTATTCATCCATCAAGCTAGTCCCATTGGACTTCAACATCTTTATATCATCATTAGTGACTATGCCATGTCAATATACATAAGCCTGCACGGCTGACAAAATGATATACAAAATATTGGCCGACAAGGCCAGACATACCCAACCATATATACATGTCTACGAGCCTCTAAAGAGAGTATAACATATCACATAAGCGGGACAGGACCCCGCTATGCCCATAATTATGTACACAAAAGAATAAGTACCCAAAAGCTATGGCTCCGAATGAGATGGAGCTCTGTTATGTAATCTCTGAGAACGTGGCTATGGATCAAGTCTGTCTCCCTGTGCACCTGCGGGCATGACGCAGCATTCACAAACAAAAAGGACGTCATTACGAAGAATGTACTGAGTATGTAAAGCATGATCAATATCATTATAGAAGCAATATAAGCAACATGTGAGATAGCATAGGATGGGAGATAGGAACATCACTGTCATAAGCACTTACATTCCTTACATAGGAACTTTTCACTTCTAATGAGTACTCGTGTACATACATCCATATCCGTACCCATAATCATATCCGTATCCATTTATGTATCTTCATTCACATTCGTATCATGTACATATTCTTATTCGTGATCGTACAGTATTCGTATTTATTCTCATATCCATATCATACACATCATTATATCATATTGGTACGCTCAAATTACACCTATTAATGGTGTAAAGCGGACGTTGTCAATTATAGTAACCCAAAAAGGTTGGGGTCGAATCCCACAGGGAATATGGAGAGAAAAGAGTACTAATCGTATGCTATACTAGTCTTTAAAGGCTTTAATCCTATTCCGGATAGTTTGAATTGGTTGTTGAATAATGTAATTGAATACTTTGATTTGAAATATAATTAATGCGAAAGAGAGACTAAGGTTGTGTTCCCCAACTTGATAAGATATTATGCTTCAGGTTTCAATGTGATATATTTCTAATGGTTGTTCTATGAATATGCACTTGATCTCTTAAGGACTTCCTAATGTTTCCCAACAGTTAAGCAGTATTTCCTCTTTATGATTCTTCCGAATATAAAAGAGTTGCAATCGAAGAGCGACCAAAAATACCAATTTAGACTTGTTCTTATTCCTAAGTTTGTCTATTAAACGAGGGTTAACGCCTCGAGTCATTGTTATTCAATCTCACCAATATTAACTCTCTTTTCCAAGAAAAGTTAATATAATGGCTTCGGCTAATGCTTGCAATCATTACCCAATGCTAACGCACAAAGATAGAATAAATAATAACAACCATTATGCATATATCAATATTAGAAACCCATTCACATAATATCCATCATGGGATCCACAACCTTAGCTTTAAAATTAGGTACTCATAGTTTTGGCTAACAAAGAAAGCTTACAAGTTAACATAATATACTTACAATGGAAATACAAGATGGAATGAGAGTGAAGTTGTTGCTTTAAATGCTCCAACCACTTCTAATATTTAAGACCTAGAGTTTATGCTCCCAAAGGAAATATGAATAATGAAATAAAAACCCTACTTTAAGTATTTATATGGACAAAAATCGCGCCAAGTTTCTGGACAAAAACACCCTTACGCGGCGTCGTTACGGACCGTAACCCAGGTTACGGTCCGTCCTTCAGTTCGTCATTTGTCAGCTTGATGTTATGGCCACCATGTGACGGACCGTAACCTGTGTTACAGACCGTCCTTCTGAGGCGTAACTTGTGACTTTACCTGGCAACTCTTTGGAAATTTGGCTGATGTTACGGTGATATGTTACGAACCGTAACACTACATCGTAACACTGATGGTTTAAATGAAAACTTTCTGGAAATTTAGGCCCTGTTACGGTTCAATGGTACGAACCGTCACATGAGTTACGAACCCCATTACGGTCCGTAACATGAGTTACGCACCCCGTTACGGTCCGTAACATGAGTTACGGACCGTCATTTAGCTCCAATTCGTTCGTTTTTCAGCATTTCATCTCATTTCCAATCCTTAGTTTACCAACCCTATAAAACACAAAAATAACATAAGAAACAATGTAAAAACACTTAAAAACAAGCAACACTTCTAGTTACAAAGGCATAAAATGTGCCGAAATTCACGGCATATCAACACCCGAACTTAAGCTTTTGCTTGTCCTCAAGCAACTACAACAATACTCACTACTAACACACGACATCTTAGCAAAATAAGAATGACTACGGTGGTTTTGGCATGTGTTTCTAGCACGGACTCTTCAATCCAAGAAAAATATTAAGGCTCTTATCCATCTCCTATTTGTGACACAAGACGCACATTTCAAAAAAAGTTCAATCATAGTACGGGGGTCTCTATGCACATGAATTTCAACTTCCGGAAAGCAGTTACTTTGAAACCTACAATCCTTACGCCCTCACATACACCAAAGAATGTCCCAACACACATTTACAGCATAAATGGGACAGAAGACTAAAGAGACAGAAGAACACTCACACTCACAAAGAAATTTGCATACCATAGGCTTGCCTTTATTTTCCATGCCTTCAACTTTGAACAATTTGATTGTGATCACATTAGGACTTTTCGGGCTTGTAACATTGGCTTAGGGACGGGTAGGATGAATATTTGGATATCGGTGACTCACCCTCCTCGACACTTCTTTTTGACTTCATTCACCATTCTTCCTATTATTTCTGACCCTCCATCTTCAGCGTGGATTTATTTAGAACTTATATATCTATATATATATATATATATATATATATATATATATATATATCCACGTAGAATCATGCCCCTTAATATTCGCGATCACCCCCAACAGGCCTTTGGCCTCATTTTCCGCATCCTTTACTTATCACCCCCAACTTAGGCTTTTAGCCTCATTTGCCATTCTTCAGTGTCAAGGAGGGACTTGTTGCCAAATGGGTTTATTCACAGCAGGGAAAGAGGTTAGTTCACGGTTAATCGAAGAAAAAGTCTATAGGCTCAAAATGGGAGACTAGGGATCATTTTCTGTACGGGCTAGGCTCATTTAAGATAAACAGGCTTTGGGATTAATACAAAGAAAGCCTAAGATCACTTCACAATCAAACTCTCCTTAGAATTCACGCAAGACCAACCGGGCAAGTTCTAAATTACAAGCATCATATACAAATAGAAACTAAGAACTCACAACACAATGGCATAAGGATTGTTTAAATACTCTGACTTCATTTCCGTTTGAAGATTTCACATGCATGAACACCCTTTCTTTGCAATGTCATTAAAAGAACCATACATGTCAATATCAACAACTCATTCTTGATGTACATCACAAATTATTTTTCGGAGGGATATCATTGAACTGTAAAAACCACTTTTATCTATGCTAGAAACACGGACCACTACCACTTAAGTCATCATTACTTTACTTCTATATTAAACATCCTAAACATGCCAGGTTCAACATACACATAGCATTCTTTGGGAATAGAACACATAGCAAAGACTAGTTGAAGAAGGTCCTAACACATACTTAATAATAAAAACAATACCAACAAAAACACAAACAATAACAATTGTCCTAAACACATGCTTACTATCACAATTTGGGATAAAATACCCACCAAAAACAAAATCAATAAAAACAATATCCAGTATACCAAAACAGCAATCCCAACAAACAACAGCAATTCCCCACACCCCCAACTTAAAATCATGCATTGCCCTCAAGGCATCAATATAATGCATCGAAAGAACGGAGGGCCTCCCTGGAACGCACTAGGCGCTCGGATCTGCAGCAGCATCATGAGGTGGAGCAGTGGTGATGTCAGGCTGGTCAACACTGGAAGTCCCACTCACAGTGGGTGGGGGAGAAGTATGGTGAGCCGGCACAATGGGATGGGTTGAGCTAGAAGTAGCTCCTGCGGTGTCAGAACTCAGCTGGGACTCTTGGCGAATCTTCTTCAAAGTACGCCGCTCCTCCTCCTCATTCTGTGGGTGCAAATCAGCAAATGGATCAAGACTCTGGAGAATGGGCCCGAGGTTTTCATCATCTGGCGAGGCTCTCCTGCTCTTCCCTTTGGTCAAAGAGGGGGTATCCTCTTCCAACTCCTCGTCGTGCTCCTCCTCAATCGTGTCCTCGATCTGATAATCCCCAAGTAGACTCTGAACCGGCTGGTAGAAGCTCTGTACCAACTCTGTGTGTACTTTCGGAAGCTGGTCAGTCACAACAGCCACATCCTGTGCCTTCAATTTCTGCACATCATCCTTGACAGATCGCAACTCACTCCGAATAGCGCCCAACTCCATAGCAGGGTGTGTCCTAGTCAGCTCAGTCATTCTGTTCTCAATACCATCTATCCGAGAGTGGATCTGTAGGTGGTCATTAGCCATCTTTTCTTTTATTGGCCGCAACGCTGCATCAATAGCTCTTTTCGTGTATAATTTCAGCTCAGTCATGAGCTGCTTGACCTGCCTATCTGTTCGATCTGCTTGCAGGACCACTGCCCCAAAATTCTCCCGATTGAACATCATTTTTCTCGCAAGCTCGAGTGGGACTCCCGGTGTTGGCTGAGTTGGTGCTGGGCTTGCTCCAGTGGAAGAGGTAGGACCACCCGAAGTAGGTGCGGCTGGAGCTGGCATGGGCTGTGTAGCGTAAGCAGCCGGTGGAGCCTCAGAATCTGTGGGCTGACCCACAGCCGCTTCCTCAGCACCCATGATAGCCAAGGGTATAACATCTGATCCCGTTGGCCCCTCGGGCACATCAGAAGACGATGCAGATGGCATTGAACCCTGGCTCAACACATCATCCCTCCCCTTTGTGATGTCATAAATACTCCTGGCGATCACACTGTGATCGATAGGGGGGAGGGGTTCTGGTTCTTCACTCAAGCATATTAGCGTAAGCAGACATGGATAAATGAGGGAAGTGGCCGGCTGGGTGGCTCTCTCTCAGAGATCTGCTGCTATCAGTCGTCTGAAGTTGATCTTATACCTCGACATAATGGCAGCCACAAGAACAACACTATCCGGAGTCAAAACATTATCTGACTGAGTAGGACGAATGCGGAACAGAACAATCTGCCACTAAAACTTTGCCTCTATCGTGAGGGTGTTTTTCCAAATCCGTGCAGTGGCTGTCAACTTTGGCACTATTGCCCATTTGGGATCTGTCGTCCGTGCAATCACTGAGGCGACCCATTTTCTGACGGAGATTGTATCTTTCTGTTCCATTTTGTAGATAAACTCCCCTTCTTCCGCCGCTGTAGGCTCAATATAATCTTTCCCGAATAGTATTTTATTTATGGCCGACGGAGAGACATCAATTTTCTTTTTCCGCAGTACTACCTCAGTCATTGCCGGAACTTGAGTTGCTCGCTGCCCTATCTTCAGTGCTTTGAATACAGCAGCCCCATACGAAGCGTAGAATTCCCGAACAAGAGCCGGGATGTAGGACCCCACAGGGTTTTTCAAAAACTCTAGCTTGTGGATTCGGATAGTGTCACGAATGCCCGGATATCCTTCAAGGCCATCGAAACTGACGTTCCGTTCCTCGAAAATACTCCTCCTCTGGTCCTTTCCTTCATTCTTTCCTAGCTCACAACCTTTATTGTACAAGTCTTCAGATCCCTCCACAGAAAACCGGAGGATCTTCTCATTCATAGCCTGCATCCGAATGTCAAGTTCTCTCATTTCCTGCTCGCGCTCTTTTTCGTGCTCCTCCGCAGTAGGCTGTCTAATAGATGGTTGAAGTCGGTGTGGTGGGGTGGCAGCCTGCCTGGGTTCACTCTGGCTCGACGAACTCGACTCCTCAGCCGAGGAGGAACTTTCTGATTGTGGGGCTAGCCGGCTCGGTGCGACTGGTGGGGCTGGCCACTTTGTAGTCCTGACATCCTTGATTAGCTCGTCGTCGCGTAGCCTTGAGGTTACTTTACTTGCAGCACGACCTTTTCCTTTTTCTGCAACCTTAGGTGAAGCCTTCTTTGCTTGCCTTGGATTACCCATACCTATGTAAGGTAAAGTTAGATATAATACACGAGAAGCTATTCAATTATACAGGTTATTGGTTCAAGTTAAGGCTTCAATTAGCTCAGGCACCGTAACACAGTCGACGGACCGTTATACGCGTTACGGTCCGTATCTACCAACCATAATTCAGTTTGTTCATTTCTAACACAGGGATCATAACACAGTTGACGGACCGTCATACGCGTTACGGTCCGTAACATGGTACCATAACGTAACCAAAATTTCCAGAAATTATTCTAAAAAATCATAGGAGTTACGGTACGAGGTTACGGACCGTCACACGTGTTACGGTCCGTAACACCTCATCGTAACATCATTCAAATTTCCAGAAAGTTTTCATGGAAATTCTCGATATTGATGTTACGGTCCGTAACACACGTTACGGCCCGTAACTTTGAACGACGGGCATTGAACCAACAGACACATTGCTTGGCCAATTTTCTCATTTTAAGCATGAGGCCTAGATTTTCAACTTTATGCTTCTTGGGTATGGTGTAAAACAACATTTTATCCGTTCACATACCTCGGGTTACTCAGACTTCACCCGATTTTACCAAAGTTTTCATTGAGAACTTTTATCGAACAGTTGGTGGGTAAACCAATTTAGGAATTTCACGAATGAAACTTTCAATCGAAATGCCCTCCGACTCAGTGGAAAAAAATGTGCTTGTGCCCACGAGTCTCTCAAACAGCACAGATACCAATCCCAACCCCCAACCTTTTGTCAAATCCCGCATAATTTATCAATGGGAATTGAAATTCATTCAAGACAATCAATGTACGAATTTCAATGCATATCATACGAATTTGCTCATGAAAATCATAGAAATCGCGTCGATAGTTAAAAGAAGAGAGTCAAGACATGTAATACCTGATCGTTGGCGATTTCTGGGATGAAACTCGAACTTAAAGCAGTGATTTTGACAAGTAAATAGCAACGATATTGAGAGAAATATAAAGAAGAGCAGGAGATGTAAAGAGGGGAGATGAAAAGAAAAATAAGGGAGTTATGGAAGAGAAGGGAGTTATGGGAGAGAGAGGGATCGATTCGCTTTTTTTTTGTTTTTTTTTAAAAATTTTTGGTAACCGTAGGGTCATGTATTTAAACATGCCCGACGGTTACGTTCCCTGTTACGGACCGTAACTCGAGATACGAACCGTATCACGTGTTACGGTAAACCAAACGACCCCGTTTTCCTTATTCATTAATGACCTGGCACTACAATCGATGAACCGTAACCCGTGTTACGTTCCGTATTACCTGGCGTAACGGGTGCAAAATTTCCAGTGAGTGCCCAGATTTTTTATCAAAGTTACGATCTGGTGTTACGGTCCGTAACACGTACGACGAACCGTAACTCATACCGTAACACTCTTCTTCATCATTCAGTGATTTCTGCTTTTTCTTATCGCTTGTTACTCTACATGATATGGACCGTAACATGAGTTACGGGCCGTAACGTGGAGCGTCTCGTCTGAGAAAATTCAGCAGTTCTGAGGCCTCTTCAGTTCTCAAACTCCTACAACATTAGCACATCAAAAACACAAAAGAACACAAAGGAGATACAAAATTTAAACTACTTACAAAGCGGTAAATGTGGGTTTCCTGCCACACAGCGCTTGGTTTAACGTCACAGCTCGACGTGATACCTCATTTTCGAGTTCAAGAACCGTATTTCAACTGATACCTATCAACGACCTTACCATCATCAATACACCAATGGTAATGCTTCACTCTTTGTGCATTCACCTTGAAAGTCCGAGTGCCATCCTCAGATTTCACCTCAATGACGCTTCCATTTGGGGAAACATTTACAATTTCAAAAGGACCAGACCACCGAGACTTTAACTTGCCTGGTAAGAACTTTAGGCGTGAATTGTACAACAAGACCAAGTCCTTTGGCTGAAAATCCCTTTTTAGGATCTTCAAGTCATGATAGTATTTCATCTTCTCTTTGTACAGTTTTGCACTTTCATAGGCATTGTACCTAAATTCATCCATCTCATTGATTTAAAACAATCGCAACTTTGTTGCTTCATGCCAATCCATATTAAGCTTTTTCAATGCCCAAAGGGATTTATGCTCAAGATCAATAGGCAAATGACATGCCTTCCCAAATACCAACTTATACGGTGATGTCCCAATAGGCGTTTTGAACGCCGTGCGATATGCCCATAAAGCATCATCCAACTTCTTGGACCAGTCAGTGCGATTAACATTGACCGTATTCGCCAAGATGCGTTTTATCTCTCTGTTTGAGACCTCAACCTGACCACTCGTCTGAGGATGATATGGAGTGGCAACCCTTTGATGCACGCCATATTTTTCAAGAAGATCGGCAAATGGTTTGTTACAGAAATGAGAGCCACCATCACTAATAATAGCTTTAGGAGTGCCAAATCTAGTAAAGATGTTCTTTTTTAGAAAGGCATTGACTCTCCGACCATCGTTGTTAGGAAATGCCACCGCCTCCACCCATTTGGAGACATAATCCATTGCGACAGGAATGTATTTCAGGCCGTAGGAGCTCACGAAGGGCCCCATAAAATCAATTCCCCGTACATCAAATAGCTCCACCTCAAGAACAAAATTCATCGGAGTTTCATGGCTCCGACCTATTGTGCCCTGGCGTTGGCATTTATCACAAGAGCGTGCCAATATATTTGCATCACGATAAATGGTTGGCCAGTAGTAGCCACACTCTAGCACCTTGGCTGCGGTTCTATTTCCACTGTGATTCCCACCAACCGGAGAATCATGGCATGCCTTCAAAATATCCATCACCTCAGATTCCGCCACACATCTCCGGATCATATTGTCAGCACACGTCCTGAATAATTAAGGCTCATCCCAATAAAACTGTCGGCAATCTCTCAAGAATTTCTTCTTTTGATATGCCTTCAACTCTTCAGGAACGATGCTGGTCACCAAATAATTGGCAATATCGGCATACCATGGTGCCACATCATTGGAGATGACCAAGACTCTTTCATTCGGAAAAGTGTCATCAATATCCAGCACATCAATCGGTTTCCCTGGTGCTTCCAGTCTGGAGAGATGGTCAGCTACTTGGTTTTCTGACCCTTTTCGGTCTTTGACTTCAAAGTTAAATTCTTGTAGCAACAACACCCATCGTATCAACCGAGGCTTAGCATGGTCAGTGTGAACCACTACCCAACAAATAAGCTCGGAACTTCTCAAAGGCATAAACAATGGCAAGTTCTTCCTGCTCCATTACTGTATAGTTCAATTGAGCTCCATTCAGTGTTTTGCTGGCATAATAAATTGGGTGCAGGATCTTGTTTAGCCGCTGACCAAGCACAGCGCCAATTGCAAGACCACTGGCGTCACACATTAATTCAAAGGGCAGTGACCAATCCGGGGACACAACAATAGGAGCGGATGTTAACTTCAGCTTCAACTCGTCGAAAGCCTTGATGCATTTCTCATCAAAATAGAATTTGGACTCTTTTTCCAAGAGTTTGCACATTGGGTTTGCAATTTTGGAGAAGTCTTTGATAAACCTCCTATAGAATCCGGCGTGTCCCAAGAAACTCCGAACTCCTTTTACTGAAATGGGCGGAGGGAGTTGTGAAATCACATCGATCTTGGTTTGATCAACCTCAATTCCTCTTTCTGAAATCTCATGGCCAAGGAAAATTCCCTCCTTTACCATAAAATGACACTTCTCCCAGTTGAGGACGAGGTTTGTCTCCTCACACCTTTGTAGCACCCGATCAAGATGGTCCAAACATTCATCGAATGAATCTCCCACCACAGAGAAGTCATCCATGAATACTTCAAGAAAGTTCTCAACCATGTTGGAGAATATGGACATCATGCATCTTTGGAAAGTAGCCGGGGAATTGCAAACACCAAATGGCATCCGGCTGAAAGCGAATATCCCATAGGGACAAGTGAAAGTAGTCTTTTCTTGTTCTTCCAATGCAATGTTGATTTGGTTGTACCCCGAGTACCCATCCAAGAAACAATAATAAGATCTTCCAGCTAGCCGATCAAGCATTTGATCAATAAAAGGCATAGGGAAGTGATCCTTGCAAGATGCGGTATTCATCTTCCGGTAGTCCATACACACTCTCCAGCAAGTGACAGTCCTTGTTGGAATCAACTCATTTTTAGAGTTTGGGACAACAGTGATGCCTCCTTTCTTCGACACACATTGGATAGGGCTTACCCATGGACTGTTGGCAATAGGGTAAACCACCCCCACATCTAGCCACTTAATAATCTCTTTCTTCATCACCTCTTGCATCGGTGGATTTAATCTTCTCTGATGCTCAACACTTGGCGAACTTTCCTCCTCCATTTGTATCCGGTGCTCACAAATTCCGGAGGGAATCCCCCGGATATCTGCAATAGTCCAACCCAAAGCTCTTAAATGCTTCCTCAAGACTGCCATGAGTCTTTGAACTTGGCCCTCATTTAGGAGTGATGACACAATAACTGGGAGGGTGGCATTTGCTCAAAGAAATACATATTTAAGATGGGATGGAAGTTGCTTGAGGTCCAACTTCGGTGGCTTAATAATTGATGGTTTTGCTGGAGGAGTTGTTCGTTTCTCTAAATCAAGAGATAATTTCTTGGGCTCATAAGAGTAAGACCCCAGACCGATGAGTGAATTCACTGTCTCAGTATATCCCTCCATTTGTTCAGCATCAAAATTCACCAAGATGGCCGATAGTGCTTCACTCAAGCATTCTTCCCCCATCTTAAATTCCACAGCTTCATCCACCTCATCTACAGAATTGATGACTGAAATACTTTGATAAGGACTAGGTAATTTCATGCCTTTGCTGGCGTGAAAAGTCACCTCCTCATCGTTCACCCGGAACTTGATCTCGTGCTTCTCGGAATCCATAAGATCCCTCCCTGTCGCAAGGAATGGTCTTCCCAGAATAATAGGAATTTCTTGATCAATAGCACAATCAAGAATCACGAAATCTACTGGTAGTAGAAATTCTCCGATTTGAACCAGCACATCATCAACTACCCTCACTGGCCTTTTTATCGATCTGTCAGTCATCTGCAACCTCATGGTAGTTGGCCTTGGCATTGCTAGCCCCGATCTCTTGAAAATTTCCAAGGGCATAAGATTTATGCTAGCCCCGTTATCACACAAAGCCCTGGCGAAATCCTGCTGCCTTATGGTGCATAGAATTGTGAATGCTCCAGGATCTTCCCTCTTTTGCACTGTGGTCTTAGAAAGAATAGCACTAACGCGGTGAGTGATACCCACAGTGTCGTGTTTCAATGGCTTCTTTTTCTTTGTTAAAAGATCCTTCAAATACTTAGCAAAGTTAGGCATTTCTTGGACAGCGTCCATGAAAGGAATGTTCATCGTCAACTGCTTGAGTTGATCATAAAATCGCAAGCACTTCTCATCTTCTGTTTTTCTCACTAGCCTTTGAGGAAAAGGCGGTGAAGATTTGAACAATTGGCTCAAAGGGCGAAGAGCACCAGAAAGTTTTGCCTTCCCCTTTTCCTGTTTTTCTCCTTGTGCCTTGATATTATCAAGGTTCTGCTCCTCTTCCGCTATAATAGGGACTTCCTCCTCTGTTTCTTCCTCTACAATATCATCAGATACATCAGGCTGCGCTTCTTTTTCAACAATTGGTTCCAGATCAATCACCTTTTTATTAGCACCTTGAAGTATTTTTCCACTTCTGGTGCTAATAGCAGCTACATTCTCCACAGAGTTTACTCCACTACCTTTTGGATTTGGAACTGTATCACTCGGTAGTTGTCCCCGTTAAGGAGTATGTACTTCTCGGGAAAGGTCTCTGAATTGTGCTTCAAGCTTCTGAATGGAAGCTGAATGAGATAGTTGGACTTGAGACATTCCCTTGAATGTGCTCTCTGTTCTGTCTTGATTCATTAGCATTTTCTACATCATACTTTTCAGTTCCGCAGAATCATTAGACGTGTTGCCAGCAGAGTTGCTAGCTAAATTATCTCTCCATTGTTGGGAATTGGATGCTTGCCCCCTAGGTGGAATGTAGGGGTTCGAGCTCTTGATGCCATAGTTATAGTTGTTGTAATTCCCTTGATTTGGATTTCCCTGATCATTTCTTCCATAATTATTCCCTTAAAATTGTTGTTGAGGCTTTTGCCATGGGTGATTACCGGGACCTTGATAATTTTGTCGTTGATAACCCCCTTGCGATTTGTTGACATAATTCGCATCCTCATATTGTGGTTGCCCCTCTAGATAAGCTTCTTCAGAGACTTGGTACATTCCGGGAGCATGACGTGGCATCTCGTCGACAACATTCACACCTTTGGCTTCTTTTTCCGTAAGCCTTTCCGATAATAAATCCATGGTGGTTTGCAATTGAGCGAATGCATGATCTCACTCATGATTTTCTTTGGCCACCGCGGCAGCAGAGGGACTACCATATGACAGGATGTCACTATCACTAGAGTGCCAAGCTTGGTTGTGGGTAGTATGCTTATCGAGCAACCTGTTGATGTTGACAAATGATTTATCCATGAAGCATCCCCCAGCTGCAGTGTTGACAGCAATTTGATTCATGGTATCTAACCCCTTGTAGAACTTCTAGGTGAGGATTGCATCCGGAAATCCATGAGTCCGAGATGGAGCTAGATAATATTTGAAACGCTCCCATGCTGCATATAATTGTTCCCCCGGAAGTTATTTGAACTCAAAGATCTTGTCCCGAAGCTCAGCCTTTTTGCTTGGTGGGAACCATTTTTTCAAAAATATATTGGCTAATTCGTTCCAGGTATGAATAGTATTGCTGGGGAGCTTTTCATACCATTCCCTTGCTTGGCCAGCCAAGGAATATTTGAAAACCCGTAACTGCAGTGCATCAACAGCAACAGCACCTTGGGATTGTTGAGAACATACATGCATGAAGTTCTTCAGGTGTCGAAGTGGAAAATCCTCCGAAGAATTTCGGAAATAGCCTTCAAGTTTCAATAGCTGATAGATAGAACTATCAATTTTAAAATTAGCATTTCCCGTTCTAGGAGGAACTACAGCAGAGCCATAATCAGCTTCGTCGATGAATTCCGCAAATACATTCTCATCCTCCTCTTTTTCTGGTGCAGGATGGTTCACTTGGATTCCCCCTTGGTTTCCATGATTGCGATTGGGTATTCCTGCCATGTTCACCTGGTTCACTACAACAGCATACAAGGTGTGATGGAATAGAAAAAGTTTTAAAGAAGAGTACACACCAATCAGTAATTTCTAAACCGTATTCCCCGGCAACGGCGCCAAAATTTGGTACGCTCAAATTACATCTATTAATGGCGTAAAGCGGACGTTGTCAAATATAGTAACCCAACAAGGTCGGGGTCGAATCCCACAGAGAATATGGAGGGAAAAGAGTACTAATCGTATGTGATACTAGTCTTTAAAGGCTTTAATCCTATTCCGGATAGTTTGAATTGGTTGTTGAATAATGTAATTGAATACTTTGATTTGAAATATAATTAATGCGAAAGAGAGACTAAGGTTGTGTTCCCCAACTTGATTAGATATTATGCTTCAGGTTTCAATGTGATATATTTCTAATGGTTGTTCTGTGAATATGCACTTGATCTCTTAAGGACTTCCTAATGTTTCCCAACAGTTAAGCAGTATTTCCTCTTTATGATTCTTCCGAATATAAAAGATTTGCAATCGAAGAGCGACCAAAAATGCCAATTTAGACTTGTTCTTATTCCTAAGTTAGTCTATTAAACGAGGGTTAACGCCTCGAGTCATTGTTATTCAATCTTACCAATATTAACTCTCTTTTCCAAGAAAAGTTAATATAATGGCTTCGGCTAATGCTTGCAATCATTACCCAACGCTAAAGCACAAAGATATAATAAATAATAACAACCATTATGCATATATCAATATTAGAAACCCATTCACATAATATCCATCATGGGATCCACAACCTTAGCTTTAAAATTAGGTACTCATAGATTTGGCTAACAAAGAAAGCTTACAAGTTAACATAATATACTTACAATGCAAATACAAGATGGAATGAGAGTGAAGTTGTTGCTTTAAATGCTCTAACCACTTCTAATATTTAAGATCTAGAGTTTATGCTCCCAAAGGAAATCTGAATAATGAAATAAAAACCCTACTTTAAGTATTTATAGGGAGAAAAATCGCGCCGAGTTTCTGGACAAAAACACCCTTACGCAGCGTCGTTACGGACCGTAACCCAGGTTACGGTCCGTCCTTCAGTTCGTCATTTGTCAGCTTGATGTTATGGCCACCATGCGACGGACCGTAACCTGTGTTACGGACCGTCCTTCTGAGGCGTAACTTGTGACTTTACTTGGAAACTCTCTGGAAATTTAGCTGATGTTACGGTTATATGTTACGGACCGTAACATGAGTTACGGACCGTAACACTACATCGTGACACTGACGGTTTCAATGAAAACTTTCTGGAAATTTAGGCCCTGTTACGGTTCAATGGTACGAACCGTCACATGATTTACGGACCCCGTTACGGTCCGTAACAAGAGTTACGGACCGTCATTTAGCTCCAATTTGTCCGTTTTTCAACATTTCATCTCATTTCCGATCCTTAGTTAACCAACCCTATAAAACACAAAAATAACATAAGAAACAAGGTAAAAACACTTAAAAACAAGAAACACTTCTAGTTACAAAGGCATAAAATGTGTCGAAATTCACGGCATATCACATATACATAGCATTTACATAGCATACCCGACCATACAGGATCGGTGTTTCATACATACTTGGCCAACCAAGGCTCAAGGTTGCATATACCTGGCCCGACCAAGGCTTCAGTGTTACATCTACCTGGCCCTACCAAGGCGTCAGGGTTATCCGTACCATCTGCAGAGGTGTGCACGCATTACATAATCATATACATACATACTTACATATCTTACCCGGCCTCATAAGATCGGGCTTCTATCGTAGTCATACATCGATACATATACATAATAGCTCATAAGCATCTTTACTATTATCATCTCTATCATCATCGTCATCGTTATCGTTATAGCTATTACCATTATTACCGTCATCTATATCATTAATACTATTATCGTCATTCATCACATCTGCCTTTATAGACTTACTTGTCATATAAGGAATTTAGTACAATCGTAGCATATCAAGCATCGTGAGCTTACTAGCTCGGAAGATCAAATCATCAGAAGGAATCATAGTCTTATAGAAGATTTAGACGTTTGGCCAAAGAACCATGCCTTATGAAAGAAGGGTTAGACTTACATACCTTTCCGTTTGACTATTTATCACCTGCACGTTCCCCTTCAACGATCACATTTCTACCTTCATTAAAGTCATACTATCATTAGAATCGATAGCTAGCATACACGACTAAAACTAGAGAAAATCGGACAGCATCTCCTTTATTTATACGACATTCCTCCATAACGTATATCAACTCCCAAACGTCAATAATACATTCACAATATCATAACAATAGTCATTATTCATCCACATTTGTCAATTTACTTTCAATCACCCATATCCATGGTCATAATACACACGACTACGTTCCTTCACATGCATTTCCTATCACATGTTCTCAACGTCATTCATAACGTATTTATATCACAACACATCAAGAATCATGACTCAATTCAAGCTATTACTCAAAATGACACTATTCCACATTCATGACCCATCTTTCTATACCCTTCTACAATCCAAGTGTTTCAGCTTTCAAGTACCTTAAACAACAAGGAAATGTCATAAAACTTACCTTAGATGGTGTAGGAATGAACCTTGGGTGCAAACACTTCACTTGAGAAAAACCCTAGTTTCACCTTCACTTGGATTTCTTGCTTTAGATGAACTTTAATGGGTTCCTTACGCTTGATTCACTTAACTTGAGGCAGTTGATCATTAATATCTGTTGAATTCTTGTGGAATAAATGTAGAGAGATGTTTCTAGAGAGAAGGGGTGAAATGTGGAAATGAAATAATAAACTTGGTCCCCTTTTTAATAACCCAAAATCTAATCTGAAATGAACAGTTGTCGAAAGTGCACAGGGGTCGTAAACCTAGTTTACGGGTCGTATTCCAGTTTACGGTCCGTATTCTGTGGGCGTATTTAAGCATAACAGAACCAGAAAGTTAGGCTGAGACCTAGTGATTTACGAACACAGTTTACGGGCCGTATTTCAGTTTACGGTCCGTATTTCAAGTCGTCTTTAACCATTCAAGCATTTTACAGAAAGTTGAAGTTTTGGAAGTTGAAATACGACATGGCAGTTTACGGGCCGTATACCACTTTACGGTCCGTATTTCATTTTATGATCAACTGGCCAAAGTGCAAATCTGCAACTTTCCAGATTTTCAGAATCTATAGTTAGTCATTATGGAGCATGACCTATCTCTTATTGCAATTGCCTTTGGAATCTATCTTAAGGCCATCAAATGTTATTTCTTACTCGTAGAAATATCAGATACTCGTACTCCTCGCTAATCCATTTACTTGTGCAACGACGGAGGATTTTTCCGAGGTGTAACATTCTCCCCCCCCTTAAGAATATTCGTCCTCGAATGTTAAAGTCTTCGGGGATTCTATAAAAATTTCACCAGAGTTTCCCCTATAATATGGCACTACCATCCTGTCACAAAAACCCATAATAACAATGCCTCACAGGGCCATAACATAACAGCAATAAAATTTGGCCACACATGACCAAAAGCATAAAAAGAAGACATACATACCTAATGATCTTGATATCTCATCTTGGATCTGTCCCAAGGGCTGAAATAAATACGGGTATCTGGATCACATACTTTCTTCCGCTTCCCATGTCATTTCTTCTCGTTTATTGCTTTTTCATAAAACCTTAACTGAGGCCACTTCTTTGTTTCTAAGCCTCCGGACTTGCCTATCTAGTATGGCAATGGGTACCTCTTCATAAGTCAACTTCTCTGTCACTTGCACATCACTTATTGGCACGATCCTAGTAGGATATCCAATACATTTTCGAAGCATCGAGACGTGGAAAACTGGATGGACAGACTCCAAATCCGGAGGTAAATCTAGCTCATAGGCCACTTTGCCTATCTTTCGTACAATTTCATAAGGGCCAACGTATCGGGGGCTAAGCTTCCCCTTTTTGCCAAATCTCGTCACACCTTTCATCGGTGACACTTTCAAGAATACCCAATCTTTCACTTGGAATTCTATGTCTCTTCGACGATTATCCGCATAGGACTTTTGACGACTTTGGGTTGCTAACAACCGATCTTGTATGATCTTAACCTTCTCTATGGCTTGTTGGACCAAGTCTGGTCCTATCAATTTAGCCTCTCCTATTTCAAACCACCCAATTGGGGATCTACACTTTCGTCCATATAACGCTTCATACGGTGCCATTTGAATGCTAGAATGATAACTATTATTGTAAGCAAACTCAATGAGTGACAAATGATCATCCCAATTACCTCCAAAATCTATCATACATGCCCGTAACATATCCTCAAGAGTCTGAATAGTACGCTCAGCTTGTCCATCTGTCTGCGGATGAAATGCCGTACTCAGGCTCACTTGGGTCCCTAGACCCTCTTGGAAAGACTTCCAAAAATTTGTTGTAAACTGAGTCCCTCTATCAGAGATAATAGATATTGGAACACCATGAAGCCGCATTATCTCTTTAACATAAAGCTTTGCATAATCTTCTGCCACATACGTCGTTCTGACTAGTAAGAAATGAGCTGACTTCGTGAGTCTATCCACAATCACCCATATGGAATGATACTTACGTCGAGAACGGGGTAAGCCTGAAATGAAATCCATGTTAATCACTTCCCACTTCCAAGTTGGGATTTCTATAGCTTGTAACAATCCACCCGGCTTTTGGTGCTCGTTTTTTACTTGTTGACAGTTGGGACATTGAGTTACGAATTCCGCTATATCTTTCTTCATTCCATCCCACCAATACATAGACTTAAGATCATGATACATTTTCGTGGCATCGGGGTGAACAGAATAACGGGAACAATGAGCTTCTCTCAAAATTTAGTGGCGTAGACTTGCCACATCGGGAACACATAGTCTGCCTCGGCAGCGGAGAACTCCGTCTCCTGAAATATCAAATGATGACTCCTCTTTCTGAGGGAGTGTATCTCTGTATTGCGTTAGCATGAAATCTTCGTATTGCCTCTCTTTCATATCCGCTACTAGCGACGAAACTGCTGAATTCTGAATAGTAGTTCCCCTGCTACCCGAGTCCACTACTCAAAATCTTAGGCTAGCTAGCCGTTGGAGCTCCTGAGCCATTTCCCTCTTCTCTGGTCGTACATCACATAGACTTCCCATAGATCTACGGCTAAGAGCATCAGCTACGACATTTGCCTTTCCGGGGTGATATAAGATATCAACATCATAATCTTTTAGCAACTCCAGCCATCGTCGTTGCCGCAAATTTAACTCTTTCTGCTTGAAGATATATTAAAGGCTCTTATGATCTGTATAAATATCCACATGGACACCATATAAATAATGTCTCCATATCTTTAATGCATGAACCACTGCGGCCAATTCTAGGTCATGGGTTGGGTAATTCTACTCATATTTCAGCAGTTGCCTTGAAGCATACACAATCGCCTTACCATGCTGCATCAACACACAACCTAGCCCAATGCCTGAAGCATCGCAATATACAACATATCCCTCCAATCCTTCTGGAAGTGTCAAGACTGGGGCAGAAGTCAATCTGCCTTTCAACTCTTGGAAGCTGCATTCACAAGCATCTGCCCATTAGAACTTTGCTGATTTCTGGGTCAACTTCGTGAGTGGTGCAGAAATGGAAGAAAAACATTCAATGAATCTCCTGTAATAACCTGCTAATCCTAGAAAGCTACGAACCTCCGTAGGAGTTGTGGGCCTTGGCCAAGTCTTCACGGCCTCAATCTTTTGACCATCTACCTGAATACCATCGGCTACAACAATATGTCCCAGAAATGCCACTGAAACTCACACTTGGAAAACTTTGCAAACAACTATCGAGTTCGAAGAACTCCAAGGACAGTACGCAAATGATCCGCATGTTCTGTCTCGAATCTAGAATACACCAGGATATCGTCGATGAATACGATTACAAATAAATCCAGGAGCTTGAACACGTTGTTCATCAAATCCATAAACACCGCCGATGCATTACTTAGCCCAAATGACATAACCCGAATCTCAAAATGACCATATCTCGTTCTGATGGTTGTCTTAGGGATATCTTTCTCCCTAACTCTCACTTGATGATACCCGGACCTCAGATCAATCTTTGAAAACCATTTGGCGCCTTGTAATTGATCAAATAAGTCATCAATCCTCGGGAGAGGATATTTGTTCTTAATCGTCACCTTATTCAATTGCCGATAATCAATGCACATTCCCAAGGAGCCATCTTTCTTTCGGACAAATAATACGGGTGCTCCCCACGGGGATGAACTAGGCCTAATAAAGCCTTTATCAAGCAAGTCTTTCAACTGCTCCTTCAACTCTTTCAATTCCGCGGGTGCCATTCTATAGGGAGGAATCGATATGGGCTTAGTGCCTGGCAACACATCAATAGCAAAATCAATCTCCCGCTCGGGAGGAAGGCCTGGAAGTTCTTCCGGGAACACAGTTGGAAATTCATTTACTACGAGAACTGACTGAAGAGTCGGTGATTCAGCTTCTACATCTTGAAACAGAACTAGATGGTAAATGCAGCCTTTCGTGATCATTTTCATTGCCTTTAGATAGGAAATAAACCTACCTTTTGGTGACGCCGTATTTCCTTTCCATTCTAACACTGGTTCTCCCGGGAATTGGAAACGAACCACTTTCATTCTACAATCAACATTGGCGTAGCAAGAAGCCAACCAATCCATGCCCATAATAACATCAAAATCCACCATTTCTAACTCATGCAAGTCAATCATGGTACGACGATCACAAATAACAATTACACAATTTCTATATACTCGGCTAGCTATTACCGATTCACCCACGGGTGTAGACACCTCAAAGGGCTTGATCGACTCTGGTTCGACTCTAAATCGACCCGCAACATACGGAGTAACATATGACAATGTGGAGCCTAGATCAATCAAAGCATATACATCATGAGAGAATACCGATAATATACCTGTGACCACGTCAGGAGAAGACTCAAGATCTTGGCATCCAGCCAAAGCATAAACACGGTGCTGAGGACTGCTAGAACTGGGGACTCTCCCTCTGCCTCTACCATGGCCTATTGCGCATGTGACCCTGGCCCCATAGGGCGCATAGATGATGAAGATCCGGCTACCGACCCTGAAGGCTGGGTCCTACCTCTACCATGAATTGAGGGGCAATCTCCCATAAAATGGCATGGCCGACCACATGAATAGCAAACAACTGAACCCAATCGGCATCTACCCAAATGCAACTTCCCACACTGGGAACATCGTTGTGCGGGTGGCCTTGCTTGACCCGAATCATCTCTGAACTGAGACCCCGAAAAACTCTGACTCGGCTCGGAACGAGTAGACCTATCGAATCTTTGGCCTGAAAACCGAGGAGGTGCACTGGTCATAGAATAGCCCGAGTGCCTAGAAATATGCTGTCTGTGCCCACCTCTGAACTCACTCATCGAACCTGAAGATCTGGCCCTCTTGCTATGACCCCTATCCTGCTCACGTTCACTTCTCTGCTGTTGCAGACTTTCTTCCAAATTTTGAGCATGGGCTTAGATGCGTGCAATATCCATACCGTCCTGAAGGGACGCAGTCAAACACCTATCCATCAAATGTGGCCCTAGGCCCTTCACAAAACGGTGCACTCGATCACCCATATCCGCTACCATGGCCAAAGCATACCTAGCCAAAGAATTGAAGCGGAGACTTACTCTAGAGCACTTATGCTACCTTGCCTCAAATTCAAGAATTTATCGGCTCTAGCTCGCCGAACTTCTGGAGGCATATAGTATCGGAGGAAAGCATCAACAAACTCTTGCCATACCGGGGGAGGTGCTTTGGCCCCACGTGAAGCCATCCAAACCGTGTACCATTGGATCGAGACATCTCTCACCCTATATGACACTAGCTCCACCGATTCGGTGTCCGAAGCATGTATCAATCGAAGCGTCCTCAACATACCATCAATGAAGTCTTGGGGGTCGTCCTCCGGCTTTGACCCAAAGAATTCCGGAGGTTTTAAGGTAATGAAGTCACGGGCCCTTGCACTAACATCCTGTCACCTCGCCCTGCACTTTGCCGCTGACTCTGGGCAGCAACCAACTAAGTAAGCAAATGTATGGCCTCTTTTACATCTTGTCCTGAAGTCTCCAGTGGAGGAGCCGGAGGTGCTGGAGCTGGGGCTGAGGCTCCCTCATGCTCCTCTAATATAGGTACTGAACGGGAGGACTGAGATTGAGCCGCACTCTGGGACTCACTTTCCTCTACTACCGGTGGCGGTGCTCTTTCATCCCGCTTTTTTGCCACCGTCTTTCCTTTTGGGCTGCTGTAGCCTTTCTCTTTACAGGCATTTCTGAAATACACAACACACGATTAAGGAACAAGAATTTCTTATATCATAGCTCTGTCGCACGATTCTTATGAAGAAAGAAGGTCATTTATTCCTAAAATGTCCGCAGCTTCTTGTTTATAAGTGTGGCGCGCAACACACCCATAACCAAGACTCTACTAGACACGGCTCGTAGACACACCCTAAGACTAAACTACTCTGATACCACTTTTGACACAACCCAACTAGGGGCCGCGACGAGCACCCGGTGCTAGCCCACCCGGGCACCACTTGACTTATACTTGCACTAACATCTAGGTGGGCCACATCATTAAACATGTAATTCTATTCATCCATCAAGCTAGTACCATTGGACTTCAACATCTTTATATCATCATTGGCGACTATGCCATGTCAATATACATAAGCCTGCACGACTGACAAAATGATATACAAAATATAGGCCGACAAGGCCAGACATACCCAACCATATATACATGTCTACGAGCCTCCAAGGAGAGTATAACATATCACATAAGCGGGACAGGACCCCGCTATGCCCATAATTATGTACACAAAAGAATAAGTACCTAAAAGCTATGGCTCCGAATGAGATGGAGCTCCGCTATGTAATCTCTGAGAACGTGGCTATGGATCAAGTTTGTCTCCCTGTGCACCTGCAGGCATGACACAGCGTCCATAAACAAAAAGGATGTCAGTACGAAGAATGTACTATGTATGTAAAGCATGATCAATATCAGTATAGAAGCAATATAAGCAACATGTGAGATAGCATAAGATGGGAGATAGGAACATCACCGTCATAAGCACTTACATGCCTTACATAGGAACTTTTCACTTCTAATGAGTACTCGTGTACATATATCATTATCCGTACCCATAATCATATCCGTATCCATAATCATATCCGTATCCATTTACGTATCTTCATTCACATTCGTATCATGTACATATTTTTATTCGTGATCGTACCGTATTCGTATTTATTCTCATATCCATATCATACACATCATTATATCATATACATAGCATTTACATAGCATACCCGACCATACAGGATCGGTGTTTCATACATACTTGGCTAACCAAGGCTCAAGGTTGCATATACCTGGCCCTACCAAGGCTTCAGTGTTACAACTACCTAGCCCTACCAAGGAATCAGGGTTATCCGTACCATCTGCAGAGGTGTGCGCGCATTACATAATCATATACATACATACTTACATATTTACCCGGCCTTATAAGCTCGGGGTTCTATAATAGTCATACATCGATACATATACATAATAGATCATAAGCATCTTTACTATTATCATCTCTAACATCATCGTCATCATTATCATTATCGCTATTACCATTATTATCGTCATCTATATGATTAATACTATTATCGTCATTCATCACATCTGCCTTTATAGACTTACTTGTCATACGAGGAATTTAGTACAATCGTAGCGTATCATGCATCGTGAGCTTACTAGCTCGGAAGATCAAATCATCAGAAGGAATCATAGTCTTATAGAAGATTTAGACGTTTGGCCAAAGAACCATGCCTTATGAAAGAAGGGTTAGCCTTACATACCTTTCCGTTCGACTATTTATCAATTGTACGTTCCCCTTCAACGATCACGTTTCTACATTCATTAAAGTCATACAATCATTAGAATCGATAGCTAGCATACACGACTAAAACTAGAGAAAATCGGACAGCATCTCCTTTATTTATACGACATTCCTCCATAACGTATATCAACTCCCAAACGTCAATAATACATTCACAATATCATAACAATAGTCATTATTCATCCACATTTGTCAATTTACTTTCAATCACCCATATCCATGGTCATAATACACACGACTACGTTCATTCACATGCATTTCCTATCACATGTTCTCAACGTCATTCATAACGTATTTATATCACAACACATCAAGAATCATGACTCAATTCAAGCTATTACTCAAAATGACACTATTCCACATTCATGACCCATCTTTCTATACCCTTCTACAATCCAAGTGTTTCAGCTTTCAAGTACCTTAAACAACAAGGAAATGTCATAAAACTTACCTTAGATGGTGTAGGAATGAACCTTGGGTGCAAACACTTCACTTGAGAAAAACCCTAGTTTCACCTTCACTTGGATTTCTTGCTTTAGATGAACTTTAATGGGTTCCTTACGCTTGATTCACTTAACTTGAGGCAGTTGATCATTAATATCTGTTGAATTCTTATGGAATAAATGTAGAGAGATGTTTCTAGAGAGAAGGGGTGAAATGTGGAAATGAAATAATAAACTTGGTCCCCTTTTTAATAACCCAAAATCTAATCTGAAATGAACAGTTGTCGAAAGTGCACAGTGGTCGTAAACCTAGTTTACGGGTCGTATTCCAGTTTACGGTCCGTATTCTGTGGGCGTATTTAAGCATAACAGAACCAGAAAGTCAGGCTGAGACCTGGTGATTTACGAACACAGTTTACGGGCCGTATTTCAGTTTAGTATTTCAAGTCGTCTTTAACCATTCAAGCATTTTATAGAAGTTGAAGTTTTGGAAGTTGAAATACGACATGGCAGTTTTCGGGCCGTATACCACTTTACGGTCCGTATTTCATTTTACGATCAATTGGCCAAAGTGCAAATCTGCAACTTTCCACATTTTTAGAATCTATAGTTAGTCATTATGGAGCATGACCTATCTCTTATTGCAATTGCGTTTGGAATCTTGCTTAAGGCCATCAAATGTTATTTCTTACTCGTAGAAATATCGGATACTCGTACTCCTCGCTTGTCCATTCACTTGTGCAATGACGGAGGATTTTTCCGA
The DNA here is from genome assembly GCF_019175385.1 of Lycium barbarum. Lineage (NCBI taxonomy): Eukaryota > Viridiplantae > Streptophyta > Magnoliopsida > Solanales > Solanaceae > Lycium > Lycium barbarum. Next base: position 100,105,960 of record NC_083343.1, on the reverse strand, counting down.
GGTGTAACATGAACCGTACCTCCAACGCCATTATGGACCGGGCAGATTGAGCTGGTGCATCAAGAATCCCGCATAGTATGGCTGGGATAGCCACAAGTATAACACACATAATAACCCAAACGACACTGTCCAGCATGAAACTTACCACACCGAGTACAGTGTGGTAATGGCGGCCTTTTCTGACCAGAATCCCTCTTGTACTGTGAACCAGGAGCCCTAGAACTCTGACCAGGTCCTGAATGAGTAAATCGATCAAACCTTCTGCCTAAGAATTGAGGAGGCGCACTGGCCGCTGAATGGGCCGAATAACTAAAATATAGATGCCTCTGACCTTATGTGAACTCACTATCTGACCCTCTTACCACCCTGGTCATGCTCACACTTCGTCTTCCGCTGTCGCTTGCACTCCTCAAGGTTCGGTGCATATGATTGTATACTAGAAATGGCCATACCTGTCTGGAGTGAAACTATCATACAATTATCAATCAGATGTGGCACTAAGCCAACCACAAAACGGAGAACTCGGTCCTCCATATCAGCCACCATAGCTGGGGCATATCTAGCAAGGGAATCAAAAAGCAAATTGTACTCTCGGACATTCATGCTCCCCTGCCTAATGTTCAAAAACCTATCTACACGAGCCCATCGAATCTCTGGCGGCAAGTATTGGTGAATAAAAGCCTCTAAAAACTCTCGCCAAACCGTTGGAGGAGCATCCTCCCCTTTAGATAACTCCCAAGTCTCATACCACTGTATCGCAACATGACGAAGTCTATAAGAACTAAACTCCACTGACTCAGTCTCATTAGCATGCATTACCCTCAACGTCATCTGCATCCTATCGATAAAGTCCTGGGGGCCTCATTCTACTTCGAACCAAAGAACTCTAGAGGGTCCAAATTAAGGAAATCCTTGACCCTAGCACTAACTGCTCAGTCTGCATAGAAAACACCAACCCCTGACACCGAGCCTTAAGGGCTACCAACCTGGTCAACAACTGAATGACATCTTCCATTTCCTGACCTGGTGCATCTGGCTGAGGAATTGGGGGCACTGGAGTAGGTGCCGGAGCTAGTGCCCCTCTGAGCCCCTCTAAGAGGGCAGGGTATGTAAAATCTGCGACGAAGCCTCACTCTGAGACTCGCTCCTAGGTCTCGTAGCCCGTGAAGTATGGTTAGTAGCCTCACCCATCCGTGACTTGCCCTTCTGTGCAGCTGTAGCTTTCTTCGGATGCATCGCTGAAATCATAACATATTAGTAAGAAGTGAGTCCGTATAACACAACTCTACCGCACGATCTAAGATAAGATAGAACGAAAACATCCTGAAAGTCCTGCAGCCTCCTGTCTATAAGTGTGGTGCATAACACACCCATAAATAAGACTCTATCGGGCACGATCAGTAGACAACCCTAGGACAGAATTGCTCTGATACCACTTTTGTCACGACCTAAGCCAATGGACCATGACGAATGCCCGAGCAATACTTGTCAGACACTCCTAAGTATGCATTCATAACGTAGACGTGAATAAAGGTAGGACACATAGATCTCCAGATAACATTCTACTATCTTATAGGGAAAGTAAGCCGAATGGAAGCAACACTTATAAATATCAACTGAATATAAACATGCTGACATCAAAGCGTGAGCCTATAAGGCTACCATGGACAACCATACAACAAAATGGTAGCCGACAAGGCTACATAATATTCCACTTACACATAACTGTCTACAGACCTCTATGAGAGTGCATCACTATAGATAGGACGGGACAACTGTCATTCCCCTGTGTACACAAAAACGTCGTACCCAAAATAAGACAACAACTCCGGATCAAGTGGAGCGCACCAACAACTGCTGAGGGTAGATTCTACTAAGCGGGACTGTCAGCCTGTCTACCTGAACTTGTGGGCATGAACGCAGCTCCTCAAGCAATAAGGGAGTCAGTAGGAATAATATACCAAGTATGTAAAGCATGAAAAGAGTATATATGAGACATAAAGGAAACATGAGACATAAGAATCAACCTGTAAGACTAATATCTCTGTAAGTCATAAAATACATAATGGTATGCATATGCGTATGTAATCTGTATATCTCTGTATACCTCTAAGAATCATGAAATGTGTAAGTATCATTCTTATGCATATGAAACATGAGGTCGTATGTAAATATGTGCACATATGATCATCAAGCGCCCAACGGCATCCCATCGTATCATATCATATCGGCCCCTCTGTAGGAATCATCATCATCATCATATACCAGCTGATCAGGTGGTGATGTGTATATAATGCCTATCCCTTTCCCTACACCCCATATACATATAATATATGCGTATATAACACCTTCTGGTCATGGGTCAATGTGCATATGTATAAATGAAATCAATGCATAACTATGATGAATAAATAGAACTCTCGAAGTGACATAAAGTTGTGCTACCTCCGATAAACATCTTTGAGCTAATATCATCAATATACATAATCTCAAGACCCAAGAACAGAAGGAATAATCAGAAAAAGGGTACAGGAACATCAAATATTAGAGTACTCCTAATGCTTCTAAGAGTAGAGTGATATGAAGGTTTGTTCATTCGTTCGTTCGTTCATATCATGTGGATCATGCCAAAATGAAAGAAATACCCTTAACATACCTTGTTGTCTACCTAGCCTTAACATACCTTGTCGTCTACCTATACGTCCAACGTCTACTTCCCGATCTTGTAACTCTACAAACAACGAAACATACACCATAATCAGACCATATTGAACTCTTACAATCCATTCTAAATGAGTTGGTAACTCAACGAAATTCGGCAGCATTTCCTCTATATTTCTTACTCCAATCCAATCCAATCCAACTCCAAAACAGCCCACAAACATACACTCCTTTATCAACATCAACAACAACAAGATATAATCATACAAACAAGTAAAAATCTCTTCAAAATCCCATCCAAAATCAGTCAACAAGGCAACCATTTCAGCAACTCACTTTATGCCTTACAAAACATATTTTCTTCACCTTAAAACCAACAAATCCTTTGGGATCTTACCTTGAGCACTAATAATCACCAAGAAAAGTCCTTAGCTTCGACCTCAAATAGGGAGCCACGCACCAAGCATTACTATTACTATGTTTTCCTTACTAGTTCCTTGATTCCAAGATGGAAATCCTAATTGATTTGATGTAATTGAGTTTAGAAGTGTAGAGAGGATCTGGAGAGGTCAGCGGATCAGTTGGGTGTGGAATGAATGAAAAATAGCGTTGATATACATATATATACAGGCACACTAGGCAACCACTGCCTATGTGGGTCCCAGCGAGGCTGACTGCGCAGTCTCACGAAAACGTGAATATCTCTCTATTCCGACGTCGTATGGATGAAATATGTCAGAAACTAGACTCGTAGACCTTCAATTTGATAGGTGAATCACCCCGTAACTCCGAGTATATTGGGATAAAACCTCAGTAACATTAGACCTAAATTTTCGCAAAAGTTATGGACGTAACTTGCGATACTTTTCACCGACTTCTATTTTACAACTTGCTTGACTTCAAAACTTAAGATACGAATATCATATGAATCAAGTTGCTTAAAACATGAACTCCTTATCACATTAAGAACTCCTAGTTTACCACTAAAGTACGGGTTATAATGCTATTTCGCTTAACCTCGAAACCTTATGCCATGCTTAACAATTGTTAAACGACATTCTTAACCATATAGGGGTTCCATGGTCTCTTCGGGCTTACATTAGTTTACTTATGATACAAATGGCACAAAAATTTATAAGGTGTAATAAGGACAACTAACATATGACGAATCTCAACGTACAAAACTATGAGGTGTGACACTGTTCCTGTACCATGGCTCTGATACCATTAATTAGAGCGGATCGCACAGTGAGACGATACTGTAGAGAGACTGTTCTTGCCCAAATGGGTAACCAGAGGCTAATAGCCGACAATATTGCAGGATTTTCTAATTTTAGTATTAATAAAGAAGACCCTATGTTTCAACAATTCCTGGATTTCATAAAATCCCAAAAGAAGGATGATAATACTCTACCTTCATATTCTAGTGCCCTTACTGAGGATGACCATGAGGACACGAATTCATATGCTTAAAATGAAAGCTGAGAGGTAATACTTCTCCTTGAAAATGATGGCCTTAAATGGAAAGATGAACCTTGGCAAATAATGCAGAGGTATTTTGATGCAGCGTCATAAGCTACTCCTACTTATAAGTATAGAACGCATTATGAGATGATTCTCTCTTCCACAAGAACAGGAGAATTTCAACATTTTTCATCCTGCTAATAGCAGAAAAGTTTATAACTTTTTAAAAATTATAATAAAAAAGATTCTTTTTCTCCAACTGAATAGGGATTGAGTACACTCAAGGAAAGAGAATATATCCATCATGAGCAAAAATTTCCAGTTAAATTTAATTATTGGGATTATGTTGAAATCTTTCATAAAGCCTTTTTATATGAGAATGCTAATATCAAACATTCTTGGTTTATAAAGATATGTGTCAATGTTTATAAATAGGGCATACCAAATTGGTTTTGTCAATGGTGGATCAATTATAGTCCATCAGCCAAAATATTACCGGAACCCTTCAAGAGTTTATACACAGAAGGGGTTGAAGTTTCTCCCATGTTAATAGACTTGGAAACTAATAATACATTTTTTTAGGAATAGCTAATATGCATTTCTTCATAGAATTCTCTATTCCATGGATCATGAAATGGTCGATAGTAGTGGATTATACCTCGCAAAACCTGTCTTGTATTAATTGAATTTTTATACAAAATTCCGAAAAAAATTTATTCAGAAAACAACCGATGGTAATTTACCTGGCCAAGAATTAATAGATCAAATTAAGGCTATTATAGCCAGTTATAGAGATTATATTAATTCTATCTACCAGAGGTAAATTCCAAGTCCCTTCAGCACATCGCCATAAGAATTCAGATGAATAAAGGTGTTATTGTCACGCCCCGAACCTGGGCCTGGACGTAACACGGCACCCGGTGCCTGACTGCATGTGACCGAGCGAACCAACTGGCTGATTGAATCAACATGTGATATCAAAACATAACTGAATGTGGAAACAACTAAACACATGCTGATATACTAAAGGTCTGACTGAAATCATAATGCGAAAATACTTAGACAATCTGAAATATATCTGAAAGTAGCCAACATGGCTAAACCAAAACGACTGAACAACTGCCAACAAGGCTAACATATCTGACTGTCTGAACTGTGTCTATGAAGCCTCTAAGAGTACTCAATAATAAAGCTGTCTATAAACTGAATGACTGGATAGCTGACAACGCCCCGAAGGAATTTGGGGCTCACCAGTAGCTGATACGTGCACTCCTAAATAGCTGATTCGTCAACCTGTATATCATTTCCTGCATCGCGAGATGCAGGCCCCCAAGCAATAAAAAGGGACATCAGCATATTTGAATTGTACTGGTATGTAAAGCAACTGAAGCAATAAAATACTGAAACTGAAACTGAACTAAACAGGAAAGCAAGAAGCTGAAGTACTCCCTGTTCTGGATGAAGAATCACCTGTAAAACTGTAAAAATAACTGTGGCCTGGGGCCCAAATAATGTGCATAAAAACTGTGGTCTCTGGACCAAGCAATACGTATGCATAAATTGTGGCCTAGGGCCCAAAAATACAGATACAGGTGTTCAACATTAACAATTTACAAAACTGAGACTGGCTATAGCTGATAGCATGATAACTGTTTCTGATTATGGGACTCATGCAAATAACTGGTTATACACTGACTGAGACTCATGTGATAACAATGCATAAGTCTATAAAGATTACGTGCTGAGTTCATGATGTTCAAAGTGACAACCATGAACGAATTCTGTAACTGCAACCCTAGAAGATAACAGTTCTATATCATATCATGAAACTAGTGCTAACTATATTCTGAGTCAAATTGCTGACAAGTATGAAGAATGAGGCGTAGGGAGAATCATGAACATTCCCTAACGTAGATAGTTAGCCTCACATACCTTAATTCCAGCCTTTGAGCGTAATACAATGTTCGTCAACCCTTTCAACTTTGATCTATATCAATACAAGTCATAGGGATTCTATATTAGCAATAATATTCATGCTTTGGTCATCTAAGCATTTTATCAAACACTTAGTGGGCATGAAGCTCCACAGTCTTCATTAATGGTGATTTCTTCACCCAATTCCCATTCTATTACTTCTAGGTGATTCTACAATATTAATTAGGTGTAATTAACATCATTCTCCATCACCCATATCATTATAACAATCTCAAGTCAACAATCCAAAACCCTACTATAGTTCGTGTAATTCTCTTTACTAAACCCATTTACTATTCTCCCAAGAACTCATCAATTCACTATTATGAATGATTAGAGTGTAGAAGCATTACCTTTTTGACGTCCAATCCTCTTGAATACGAGGTCTAGGGTTTCCACGCCCAACAATAATGTTCCACTCACTACTCTATTGATTAGAAGGGTTTACTCAAGTTAGAAAGAGATTAGGGACTTGAATTCAACCTAGAATTATGATAAAACTTACCTTGTAGGGTTCTTGAGGCTTGGAACTTGTTCTTATTGACTTTAGGATAAATTTTCGTGAATGGGGTGCTGGGGAAATAAACCCCAAACCTTAGATATAACTAAAACCGCGTAACCCAACTTTTTGACCCGAATCTGACCCGATTCGCAATGGGTCCGCGATGCGGGACCATCGTGCAATGTTTTGCAGCCCAATACTCAGACCTGCGCGATCGGCCCGCGATGCGGGGCCCTCGCACGCGCCCCCACGCGCCTGAAAGAGCGACGGGTGTCGGTTCTGCACAGTGTTCGGTAAAATGGACATAACTTCTTGTACAGAGCTCTGTTTGGGCTCCATAATATACCGTTGGAAAGATATTTCAAAGGGATACAACTTCCATATTTTAAGTTTCCTCAAATTCCCAACGGATGTGCACCAAATTTGACTGGAAGACAAACGTATCGAAAATTTGGCCGATTCTATCGAATTTTAAGTGTCTTACTATTATCCATATTGAGACGATCATATCTCCTTGCTCCGATCTCTGATTGGCTTGGTCCTTATATCGTTAGAAAGGTATTTCTACATACTACAACTTTCATTCAGGGTACTTTCCCAAATTCTCAACTAATCAAGGAGTTATCACTGCCCGAAGTAGGCCTATGAACCATTTTCGCAAAACGTTCAAATCTTCAGTTTTTCCACTAAAACTCTAATGATATGAGTCTAAACTTAGTTCCAAGATACGGGGTGTTACAGTTATATCCCGAGAAAAAATGAACGCTGACTATATGGAAGAAGTTCAAAAAGATTTAATGCAAAATATACACATAGAGATGCCTTCAAACATATCAATGGCATCCATTGGTAATACCACAGACAATGATGTTGAAGACTAGACCTGTCTAGCAGGGGAATCCCAAAGTCTTGATGATACAGAAGATATTGAAAAATATATGAAAAATTCAAAGGCCAGTTAAATGAATCTTGCACTTCCACAAAAGACAAGGGAAAAGAAAAAATGAAGTGATAAAAGGACCCACTACTCAGCAATAATGCTGAAAAGAAAATGTCAACTTTTATAAAGATGCTTTAACAAAGAAAAGTTGCTTTTTTCTTTCTTTCAATTATTGCACTTCCTCTTTCAAATTTTCTAGATAGCTTTTTTATCTGTATATTACTTTTCAAAAATCACCCACATAATGGTGATTTACTTTTTATTTTGTTAGCGACATGTCGGCCACTGTATTTTTTTAATTTTGTTAGCTTATTATACTGATCCTCTATAAAAGGATCATTCAATTAAGTATAAGATAGGTTTTAGAAACCACCTGCTCTATCTCTGTAAAAATATTCCCGATATATTAAAAGTTTGCAGTTTACTACATCTTCATCTCTTCTGAGCACACCTTATAATTTTAGGTAATCTTTCTTTTATTTCATTTTGTTTTAATTTTGAATTTTGAATTCATATTTAGCCTAAATGATAGGCTAAACACTGTGTTGAACAATATCACACTAGACTACTAGGTATTATGGTGAAAATGCTTTAATTAGTTAGCATTTCCAAAGATGGTACTGAGGTCAGGCAGAGAAAAACCTAGGCGGACTGTTCAAATTCAAGTTGATGGTCCTATTTGTGTGCCTGCTAAGCCAAGGTGGCGTTAGGGATGTTTTTGGATCTGTTCTGAGTTGGACAACCTCCATGCCAGGGTTATTGGCCTATAAAAGTCCCTCTGCTGTATCATCTTACCGTACGATCCTCCCCAAAATTAATGGTATTAGAGCCATGGTACAGGAGTAGTAATAGGTGATATAAGCTCAACACACATATTCTTAATGAATATCATTGGGAGTAAGAATACTATTAAAAATAGTAAAAAGGAGGAATATGATATGCCACAGCAATTAGATCTGCTTAATAAGTGGACTATCCTTAAAATCCTGCCCAGATTAATTTATCAAATGGGTACTTTTGAGAAATTACGTCTCAAGCAAATGGTAAAACCCACTGAAGAAACAATTTGGGTTTATAGTGATCATGCCACTTTTAGATTATTATCTGAAAGTGTTTTAGCCCCTTATAGGGAAACCCATAAATTTAGGCATGTTGGGTTAATACAGGTTGCATTCAAACCAGTCACATTAAGAGGCTTACCTAAAAGCTTTATAGCAGCTTTGAAAGATGGTAGCAACCAAAACTGGAAAAAATCCCTCATAGGGACGGTTCAAACCAGTTTAGCATATGGTCCTGTATATTTTAATGCTTATCCAAATTTGCAGGTATCTTTGCAGGACAAGAATTCTCTAAACACTTTAATATTAAGTGTTAAATTACATGGCTATAATTATATGACTGGTACTGAAGTAATATGTATTTGTTATAGGATATCTTTTAAACCATTATATAACTATGAATCCTATGTGTAAAATTATGGATTTCAAAAATGAAACTATTTTGGTAGAAATTAATTTTGGTAAATCCAAAGTTATTACTCGTAGACCTATTAAATGGGACGAAATTGATTTTCCCAAAGTGTGGGTCATTGAGGGAGCTACTCCTCCCCAAAATATTTTAAATATTGATATTACTAAAATTGAACAGGCCCCAGATGGGACTATCAAGTTAAGGTTCGCAGAACCAAAGTCTTTATTTGATAAAGCTGAAAGTCACAGTATCAGCACCAGATCTAGACTAACTTGATCAAATTCTTCATGTCATTCTTATATTTCACCAGTTGATTATATTGTCCAATCTCCATCTAGAGCTTCTACTTTTCAAATTAGAGAGAATGATGATAATAAAATCAGTAGCATCAAAATTGACAAAGATAATGTCACAACCTAATTTGCCTTAAGCTGTGCGGGTACTTACCTCTCCCACCTCGATAAGCGAACCCTTAACCCAACGATAATTAAGACATAATAATTAAATCAAGTAACGAAATAGAATAAGTACGTAAGTCTCACGATATAAATATATATGTAGTACAAAAGTGCAGAATAATAATAATACCCCCAGGGTCTAGTCTGAATAATACAAGAGCATCTAAAAGGAAAATAATACAAGTCTGGAATAATAATACATAAAGTGTTTATGTCTCTAAATAGAATAGGACATAAAGATACAGAAGTCTTTAAGGCAACGAACGACCATGCTCACCCTGGAAACTCGAAGATAATGCTGAAGCGACTATCAGCCACGTGTAACAGAAGCGGATCCAACCTGATACTCTGCATTCATAAAGGAATGCAGAAAGTGTAGGTCTATACAAAACAAAAGTACTGGTAGGCATCATCGGTTGACTAAGCATAGCTAACATAATTCAGATAATAAAGCACATAAGCAGACAACCAACAAGTATAAAGCAAATGTAATTGAATCCAAATACACGTCATCACCTAAGTGAAGCATCTAATCCCAATGTACCAAGTCTGAATGTATAAAATCTGAATCAAATAGTCACAATTACAACACCGAAACATCTCAAATTCAAGCCATAATGCAATGCAATGCAATAGTGTATGAATGCAAACACATGTACTCTGGACGGAAATATCGACATCTCGGTAGCACAACCAAGTGTGACTCGTGAAGTTTAAGTGCCACCCGCGCCGGATCTTTGCCCAACAGACAGACGGGACCCCAGATCTTTGCCCACCCGCGCGGGGGGGGGGGGTCTCACTGGTACAACTCTGGGGGACCCACGGAGTCCATGCACTCACTCAATCAACGATTTCAGAACTAACATCGGATATCAGCAATTTCACATCACTCAAGTAAAACCGAACCCATCTCATCAAAATGTGTCATCAAATATCATCAGTATCTCAACAGTGTATCATGAAATGAGAGTGCGTGTAATGCATGAATGTCAATAATCATTCTCAATATCACAAGTACTAACAAAGGGTAAGCCAACAATATATATGAATCACAAATACCAACAATGGGTATGCCAACAATATAACCGAATCACAAGTACCAACAGTGGGTACGCCAACAATATTGTAATCAAGATGATAAACAGATCCAATATCTACCAACAACTCCTGGTATCAAGCCAACACAATAGAACAATCAAATCACAACACAACGGGGTGGCTTGCCCCAACACACAACAGGGCCTAACCTAAGGCAATATCAAACCCAACTTCATACCCGAAGGTTCACATGATGTCTCCGACAATATAATCTAAAGATATGCTTCGCTATATGAAGTCTCACCAAGGATAGGCCATAGCCCACCTAGATAGTTGGACCGTAACACCAACAAATCACTCTATCGCCTTGCCTTTTCGCTGAGCCTCAGAACCAAAGTTTTCTAGGCATATTCGAAGTCTAGATTAGAAATCATGAAGAATGATACCAATAATGCTACAATTCAACTTAGGTCCATTTTAACCCTATAAATTGGAAAAACGGGCCCACAAGAGCAAAACGGAAAATTCGGAAGCAAAATATCAAATTAAGTACTAGGTGATCATAATCCAGCCACTAATTGCTAAATTAACCCATGAATTTACCTGATTTCAAATTTGAAGCAAAACCCCCAATTTGGGTATAAACCCTAACTCTTAGATTCCGAAATTCAACACCAGAAATGGAAGATATATTATTAATAAACATAGATTTATCAAAATCTAACATAAACACCACCAATTTCATCATTAATAAGCCTAGGGAAATAGTTCATATAATACCACTTTCATCTTCCATTACTAAGGGATTATTAAAGGAAAAGAGGGAATCTATGATGATAAGATTAATGAAATAGAAGAGGGATAGCAAGATTTACCATTAGGAGTATTCCCAAAATATCTCCCAGAACAGTCCCCAAAAGTTCTAATTTCGAAATGGAAATAAATGAGGGTCTAAAGGCTTTTAAGACTTCATTAATTATACACACTGTCCGTCACCCGCTTTAGCGGCACTGGGACCGCCCCAGCGGAGCCGCTTCAGTGGTCACACCACCGCTTTAGCGGTCAAGGCAAAAATCATTGGACCGCTGCAACAGTAGGGCTACCGCTCCAACGGTACCACTGCCGCGGTGCTGGTGCCCCCAAAGCGGGCACCATAAAAACACGTTACGAACGCGTCCGTGGCCAAGGAATTTCAAACGGAGGCCTCATTGATCGAGTCAACCCCCGATACCTTAGTTTCAATTTTCCAACCCAAGTCCCAAAATGCATCCGAGTGCATTGGGAATCGAGCCAAATACACACACAAGTTTTGACCGACATCCAGACCTCTCGGAATTGACAAAATTTCAAAAAAATGTCCGTTTACCTATAAGTCAACTTTGGGTCAATCATTTTTCACTTTAAGCCTATATTTCACAAAATTTACCCGAATCAGGTCTAGACACCTCGGGAAGCATGCCAACAGTCCCCTTGGGTAAAAAATGAGCTAATCAATGCTTGAAAAAGGGAGAAATACCGAAAAGACTATAACGGCTAAACAAGTCGTTACATCAGATACCAATTGAACCATCGCTCGTCCTCGAGCGAATAAAAGGAAAGAAGCGGAAGCAGAAAGTACCTGAAACACTAAACAACCGAGGGTATCGGCTACTCATATCAGACTTGGTCACCTAACTAGGCTCCTCAACAGGACGGTGCTTCCATTGCACCCTCACAGAAGCAATCTCTTTCGACCACAACTGTTGAACCTGCCTATCCAAGATCGCGATAGGCTCCTCCTCATAAGTCAAATTCTCATCAAGCAATATAGAATCCCAACGAACAATGTACGTACCGTCGGCATGGTACTTCTTCAGCATCGAAACATGAAAAATTGGATGAACTCCTGCCAAGCCTGGCAGCAATGCCAACTCATAAGCTAAATCGCTGATACGGTCCACAATTTCAAACTGACCAATATACTTGGGGCTCAACTTGCCCCTCTTACCAAACCTCATAACACCCTTCATGGGTGAAACCTTTAATAGAACCTGGTCACCAATAGCAAAACTTCAAATCCCGGACCTTCCGATCCACATACATTTTTTGCTGACTCTGAGCTACCAAAAGCTTGGCCTAAATAACTCTCACTCTATCAAGGGACTCTCTCAACAAATCCGTACTCCAAAGTCGAGCCTCGAATCCATTAAACCAACCAGCCGGAGATCTACGTCTCCTACCATACAAAGCCTCAAAAGGCGCCATGCCAATGCTCGAATGATAACTGTTATTGTACGCAAATTCTACCAAAGGCATGTGCTAATCCCAATGACCACCAAAATATATAACACACGCACTCAACATGTCCTCGAGCACCTGAACGGTCCGCTCAGACTGGCCATCGATCTGGGGATGAAAAGCTATACTAAGATCCAATTGGGTACCCAACTCCTTATGAAATGCTCTCCACAAATGGGAAGTGAAGATAGTACCCCCAATCAGATACAACAGATATAGGAACCCCATGTAATCTCACAAAATCCTGAACGTACATCTTGGCTAACTTCTCCGCGATATAAGAAACCTGAACTGGAACGAAGTGAGCGGACTTAGTCAATCGATCAACCATCATCCAAATAGAATCAAACTTGTCAAGGGTCTTCGGAAGAACCGTGACAAAATCCATGGTAATCCTCTCCCACTTCCACTCGGGAATGGGCATCCTTTGAAGCACTCCACCTGGTCGCTGGTGCTCATACTTTATCTACTGACAATTCCCACACTTAGCCACAAAATCAACTATATCCCTCTTCTTCCGACGCCATCAATAGTGTTGTCTCAAGTCACGATACATCTTAGTCGCCCCCAGATGAATGGAATAGCGAGAGCTATGATCCTCAGACAAGATCAACTGAATCAAATCACCAACATGACGAACGCACACGCGTCCTCGAATCCTCAAAATGCCTTCAGAATCAATCACGGCCTCTTTAGCCTCACCCCTCAAAATTCTATCTCGAATCTTGCTCAACTGAGCATCCTTAAACTGATGAGTCCTGATCTGATCCAATAAAGACGACCTCGCCTATATACAAGCCAAAATCCTGCCCGGGGCTAAAATTTGAAGGCGAATGAAACTGTTGGCCATAGTCTGAACCTCCATGGCCAACGGATGCTCGGAAACAATCAATCGAGCTAAACTCCTACTACTCACTGCCTTGCGACTCAAGGCATCAGCCACCACATTGGCTTTCCCGGGATGAAACAGAATAGAGATGTAATAGTCCTTCAGGAGCTCCATCCATCAACGCTGCTTGGAATTAAGATCTCTCTGGGTAAACATATGCTGAAGACTACGGTGATCGGTGAAAACCTCGCAATGAACACCGTACAAATAATGCCTCCAAACCTTCAAAGCGAAGACCACGGCCAACAACTCCAAATCATGGGTAGGGTAATTCTTCTCATGAACCTTCAACTGACGGGAAGCATAAGCTATCATCACTCTACCCTCCGACGTCGACACAGCACCCAAACCCATACGGGAGGCATCACAATAGACAGCGAAATCCTTACCCTCCACATGTAATGCTAAGATCGAAGTTGTAGTCAAAAGAAGCTTGAGCTTTTAAAAGCGCTCCCCACAATCATCCGTCCACTGAAAGGGAACATCCTTATGAGTTAATCTGTTCAAGGACGAAGCGATAGCAGCAAAACCCTTCACAAAGCGATGGTAATAGCTGGCCAAACCCACAAAACTACGAATCTCAGTAGCGGTAGTGGGCCTCACCCATCCCCTCACAGCCTCAATCTTCTGTAGATCAACAATAATCCCATCCTTAGACACAACATGGCCCAAGAATGCTACAGACTCCAACCAGAACTCACACTTAGAAAACTTAGCAAACAGGCTATGTGTCTTCAACAACCACAGAACAGAACGAAGATGGCTCTCATGCTCCTCCCTACTCATGGAATACACCAAGATATCATCAATAAACACAATCACAAAGGAATCCAGGAATGGCCTAAAGAAGCTATTCATCAAAGTCATAAATGCAGCCGGGGCATTGGTAAGCCCGAAGACATCTCTAGAAACTCATAGTGGCCATATCCAGTCTGAAATGCTATCTTCGGAATATCCTTCGCCCTGATCTTCAACTGGTGATAGCCGAAACGCAAATTAATCATCAAAAACACCAAAACACTCTAAAGCTGGTCAAACAGATCATCAATACGAGGCATCGGGCACTTGTTCCTAATAGTGACCTTGTTCAACTGGTGGTAATCAATACGCATCCTCATGGTCCCATCTTTCTTCTTCACAAGTAAAACAGGAGCACCCCAAGGGGAGACACTCGATCTGATGAACCCCTCGCTCAAAAAATCTTGTAACTGCTCCTTAAGCTCCCTCAACTCGGCAGGTGCCATCCGATATAGCGGAATAGAGATAGGGCGAGTGCCTGGATCCAAGTCAATACAGAAATTAATGCCGCGTTCGGGTGGCATACCGGGCAGATCCGATGGTAAATACCTCCGCGAACTCGCTCACAATAGGGATAGACTCAAAATGTGGAGATGCAACTGTCGTATAACGAACATGAGATAAATAAGCCAAACACCCCTTACTTACTAACCTTTTTGCCCAAAGGAACAAAATGATCTTCTTCGAAGTGGGACTAGGAGTACCCCTCCACTCGAGCCTAGGAATGCCCAGCATGGCTAAGGTGACTATCTTGGCGTGACAGTCCAAGATCGCGTGATAAGGAGAAAGCCAGGACATCCCTAATATAACATCAAATTCCACCATATCGAGAATCATCAAATCTACCCAAGTGTCGTACCCCATAAAAGTAACCAAACAAGACCGGTAGACTCGATTAACAATCACAAAATCTTCGACCAGAGTAGAGACATGAAAAGGTATATCTATGTTATCACAAGGAAAATCCCAACCAACGGCATGAAATGCAGATACATATGAATAGGTGGACCCAGGATCAAATAACACAAATGCTTCTCTATGACGGATAGAATTGGTACCTGAAATCACAGTATCTAAGGCCTCTACCTCGGGCCTACCAGGAAATGAGTAACAATGGCCTCTACTACGCCCAGTCTGAGATCCCCCTCTCGCACTCTGAGAACCACCTCTAGGACCATGAGAAGCACTGCAGCCTGACTGAGCCGCCTCTCGAGGAAGTCCCACCTCGACCACCAGATGATATAGGAGTCCTCGGTGGCTGATAATCCTGCCTGAGTCGGGGACATCTCCTAACGACATGCCCAACCTCTCCACAAGAATAACATGTAATAGGAGACGAATGTTGATACGCAGAAGCTAAAGACCCGAATGAGCAGTCCTATCCACTGGTCTGGAGAAGGAACTCTCAGGAGCTCTTTGCCTGGGTGGCTTACTAGGGGAAGCCTGTAACGCTGAATGCACCGGACGACCAGAATATGGCTGAGGGGGCCTCAAAAACTGACCGGCGCCCCTCGAACCATGACCCCTAAAACTGCCAGTCTGACGCTGTCTCTTGCCACTACTACCAAAAGCACAGGCCTTAGCGCCCTTAACCATAGAAGCATGCTCTATAATGGACTGGAAGGAAGCCCCCATAGACTCCATCTAAAGACAAGTAATATGTAGAGAGCCCACTAGTCCCCCAATAAAACGCCTAATCTTATTAGCCTTAGTAGGGATCAAAGGAGTAGAATAGCGAGCCAAATATAAGAAGCGGGTCACATAGGACTTCAAAGACATGTCCCTCTACTCAAGATGCAAAAACTCCTCCCTGTGCGCCTCTCGCAAAGATCAAGGCATATACTTCTTAAGAAAGGCCCGGTAAAACTTAGTCCAAGTCAAAGGAGGAGAACCCTCAGGTCTACAAGCCACGAAATACCTCCACCACGTCTTTCCATCGCTGCGAAACTGGTAGGACACATAATCAATCCCATGGGTCTCCACGATCCCCATACGGTGCAACAACTCGTGCATATCAAGAATAAACTCATAAGCATCCTCAGACGACGTACTAGCAAACCTCGGCGGCTCTGACTTCTTGAATCTCCCAACAAGGTCCTGATCAGAAGCAGTCATAACAGCGCCCTCCATGGGCCTAATATCATCACCAGGAAAGGGTATCTCATCAATGCGAGAAGCCATAGCTGTAGCGGGATGTGCTAACCACATAGGTCCTTTCTCAGGGGTCTGCGCCCAACTCTGGTCTGTGAACCTCCTCAGGGAGTAGTAGCACCAGCTGCCGCCTGCTGGGCATCAAGATGAAGTAAAATCCTGGCCATAGTATCATGCACGGCCTGATAAGATGTAACCTCAGGTTTTCCCCATGCTGGGGCCACACCATCCTTTGCGGCCTAGCCTATATCTAGCTGATACTCGGGCTCAGGAGAAGGAGACCTCTCTCGTCATTGTCCTATCGCAGGAGCCCTACCCCTAGCTGGGGCAGCCGCGCGGCCTCTCACTCTGCCAAGCCCTCTGGCTGTTGCTCGCCCTCAGGTACTAGCCGTAGCTGTGGGCTCTGGCACCTGACCTTGAGCAATCATAGCTCGAGTCGTCACCATCTGTGAGAGAAGAGATAAGGGTCATATACCAATTTGATCTTTCCAGATACCAATTAGACTAAAGCAGCACGAAGAATGAAAAGAAAGTGAGATTTTCTAAATATCCTATAGCCTCTCGCAGATAAGTACGGAGCTCATCATACTGACCCAGGACACTCTACTAGACACGCTTTTGTATTATAGACCGGGTACTTAGGGCTCTGATATCAACTTGTCACGACCTAATTTGCCTTTAGCCGTGCAGGCATTTACCTCTCTCACCTCGGAAAGCGAACCCTTAACCCAACAATAATTAAGACATAATAATTAAATCAAGCGACGGAATAGAATAAATACGTAAGTCTCACTATATAAATATATACGTAGTAGAAAAGTGCGGAATAATAACAATACCCCCAGGTTCTAGTTTGAATAATACAAGAGCATCTAAAAGGAAAATAATACAAGTCTGGAATAATAATACATAAAGTGTCTATGTCTCTGAATAGAATAGGACAAAAAGATAGAGAAGTCTTCAAGGCAGCGAACGGTCATGATCACCTTGGAAGCTCGAAGATAATGCTGAAGCGACTATCAACCACGTGTAATAAAAGCGAATCTAACCTGATACTCTGCATTCATAAAGGAATGCAGCAAGTACAGGTGAGTACAAAGCAACAGTACTGGTAGGCATCATCGGCGACTAAGCATAGCTAACACAATTTAGATACTAAAGCACATAAGCAGACAACCAACAAGTATAAAGCAAACATAATCGAATCCAAGTACACGTCATCGCCTAAGTGAAGCATCTAATCCCAAATGTGCCAAGTCTGCATGTGTCAAGTCCGAATCCAATAATCACAAGTACAACACCGAAACATCGCAAAGTCAAGCCATAATGCAATGCAATGCAATAGTGCATGAATGCAATGCAATGCAATGCAAATGATGTGTACACATGTACTCTGGACAAAAATATCGATATCTCGATAGCACAACCCAGTGTGACTCGCGAAGTGTAAGTGCCATCCAACCTAGATCTTAGCCCAATAGACAGACGGGACCCTGGATCTTCGCCCACGGGAGGTTCTCACCAGCACCACTCTTGGGGACCTGCGGAGTCCATGCACTCACTCAATCAACAATTTCGAATCTAACATCAAATATCGGCCATCTCACGACACTCAAGTAAAATCGAGCCCAGCTCATCAAAACATGTCATCAAATATCATTAGTATCTTAACAGTGTATCATCAAATGAGAGTACGTGCAATGCATGAATCAACATCAATAATTATGCTCAATATCACAAGTACCAACAAGGGGTACGCCAACAATATATCTGAATCACAAATACCGACAATGGGTATGCCAACAATATAACCGAATCTCAAGTACCAACAGTGGGTATGCCAACAATATCGTAATCAAGATGATAAACAGGAGCCAATATCTACCAACAACTCATGGTATCAAGCCAACACAATAGAACAATCAAATCATAACACAAAGAGGTGGCTGGCCCTAACACACAACAGGACCCAACGTAAGGCAATATCAAACCCAACTTCATACCCGAAGGTTCACATGCTGTCTTCGACAATATAATCTAAATATATGTTTCTCTATATGAAGTCTCCCTAAGGGTAAGCCATCACCTACCTAGATAGCCGAACCGCAACATCAACAAATCACTCTATCGCCTTGCCTTTCTGCTAAGCCTCAGAACCAAAGTAGTCTAGGCATATTCGAAATGGATATTAGAAATCAAGAAGAATGATACCAATATTGCTACTATTCAATTTAGGTCCATTTTAACCCTAGAAATTGGGGAAATAGGCCCACAAGAGCAAAACAGGAAATTCGGAAGCAAAATATCAAATTAATTACTAGGTGATCATAACCCAACCACTAATTGCTAAATTAGCCCATGAATTTACCAAATTTCGAATTTGAATCAAAACCCCCAATTTGGGTATAAGCCCTAACTCTTAGATTTCGAAATTCAACACTAGAAATGGAAGATATATGATTAATAAACTTAGATTCATCAAAATCTAACATAAACACCACTAATTTCATCATTAATAAGCGTAGGAAAATAGTTCATCAAAAACCACTTACATCTTCCATTACTAAGGGATTATTAAAGGAAAAGGGGGAATCTATAATTATAAGGATTAATGAAATAGAAGATAGATACCAAGATTTATCTCCAAGAGTATTCCCAAAATATCTCCAAGAACAGTCCTCAAAAGCTCTAATTTCGAAATGGAAATAAATGAGGGTCTAAAGGCTTTCGACACTTCATTAATTATACACACTGCCCGTCACCAACTTTAGCGGCACTAGGACCGCCCCAGCGGAGCCGCTTTAGTGGTCAAGGCGAAAATCCTTGGACCACTCCAATGGCAGGGCTACCGCTCCAGCAGTACCGCTGCTGTGGTGCTGGTGCTGCCAAAGCGGGCACCAGACACCAGAAACTTACCCAAATTTTACCATTTGATCCGATTTTTCTACTAATTCCCGAGGTCATCTGCTCACATGTCATACACATAGACACACATAAAACCACGCTATGAAGGCGCCCATGGCCTTGGAATTTCCAACGAAGGTCTCGTTGACCGGGTCAACCCCCGATACCTTGGTTCCAATTTCTTAACCCAAGTCCCAAAATGCATCCGAGTACATTGGGAATTGAGTTAAATACACACACAAGTTCTAAACGACCATTCGGACCTCACGGAATCGATGAAATTTCGAAAAAGGTCCATTTACCCAAAATTCAACGTTGGAACAACAATTTTCCACTTTAAGCCTATATTTCACAAAAGTTTCCCGAATCCGGCCTTGACACCTCGGGAAGTGTGGCAACGGTCCCCTCGGGTAAAAAAATGAGATAACCAATGCTCGGAAAAGGGCGAAAATGCCGAAAAGACTATAACGACCAAACGGGTCGTTACAGATAATATTATTAGTGGTATTCAAGCCACGGAATTAACCGAGTCAGAAATGAATTTTCCAGATGATTTGCAATGGATCAAGATCAAAAAATAGATTTTTGTCGGGGATCACCCACAAGACAAAAATTAGTGAAGAATTTTTCAAACTCAGATGGGAATCATTTAGAAAATGGTTTTTTGAAAATTTTAATACTGAAGGACATACATTTTTTCTAGAAGACTTTTATAGATATCTTTAATAGGTCAACAAGATTATATCTTTTGTTCCTTGGTTTGTATATGTCGGAAATTATATTTCATCCTTTAGAAACAGAAAATAGATTGACTAATGGAGAAATTATTAATACTATATTCCCTCCATAACAAACTTTTTAAATAGAAAAGGATGATAAGGTCCTTCATTTTGTAGCTTTTTCAAAATTATTTGAAAATGATACTTTACAAATCACCGCTAGGCATATTAATAATATGCTAAAGTAACAAAATTATGCCATTATTTACATGAGTATATTGGGCGAACAAATTATTTCATTACATAATAAAATTGAAAAATTGTTATCTTAAATTTGAAAATTACATCATTTTGCTAATTTTAAAGACAAAAAGCAAGAAACCATTGCCACTCCTAGTGTGCAGCCTCCTCTGGAAATAAAAGACTTTAAGTTAAAAGCTTTTTCAGAATTGGAGCAATTGCTTGATGATAGATTTAAAGGATTAAAAATTAGTCCGCTCATAGTGGAAGGACATGATTCTGATCTTTCGGATTAAGATTATAAACAGAAGGTGTCAGAAGAAATTAATAAAATATCGGAAGCATATGCCCAAAATCCCTCTCAACGGATGTTTTACTATCCTCGTGCTACTCCTAAGGATGTATTGCTCGAAAAACATGAGGATATTATTACCAACATTTATAGTGGTAAAGAGATTTATGAATGGAATATTGATGGTTATACCGAGAGACATATTTATACACTGGTACTTAGAATGCTAATGTATAACATAATTTGCAAGGCCAATAAAAATAGTGATAGGAACATTGCTGATTTTTCTAGCCAATTGAAAGGATGGTGGGATAATTGTTTTACCCAGGAACAACGGGGCAGAATTCTAACTGTTATCAAGCAGGAACAGGCAGAACAAGGAATTGTTCCTGTACAGAATATTGTATATTCATTGGTTATTATTATCACAGATGGTTTGATAATAGTGAAAATATTAGGACCATGCTTCAGAACATGAGATATAAAACCCTTACCTCATTTTGGTGGTATAAGGACGTATACCTTAGTAGGGTCATGGAATTGCCTGAGTTCAATAACACCCATTGGAAGTCCAAATTTATAGATGGACTACCTAGCCTCTTTGCAGAAAGAGTTAGGAAAGCTCTTAGAAAAGGAGAAACTAGAATCAATTATGATGAATATACATATGGCAAGTTAATAGGTACTTGTGCCCAAGAAGGTTTATCCTTATGCAATGAGATTAAATTAAATCAGCATATTAAGAGACATCATCTAAATGAAAGACAACAATTAGGAGAATTTTGTGGAAAATTTGGTATGGATATTCCACAAACCAAAGCGCCTCATAGGCGTAAATATAAGAAGAAAGACTTCCAAGCCTAGAAAGAGAAACACTTGGAAAAGAAAGCAAGAAGGAAAAAGGAATCCAAGAAAAGGAAGGATTTTATTAAATTCAAAAATCCTAAATCTTGCTGGAAATGTGGTCAAACAGGTCATTATTATAATGATTGCAAAGCTAAGGAAAAATTAAAAGCCTCAACATTGATGAAGAATTAAAGGATACATTGTCCAAATTATTATTGAAGTCAGAACCGGAAGATTCAGGTTTTGATTCAGATATATCGGAGGATTCTACCTAAAATGAAGATCTCAGAATTCTTAAAAATGAAATTTATATTTCTTCCATTTTTGATGAGGAATGTGCTCCTTGTCCAATGGGACAGCCTTGTATTACTAAAGGCGATAAAAAGGAAGATGAGTTTTATAATATCTTCTCTTAGTTCAAAGATTTGAATATCAATGTCCTAGATAGTAATAACCCAGTTGATTTATTAAAAATTATTAAGGATCCAGAACTTTGGTCTCAGATCATTGACAAAATTCATGAAACACCTAAAATTCAAGGTGAAACACAGAGTCAAGAATCATCAGGTCCATACACTATGTCTGAAGTTAAAAGACTTCTTGGACAAACGAGAAATATTATAAGTACTCCTACTACAGCACAAGATTTGGAAAAAGATATTGATAATCACAAGAAGGAGATTTCATATTTCAAAAACCATAATACCATTTTGGATGAAAGAATTTCCCGAGTAGAGGGTAACGGTAAACAAATTATAGAAATTCTAGACATTGCAGATGCAACTATGAAAGGTAAAAGTAATAGGGAGAATGGAGAATTTCTCAAAACACTTGAGATAATTACTTCTCAAAACTTTTTTATAAAAGTTACTCTTTTAATTGATTATAATTTTAAAAACGAATTTACTGCTCTAGTTGATAGTGATGCTGATTTAAACCGTATTCAAGAAGGATTAATTCCCTCTACTACTAATAGTCTTAGATTTGCTAATGAGCAGAAAATGAAAATTGCTTTTAAATTACCAAAAGCTTATATTTACTAACAAAAGGTTTTATACCAGAAAGTTTTATAATGGTAAAAAATATTTAAACCAGATTATTTTGGGCACTCCATTTTTTCAAAAAATATTTCCTATTTTGTAATGGGATGAGAAAGGTATAACATGAACCTTTGAAGGAAAAGAAGTTAAATTTCAGTTTATAACTGAATCTTTTTCAAGAGTTATAAATGAAATCAAAGACAAGTTGATGAATAAACATCAACAAGTTAATTTTCTTAAACAAGAAATTTATAGTATTAATATTGAGGAAATTTTACAAAATGCTAAATTACAACAAAAATTTGATTTTATAAAAAATCAGTTTTCATTACAAATTTGTAGTGAACATCCCAACTCTTTTTGGAATAGAAAGAAGCATGTTGTTAGTCTCCCATATGAAGATAATTTTAATGAGGGAAATATCCCTACAAAAGCAAGATCATGTCAAATGAATTCTGAATACTTAGAATTATGCAAAAAGGAATTTACTTCACTTTTACAAAAAGGTCTCATAAGGCCTTCTAAGTCTCCGTAGTCATGCACTGCTTTTTATGTTAATAAATATGCTGAACATGAATGAGGAATTCCTAGATTGGTTATAAATTACAAACCCCTTTATAGAGTTTTGAAATGGATTAGATATCCTATTCTAAACAATAAAGATTTGTTGGATAGACTTCATAATGCTATTATATTTTCAAAGTTTGATTTAAAATCGGGATATTGACAAATTCAAATTGCAAGCAGAAAAATATAAAACAACTTTCAATGTCCCTGTAGGGCTATTCGAATGAAATGTTATGCCATTTGGGTTAAAAACAATGCCCCGTCAGAATTTCAAAATATTATGAATGATATTTTATGCGTTATAGCAATTTTATCATTGTATATATTGATGATATCCTAGTATTTTCGAATACTATATAAATGCATTTTAAACATCTTGATATATTCAAGAAATCATTATTCAAAATGGGTTGGTTATATCCAAACCAAAAATGTCTCTTTTTCAAACAAAAGTCAGATTTTTGGGTCACAATATTTAAAAAGGAAAAATAATTCCTATTCATAGAAGTATTGAATTTGCTTCTAAATTTCCTGATATTATTACTGATAAAACACAGCTTCAAAGATTTCTTGGAAACGTGAATTATATTTCACCATTTTATAAAGATTTAGCAAAAGATAAACCTATTATATATGATAGATTTAAAAAAATTCCGAAAGCATGGACTGAAGATCATACCCAGGCAGTTCAAATAGGGCCGGCTCAACGTCCTCAGTGGACTAAAGCTAAATCTTGATGAGGGGCCCTAACTTTACTCTTTTTTTCTTTTCTTTTTTTTCTGAATTTCTTATATATTTTCATTATGAAGTCTACTTTTCTAACCGGTGCAATCAACATTAGTAACAAATGTAATAGTTTTCTTCCCCATTTTAGTTATAATTGTACCTTTTTACTTTTAAATACTATTTCCTCCATTCCAATTTATGTGATACTTTTCGCTTTTCGATAGTTACTTCGACTAAATTTTGAAGCTGAATTGAATTAGATTAACTCAATATTTTAATATTAAAATTTATATATTTGAAAACTACATGAAAAGTACTACTATAAGTTACAACTTTTTTCATATCAATTTGATGAAAAAACACATTCTAAAATATTGATCAAAGTTCATGCAGTTTGAATTTCGGAAAGCAAAAAGTACCACATACATTAGGACAAAAGGAGTATTTTTTGTAAAATAATAATTTATAAACCTATTATTAGTGAAAATGGGGCCCCCAAAAAAGCCATTGCTTTGGCTGCCTTGCCCATCAGCCGGCACTGAGTTCAAAACATCAAGTAAAAAGTTAATAATCTTCCTTGCCTTACTTTAGCAAATCCAAATTGGCAAACAATTATTGAAATAGATCCCTCTGATATTGTCTATGAAGGAATATTAAAACAATATTCCCCAGAAGAATAACGGGAATATCTGGTCCAATTTTACTCTTGCAAATGGAATAATAGCCTGAAAAACTATACAAATGTTGATAAGGAAATCCTTGTTATAGTTAAATGTGTACTTAAATTTAAGGTGATTTATATAATCAAAAGTTTTTAATAAAAACTGACTGCAAAACAACTAAATTTATGTTTAATAAAGATTGTAAACATGATGTTTCTAAACAAATGTTTGCAAGGTAGCAAGCTTTATTAGTGCCATTTGATTTTGAAATTTAATATAAAAAAGGGTCAGATAATAGTCTCCCTAATTTTCTTATAAGAGAATATTTAAGTTCATAACTCTTATTTACATTATCTGCTGGATGAGAGCGTAGTTTCAACCCCACTCTAATAGAGGACGGAGAGGAAAAGGATCAACCAAAGGAACAGACAGAGGGAGTATTCTTTGCAAAATGGATAACTAGACGCTAATAGCCAACAATATGGCATGATCTGCTAATATTAATATTAATAAAGAAGACCCTATGTTTCAACAATTCCTGGATTTCATAAAATCCAAAAACAAGGATGATAATACTTCGCCTTCATATTCTAGTGCCCTTACTGAGGATGACCAAGTGGACACGGATTCATATGATCAAAATGAAAGCCAAGAGGTAATACTTCTCCTTGAAAATAATGACCTTAAATGGAAAGATGAATCTTGGAAAATAATACAGAGGTATTTTGATGCAGCGCCATGCGCTACTTCTACTTATAGGTATAGATGCATTATGACATAATTCTCTTTTCCACAGGAACAAGAGAATTTCAACATTTTTGTCCTGCTAATAGCACAAAAGTTTATAACTTTTCAAAAATTATAATAAAAAATATTTTTTCTCCAGCTGAATGGGGATTTAGCACACTTAAGGAAAGATATTATATCCATCCTGAGCAAAAAGTTCCAGTTAAATGTTAATTATTGGGGTTATGTTGAAAGATTTCATAAAGCCTTTTTTTATGAGAATGCTAATAAGAACATTCTTGGTGCCAATGTTTATAAACAGGGCATACCAAATTGGTTTTGTCAATGATGGATTAATTATGGTCCATCAGTCAAAATATTATCGGAACCCTTCAAGAGTTTATACACTGAATGGGTTGAAGTTTCTCCCAAGTTAATAGACTTGGAAATTAATAATACATTTTTTGAAGGAATAGCTAATATGTATTTCTTCATAGAATTCTCTATTCCATGGATCATGAAATGGTCGGTAATAGTGGGATATACCCTACAAAACCTTCTTTGTTGGCCAAGAATTAATAGAGCGGATTAAGGATACTATGGCCAGTTATAGAGATTATATTAATTCTAGACAGCAGAGGAAAATTCCAAGTCCCTGTAACGACCCGTTTGGTCGTTATTGCATTTTTGATACTTTTGATCCTTTCTCAAGATCGGTGAGCTCACTTTTGACCCGAGGGGACCATTGACACACTTCTAGAGGTGTTTAGATTTTATTCGGGTGACTTTGTGTGAAATTTATGCTTAAAGCAAAAAAGGGTTGTCTTAAAGTTGACTTTTGGGTAAACAGACCTTTATCGGAAGTCCATCGACTCTGAGAAGGTCTGGATAATCGTTTAAATCTTTTGTGTATATCTAGTTCGATTCCCAATGAACTCGGGTACATTTTATGACTTGGGTTGGGAAATTGGAATCGATGTATCGGGTGTTGACTCGGTCAACGAGATCTTCGTTTGGAATTTCGAGGCCACGAGTGCATTCGTAGCGTGTTTTTATCTATATCTATGTACATGGTTCCTGAGCAGATGGCCTCGGGAGCTAGTCGGAAATTCGGGTTGAGTTGTGAAAATTGGATTAGTTTCTGGTGTCTGGTGCCCGCTTTGGCTTCACCAGCACCACTGCAGCGGTACCGCTATAGCGGTCACCCTGCCGCTGAAGCGGCCCGTGCCATTTAGGCATCACCGCTATAGCAGTCAAGGGAGCGCTTGAGCGGTCTGAGTGACCGCAAAAGCGATGATTGGGCAGTGACTGAAGCAGTTAATGATATAAAACCCCAAATCTTTTCTTTCATTTATTAGTCCGAAAGTGGTTCATATGGGGAGAAATTCTAGAGGATTCTTGGAGAAGAATCTTGGTGGTAAGTCCTTCTAATCTCTTTGCTAATTTATTATTCCTACTCATCTAGAACCTCTTTTTCCTTGTTAGTTCATTAGTAATGGAAGATTAAAAGCGGGTTTGATGGATTTTTCTATCTAGGATTTTTAATGATGAAATTGATTGGGTTTATGCTAAATTATGATGTATCTGAAGTTGTTAATCATATATCTCTCATTGTTAGTGTTGAATTCTTGAATATAAGAGTTAAGGTTTATACCCAAAATTGGGGGTTTTGCTTGAATTTCATAATTGGGTGAATTCTTGTGTTAATTTAGCAATTAGTTGATGGATTTTTATCACCTAGTGATTAATTGGATATTTTACCCCCGAATTTCCCGTTTGAACTTGTGGGTCCCGTTTCCCCAAATTCTAAGGTTGGATTTTGACCTAATTCGAATATGCCTAGACTTTCTTGATCTTGAGGCTTAGCAGAAGGGCAAGGCTAAGGAGTAATTGTTTGTGTTTGTTGTTCGCCCATCTAGGTAGGTTATGGCTTACCCTTAGTGAGACTTCCTATAGCGGAAGCATATATTTAGATGATATTGTCAGAGACAGCATGTAAACCTTCGGGTATGAAATTTAGTTGGATATTGTCTTAGGTTGGGCCCTGTTGTGTGATTGAGGTTGGCCACCCTGTTGTGTTATGACTTGATTGTTCTATTGTTGTTGGCTTGATGCCACGTGATGATAGTAGATATTGGGGACTGTTGGTACATCTTGATTGTGATATTGTAGTACTTTACTTGTTGATGTTGATCCGAGGATAGAATTCTATATGACTTATATATTCTTTCATGATATTGTTGGCATATTCATGTTTGGTACTTGTGATATTGATCTGATTATTCATGTTAACACATAGATTGCACGCATTCTCATCCTTTATGATATATTGTTGATACATTGTTGATACTTGATGAAATACTGTGATGAGCTGGGCTTGATTTGGATGAGAGGGACGTGACAGTCTGATATCTGATATTTGTCCCAAAATTGTGGATTGAGTGATTAGATGGACACCACGGGTCCCCCAGGGTAGTGCTAATAAAAATCATCCATGGGCAAAGATCCGGAGTCTCGTCTGTCTGTTGGGCAAAGATCCGAGACGAGTAGCACTTAGACTTTGCGAGTCACCATGGGTTGTGCTACTGAGACGTCGATACTTCCATCCGGAGTATATGTGTACACAGAATTGCATTTGCATTCATACATTATTGCATTGCATTATGACTATTTTGTGAGGATCTAGTAATTTACTTGTGTTGATCGGATTCGGATTGGATATATTGTGACTTGGTACACTTGGGTTTAGATGTTGCTATTTAGGTGATGACATGTATTGGTTCTAACTTGTGTTTGGCTTATACTTGAGGATTTATTTTCTTATCTTATCTTATTGTTTGAATTATGTTAGCTATACTTAGTCGGCCTATGATACCTACCAGTATTGTGGTTTTGTACTGACCTACACTTATTGCATTCTTTTATGAGTGTAGAGTTCCAGGTTGGGTCTTCTTCCATCTCTCGTGGCTGATAGTCGCTATCAAGATTGCTTTGAGTCTACAGGGTGAGCACAAGATGTCCGCTACATTGAAGACTCTTCTTATCTATGTCTTACTTTACCATTCTGAGACATATACAGATTTGATGTATTATTATATTTCAAGACTTGTATATTTCGGATCTAGATGTTCTTGTATGGCTTAGACCAGACCCTGGGTGTATTTTCTTATTTCCGCACTTTATTCTATACTATTATCGTAAGACTTACATGATTTATTCTCTTTCGCTTAATTGATTTATTTATTTATGCATTTATTATCGTTGGGTTGAGGGTTCACTTACCGAGGTAGGAAGGTAAGTGCCCGCACGGCTTAGCCAAATTGGGTCGTGACAGTCCCTTCCAACATATCTCCAGAACAATTTAGATGAAGAAAGGTGTTATATCCCGAGAAGAAATGATAGCTGCCTATATGGAAGATGTCAAAAAAGATTTAATGCGGAATCTAGACCCAGAGCTGCCTTCAAACATATCCATGGCATCCGTTGGTAATACCACAAACAATGATGATGAAGACCACACCTGTCTAGCAGGGGAACCCCAAAGTCTTGATGATACAGAAGATGTTGAAAAATTTATGAAAAAATTCAAAGGCCAGTTGGAAGAATCTTCCACCTCCGCAAAAGACAAGGGGAAAGAAAAACTGAAGTGATAAAAGGACCCAGTACTCAACAATAATGCTGAAAATAAAATGTCAACTTTCATAAAGATGCTTTAAATAAAGCAGAGTTTCTTTTTTCTTTGTTTCAATTATTGCGCTTCCTTTTTCAAATTTTCTAAATAGCTTTTTTATCTGTATTTTACTTTTCAAAATGCATCCACATAATGGTGCTTTACGTTTTATTTTGTTGACTACATGCCAGCCATTGTACTGTTTTAATTTTGTCAGCTCATTGTACTGATCCTCTATAGAAGGATCATTCAATTAAGTAAAAGGTAGGTTTTAGAAACCACCAGCTCTATCTCTGTAAAAATATTCCCGATATAATAAAAGTTTA
Source organism: Lycium barbarum (assembly GCF_019175385.1). Classification (NCBI taxonomy): domain Eukaryota; kingdom Viridiplantae; phylum Streptophyta; class Magnoliopsida; order Solanales; family Solanaceae; genus Lycium; species Lycium barbarum. The sequence continues at coordinate 100,076,620 of NC_083343.1, read as the reverse complement.
CAGTTTACTACATCTCCATCTCTTCCGAGCACAACTTACAGTTTTAGGGAATCTTTCTTTGATTTCATTTTGTTTTAATCTTTAATTTTGAATTCATATTTAGCCTAAATGACAGGCTAAACACCTTGTGTTGGACTATATCACACTAGACTTGTAGGTATTATGGTGAAAATGCTTTAATTAGTTAGGACTCACCAAAGATGATACTGAGGTTAGGCAGAGAATAACCCAGACGGACTGTTCAAATTCAGGCTGATAGTCCTGTTTGTATGTTTGCTGAGCTAGTGGTGTTAGGGATGTCTTTGGATCTGTTCTGAGTTGGACAACCTCCATGCCAGGGTTATTGACCTATAAAAGTCCATCAAAAGTATCATCTCATCGTGCGATCTGTCCCAATTAATGGCTCATATCTAATTTTATTTGCTAATTAGTTATCAAGTTTTATGTGTTAATGTGCTAATTAGTTATCTAATTAATTATCAATTGTTAATGTGAAATAGTTAATCCTTAATATTAGATTTGTTAGTTAATTGTAGTTAGTCTAATAATTAATTAACAAGTATTAATTAGAAATTGAACATCCTTAGTTTAGGATTAAACATCATTAGTTTAGGATTAAAAATATCATTAATATTATATTTGTTAGTTAATTGTAGTTAGTATAATAATTAATTAACAATTATTAATTAGAAAAAGTAAATCCTTAGTTTAGGATTGAACATCCTTAGTTTAGGATTAAATATCCTTAGTTTAGGATTGAAAATATCATTACTATTATATTTGTTAGTTAATTGTAGTTAGTATAATAATTAATTAACAATTATTAATAGAAATAGTTAATCCTTAGTTTAGGATTGAACATCCCTAGTTTAGGATTAATAATTATTAATTCGCAAATTTAGATAGTTAATATAATTTCCTGTTAAATGATTAGTTTGTTAGTATATTTTTTCGATAAAGGATTACATAATTAATATTAGATGTTGATGATTAATTAAAAATTATTAATACAGATACGACGCCTCCATGGATCACAACCTTCATCCAGGGCCCTTTGATCCATCAGTACTTTATCTGCAGGCTACTCATGGGTCCCAGCTATTATGGGATAAGGTGATAGATTCCAGTACATTGTTCCGTCCCCGTAGGGTGGAACATGCTGGGATATTTTATGGGCTCAGCCCTCAGATCCTCCCGTCTTAGATATACTTTATCAGGGCAGTATTTACCATTGCATCGCTGCAGGTTTGGTACAGTAGGATAGGGCTCTTGTGACGGCCATAGTTGAGCGATGGCGACCGAAGACCCACACATTTTATCTCCGCACTGGTGAGGCCACTATGACGCCTCAGGATGTGGACGTCATGTATGGGCTACATGTAGATGGACGCCCGCTATACATTAAAGAGCCTCAGCCGCTGCCGCTGTAGCGAGAGGAGTTGACTAGGCCCACTGATTACGTGCCTGGGAAGGGTGAGATATGGGGGAAGACTTAAATGTCGATGGTTGCCCTCTATACTCACTTGCGTCTCTTAGACATTGAGCATCCTATTATAGACGGTACACCTCAGGTGGATGTCTATCGTCATGCCCCTCTGTAATTACTCATCATATTCGGGGGCATCCTGTTCCCGAACACATCAGGTTCCTATGTGAGCTTAAGGTATTTGCTATTTCTGGATGATCTGTGTGAGTTAGGATGTTACAGTTAGGACGCTGCTGTTCTGGCTTACCTGTATCGAGCATTATGTCGAGCATCTATGGGCGTTCATAGGGATGTCTCTGGATTTAACGCGCTCCTCCAAGTAATATATTTAAGTGAGTGTAATTTTATTCTAAATATAGCTTTTTGAAACGACAACTAATAATTTTTTTTTTTGATATGACCCCTTCAGATACGGGTGTGGTCTAGGATGAGGCGTTTTCAGCCCGCAGCTATGCAGCCTCAACCTTACTTCATTTCTGAGGTCATGCCCTACATGCGGATGTGGATGGGAGGCGTAATCCGAGATGTGGATACGCACCATAGTCTTCTTCTGTTCAGGGATCAGCTAGATCGTATGACGCCGGATGTGGTTGAGCTAGCCGATAGTAGTATGCGACACAATAACAAGAGCTCGGACATATCCATGAGCATGTTTCAGAGATCCCGTATCAGGAAGCGGTGGTCTTGGTCATGGTATTGCCCATGGAGGCGGTGGTGATAAAGGTGGGGATGGCAGAAGGGGGGTGTCATAGAGGGTGAGGCTAGAGGGGCTGGTGGCCGAGGGGGTAGTGACAGAGTGGGTGGGGCGGCTGGTGGCTGAGGTGGTGGCGGTGGAGACCTCCGTCTAGTAGATTATCCTGACGAGCATGCTATCGTTCCCGCTCCAACCTAACAGCATCCATCGACTTCAGAGCTCCCGTCGACATCAGAACGCCCTTGGACTTCTTATCGACTGTCTCCACCTCTAAATAGGCCAACGGAGCTATATTCAGATCATATAGACTGGGGATAAGTAGAGGCATCAGTGTCTGCCCAGCCGCCAGTTCGTTGTCAACAGGGTGAGTGGCCAGTTTGTGATCTTTAGAGTGGCAATGAGCCGGATCCTAATTATTATATAATTTTCCATTTCTTAGGATCCAGCTCTAGCACCATCTATTACTCTGGCTCCGGGGCCCGCTCAGGAGCCCACTAGGGAGTCCGCTGAGGAGCCAGCTCAAGAGCTCTCTCAAGACCTCGTCGACATACATGTTTGATTTTTTAACAAAAGATAATGTATTAATTAAATATAAATTAAAATTAATACTAATTGTTTATATGTTATTTCAGGTTCTTCCTTCTACGCCTGTGGACCCGTCTTCTGATGAGATGGACCCGTCTCTTGATGCTAATGAGATTCTGACCTTACATAGCGCACATAGACCCTAGAAGAAGCATATTATGCTCAAGGGCGAAAGGAAAGGAAGGAAGAATGATAATGACATAAAGCATCCTATTATTAAGAGGAAGAAGAGGGATGGAGATGATGGTGAGGGTGGTGGGGATCGCCTTAGGTCTAGGGTTACTCTAAAGGCTCCCACATGTGTGACCTCAGGTTACTATAAAGGCTCCTACATGTGGGACCCATTAGAGATTGTGTATATGTAAATAAATTGTACATTTTATGTTAATATTATATTTTTTTGGTATTATTTTCTTAACGATAATTAGTTATCTTAGTCTTTATTATCGTTTATTAATAACTCGTGAGACATCCAAAATTAACTATGAAAATCTCGAGATATTCAAAATAAAGTAATGCTGCGATTAAAAAATAAAATGCTTAAATGAAAACCTTATGAAATAAAACACTTGGACCTAACGATAACAAGTTTACAAACAAAACTTACTTTGGGGCACTTTACAACCCCTAAAACGACGATCCAAACGTTTAGGTATACTTGATGTATTGAGCCTACATTATTGTTATCTGAAAAAAAAAATAGCAGGTTTTATATAAAATATTGATATTCCGAAGTTTTGAGTCATGACTAATCTTTGGCCAAAGTATGGAAAAAATCTGAATCTCAAAACTTTGAAATTATACAAAGTGTGGGGAAAATATGACTAACCACTATTATGCACAAAATTAATGTGCAATAGGACTTAACTGTAGCTGTCACAGTTAACTCCTATTGAGCACTAATGTTGTGCTCCAAAGGCACTTTTGTAACTTTTTGTTGTTGTTGGTTATTTTGAATCAAAATCCTACTTTTGGAGTCATTTATGTTGTGGACTCTAAAAATTTAGTTCCATAAAACAAAATTGACACACACACAAAAAAAAAAAAAAACCTAATACTATTGTATTTTTTGCACGATTTTAATGTATTAGTAAAAGGATGACTTTTATTCTCTTTCCTTAAATTGAATACAAAATGAAGATATTATTGATAGCTGCCTTGTAAATTCATGCTAGTTTATAATACAAAAAAAAAAAAAAAAAAATAGCGTGTGGCGACGGATGGTTTCTGTCGATAAACAGCATATTTCCGTAGCTAAATTAATTTAGCGACGGATTAGCAACATTTTATGTACATGCAGTCAATCACATGCAAGGGAAGAGGCTGAATTGTATGTTCACTGTAGTTTTAGTACTCCATTGATAAATTTACTCGCGTGCACCATCATGTAAAACATCAATGAAGTGACGAAATAAAATCAACAAATTAAAAAAAAAATCATTCATGAATTTGTCCGAGATATAAGAGACAATATTTTATAATTTGAATGCATACACATAATTTGTAAACTCAAATTAATTCTTTATACCTTTCATTTTTCTTGTTTCTTTTTCTTTTCTTCCTCACACGCTAATTTCGTGTTTTTTGTAGTTACAACCAATACCGTTAGCAACTTCCTTGTTTCTCCAAAAAATTCTTTCAGATCAATGCACATACAATGTTTATCGCTGATAAAACACATATATTTTTGTGATAATTTAGAGAATTTATTACTAGGACCAGAAGTCCATATGGTTACAAGAAAAATCACGATTTGATTCCTAGGGTAGTACCTCCGAAGCTTCAAGTTTTTGCATTTGTTAGTTCACGATCTGTCACGATCCAATTTCACTAAGTCGTATGGGCACCTATCTTTCCCACCTCGGTAGGCGAACCCTTAACTTAACATTCAAAAATAATAGAAAATAGTGGAAGAAAGTAAAATAACGTAAGTCTCACAATATAGTATAAATAAGTGCGGAAGTAAATGAAATTCACCCCAGTATTTGGTCTGGTCATACAAGAGCATCTAACTGGGGGACCGGCGAAGTCCATGTACCACTCGTCTCGGCAGCAACCTCGGCAATGAGCACTCTCTCGATCCGGCAAGAAACCTCGGGCATCAAGCACTCAGTTGTTCTCGACAAGAGACCTCGGGCAACGTACACTCATTCCGCTCCAGTAAATGACCTCAGATCATGAACTCTCATCTTTCTTTTATGCTCCGGAAAAGACCTTGGAGGCTACACTCTCTCACTTATTATCAACAGTACCATAACCATGCAATATCAATGTATCAAGAAAATGAGTATGAATACGATGCAATGTAATACCAATAACACAATTCAATCCCAACAGTACCACACATGGCACACAAGTAATATCAATAATAAGGCTACACAATCAGCCACAATGGAATCACAATTCTCATCTCAATATCAAATCAAGTAAAGTATCGAAATATCACAGTCACAATATATCACTAGTCACCAACACCAATGTCTCAACGTGGCATAATAAGTCAATAGATCAAGATAAGTCAACAACACAACGGGGTGGCTAGCCCCCAAATCATACAACAAGGCCCAACCTAAGACAATATCCAACCCAACTTCATACCCGAAGGTTTACATGCATTCTCTGACAATATCATCTAAACATACGCTTCGCTAATCGAAGTCTCACCATAAGGTAAACCGTAACCTACATGGAGAGCCGAACAGCAAAGTTTCCAATAGTCAAACCTTGATCTTTCCCTTCTTTGAGCGTCGAGATAATGGAAATCTAATCATATCTGAATTATAAAATTAGAATCAAGAAGAAACATTATTCAAACCTTACTTCTATTCAAGACCCAAATCCCAACTTATGGAATGGGGTTTATGAACTAGAAAGATGGAATAAGGAATCTATAGGTCTCAACATGAAATTAATATTCTAGATGATCAATTCCCATTAATTATAAGCTAGGAGAACTAACAAATCACTTAAATTCGGACTCTAGGCAAAAACCCCAAATTTGGCGTGAACCCTAACTTCCAATTTCATAAATTAGCCTCTAATTAGGAAGGAATCATGCAATAAGATATTATAATCATCAAGTCAATGCTTAATGAAGCTAACCCGATCAATAAATCAAGAATTAATAGCCTAGAATGAAGAACCCACAAAACCCTCTTTCAATCCATCATTTCTTAAGAAAACTAGCATGCTTAATGCATTCCTAAGGTGAATAATGTAACATGGAATAGAAAGGAAGGTGAAAGGACTTACCACAATGATTCTCTATGAAGAATAGCCTTGAATGCTCCCAAAAATCTATAAAGTCAGAGTGGTAATGAATGAAGAACTTAGGGCTTTTAACACATTTAATGAATCTAACTGCTCGTCACCCGCTTCCGCGCTCACATTAGCGCTTCAGCGGTCCTATGACTGCTTCTGTGGTCTATGCCAACTGTACCAGACCGCTATAACGGCAGGGTCACCACTAAAGCAGTACCGTTTCCATGGTCTTAGTGCCATCATAGCCGGCACCAGACACCAGAATCCCCCAAGTTTTTAATAAATCAACCCGAAATCCCGACTATCACCCGAGGCCGTCTGTTCACAAACCATATATGCAAACATACATAAAAACACGCTATGAACGCTCTCGTGGCCTCAAAATTCCGAACAGATGTCTCATTGACCGAGTCAACACCCGATACCTCAAAACCAATTTCCCAACCAAAGTCCCAAAATGCACCTGAGCGCATTGCGAACCAAATCAAATATACATACAAATTCTAAAAGACCATCCGGACCTCTCGGAATTGATGAATTCTAAAAAAAATTTGTTTACCTAAAAGTCGACTTTGAGCCAACTGATACGCTCAAATTACACCTTTAATTAGTGTAAAGCGAACGATGTCAAATATAGTAACCCAACTAGGTTGGGGTCGAATCCCACAGGGAATATGGTGTGAAAAGGTTACTAAACTCATAGAATGCTTAATCCGATGATTTTTGTAAAAGTTGGTTGTTTATGACTAATTCCTAGCTAATTGCTTTGGATTGTAATTTATAGTAAAAGAAACCAAGGTTGTGTCCCGGTTAGATAAGGTGTATGATCATGGGTATTGATCTTGATATATTTCTAATGGATCATTATATGAATGCACTTAACCTCTATATGAATCTCTACTATTTCTCAATAAATAGAGATTATCTCTTTCTATGATTTTCCCAAATATAAGAAAGTAACTATGAAGAATGGTTAATTATGCCAAGTAACTTCTTCTTATTCCAAAGTGAATTTATTAAACTAAGTTTAAAGCTTTGAGTTCTTGTTATTTATTCTTACCAACCCGAATTATTTTCCCAAACAAATCAATATTTATGGCATTAATCAATGTTTGCAACCATTAATTATGAATGAAGAATGAAGAATAAATAAACCCTAATAATCCATTATGTGTATATCAATCACAAAACACCCATCATTGGGTTCACAACCCTAGTAAGGGAATTTAGCTACTCATGCCAAAGAACAAGAAATAAGAAATTGAAGAATTCATAATTGCTTACTTTGGAAGAAAAGAGGAATTGATAATACTTGAATTGATGTTTGAATCTCCAAAAACTAGAGAGTATTTGATGTTCTAAGTCAAGAGACAAAATAAAGATAATTGATAATAATTAAAACCCTACAATGGATATTTATAGGTTCTGAAAACGTAAAAGTTACAGATTTACACTTTGGTCCGCGTCGGTCCAAAATACGGTCCGTATTTCACAATACAGACCGCAAACTAGTTTACACCCAGGGTTTCCTTCAAGATATGGCCAACTGCAACCTCATGGAATATGGACCGTATTTTGATTTATGGTCCGTCTTCTGCGTGGTCGTCTTTCAACTTGCAAAACTTCAACATTTTGTCAAGTGTCTAAATGATTAAATACGCTTTGAAATATGGACTGTAAAGTGGAATATGGTCTGTAAATGTTGATTGTATTTCACCATCTTCTCAGCATGCCTTTCTGGTTTTGTTTATCTTTAAATACGCCCATGGAATACGACCCGTATTTGAGAATACCGTATATTGAGTTTACGGCCAACTTCTGCACTTTAACTATTTTCATTCTAAATCTGCTCAATTACCTGAAAAACACTTAAACACATTAAATAGACACTAACTTGCTTAAAAACTAAAACTTCTGTAAAAGGGCCTTGGATGTGCCATAATTTTCGGGCACATCACCAACTCTTTTTCGCTTTAAGCTAAAATTTCCCACAAAGTCACCCAAATCATATCCAAAGACCTCCGGAAGTGTGGCAATGGTCCCTCAAGTAAAATGTGAGCTAAACAAGCTCGAGGAGGGGTCAAAAGCACCAAAAAGCCTAAAACGGGTCGTTAATATAATTGATTACCTCAGGTCAAAAAATTGATTACCTTTTACATCAGCCTAATTTTCCAAATACTGGAAAATTCAGTTTACCTTCAATATACATCATTAATATAATTTGGATTAGTTTTCTCAAATATCTATCTCCAAAAAATAGGAAAAAACATTGAAGAAGCACAAAAGAGAAAATTGAAAGGAGATGGACTAAAAAACGTACAAAAACTAAATGATACCTAAAAAAGTTGAAGACTTGAAAAGGAAAATTTCACTTACAAATTGATATTTAGATAATCAAACTCCATGCATCTTAATCTTAACCATGACCATTCGTATGTTTCATAACAAATAGGAGAAAATATAAAAGAAAGAGAAAAGGGATTACAGAACTGCAAAAATTGTAATGATCCTTTTGGTCGTTATTGCTTTTTCTATGCTTTTGACCTTTCTCAAGGTTGTTTAGCTCACATTTGACTTGCAAAAATAGGTGTCCTAATTCCCTAGGCATTTGGGTGAGTCTTGACGTGCCTTTGGAAAATCTGGCTATTAAGTGAAAACCGTTTGACTCATAGTTGACTTTTGGGTAAGTGGACATTTTTCGGAATTTCATCGATTTCAAGGGGTCCAGATGATCATTTGTGATTGATTGATGGGTTTGGTTCCATTCCCAATGCACTCAGATGTGTTTTGGGACTAGTGTTGGGAAGTTGGTTTTGGGGTTTTGGGGTTTTGGGGGTTAACTTGGTCAATGAAAACCCCATTGGGAAATCTGAGGCCACTGGCAAGTTTGTAGTGCGCCTTTATGTATATCTACATATCTGGTTTGTGTGTATAGGGCCTCAGCTGCTAATTGGATTTCGGAATGAGTTTTGTGGTAATTGAATTAAATTTAGTTTCTAGTGCACTGCAATAACGGCACCAGTACCACAATAGTGGTACCGACATAGTGGTGGCCATGCTGCAAAACCAGCTAAGTGCATTTTTGGGTAACCGCTGTAGCGGTAGGGTGAGTGCTGAAGTAGGACCGTCATAGCGGTCCCGTGATCGCAGAAGCGGTTGACGGGTAGTTTTTTCATTTAATGGCTTAATAAATCCCTAGTCCTTATGTCATTATAATATTCTCATCACCTTAAGCTTTGAAGGTGAATTGTTACACCCTGTGGTTTTGTACATTGAGATTCACCGTGTGTTAGTGGTTCTAGACTTAGATATGGGAGGTTGTCGAGGTTAAATGAGATTGGATGAGTTTATCTTATATTTATAAAGGGTTAAATTCATGTTTAGCCGGTATTGGAAGGATTAAAGGTTGAATAAATCGACAAGAATATGTTTTCAGAAAAAAATTGAGTTTTACGGTCAAATATATGTACCGTATATCTAGCTGACTCCCATCGTAAATTGATTCCAAAAGGGGTAAGTTACTGGTTGGATTTTACGGTCCAATTATACGGACTGTATAATTTTTAAGGTCCGTAAAAGTGGACCGTAAATCCGAGTTGGTACCAGATTTCTTTTTATATAAAATCTCGACCCTTGTTCATTTTTGCTCATTTCAACATTTCCCAGAGTCCATTAAAGCTCTAGAACCTTCTTTTAAACATATCCAACCAAACCCAAGTAAAATCAAGGATTGAAAGGTGAAAATCAAGAGATTCAAGTGTTGGGAGGCTCACTAGGGTTTGTAAAGTCCAAGAATTCCTTTGGTGTTGAAGTTGGAGGTTTCACTCAAGTAGAGTAATTTGATCCAAAGCTTATCCTTATGTGATAAAAGGTTAGTTTTCACATCTATTTCACGTTATTGAGAATGCTTGGTTGTTGAACAACTTGATTGAGGGAAGAAAGTGAAAGAGGAAGTTTAAATACGGATTTGATGATATTTTGAGTAGTAAATTAACTTGAGTTATAATTGTTAGGATGTTCTGAGTAAAATCTTGTTATAAGGGTAATAATAATGATGAGAGTGTGTTGTATACAAGTGTCTAAAGGGTTATGTTGAAGTTGTTGATACAAATTGATTATGAGAGTAGGTTTTGGGATTATATTGGATATAATTTGAATAAAATCTCTTAATCATGATGCTGTTGAAGTTGCCATTGTTGTTTGGGAGGCGATTTGGAATATGATGGAAGTAGGTGAAATAGGAGAAGTGCTGCCCAATTTCCGCTAGCTTAATAATTATTCTAGTTTGAACTTATGAGTATTTCCAAGACTTGACGTTAGTGTCAATCCTCTTGAATGTAGATTTGTAAGCTTGGAAGGAGAAACGTTAAGTAGTTGACAAGATGAAAAGGTATGTTAAGGCTAACCCTTTCTTTCTAAAGGCATGATTTCCTTATTGTGAACCCATCCATGATAATCATAATGTCCTACTTCCTAGAAGTGCTAGAAACTCATGATTCGCAAATGTTCCGATGATATTATCAGTCTTGTCCCTCGTTGTTGATTCTATCTTATGATAGTTGACCCTAATGGGAAGATATAGTGGTAATGATGGTTCCATAACGATACTCGGAGATTCACCGACCTTATGTCACTCCGATAGAGCTGTCATGCTTCTTTTGGATACTCAAGTATGCCATTATATATATATATATATATATATATATATATATATATATATATATATATATATAGCCATTTTCTAACACCGAGCCTATATGGCCGGGTACGATATCTATTGTGCACACCACTGCAGTTGGATACGGATAACACCGAGCCCTGTTATGGCCGGGTACGGATCACACCGAGCCTGTATGACTGGGTATGGTATTACTCTAGGTATATGTATGAAAATTTTCCTTTAGAGAAAGGTTAAGTATGCATGACAGTCATCTTAAGAGGTATTATGAGGTATAAATTATTCTCTTTCTCTTATTTTATTTTCATGCTTTCATCATTTTGCTATTAATGCCTTACATACTCAGTACATTATTCGTACTGACATCTTTTTGTTTGTGGACGCTACGTTTATGCCCGCAGGTAGATAGGGAGACGGACCAGTCCCCTAGGCTGCCTCATTAGTGATTGCATAGAAGTGCTTCATTTGATCGAGAGCTGCAACAGGTGTACATAGCTAGATGTCCCGTAACCTTGTTAGTTCATATTTTGTGTATCATTTTTCCATCCTTGTTGGCTTGTACCTATGGCATAGATAATGATGTTTATATAGACGTGTATATGTTCGATGGAACTTGTGTCTCTTCAGTTTGTGGTAATTATGAGTCAGTCATGTGGCCCACCTACATGTACGCATAAGAAGTATGTTAAGAGCTGCTCGGTAGGTCAGCTCCGGGTATCCATCATGGCCCTCCAGTCAGGTCGTGACAAAAGTGGTATTAGAGCAGTTCGTCCTAGGGTGTGTCTACGAGTCGTGTCCAGTAGAGTCTTGTTTATGGGTGTGAAGAGCGCCACACTTATAAACAGGAGGCTGCGGGCATTTAGGAATGATTGACCTTTCTTTCTCCTCTTAGATCGTTCGATAGGGCCATGTTATTAGGATTCTCTTTTCCTGTTCATGTGTTATGTTTTTTCAGCAATGCCTGTGAAGAGAAAAGCAATAGCGGCCCAGAAGGGCAAGATAGTGGCAGGAAGGAGGACTGAGCGGGTATCATCGATAGATATATAGAAAGGCGAGTCTCAGAATGAGGTTCCATCTCGGTCCTCTTATACTCCGGCCGCCCCAAAACAGTATGGAGAAGCCTCAGCTCCAGCTCCAACACCCTCAGTTTCTCCACTAGATGCCTCAGGCTAGGAGATGAGAGAGGCCATCCATTTGCTAACCCAGTTATTAATTAGTCGCCACTCAGGCCCAGTGGCAGGGTGCGAGTCATGATAATAGAGCTGTCAGTGCCAGATCCCGTGATTTCATTAGTTTGAACCCTCTAGAATTCTTTGGGTCAAAACCGGATGAGGGCCTGAAGAACTTCATAGATGGGATGTTGAGAACCTTGTGGGTAATACATGCTTCGGATCTTGAGTCGGTAGAGTTGGACTCCTATAGATTACGAGATATTGCGGTTCAATGGTACACTATTTGGATGTCTTCTAGAGGAGCTAACGCACCGCCACTAGTATGGTAAGAGTTTGTAGATGTTTTCTCCGACATTATTTGTCGCCAGAGGTTCGACGAGCTAGAGCTGATAGGTTCTTGAATCTTAGACAAGGGAATATGAGTGCCCTAAAGTATAGCCTTCGTTTTAATTCTTTGGCTAGGTATGCTCTAGCCATGGTAGCTAATATGAGAGATCGCGTTCACCGGTTTATGAATGGTTTGGGGTCACATTTGATGGATGAGTGTTTGACGGCCTCACTTCAGGAAGGTCTGGATATTTCTCGCATTCAGGCCCATGCCCATAATCTGAAAGAGTGGCAGTAACAGCGGAGGAGTGAGCATGAGCTTGATAAAAGTTATAGTAAGAGGGCTAGATCCTCAGGTCCTGTTAGTGAGTTTATAGGGGGTCAGAGGCAGCAGTATCCTAGGCACTCAGGCCATTCAGTAGCTAGTACACCTCCACGATTCGCGAGCCAGAGATTTGATCGACCTATTCACTCCAGACCGAGTCAGAGTTTCAGAGCTTTGAGTTCTCAGTATAGGGGTGATTTCGGCCAGATGAGGCCGTCTGTACCACGATGTATTAAGTGTGGTAAGCTACATTGGGGAAAGTGCTGATCAAGTTCAGATGTTTGTTACGCTTGCGGTCAGCCATGCCATATTATGCGTGATTGTCCATCGAGAGGTGGTAGAGGTATGGTCCAACCCACAGGATCAGCAACTAGTTTTTCGTCATCTGTACGCCCTCCGAGGAAAAGCTCACAGACACCAGTAGGCTGTGGTAGGGGTAGAGAAGGAGCGTCCAGTTCAAGTGGTCCTCAACATCGTGTCTATGCACTGGTTGGACGACAGGATCTTGAGTCTTCCCCCGATGTTGTCATAGGTATATTATCAGTATCTTCTCATAACGTATATGTGTTGATTAATTCAGGTTCTACATTGTCATATGTTACTCCTTATGTTGCCGGTCGATTTGGGGCGAAACTTGAGTCAATTAAACCTTTTGAAGTATCTACACTCGTTGGTGACCCTGTTATAGCTAGTCGAGTATATAGAAACCGTGTGGTCATAGTTTGTGATCGTCGTACCATGGCTGACTTAATTGAGTTAAATATGGTAGACTTTGATGTTATTATGGGCATGGATTGGTTGGCTTCTTGCTACGTAAATGTTGATTGTAGGACGAAGATGGTTCGTTTCTAGTTTCCAGGAGAGCCGGTTCTAGAATAGAAGGGTAATACAGCATCCCCGAGAGGCAGGCTTATTTCCTATCTCAAGGCAAGGAAGATGGTTGTGAAAGGTTGTATTTATCATTTAGTTTGGGTTCAAGATACAGAAGAAAAGCCACCAACTATTCAATCTGTTTCGATAGTGAATGAGTTTACGAATGTATTCTCAAACGAGCTTCCAAGTCTTCCACTAGAACGGGAAATTGACTTTGCTATCGATGTGTTACTGGATACTAAGCAAATGTCTATTCCTCCTTATAGAATGGCTCCTGCAAAATTGAGAGAGTTGAAGGATTTGCTTGAGAAGGGCTTTATCAGACCTAGTTCGTCGCCGTGGGGAGCACCAGTATTATTTGTAAGGAAGAAAGATGGTTCCTTACGAATGTGTATTAATTACAGGCAGCTGAATAAGGTGATGATAAAGAACAAGTATCCCCTTCCAAGAATCGATGATTTATTCATTCAGTTGTAGGATACCAAATGCTTCTCAAAGATAGACTTAAGATCGGGGTATCACCAGGTGAGTGTTAGGGAGAAGGATATTCCAAAGACGACCTTTAGAACTAGATATGCTCATTTTGAGTTCTGTGTAATGTCGTTGGAGTTGACTAATGCACCGATGGTGTTCATGGATTTGATGAACAGTATATTCAGACCTTTCCTAGACTCATTTGTGATTGTGTTCATCGATAATATTTTGGTATATTCTCGATCCGAGGTAGAGTATGCGGATCAATTATGTGTTGTCCTCAAAGTTCTTCAGGCCCGAGAGTTTTATGAAAATTTCTCAAAATGTGAGTTCTAGTTGAATTCTATGACTTTTCTGGGGCACATTATTTTAGCTGATGGTATTCAGGTGGATACCCAAAAGATTGAAGTTGTGAAGACTTGGCTGAGACACACAATACCTACAGAAGTTCATAGTTTCCTGGGCTTGATAGGTTATTACAAAAGATTTGTAGAAGGTTTTTCTTCCATCTCTGCACCACTAACAAAGTTGACTCAGAAAACAACTAAATTTCAATGGACGGATGCTTATGAGCACAATTTACAAGAGTTGAAGAACAGATTGACTTCAGCTTCGGTTCTGACACTTTCGGAAGGATCGGAGGGCTATGTTGTTTATTGTGATGCCTCAGGCGTTGGGTTAGGTTGTGTGTTGATGCAGCATGGTAAATTTATTGCTTATGCTTCGAGGCAACTACAGAAACACGAGAAAAACTACCCGACCCATGATCTAGAGTTAGCTGCGGTAATTCATGCATTAAAGATGTGGAGGCATTATTTTTATGGTGTTCATGTTGATATTTCTACAGATCACAAGAGTCTTCAGTATATTTTCAAGCAGAAAGAGTTAAATTTACTTCAAAGGCGATGGCTGGAACTGTTGAAAGATTATGAGGTTAGCATCCTATATCATCCAAGAAAAGCGAACGTCGTAGCTGATGCTCTTAGCCGTAGATCTATGGGTAGCTTATGTGATGTGCAGCTAGAGAAAATAGAGTTAGATCGTGAGTTTCAGTAGTTAGCTAGCCTAGGAGTTCGGTTAATGGACTTGAGCAATATAGGAGTTACCATTCAGGATTCAACTGTTTCGTCATTGGTAGTTGAGGTAAAGGAGCGCCAGTACGAGGATCCCATATTAGTTCATTACAGAGATTCACTTCCTCAGAATAAAAAGTCATCCTTTGAGATTTCTGCAGATGGAGTTCTCAGATGTCGGGACAGATTATGTGTTCTTGATGTCGCATGATTACGTCACCAGATTTTGAAAGAAGCCCATTGTTCCCATTATTCTGTTCATCCGGGAGCGATGAAAATGTATCATGATCTTAAATCTATTTATTGGTGGGATGGAATGAAGAACGACATAGAAACGTTTGTGGCTCAATGTCCTAACTGTCAGCAGGTAAAGATCGAGCATCAGAAACCTGGGGATTGTTACAAGCCATGGAAATTCCAACTTGGAAATGGGAAGTGATTAATATGGATTTCATTAAAAGCTTGCCTCGTTCTCAGCGTAAGTACGATTCCATATGGTTAATTATGGATAGACTTACGACGTCAGCTTATTTCCTGCCTGTCAAAACTACATAATCAGCTAGAGATTGTGCACAGATTTATATCAAAGAGATAGTACGACTCCATGGTGTTTCAGTATCCATTATTTCTAATAGAGAAGCACAGTTTACAGCTAATTTCTAGAAGTCTTTTCAAGAAGGTTTGGGGACTCAGGTAAGCCTTAGCACAGCATTTTATCCACAGACTGATGGGCAAGCTCAGCGTACCATTCAGACTCGAGGATATGCTACGGGCATGTGTGTTAGATTTTGGAGGTAGTTGGGATGATCACTTACCAATTGTTGAGTTTGCTTTTAATAACAATTATCATTACAGTATCCAGATGGCCCCGTATGAAGCTCTATATGGTCGAAAATGTAGATCACCAATTGGATGGTTCGAAGTGGGAGAGACTAGGTTAATAGGGCCAGATTTGATCCAGCAAGTGGTGGAATTACTCAAGCTCATTCAGGATCGATTATTGGCAGCTCAGAGTCATCAGAAATCGTATATAGATAATCGCCGACGAGAATTAAAGTTCCAAGCTAATGACTGGGTATTCTTGAAGGTGTCACCTATGAAGAGTGTGACGAGATTTGGTAAGAAGGGTAAGTTTAGTCCTCGGTACATTGGACCTTACAAGATTGTACGCAAGATAGGCCAGATGGCTTATAAGTTTGATTTAAATTCAGACTTGGAGTCAGTCCACCTATTTTTCCATGTGTCAATGCTTTACAAGTGTATGGGAGATCCTTCCAAAATTGTACCTATGGATGATGTCCAAATCACCGAACAATTATCCTACGAAGAAGTTCCCATCGCAATCCTAGGTAGGCAGGTTCGGAGACTAAGAACTAAAGATGTATCTCCAGTTAAAGTCCTATGGAGAAACAAGAATAAAGAAGAAATGACTTGGGAAGCTGAAGAAGATATGAAGTCCAGGTATTCACACTTGTTTCCATTACCAGGGGACGTTCAGAAAGAGCCACCATTATTTTCAGGTGCGTAATGTTTTCTTTTTAATAAATACCTGGTCGTGTGGCGCCATTATTATTGTTGTTATTGTAGCCCTGTGAGGCATTGTGTATTTTGGGTTGTTGTGAAAGGATGGCAATGAAATAGTTACCGGAGAAACTCTAGCGAAATTTCTGTAGAATCCCTAAGGGTCTAACATTTGAGGATGAATGTTTCTAAGGGGGAAAGGATGTTACACCTCGTGGTTTTGTACATTGAGATTCGGCGCATGTTAGTGGTTTTAGTCTTGGATACAGGAGGTTATCAAGGTGAAATGAAATTGGACAAGTTTATCTTATAGTTATAAGGGGTTAAGTTCATGTTTAGCAGGTATTGAAATGATTAAAGGTTGGACAAATCGACAAGAATACGTTTTCAGAAAAAACGTGGGTTTTACGGTCAAATATATGGATTGTATATCTGGCTGACTCCCACAGTAAATTGATTCCATAAGGGGTGACTTACTGGCTGGAATTTACGGTCCAATTATACGGACTGTATAATTTTTACTGTCCGTAAAATTGGACCGTAAATTCGAGTCGGTACCAGATTTTTTTATATATATAGAATCTCGACCCTTGTTCATTTTTGCTCATTTCAACATTTCCCAGAGTCCATTAAAGCTGTAGAACTTCCTTTTAAACATATCCAACCAAACCCAAGTAAAATCAAGGATTGAAAGGTGAAAATCAAGAGATTCAAGTGTTAGGAGGCTCACTAGGGCTTGTAAAGTCCAAGAATTCCTTTGGTGTTGAAGTTGGAGGTTTCACTCAACTAGAATAATTTGATCCAAAGCTTATCCTTATGTGATAAAAGGTTAGTTTTCACATCTATTTCATGTTATTGAGAATGCTTGGTTGTTGAACAACTTAATTGAGGGAAGAAAGTGAAAGAGGAAGTTCAAGTATGTATTTGATGATATTTTGAGTAGTAAATTAACTTGAGTTATAATTATTTGGATGTTTTTAGTATAATCTTGTTATAAAAGTGTATAAAGGGTTGTGTTGAAGTTGTTGATACAAATTGATTAGAAGAGTGGGTTTTGAGATTATATTGGATATAATTTGAATAAAATCTCTTAATCATGATGCTGTTGAAGTTGTCATTGTTGTTTGGGAGGTAATTTGGAATATGGTGGAAGTAGGTGAAATAGGGGAAGTGCTGCCCAATTTCTACTAGCTAATTAATTATTCTTGTTTGAACTTATGAGTATTTCCAAGACTTGACGTTAGTGTGAATCCTCTTGAATATAGATTTGTGAGCTTGGAAGGAGAAACGTTAAGCAGTTGAGGAGACAAAAAGGTATGTTAAGGCTACCCCTTTATTTCTAAAGGCATGATTTCCTTATTGTGAACCCATCCATGATATCTATAATGTCCTACTTCCTAGAAGTGATAGAAACTCATGATTCTCAAATGTTCTCATGATATTATCGGACTTGTCCCTCGTTGTTGATCCCATCTTATGATAGTTGACCCTAATTGGAGCAGATAGTGGAAATGATGGGTTCATAACGATAATCGGAGAGTCATCGAACTTATGTCACTCCGATAGAGTTGTAATGCATGTCATTATACATATATATATATATATATGTAGCCATTTTCTGACACCAAGCCTATATGGCCAGGTATGATATCTATTGTGCACACCACTACAGTTGGGTACGGATAACACCGAGCCTTGTTATGGCCGGGTACGGACAACGCCGAGCCTATATGGCCGGGTATGGTATTACTATATGTATATGTATGAAATGTTTCCTTTATAGAAATGTTAAGTATGCATGACAGTCGTCTTAAGGGGTATTATGAGGTATAAATTGTTCTCTTTATCTTAGGTTATTTTCATGCTTTCATCATGTTGCTATTCATGCCTTACATACTCAGTACATTATTCGTACTGACATCCTTTTGTTTGTAGACGTTGCGTTCATGCCCGCATGTAGACCGGGAGATGGACAAGACCCCTAGGCTGCCTCATCAGTGATTGTATAGAAGTGCTCCATTTGATCTGAAGCTGCAATTTAGTTGGTATTATTCTTTTGTGTACATACTTAGGCATGGCGGGGTCCTGTCCCGTATTTATGATATTACATACTCCACGTAGAGGCTCCTAGACAGGTGTACGTAGATAGATGTCCCGTAACCTTGCCAGTTCATATTTTATATATCATTTTGGCAGCTTTGTCGGCTTGTACATATGGCTTAGGTAATGATGTTTATATAGACATGTATCTGTTCGATGGAACTTGTTTCTCTTCGGTTCGTGATAATTATGAGTCAACCATATGGCTCACCTAGATATACGCATGAGAAGTATGTTAAGAGATGCTCGGTAGGTCAGCTCCGGGTACTCGTCATGGCCCTCCGGTTGGGTCATGACACGCATTTAAGGGTTTTTGGTCAGATTATTCATCAAGGTAATTCTCTTGGTCTTAGATTCCACAAGTTATGACTCCTAATCATGTTCTAATGCTAGAAATCTATCGAATCAAAAAAAGTGAATCCCATATTTAAAAAACAAACAATGTTAAAAAAAAAAATGTGGGCCCCATATTAAACACCATGCTTTTTCGTAGCAAACACTAATATAATAAAGTTTTAAATACGGAGCACAAACTACAATGTTATATTAATCGTGTTTTGAACATAGTATCCCATATTGACAAAATCAAGCAATATATATATAAAACAAATGAATCTCATATTAAAAAAATAAACAATGTCAAAAAAAAAAGTGCAGACTTTGTATTCTTAGCAAACATTAATATAATAAAGTTTTAGATATGGAGCACAAATTACAATGTTATATCAATCGTGTTTTGAACATAGTATATATAAAAAACAAATTGGGCCCCATATTAAACAGGCCAATAAAAAAACAATTGTGGGCCCCATATTAAACACCATCCAATATTAAAAAAAAAAAAAAATTAACCCACCACACCCAAACTCACGGGAAAAAAAAAGTGAACCCCATATTAACAAAATCAAGCAATATTAAAAAAAAAGTGAATCCCATATTAAAAAAACAAACAATGTTAAAAAAAAATTGTGGGGCCCATATTAAACACCGTGTGTATTCGTAGCAAACACTAATATAATAAAGTTTTAAATACGGAGCACAAACTAAAATGTTATATTAATCGTGTTTTGAACATAGTATCCCATATTGACAAAATCAAGCAATATATTAAAAAAAAAAAAAAAAAAGTGAATCCCATATTAAAAAAATAAACAATGTAAAAAAAAAAAAAGTGCAGACTTTGTATTCTTTGCAAACACTAATATAATAAAGTTTTAGATACGGAGCACAAATTACAATGTTATATCAATCGTGTTTTGAACATAGTATATATATAGATTATGCATAAAAATAGTGCAAACTAATAATGTCCAAAAAAGTGAGCCCCATACTAAACGACATCAAGCAATATAAAAAATAAAAATAAAAAAAGAAGAAACTATATAAAGCATGGGTTTAGACCCATGCTTCATCGTCCCACCCACTTCTTTATTTAAGGGCAAAAAAATGACGTTTTATACTTTATATTACCAACTCTTCTAAAAGGTAGATAGAAATACTTTATTATATTTCTATTTTTCTACTATATAGAAGCATCGGTTTACCCATACTTCGTCGACAGTCACTCTTAAAAAAAACAAACAAACAAACAAAAAAGCTGGACCCCACCCTCCCCAAACTCATGAAAAAAAAAAGTGGACCCCACCCTCTCCAAACTCACGGAAAAAAAAAGTGGACCCCATATTAACAAAATCAAGCAATATAAAAAAAAGTGAATTCCATATTAAAAAAACAAACAATGTCAAAACAAAAGTGCAGATTTTGTATTCATAACAAACACTAATATAATAAAGTTTTAGATACGGAGCACAAACTATAATGTTATATTAATCGTGTTTTGAACATAGTATCCCATATTGACAAAATCAAGCAATATTAAAAAAAAAAAAAAGTGAATCCCATATTAAAAAAAAATGTGCAGACTTTATATTCGTAGCAAACACTAACATAATAAAGTTTTAGATACGGAGCACAAATTACAATGTTATATTAATCGTGTTTTGAACATAGTATGTATGTATATATATATATATATATATATTATATGCATAAAAATAGTGCAAACCCATGCTTCTATATAGTACTAATATATGCATAAATATAGTGCAAACTAATAATGTCAAAAAACAAAAAAAGTGCAGCCCATAAAGGGTGGACCCCATACTAAACAACATCAAACAATATAAAAAAAAAAGTGGAACCCACCATCCAAACTCACGGCAAAAAAAAGTGGACCCCATATTAACAAAATCAAGCAATATAAAAAAAAAAGTGAACCCCATATTAAAAAAAAATAATGTAAAAAAAAATGCAGACTTTGTATTCGTATTAAACACTAATATAATAAAGTTTTAGATACAGAGTACAAACTACAATGTTATATTAATCGTGTTTTAACATAGTATGTATATATATATATATATGCATAAAAATAGTGCAAAATAATAATGTCCAAAAAAAAATGCGCCCCATATTAAAAATCAAACAATATTCATGTAATTTCTAAAGTATCTCTTTAAGTCAATAATGATGGATTCATTGCCGCGTGCATATCAATCCATTAGTGGGAGCAAATGAAATTACTTTTCTTCAAAAGATTAAGTGGTCAAACCATACAATTTTTTTATTTTTTTTATAATAGTCTGAGATATAATGTAGATATTAAACTGTTGTATTTGTTATTCCGACATGTCATTTATTTGTTATGTTTACTAAAAGAAATATACTTAAAATATTTATATTTTAAAATAAGATAGAGTTTAATTACTTTTTTATTTTTATTCTTACTCTAATAAATGTGAAAAGAGATTAATGTAGTAAAAAAAAATATATCAAATTGAGATCAAATAATGAATAAGGTAAATTAGTCAAATTATAATTCTAATCGACGTTTTCTTAAAAAACCATCGAAAAGACAACATGACAAGTAAAATGAGCTAAACCGAGAATATTTACCAAAAATTAAAAAATAGTATTTCTTCGTTTAAATAGAAAATCAATTTCTACTTTGTTTCGTTTTAAACATGTAAAATTAATTTAATAATTTGAATTAGAATTATCTAAATCAAAATTTGATAAAAAAATAATAAGTATTTTACACCTTTAAATTAATCGAATTAAAATTGAAAGTATCAACTGATGCTTAAATATTGCTATTGTTTTATCTCAAAGAGAGGAAAATAGTTTTCTTTTAAACAAGTCTTCTCTTTTAAAAAGTATTAATAAATTTTCGTAGCAAACACGAATAAAATAAAGTTCTAGATACGGAGCACAAACTACAATGTTATATTAATCGTATTTTGAACATAGTATATATATATATTATCTAAACACAACTACATATACATATATACACTATAATCCGAAATGTTGGGCCCGTGCGCAGCACGGGCATAGGCCATCTAGTAAATATATATATATATATAAGGGTGAAAGTAGTCAAATACTTATTCTAATTAATATTTCTACGAGTAAAAAAAAAACGATAGATAATTTGATATAGAGAGTACAAATTTGACCCAAAAAAATAGAGTTTTGCGAGTAACACATCCATGTTACCATCATTCATAAAACTTATTATGTTAAAAATCAGCCAATAGGAAACTTCAGATCTCAATGTTCTTCATTCCCTCTGACCTTTTCTTGTTTCCTCTTCCAAGTTATATAAATAAGAAAAAATAAACCATTTCAATATTAGGAGAGAACCCCAATATCTACGAAAATTTAAGCAAAGGTGACCTTTAAGTTTGGAAATTACTAGAGGTGACTTGTAGGGACCACATGAAGTCAAAACTCAATTAAATTTGTGATTAAGAAAATTAGGGTTGAAAATGTATTTTACCAAACTTGTTAATCTTTTATAAAATACAAAAAAGACCCCAAACCATTTAATCCAACCCCCCATTTATTTCAAACTCAACATCAGTCCATATCCAAACACACGAACTTCATCCAAAACACACGTTCATCTCAACTGCTCCTTCAAAATTCAAACCCACGATCTCAACTGCTAAATGTGCCTGCTGAAACCGTCGTCAACCTCTTCAAAAGCCGACTCAGCAACGAACTGCTGCTCTCCATTTCTCTCAGGTAAATTCGCTCAACTTTTTCTTTTTTTAAAGTTAGGGTTTTGAAATCATAGTGAGAAAATGATGATTTTGGTCAGAGAAGAAGAAGAATAACATGGGTTTGTCTGCAATGTTGTTTATTTTGTTGTTCAATGCTTGAGAAACCCTTATTTGCTGTATTTGTTCGAGTTGTTGGGGTTTGTGTGTTTGTAAATAGTGTATGTGGTTGTGAAATTCTGGTTTTTGGTGTTGTTTGTGTTCTCGTTCTCCTTAGTAGTTCGAAAAAAGGGCTTGTCGGGCTTGACAAAACCCGCATTTGCTCTATTTGTTCCACTTGTTGGGGTTTCTGTGTTGTTAAATAGTGTATGTGGTTGTGAAATTATGGTTTTTGGTACTATTTGTGTTCTTGTTCTCCTTGGGTTTCGAAAAAAGGGTTTGAATTTTTTTTGGATTTTTTCCAACAGTTGAGTAAGTTGTTGCAGCAACTTCAGCACTTGTTTGACAGTTGAGGTTGGTTTATTTTGTTTAACTTGTGATGGTGGTGTGTTTGTATTGAAACAAATGTTTTTTCTGGTTCTAAAGTTAGAGTTTTGAAATAAAAGTACGAAAATGACTAATTTTGGTTAAAGAAGAAGAGGAAGAACATGGGCAGGGTGTCTATGCAATGCTGTGTATTTTGTTCAATTTTTGACTGTTGTGTGTTTGTAATACACTGATATTGCAGCCTGATAGTGAAATAGATGTTGTTGTCCTATTGTTGTCCTTGTAAGGCTTAGGAAAAATGGCCTTGCCATTTTTTTTTACCCAACAGCTGAGTAATCTGTTGCAACAGATTTCTAATCTGTTAGTAAAAATCCAACAGTTGCTGAGGTTGTTGCAGCAAGTGAATATGTTGTTGCAACAGATTTAAAATCTAATGAAAATAAAACAGTTGTTGAGGAAGCTGCAGCAACTGTTCTGATGGTTTCTAACAGATTAGTCTGTTGGAACAACTCAATCATATGTTCCAACAACTTTACCAGTTGTTGCACCAGATTATCCATCTGCTGGAATTAATCACTACAGTTGCTGAGGAAACTGCAGCAACTGTATTAATATTTTCCAACAGATGTATAATATGTTGCAACAACTTATGAAGTTGTTGGAACATATGATGGAGTTGTTCCAATATATTACACACTTGTTGCAACATATGCTTCAGCTCTTGTAAAAATTCATTATTTATTTACTTCAAATGGTGCACAAATCAATTGAAAGTGTTTTTGCTTATCTCCTGTATGCAGATAAAATGTCTTCACGAAAAAGAAAAGGGGAGGAATCATCGAAATCATCTACAGTTAGTAAAAGAGCTAAGGGGCCATCATTAGATGATCTTGCTGAACAGGAAAATATTCTTTCTGATCAAACTGCTGAACAGGAAACCTCTCAAGTAGGAGTTTCTGGCCAAGAAAGTAAAGAAGATCAAGTAGATGAACAAGATAAGAAGAACAAGAACAAAATAGAAAAGAAGAAGAAGAAGAAGAAGAAGAAGAAGAAGAAGAAGAAGAAGAAGAAGAAGAAGAAGAAGAAGAAGAAGAAGAAGAAGAAGAAGAAGAAAACAATGCTGAAAATGAAGAAGAAGAAGAAGAAGAAGAAGAAGAAGAAGAAGAAGAAGAAGAAGAAGAAGAAGAAGAAGAAGAAGAAGATGATGTAAATAATGATGACAATGAAGAGGATAAAATTGCATCTTTTGAAAAGTCGGCGACCGGGGCTGTTGATTCTTCTATTGGGACTGATATTGACAGACCTTCCACTGATGAAGTTGTCAAAACTTTCAGTATTGAGAAGTTCCGTGTGCAGATGCCGATGGATAAACTAGGTGATTTGAATCGTGATCTTGTTGTAAAATCAGTCATGGGCAAGCCCTTTGATTACTTTAGGAA
The DNA here is from genome assembly GCF_019175385.1 of Lycium barbarum. Lineage (NCBI taxonomy): Eukaryota > Viridiplantae > Streptophyta > Magnoliopsida > Solanales > Solanaceae > Lycium > Lycium barbarum. Next base: position 100,052,062 of record NC_083343.1, on the reverse strand, counting down.
GATACTTCAGGAGGAGGACTTGGAGGATTTCTTCAGGGCCACATGTTTTGGCATGTATCTAGATTTGCCTGAGGACAACAATGCAAGGTTTCAAATGACCATTGTGTATGGTCTTCTCAAACGAAGAATTATTTGCAGCAAAACTGATGAGATATGGATAAACTACTGCGGCATGCCAGTTTGTTTTGGCATCAAGGAGTTCGCCATAATTACCGGACTGAGGTGTCATGATCCTTCTCAGCCTCTTCCTACAGGTACATTAAATAAGGGAGCCATGACACCCAAGTCATCCAAGGGAGCCAAGACACCCAAGTCATCCAAGGCAGCCAAGAAAGGCAAAGCCAAGGTTGATGATGATTTGGATTTAGTGGATGTTTGTGGAAAGAGCTACAAGGCAGCGGATTTTCTAGCAGACTTGAAGTCAGAAACTATGTCAAGAAAGCACAAGGAGTCATTGTGCTTAGTTTGGTTGTGAATTTTATTCTTTAGGCAAGGGATGTAAAGAATAATATAGAACTTGGTTTGATTAAACTGTCGGAGGATCATGAGGCATTCAATAACTATCCATGGGGTCATAAAAGTTTAAGTTGACTGTTGAATATTTGTGCAAAGCTTTGAACCCTAATGTGAAGACTTCCAACATCTATGGCTTCCCTTGGGCCTTCATGGTAAACTTTCTTTCTTCAATGTTAAATTTTTTTAATTCTTTTCCTTCATTGATTATTCTGATTTTTGGTGGCATAATTTTTTCTAGGCTTGGGCATTTAAAGCCATTCCTCACCTACGGAGTCAAGTCAGGGACTACTCAGAAGAAGTTTGTTTTCCAAGGATCCTCAGATAGTTGACTACCAAAAACAGCAACAAAAAAATGAATCTTGATCCTTTTAACCCCCCCCCCCCCCCCGAAGGAAGCAGTAAGTCAGAATCTGTTGGAAAATATCCCTGAATAGTTTTATAAGAAGTAACTACTTGTTGCAACAGATACATTTATCTGCTGCAACAACCTCAAAATATGTTGGAAAAATCAAAACAGTTGCTTAGAAAGTTGCAGCAACTGTTCTGATATTTTCCAACAGATAGTGAATATGTTGCAACAACTCCTAAGATGTTGGAACAACTTGATCAGTTGTTGCAACAGGTTCACAATCTGTTGGAAAATAACAGAACAGTTGCAGAGGAAGCTGCAGCAGCTGTTTTGGTTTTTCCAACAGCTAAAGAATATGCTGCAACAACCTAGGAGGTTGTTGAAACATATGTGGGGGGTTGTTCCAACAGATTACACACTTATTGGTTGAATATATCTGTTTGTTTGTTGTAGGTTGTACATCCAAGGCTTATCCCGACAAAACGAGAGGTGCAAATGCCATGCCTCGTTAGTTTAGGGCATAGGGAATCTGTGCATGATGAATTGATTGATAAGATAAAAGAAGAATTGGTTGGAGCCACAACCATCATAAGGGCTGGTGTTGTTGATGGTGGTGGTGATGGAGTTGGTGGTGGTGATGGAGTTGGTGGTGGTGGTGGTGATGGTGATGGTGTTGGTGATGCTATTGATATGAATACTGTTGTTGATGTTGCAAGACAAGCAGTGGAAGGTCTTGCTGATAAAAGAAGAGATGATGATGGTGGTGGTGATGGAGTTGGTGGTGGAGTTGGTGGATACACTCCCCAAAGTGGCGGTGGTGGGCAGACCACAGATATCCCTTATAGGTTGGGTAGATATTCTTCAGTTGGTGCCGGTTCCTCCAAGGTGTATTCTTGTGCTTGTGAATGCAGTACTTGCAGGCTGAAAATGGAAGGTTTGATAAACAAGGTTGAAGAGTTGCTTCAGGCAGAAAAAGATATGAATTCAGCTATAAAGAGTATGATGTCCAAGAGGGGTGTCCAGCCATCCAAAAAGCTCAGCTCACCCTATACTCCTATTGGGATTCGCAAGAGGGCAAAAATAATTTCCAAGGCACTTGCTGAGTGTAGAGCAAGGAAAACAAGTACTCCGCAGAAGTCTATTGCTACTCCTCCTGCTGAAGTTGTGCCACAAGTGCTGAAAAAAGTTGATATTTTCAAGCGTGTAAACCCCCAAAAAAAGAAGAAGCTTGAAACCTTGATCAAATCCAAAAAGAGTGGTAGAGCATTGTACTCAATGCATGAATTTGGGGCCGAAGACTTCAAGGTTATGACAAACATGCACGAATGGTGGGAGGATTGGGTAAGTTTCAACACTCATATATATATGTATATAATTCAGTATGCTGTTTGAACTAGTCATGTAATTCGGTGAACTTGTTGCAACAAGTTAACTAGTTGTTACAACAAGTTACTAACTTATTGCAATAAGTTAACCAGTTGTTCCATCAAGTTAACAACCTGTTGCAGCAAGTTCACTAGTTGTTCCAACAACTCTAACTACCTGTTGCAGCAAGTGGCTGACTGTTTTGATACTTTTACTGCAGTATGTAGATGAAATCTTGTTGCTGATGCGTATGAGGCAGCTCAATTTCCCTGAGTACTATGATTCCTCTGATAGAATCATGGACCTCAACTTCTACCATCACTGTCGCAACAGGTACTTAGGATTGTCCGATGAGTCTACAAATGTGGGTGTCGTGCCCTATGATCAAAGACTTGCTCTCTTTAGGTGGGACGATGATGGTCTCGCTTTTCCCAGAGGTAGTGTGCCCTACCCAGGTGGCTGCGAATGGATTGGTGCCAAAAGGATCATAGCTGTCATGAATATTAATGACAACCATTTTGTCACTGTTGAGATCATCATTGAGGAGGGTATCATAAATGTTTATGATTGCAACATTCCATGTAATGACGACAGTGATTTCTTCTGCCATATGCAACCGTTAATGGATTTGTTCCCCAAGTTGCTAAAGCAGAGTGGCATGTTCTCACACTTACCTGAAAAGTTGCTAAATGAATCATGGAATTTTGTTCGGAAGAAGGATATCCCCCGCAATGATACCAATAAGGCATGTGCTTCCTGGTCACTTGCTTTTGTTGAAGCTTTGCTTACCCACACGAATATGAGCAAGCCCGATACCTTATTGAGTGACAATACTGTGGAGAGGATGCAATGGAGGTGGGCTTGTGGAATTATTGATAAGGTGTTGGAGCCCTAATGGAGGTGGGCTTGGGACAAACAATTTCTCTTAAACTACGTTTGCATTAAACAATTTCTCTTCTACCATCAATTTGAATTATGGTGGATGAACACATTATGTAAATTTGTTAAATATGTATTATATGCTCAGTACCCTTATATATTGTTTAAGTTGTTTCAGTAGTTTTACGCAAGTGACAGATATGTTGGAACAACTTAATCACCTGTTGCAACAAGTGAGTTAGTTGTTCCAACAGATGTGTTACTTGTTGGAGAGAACTTCAGTTATTGTCTCTGTGTCATAACAAAATGCAACAACTAAGTGAGTTGTTGGAACAACTAACTTACCTAAGTTATTGCAACAAGTAAGGCATCTGTTGGAACATATGGATCTTCTGTTGCAACAATTTACTTAGTTGTTGCAACAAGTAAGGCATCTGTTGGAACATATGGATCTTCTGTTGCAAATAATCCAGCAGTTGTTGAAGATGTTGCAACAAGTAAGGAATCTGTTGGAACATATGGATCTTCTGTTGCAACAATTTACTTAGTTGTTGCAACAAGTAATGCATCTGTTGGAACATATGGATCTTCTGTTGCAAATAATCCAGCAGCTGCTGAAGTTGTTGCAACAAGTAAGGAATCTGTTGGAACATATGGATCTTCTGTTGCAACAATTTACTTAGTTGTTGCAACAAGTAATGCATCTGTTGGAACATATGGATCTTCTGTTGCAAATAATCCAGCAGCTGCTGAAGTTGTTGCAACAAGTAAGGCATCTGTTGGAACATATGGATCTTCTGTTGCAACAATTTACTTAGTTGTTACAACAATGCACTTGAAAATTGATTAAGTATTCCATTGTTTATCACTAAATATGGTTGATTTCCTTTGTTTATCACTAAATATGGGTGAATCGAGTAGTTCACATCAATTCTCTCTAATGATCACTAGATTTAGTGCATGCTGGCTTAGGAGATCCTCTTCGCTGACTAAAAATACATCAAATTGATTAAGTATTCCATTGTTTATCACTAAATATGGTTAATTTCCTTTGTTTATCAATAAATATGGGTGAATCGAGTAGTTCACATCAATTCTCTCTAATGATCACTAGATTTAGTGCATGTTGGCTTAGGAGATCCTCTTCGCTGACTAAAAATACATCAAATTGATTAAGTATTCCATTGTTTATCACTAAATATGGTTAATTTCCTTTGTTTATCAATAAATATGGGTGAATCGAGTAGTTCACATCAATTCTCTCTAATGATCACTCGATTTAGTGCATGCTGGCTTAGGAGATCCTCTTCGCTGACTAAAAATACATCAAATTGATTAAGTATTCCATTGTTTATCACTAAATATGGTTAATTTCCTTTGTTTATCAATAAATATGGGTGAATCGAATAGTTCACATCAATTCTCTCTAATGATCACTCGATTTAGTGCATGCTGGCTTAGGAGATCCTCTTCGCTGACTAAAAATACATCAAATTGATTAAGTATTCCATTGTTTATCACTAAATATGGTTAATGTCCTTTGTTTATCAATAAATATGGGTGAATCGAGTAGTTCACATCAATTCTCTCTAATGATCACTAGATTTAGTGCATGCTGGCCTAGGAGATCCTCTTCGCTGACTAAAAATACATCAAATTGATTAAGTATTTCATTGTTTATCACTAAATATGGTTAATTTCCTTTGTTTATCAATAAATATGGGTGAATCGAGTAGTTGATCAATAAATATGGGTGAACCAAGTAGTATCTGCTGCAGCAAGTATAGTATCTGCTGCAGCATGTGAGTAATCTGCGGCAGCAAGTATATTATCTGTTGCCGCAAGTATAGTATCTGCTGCAGCATGTGAGTAATCTACTGCAACAACTATAGTATCTGTTGGAGCGTCTATAGTATCCGTTGCAGCAAGTACAGTATCTGTTGCAGCAAGTACAATATATGTTGCAGCAAGTATAATATATGTTGCAACAACTATAGTATGTGTTGCAGCGACTATAGTATCCGTTGCAGCAAGTACAATATCTGTTACAGCAAATACAATATCTGTTGCAGCATATGTAAAATCTGTTGCAACAATTGTAATATCTATTTCTTTTGAGTGATTAAGTTGTTGAACAAATCCTTACTCGTGTTGGATAAAACACAAGTTGTAACACATAACTTAGTTGAAAAAACACCAACATATAACTTGGTTGTTGCAACAAATTTATTGCTTGCTGGAAGTTAAACATAAATTACCATGCTAAGAAATAATAACATTACAATGTCATAAAGTTCCAACAGATAACTATTGTTAAAGAATAATGCAATTTACAACTATGGAGCATTTAGGCTTGGACATGTTGTTTTTTTGTGGCCAGCTGTTTTGCATAAGGAGCATTTGTTTTTCCTCGTTGGAAATGATTCCCCGATTCCGCGCCTCCTCTTTGTCCGCCTTCTTTCGGGTTTGCTTGGATCAACATATGGAGGAGGTATATCTCTCTCTAAAATCTCCAAAGGAACTTCCCAAGATTCTTCAGAAGGCACAGGACAAATTTCCTCACAATATGCAATTATGTAATTCTCCACCTTATAATATGGAGATGAGTAGTCATAAATCTGCCTTCCAAAGTCGTCACCATATTGGACACGAAGCGCTGCCATTGCATGTGGACAAGGTATTTTGTCCAGGTCAAAAACTCTACAAGTACAAGATCTACTTTGCAGATCGACTGTCGCAACTGCACCGTGACCGATGACGCTGAACTTGTAGTTGGATATTTGATGGGCTAACAACTTGTTCCCCAAGTTGACAAATTTTGAAAAAAAAAATTCAACTGAAGGAACAAAGATGTTTGGTGAGTCGATGAACTCCATACGTCTCTCATGAAATTTTTCTGCAAATCTCCTGTTTATGGCATCAAATAAAGCAGTAATGGGAAACTCTCTTTCAACATTGAACATTGAATTCACCGACTCAGCAATGTTTGACGTCATAAGATTATACCTGTGAAAATAAAGATCTTCAGTTATGGTCTTTGTGTCATACCAAGATGCAACAACTAAGTGAGTTGTTAGAACAAGTAACTCACCTGTTGCAACAAGTGAGGTAGTTGTTCCAACAGATGTGTTACTTGTTGGAGAGAGCTTCAGTTATTGTCTCTGTGTCATAACAAAATGCAACAACTAAGTGAGTTGTTGGAACAACTTAATCACCTGTTGCAACAAGTGCGTTAGTTGTTCCAACAGATGTGTTACTTGTTGGAGAGAGCTTCAGTTATCGTCTCTGTGTCATAACAAAATACAACAACTAAGTGAGTTGTTGGAACAACTAAATCACTTGTTGCAACAGGTGATTAAGTTGTTCCAACAGATGTGTTACTTGTTGGAGAGAGCTTCAGTTATTGTCTCTGTGTCATAACAAAATGCAACAATTAAGTGAGTTGTTGGAACAACTAACTTACCTGTTGCAACAAGTGAGTTAGTTGTTCCAATAGATGTGTTACTTGTTGGAGAGAGCTTCAGTTATTGTCTCTGTGTCATAACAAAATGCAACAACTAACTTAGTTGTTGGAACAACTAACTTACCTATTGCAACAAGTTGGTTAGTTGTTCCAGCAGATGTGTTATTTGTTGGAAAGGTAATGTATGAATACCTATTTCCGGGGAAGAATACCCTGCTCCATCTGTGGAATCCAACATGTTCAAGATGTTCGGCGGCCCCAGGGACGGTATCTCTGATTTGATTGAAATGGTCGTTGAACTCATCTATATTGTACGATTTTGCTGCTTTATAAAACTGAGATATGACCTTCGTATTGTGAAAGGTGGTTCGGAGATTTTCCCCAAGGTGCTTCATGCAACAACCATAATGAGATAAAGGGAAGACAATTGAAACTGCCTTTTTCATACTTGGATGCCTATCAGAAATTATGCACAACTCTTTGGTATCATCTACAAAGCTTCTCATTTGTTCAAAAAAATATTTGTATGAGGCATCACACTCCTTGTCCACTACACAAAATGCCACAGGAAAAACATGATTCTCCGCATCTTGCGCCACGGCTGACAATAACACTCCTTCGTACTTGCTCTTCAAGAATGTCCCATCGACAGCTATGACTTTTCTCATTTGTGCAAAACCAAGCATCCAAGCCTTGTAGGCTACAAAAAAGTACTTGAACTTCCCATTAGCATCAACCTTCAATGCCGTCTTGCTTCCTGGATTTGCGGAACGAAGCATATAACGGTATGCATCAAGCACTGCATACCCGTGCTCATGTGTCCCCCTTGTCAAAGATTTTGCAATCTCCATGCCCTTCCAGACCTTCCAATAACTTACTTTACAACCTAATTCTGTGCGGAATGATTGGCTCATATCTTTTGTAGATGGGCCTTTACCGTCGGGAAACCTATCTTTGAAGTATTCACCAATGACTTTCGCTGTGGCGTGTGGATTATGGCTAGTAATATGCTCAGAACCACATGTGTGATACTTTACGTAGGTTGTAATACAAAATCTGTCAGAACTTAAACGCTTCATAGCCCTCAGCCACCACTTGCACTCCGGATGTACACATCTAAAGCAATACACAGTGCGCGAATTAATCACCTTCTTGAGTGTAAAATCTTTCTTCACGCAAGCAAGTTTCAACATAGTTGCTAGTTGTTCCTTGTTCTTGAATGACATTCCTTTATAAAAGCCTGTTTCATCATCTTGAACATGGCTGCACTGTGAAGATTGTGTAGAACACGGTGTATTGCTCGCAACTTCGGGTGTAGGAATCGGCTCACCCCCACTTCCATAATTTGGAATATCCATATCGATATCTACCCCATCCAATTTATCATTTAACACATCTTGTTGGTCTTGACCTAAATTATGGTTCTCTACCGGGCTTCCAACCACGTATACCCTTAAAATGGGCCTAGCTACATCTTTCAAATAAGTACGCAAGCGATCCTGATCGGTTATCTTAAAAGGCAAGACCCTCTAGTTTTCAAAAGAGCTATGCATGTAAGTGATGGCAAGATCTTTCGGTTCACAAGTTAATTCACAATAGGTGATGATTAAGTTCACAAAATCATCAAACACAACATTTCTTTGGACACTCATCGCTATCGTCTCTAACATGTGACCACCTTTCCATCGCCAAATATATCGATTGTTCTTCTCGATCCATTCGCCATGGCAATCAACACCTATTGTTATTGAGTCCCCCATTAATGCTACCTGAATATATTTTGTTTTTTTTTTAAAAAAAAGGTCATGACTGTATAGTAACAAAATACAATAACTTAGTGACTTGTTGGAACAGATGAATCAGGTGTTGCAACAAGTGGATTACCTGTTGCAACAAGTACTATCCTTGTTGCACCAACTAACTAATTTGTTGGAGTCAGCTTCAGTTTTTTAAGTTCTGTTTAATCCAAAGACAGTTGAAGATGTCCAACAGATTAATGAGTTGTTGCAACAAGTAAATTACTTGTTGCAACAGGTAATAAACTTGTTGCAACAGGTAATAAACTTGTTGCAGCAACTAACTAATCTGTGGGAGTCAGCTACAGTTTTTTTTGGGTCCAGTTTTTGGGTTCTGTTGGACTGAAGCTGAATCCGACGGATCAGCGAGTTGTTGCAACAAGTAAGATACTTATTGCAACAGGTAGTACACTACTTGCAACAACTCACAAATCTGTTGCAACTTATTCATACTACGTATTTAACAACAATTAGTATAGAAGTTGCAACAACTACATAATCTGTTGTAATTGTGGCAGCCACTACAATAGCTGTTGCATAAACTACAACAGCTTCTGCAGAAACTACAACAGTTGTTGCAAAAATTTAGAAGCTCTTATACAACGGCTTTAGCACTTGTTGCAACAAGTACAATTGCTACTGTAAATTGTTGGAAAATCAGCAGCAAAACCCACATAAACAATTGAAACAAAACAGTAATATTTTACTTACCAAATGAGCGGAAATTACTTCTGAAGTAATGCCCAGCCAAAAAATTGTAAAATCTGCTGGTTTCGTTTTTTTCTTTGTTGAGCAAATTCTTCAAAATGTCGCACCAATGGAAGAAGAAGAAGCAAGGGAAGAAGCAATACTTACGAAGTAATGCCCACGTAGACACTAACGAAATCCAACAAAAAAAATTGCAAATTTGGTGGTTTAGTTTTTTCTTTTGTTGAGCAGATTCTTCAAAATGGAACAACAATGGATGAAGAAGAAGCAGGGGAAGCAGCAATGGAAGATGAGGAAGAAGAATGGAGGGAGAAAAACAGGCGGATGGAAAAGAAGAAGAAGAAGGAGGAAGAACGAATGGAGGAAGGAGAAGAAGAACAGAGGAGGGAAAAGAGCAAAAACCGGTGCAGCTATTGACTCCTTTTTTTTTTTTTTGATCCATTTTGGTATTTTAGGGTTTATATTGACTGGGTCAAAGTGTTAAAAATAAAACTTGAAGGCAAAGTGTTAAAAATAAAGTTAAGGGTCAAAGTGTCAAAATAAAAACTTTTGGGCAAGGTCAAAACCTCTTAATCACTAATTAAAAAATACCATCTCCACTCAATAATTAAAACTTGAGTCACCTTCTCTCAATAAAAAGACTTAAGAGTCACCTCTAGCTAAATGCCCCCCAATATCTAGGGTTCCTCCTTCCTCTAATTTCTAAATATGGAAAGTAATTACACCCCACTTTCCAAGAATTCATCTTTTGTTGAGTTACAATTAAAAGATGACAACTTTATACAAAATGGGTATTCAAAAGATGATGATCTTGATGTTTCTGATATTGATTTTGATAAATTACCCCTTATTTTTGGTGAAAATAAATCAAGGTCTGGTATATATGGTGCTGTTTTTAATCTCACAACAACAATTATTGGTGCTGGTATTATGGCATTACCTGCCACAATGAAAGTATTAGGTTTGGTTCTTGGAATTGTATTGATATTCTTGATGGCTATTTTATCCGAAATAAGTGTCGAATTGCTTGTTCGTTTTACTGTTTATTGCAAAGCGTCGTCGTATGGAGAGGTTGTTGAAGCTGCATTAGGGAAAATAGCTAAAGTTATTTCCGAGATTTGCATTATTGTTAACAATGCTGGTGTTTTGGTTGTGTATTTGATTATAATAGGTGATGTTTTGTCCGGTTCACTTCGTCATATTGGTGTTTTTGATCAATGGCTAGGTCATGGTGTTTGGGATCATAGAAAGTTGGTGATTTTGATTATGTTGGTTTGTTTTCTTGCACCACTTTGTGCATTGGATAAGATCGATTCGTTAAGTTTTACTTCGGGTGCTTCTGTAGCTCTCGCGATTGTATTCGTGTTGGTTGCTTTCACTATAGCATTTATTAAGCTTGTCGAAGGGAAAATTGAAGTTCCGAGAATGACCCCGTATTTCGGGTCTAAAAAGGCAATATTAGATTTGCTTGTGGTGATTCCTATCATGTCAAATGCTTATGTTTGTCATTTTAATGTTCAGCCTATTTATAACGAGCTCGAAGCCCGTTCACCTCAGAAGATGAATCGGGTTGGACGGATTACTAGTGTTATATGTGTTTTGGTTTATGCTTCAACTGCAATAGCTGGTTATTTACTTTTCGGAAACGATACTGAATCAGATGTGCTAACTAACTTTGATAAAGACCTTGGGATTCGTTTCAGCACGCCTTTAAATTACATAGTCCGTGTTGGCTACGTTTTTCATCTGGTTTTAGTTTTCCCTGTTATTCATTTCTCACTTAGACAGACAGTGGATGCCTTGTTATTTAAAGGATCGGTTCCGCTCACAGAAAGTAGGAAGAGGTGTTTGGCTCTGAAGGTTGTTTTTTTGGGACTCATATATCTTGGATCAACTATGATTCCTAATATTTGGACGGCTTTCAAATTTACAGGGGCGACAACAGCAGTCTCTTTAGGATTTACATTTCCGTCTCTAATTGCTTTAAGGTTGAGCAAAGAAGGGATTGCATTGAGCCACAAGGAGAAGATATTGTCTTGGTTCATGCAAGTATTGGCCATTGTAGTTAGCATTGTTGGAGTGGTTGGAAATATTTATAGCATCACCAGCTAGAAGGATTTACTTTTATTGGTTTCCATACATTAGAAAATTTTAACTTCATACCTTTGGTCATTGCATTTTCTGGCCCAGTGTGGATAAGTTAGTCACAAAGCAGTTTGTAGAAGCAAAAGGCCCTGATATGAGTCTTGCACAACCATTTTGGCAGGAGCAGATCAAGTTTTACCGTAAACCAAATTGTGGATGCCTTCTGTGTCACGCTTTGCTGCTTGTGGAGAGTGACAAAAGATTGCTGCAGCTGTTAGAGATTGCAAATACCTAAACCGCACAGCTCCCAGCTAAGTATATGTTGTTGATAGTTCCGTGGTCCTAGTAGACTGGTACTTTCTTGTAATTGCCAACAGTAGCCATCAAATTTGTAGAATCTCTCCCTTGCCATGTTGGGACAACTATACCATGTACAGCAAACATGATTTTATGAATACAATAATTCAATGACATTCCTAATTCTTCTTCCTTCAAGTTTTAAAGCTTGCATAATAATTTGCAACTTATAGCCTGTCTTTTTATGATTATTTGTCTTTATGTTTGTCAAAAGTTCCTACATTTGTTTGGGGAATACATAAAATTTAGTGAACTTGTTTCTGTTAATCTAGAGCGCTGCAATGTCTTTTAACTGTCCTTTTATCAGAAGATAGACTGGCTGAAGTTTATAAAAGAGCTAACATGCTTGAATGTGTTATCGAGTAGTTTTTGTTACAGCATCTGTGAAAATAATATAGTGGACCATTATTGTTAAAAACGAAAGATGCATTTCAGCTTTCCTTTGCCCCAGAAATTGTTTCTTGAAAGAGAAGAAAGTGGATACTGGTAGCAGAAGTTCTCCTATATGTTCCCATGTCTGATTGCTTCTTATTGTTGGAAGTTGTAGTTGTTTATCAGTCAATCAATCAATTACGCCTTGTCACAAATTTGTTAGGTAGGATGTAAGCATCCTGTGTTCTCATTCTGCTGAATTATGTTAAGACTGTAGAAATCTAATAGAATGCTGTTATGCAAAAAATGAAAGATGAGTTTTGCTGAGGTGGTAATGATGATATGGAGAACCAAGCCTGGGTGATGTCTCAGGTTCAAATCCCGAGGGTAAAAACATTAGGTGAGTTCTTCTCATTTATTCAAGTCTTGACGAACATAGTTTTCCGATACATGTACTGGTAAGAGCTAGCAGGTATCCCGTGTAATTAATCGCGGTGTGCACAACCTGATCCCAACGCCACGATTATAAAAAAGAAAAAAAAAGATATCGAGGCACTCAAAGGAAGAGCTTAAACATCGGTTGCATGAGTTCTCTGAGAGGTGGACTATAGCAGTTTAGCTTGAAGTCTTGAACTCATTATGAATTTACTGCCTTTGTATCATAAATTCACCTATGCTTTGACATGCAACTTTTTGGTTTACGATGCTTGTGTGGAAAATCCCATCTCTAAAAATTTAGCCATATATTTTTCGTTGAATACTTACATTTTTTTTACGTTTATCTTTTTGTAATTCCGAGTTGAAATTCGACACCTTGTTTTAACCCTTTTTTTTGGGGGGGGGGGGGGGGGGGGGGGGGGCGGAGGGGGGATGGGGACGACGACCTCTTTCAAACAAATTAAAGATGACAAATGGTACACTTTTAATCTCGCCCAATGTTTTCCGTCTATCACATGCGTGTCACAGATTAGATTTGTTTTCCCTCCAAATGACTAGTTCTGTCTCTCTTTGTCTATTTATAGACATTAGTTCCAAGCTCCGGCCAAAGTGAAGCCAAAACTGAAAATCAGAGTAGCATCTACACAGCCTAAATTGCATCTACTAAAGAATCAATAGTCTAGAAGTAACAATGTACTTATGGCGCAATTGTGGGAAACATCATCTCCTTTTTATGGTGAGGATTTCATTTCCTTTTTCAGCTTGGAGAGTCTATTTTTAGAGTTTAAGCATTGTGTTTCTTTTAAAAAAATAATTCTTCGATCTTTTATTATTTGTTTATTCTTATTGAAAGCATTCCAATTAGTTTGTTTGGTGTGCTTTCGTTATATACCCTTATTAAAAGACAACGAAGCATACAACTTTCTTGAAATTTTTGTGCAAGTTATTGGAATTAGAATATTATATTAGAACCTTTTGGTTATTGCAATTTTTTTTTAATTACATAGGGGGTAAGGGAAGGGGAAATGGGGGAGGGGATTACAAGGCAAGGAATCGAACCCTTACAAATATATTAATTAAAAAGAGACAATTGAAGAATCTAATTACACGATAACATTATTTATGAATGACACTTAAAAATTGAAAATTACAAAATTAACTTTGCTTATATATATATATATATAATACTCGTATATAACGCCTTCTGGTCACGGGTCAATATGCATATATGTAAATGAATGCAATGCATGAATGTGAACTAACATAATCATGATATAGAACTCAGGACCCATAAACAGAAGGAACAATCATAACAAGGGGTATAGGATCATCAAGAACCGAGATACTCCTAGTACTTGTAAGAGTAGAGTAATATGGAGACTCAATTACTCGTTGTTCGCTCGTATCATAGGATCATGCCAAAATGAAAGAAAGGGAAAGCCTTAATATACCTGGAAGCTGACTTCTCGACTTTTCCAACTTACTTCTGTCTTGCAATCTACATAAGCTCATTCGTGGTCTCGTAATCTACATATAAACCATTCATAATATTGTTAGGCTCATTATCATATGCTTGTCTTAAGCCCTCATATTAAATCCTCTTAAAATTTGCCGAAATTTGGGCAGTATCTCCCCTGTTTATATCCCTAGCCCGAAATCACAATACCAACAAAACAACAACAACAACGCTAACATCAACAACATCATCATCAATACCAAATATACTCAATAAAATATCCCACACGATGTTTATCCAATTTCTCAACCAATCAATTGACTTTATGAAGCTTTAACAACTAAATCTCCTTGATACAATTCGTAATATCAATAATAAGGAATATCCTTACCTCAATCAAGGTTGGAAGAACTTGAAATCTTATTTATCTTCAATAGGCTCCATTGATCCATCAAGATTTGATATATAAAACAAGAACTACAAAACTCTCTACGCTTCCCGAGCCTCGGATGTAGTCCCGTTACTTTAATCCGCAAAAAAGAATGATCCTTCAATGTTTCTTGGGTCTCTTGGGAGCATTTTGGTGGAGAGGAGTGGAGAAAATGAATCCAAAGACCAGATTTTGGTCTTTACTAGGAGCTCAAGGTCGGTTCGAGTCGGTACTGTAGCAGTTACTGTAGCATGCGGTTCTGCTCTGTCAGCCTAACTTGTAACGTCCATAATACTCTACTCCGATGTCTTATCGACGAGTGGTTTATTGCATTGGAAACTAGACTCGATGAACTTCATTTTAGGCTTCTGTTTCACCTCAAAACTCCTCATACTCTAAAGATATTCCTTCCCCAAGTTGGACCAGAATTATCGTACGAAACCTTGCCCATCTTTTCTCCAAAGTCATACTACTCAATTTCTTCTACTCATTTCCTTATAGGATCTTCCAATATTCCTTATATACATCCTTTACTCATAAAATATACTTAATAATGTTTCGCTTCATATATTCCAAAGTTATTTTACTTAGTCATAGCTCGACATACCCACGCTTAAATTTAACAAGTGCTTTTTTCAGAAGTACGGGATGTAACATAATGTACGTCTCACAATAATAATATAAATTGAGGAATGTAGTGAAATACAACCCCGGTATCATGGTCTGGTCATGCAAGATCTCTGCTACACTATAAGTCTGAATAATACATAAAAGTCTCAATTTATGTCCCGGAATAGAAAGTAAGACAAAGCAATAAAGAGGAGTTTTTGAGTAGCGAACGTCATCATGCTCACCCTAAATGGACTCAACAGCAAACTCGAAGATCAATCACGAAGAGATGAAGTGAAACCTGGCAAGTACTCTACATCCATAAAAGAATGCAGCAAGTGTAGGTTAGTACAAACAACAAGTACTGGTAGGTATCACAGGCCGACTAAGACTAGCTAATGTATATGAAGAAAATAATGTAAGACTTACGCGTAAACAGTAAAGTACAAGTCATTAGTAGAAAAGTATCCACAATACCAATCATATACTATGTTATAGCATCTAAGGCCAAATGGTCCAAGCTTTAGAATAATCACCTAAGATCAAACTATGACTACGGTATCCCGTCCCTATTTAGTCACATTGTAATGACCCATTTGGTCGTTATAGTCTTTACGGCATTTTCTCCCTTTCCCGAGCATTGATTACCTCTTTTTGACTCGAGGGGATCGTTGGCACGCTTCCCGAGGTGCCTAGACCGAACTCAGGCAACTTTTGTGAAATATAGACTTAAAGTGAAAAAACGTTGACCCAAAGTTGACTTATGGGTAAACAGACCTTTTTCGAGAATCCGTCCATTCCGAGAGGTCAGGATGGTCATTTAGAACTTGTGTGTACATTTGGTTCGGTTCCCAATGCACTCGGATGCATATTGGGACTTGGGTTGGAAAATTAGAATTATGGTATCGGGGATAGACTCGGTCAACGAGACCTCCGTTGTGAATTCTGAGGCTATGAACGCGTTCGCAGCGTGTTTTCGTGTGTGTTTATGTGTATGGTATGTTAACAGATGGCCTCGAGAATTATTCGAAAAATTGGATTGAATTGTGAACTTGGATGAGTTTTCTCGTGTCTGGTGCCTGCTTTGGCGGTACCAGCACCGCGGTAGCGGTACTGCTGGAGCGGTAACCCTGCCGCTGGAGCGGTCCAAGCCATTTAGGCTTGACCGCTGAAGCGGTTGAGGGACCACGAAAGAGACTCTGCTGGGGCGGTCCCAGTGTCGCCAAAGCGGGTGACGGGTATGTGCATTATTAATAAAGTGTTAAAACCCTTTAGACCCTCATTTATTTCCATTTCGAAATTAGAGCTTTTGGGGATTGTTCTTGGAGATATTTTGGGAATACTCTTGGAGGTAAATCTTGCTATCCCTCTTCTATTCCATTAATCCTAATCATCATAGATTGCTCTTTTCCTTAGTAATTGCTTAGTAATGGAAGATTAAAGCTGAGATAAAGAATGTTTTATCTAGGCTTATAAGTGGTGAAATTGATGGGGTTTATCTAGTTTCTGATGAATCTAAGGTTGTTAATAGTATATCTTTCATTTATAGTGTTGAATTTCAAAATCAAAGAGTTAGGGTTTATACCCAAATTGGGGATTTTGCTTCAAATTCGAAATTGGGTAAATCTATGAGTTATTTTTGTAATTAGTGGTTGAGTTGTGATCACCTAGTGCTTAATTTGATCTTTCGCTCCCGAATTTCTCGTTTTGACTTTGTGGGCCCATTTCCCCCAAATTCTAGGGTTAGATTTGACCTAAATTGAATGATGGAAATATTAGTATCGTTCTTCACGATTTCTAATCTAGATTTCGATTATGCCAAGACCTTATTGATCTTGAGGCTCAACGGAAAGGGGGAAGGCGATAGAGTGATTTGTTGGAGTTGTTGTTCGGCTATCCAGGTAGGTTATGGCTTACCTTTGTGAGACTTCTCATAGCGAAGCATACATTTAGATAATCATTGGAGGAGCATGTGAACCTTCGGGTATCAAGTTGGGATGGATATTGTCTTAGGTTGGGCCCTGTTGTGTGTTTGGGACTAGCCATCCCGTTGTGTTGTGATTGATTGTTCTATTGTGTTAGCTTGATGCCACGTTTTGTTAGTAATTATTGGCATTGTTGTTCCATCTTGATTATGATCTTATTGGTGTACCCATTGTGGTACTTGTGATTCGGACATATTATTGGCGTAGTCACTATGGTACTTGTGATTCGGATATATTGTTGGAGTACCAATTGTTGATACTTGAGACATTGAGCATGATTATTGATGTAGAAACATGCATTTCACGCAATCTCATTCTTCATGATATATTATTGAAATATTGATGATACTTGATGAAACACTGCGATGAGCTAGGCTCGGTTTTTACTTGAGTGACGTGAGAGGCTGATATCCAACGTTAGTTTCGAAATCATTGACTGAGTGAGTGCATGGACTCCGCAGGTCCCCCAGTGTGGTGCCGGTGAGAACCCCCCGTGGGCAAAGATCTGGGATCTCGTCTGTCTATTGGGCAAAGATCCGAGACGGGTAGCACTTAGACTTCGCGAGTCACACTGGATTGTGCTACCGAGATGTCGATGTTTTCGTCCGAAGCACATGTGTACACAACATTTGCATGGAATTGTATTGCATCCATACATTATTCCATTGCATTTCACCATGGTTTACTTTGTGATATTTTGGTGTTGTACTTGTGATGTTGGATTCAGACTTGATATATTCAGACTTGGCACAATTGGGATTAGATGCTTTACTTAGGCGATGACGTGTACTTGGCTTCAATTATGTTTGATTTATACTTGTTGGTTTATCTGTCTATCTGGCTTTATTATCTTAATTGTGTTAGCTATGCTTAGTCGGCCGATGATGCCTACCAGTACTGTTTTATTGTACTGACCTGCACTTGCTGCATTCCTTCATGAATGCAGAGTATCAGGTTGGATCTGCTTCCGTTACACGTGGCTGATTGTCGCTTCAGCATTATCTTCGAGTTTCCCGGGTGAGCATGGCCGTTTGCTGCCTTGAAGACTTCTATATCATTATATCTTGTTCCTATTCAGAGACATAGATACTTTATTGTATTGTTACTCCATACATGTATTTATTCCTTTTAGATGCTCTTGTACTACTCAGACTAGACCATGGGGGTATTAGTATTATTTCGTACTATTCAACTATATATATGTATATATCGTGAGACTTACATATTTATTCTATTCCGTTGGTCGATTTAATTATGTATGTCTATATTTATCCTTGGGTTAAGGATTCGCTTATCGAGGTAAAAAAGGTAAATGCCCGCACGTCTTATTCTAAAATGGGTCGTGACAAGTTGGTATCAGAGCCTAGAGGCTACCCGATCAATAATACAAGAGCGTTTCTAGTAGAGTCTCATGGATCGGTACCATGAGATTCGTACTTATCTGCGAGAGGCTATAGGACACTTAGAAAATCTCACTTTCTTTAATTCTTCATGCTACTTTATTCTAATTGGTATCTGGAAAGATCAAGTTGGTATCTGACTCTTATCCCTTCTCTCACAAATGGTGAGGCCTCGAGCTACTATGGCCCGAGGTCAGGTGTCATAACCCGCAGCTATGGCTGGTACCCAGGGCGAGCGACAGCCAGAGGGCAGCTAGGGGCAGGGCTCCTGCGGTAGGACAACACAGAGAGAGATCGCCGTCTCTAACACAGATATGGTCAGGCTATGAAGGATACTATGGCTATGGTCAGGCTATGAAGGATACTATCGCTTGAGGATATGGCTCCAACACAGAAAACAACCCGAGATTACTTCTGGTCAGGTTATGAAGGATACTATGTCTAGGGTCTTACTTCATCTTGATGCCCGACAGGCGGCAGCCGGTGTTACTACTCCCAGTGGGGGTTCACAGACTAGGGTTGGGGTGCACACCCCTGAGCAGGGACCTACACGGGCAGCACATCCCGCTGCAGCTATGGTTCCTCGCATTGATGTGATACCCGCTCCTGCTGATGATCTGAGGCCCATAGAGGGCGCTGTTATGACTGTGTCCGATAAGGACCTTGTTAGGAGATTCAGGAAGTTAGAGCCGCCGAGGTTCTTTGGTACTTCATCTGAGGATTCTTATGAGTTTATTCTTGATATGTGTGAGTTGCTGCATTGTAATGGGATCGTGAAGACCCAAGGGGTTGATTATGTGTCTTATTAGTTTTGCGGCGACACAAAGACGTGGTGGAGGTATTTCGTGGCGTGCAGACCTGTGGGTTTCCCTCCCCTGACTTGGACTCAGTTCTACCGGGCCTTCCTTGAGAAATATGTACCCCGATCTTTGAGAGAGACGCGTAGGAAGGAGTTTCTACACCTTGAGCAGAGAGGCATGTCTTTGGAATCCTATGTGACTCGTTTCCTATATTTGTCCCGTTATTCTACTCCGTTGATCCCTATTGAGGCCGATAGGATCAGGCGTTTTGTTGGGGGACTAGTAGGCTCTCTACAGGTTCCTGTCTTCAGATAGAGTCTATGGGGGCTTCATTACAGTCCATTATCGAGCATGCTTCTATAGTTGAGGGCGCTAAGGCCCGTGCTTTTGGTGGTAGTGACAAGAGGCCACATCAGATTGGGAGTTATGGCGGTTCTAGTTCGAAAGGCGCCGGTCAGTTTTGAGACTGCATCAGCCATATTCCGGTTGTCCTGTGCGTTCAGCGTTATAGGCTTCCCCAGTCAACCACCTAGGCAGAGAGCTCCTAAGAGTTCGTTCTCCAGAGCAGTGGACAGGGCTGCTTCGTCTGGGTTTTTAGTTTCTGTGTATCAGCATTCGTCTCCTATTACCTGTTTTTCTTATGGCGAGGTTGGGCATGTTGCTAGGAGATGTCCCTGCCCCAGGCGATATTATTAGCCGCCGAGGACTCCTATATCATTTGGTGGTCGAGGTGGGGCTTCTCAGAGGGGCGGTGTTCAGTCAGGCCATAGTGCTTCTCATGGTTCTAGAGGTGGTTCCTAATCAGCTAGAGGTGGTTCCCAGAGTGCGACAAGGGATATCAGACTGGGCATGGTGAAGCCCATTGTTAGTCATTTCTGGGTAGGCTCCAGGTAGAGGCCTCAGATGCTGTGATTTCATATACTATTTTGGTCTGTCATAGAGTAGCATATGTGTTATTTGATCCTGGATTCACCTATTCGTATGTATCTGTATTTCATGCCATTGGTTGGGATATGCCTTGTGATAGCATAGATATACCTGTTCATGTGTCTACTCCGATCCGAGATTCTGTGATTGTTGATCGAGTTTACTGGTCATGTTTGGTTACTTTTATGGGGTATGACACTTGGGTAGATTTGATGACTCTTGATATGGTTGACTTTGATATTATTCTGGGGATGTCCTGGCTTTCTCCTTATCATGCGATCTTGGACTGTCACGCCAAGACAGTTATCTTAGCTATGCCAGGCATTTCGAGGCTTGAGTGAAGAGGTACTCTTAGTCCCGCTCCGAAGAAGATCATTATTTCCTTCCTTCAAGCGAAGAAGTTAGTCAATATGGGGTGTTTAGCCTAGTTGTCTCATGTTCGTGATACGACTGTTGCATCTCCACCCCTTGAGTCTATTCCTAGCGTGAGCGAGTTCACGGAGGTATTCCCGCCGGATCTGCCGGGTATGCCACCCGATCGTGACATTGATTTATGTATTGACTTGGATTCGGGCACTCACCCTATTCTATTCTACCATATCGGATAGCACCTGCTGAGTTGAGAGAGCTTAAGGAGCAGTTATAGGATTTGTTGAGCAAGGGGTTAATTAGACCGAGCGTCTCCTTTTGGGTGCTCTTGTGTTATTTGTGAAGAAGAAAGATGGGACCATGAGGATGTGTATTGATTACCGCCAGCTGAACAAGGTCACTATTCGGAACAAGTGCCTTATGCCTCATATTGATGATCTGCTTGACCAACTGCAAGGTGCTTCGGTGTTTTCGAAGATTGATATGCGTTCCGGCTATCACCAGTTGAAGATCAAGGCGGAGGATATTTCGAAGACAGCCTTTCGGACGAGATATGGACACTATGAGTTTCTGGTGATGTCTTTTGGGCTTACCAATGCCCCAGCTGCATTTATGACTTTAATGAATAGCATCTTTAGTTCATTCCTTGATTCTTTTTTAATTGTATTCAGTGATGATATCTTGGTCTATTCCAAGAGTAGAGAGGAGCATGAGAGCCATCTTCGTTCTGTTCTTGGGTTGTTGAAGAAGTATAGTCTGTTTGCTAAGTTTTCTAAGTGTAAGTTCTGGTTGGAGTCTGTAGCATTCTTGGGTCATGTTGTGTCTAAGGATGGGATTATGGTTGACCCATAGAAGATTGAGGTTGTGAGGGGTTGGGCGAGGCCCACTTCTGTTACTGAGATTCGTAGTTTTGTGGGTTTGGCCAGTTATTACTGTCGCTTTATGAAAGGTTTTGCTGCTATTGCTTCGTCTTTGACCAGATTGACTCAGAAAGAGGTTCCCTTCCAGTGGTCAGATGATTGTGAGGATATCTTTCAAAACCTCAAGCTTCTTTTGACGACAACCCTGATCTTAGCATTACCCGTGGAGGGTAAGGTTTTCGCTGTCTATTGTGATGCCTTCCGTATGGATTTGGGTGTTGTGGTGATGCAGGAGGGTAGAGTGATAGCTAATGCTTCCTGTCCATTGAAGATTCATGAGAAGAATTACCCTACCTATGATTTTGAGTTGTTGGCTGTGGTCTTCTCTTTGAAGATTTGGAGGCATTATTTGTACGGTGTCCATTGTGAGGTTTTCATCGATCACCGTAGTCCTCAGCATGTGTTTACTCAGAGAGATCTTAATTCCCGGCAGCACCAATGGATGGAGCTCCTGAAGGACTATGACATCTCTATTCTGTACCATCCCGGGAAAGCCAATGTGGTGGTTGATGCCTTGAGTCGAAAGGTAGTGAATGTGGGGACTTTAGCACGATTGATTGTTTTTTAGCGTCCGTTGGCCATGGAGGTTCAGACTCTGGCCAACAGTTTCGTTTGCCTTGATATTTCAGCCCCAGGCAAGATTTTGGCTTGTATAGAGGCGAGGTAGTCTTTATTGGACCAGATCAGGACTCATCAGTTTGAGGATGCTCAGTTGAGAAAGATTCGAGATAGAGCTTTGAGAGGTGAGGCCAACGAGACCGATTGATTCTGAGGGCATTTTGAGGATTAAGGGACGCGTGTACGTTCCTCGTGTTGGTGATTTGATTCAGTTGATCTTGTCTAAGGCTTATAGCTCTTGCGATTCCATTCATTCGGGGGCGGCTAAGATGTACCGTGATTTGAGACAACACTATTGTTAGCGTTAGATGAAGAGAGATATGGTTGATTTCGTGGCTAAGTGTGGTAATTTCCAGCAGGTAGAGTATGAGCACTAACGACCCGGTGGTATGCTTTAGAGGATGCCCATTCCCGAGTGGAAGTGGTAGAGGATTACCATGGATTTTGTCGTGGGTCTTCCAAAGACCCTGGGCAAGTTTGACTCTATTTTGGTGATAGTTGATCGGTTGACTAAGTCCATTCACTTCGTTCCAGTTAACGTTTCCTATACCGCGGAGAAGATAGCCAAGATGTACATTCGGGATGTTGTGAGGTTTCATGGGGTTCCTATTTCTATTGTATCTGATCGGGGTACTATTTTCACTTCCCGACTCTGGAGGGCGTTTCATGAGGAGTTGGGTACTCAATTCGATCTCAGTACAGCTTTTTATCCCTAGATCGATCGCCTGTCTGAGCAGACCATTCAGGTGCTTGAAGACATGTTGAGAGCGTGTGTTATTGATTTTTGGTGGTCATTAGGATCAGCACTTACCATTCGTAGAGTTTGCGTACAATAACAATTATCATTCGATTATTGGTATGGCACCTTCTGAGGCTTTATTGGTAGGAGATGTAGATCTCTGGTTGGCTGGTTTGATAGGTTCGATGCCCGACCTTGGAGTACAGATCTGTTGAGAGAGTCCCTTTATAGAGTGAGAGTTATTCAGGCCAAGCTTTTGGCAGCTCAGTGTCGGCAAAAGATGTTTGTGGACCGGAAGGTCTGGGATTTGGAGTTTGCTGTTGGTGACCAGGTTCTATTGAAGGTTTCACCCATGAAGAGTGTTATGAGGTTTGGTAATATGGGCAAGTTGAGCCGCAGGTACATTGGTCCATTTGAGATAGTTGCTCGTGTGGGTGATGTAGCTTATAAGTTGGCATTGCCTCCAGGCTTGGTGGGAGTTCATCCAGTTTTTCATATTTCAATGCTAAAGAAGTACCATGCCGATGGTACTTACATTGTTCGTTGGGATTCTGCATTATTTGATGGGAATTTGACTTATGAGGAGGAGTCTATCGCAATCTTGGATAGGCAGGTTCGAAAGTTGAGGTCGAAAGAGATTACTTCTGTGAAGGTGCAATGGAAGCACCGTCCTGTTGAGGAGACTACTTGGGAGACCGATTCCGACTTGCGTAGCCGATATCCCCAGTTATTCACTTATTTAGGTATTTTCCCGCTTCCTTTCTATTCTTCGCTCGAGGACGAGGGACGATTCAATTGGTATCTGATGTAACGACCCGTTTGGCCGTTATAGTCTTTCTGGCATTTTCGCCCTTTCCCGGGCATTAATTAGCTCCTTTTAACCCGAGGGGACAGTTGGCACGCTTACTGAGGTGTCTAGACCGAATTCAGGAAACTTTTGTGAAATATAGGCTTAAAGTGAAAAAGAGTTGACCCAAAGTTGACTTTTGGGTAAACATACCTTTTTTGGGAATTCATCAATTTCGAGAGGTCCGGATGGTCGTTTACAACTTGTGTGTATATCTGGTTTGGTTCCCAATGCACTCAGATGTATTTTGGAACTTAGATAGGGAAATTGAAATTAAGGTATCGGGGGTTGACTCAGTCAACGAGATCTCCATTGGGAATTTCGAGGCCATAAGCGCGTTCGCAGCGTGTTTTGATGTGTGTCTATGTGTTATTATATGTGAGCAGATGGGCTCGGGAATTAGTCAAAAATCGGATTGAATTGTGAACTTGGGTAAGTTTTATGGTGTCTGGTGCCTGCTTAAGCGGCAACAGCGCCGCAGGAGCGGTAACCCTGCCGCTGGAGCGGTCCAAGCCATTTAGGCTTGAAGGCTGAAGCGGTCGAGGGACCGTAAAGCGATTCCGCTGGGGCGGTCCTAGTGTCGCCAAAGCCTGTGACGGGCAGTGTGTATAATTAATGAAGTGTTAAAAGCCTTTAGACCCTCATTTATTTCCATTTCGAAATTAGAGCTTTTGGGGACTGTTCTTGGAGATATTTTGGGAATACTCTTGGAGATAAATCTTGCTATCCCTCTTCTATTCCATTAATCCTAATCATCATAGATTGCTTTTTTCCTTATTGATTCCTTAGTAATGGATGATAAAAGTAGAGATAAAGAGTGTTCTATCTAGGCTTATAAGTGGTGAAATTGGTGGGGTTTATGCTAGTTTTTGATGAATATAAGGTTGTTAATAGTATATGTTTCATTTTTAGTGTTGAATTTCGGAACCAAACAATTAGGGTTTATACCCAAATTGGGAATTTTGCTTCAAATTCGAAATTGGGTAAATCTATGAGTTATTTTAGCAATTCGTGGTTGGGTTACAATCACCTAGTGCATAATTTGATATTTTGCTCCCGAATTTCCCGTTTTGACCTTGTAGGCCTGTTTTTCCCAAATTCTAGGGTTAGATTTGACCTAAATTGAATGAGGGAAATATTAGTATCGTTCTTCACAATTTCTAATCTAGATTTAGATTATGCCTAGACCTTATTTATCTTGAGGCTCAGCGGAAGAGGAAGGCGATAGATTGATTTATTGGTGTTGTTGTCCGGCTATCCAGGTAGGTTATGGCTTACCTTTGTGGTACTTTGCATAGCAAAGCATATATTTGGATTTTATCGTCGGAGAAAGCATGTGAACCTTCAGGTATGAAGTTGAAGTTGGGATGTATATTATCTTTGGTTGGGCCATGTTGTGTGTTTGGGACTAGCCATGTGCTGGCTTGATGCCACATGTTGTTAGTAAGTATTGGCATTGTTGTTCCATCTTGATTGTGATATTATTGGCATACCCACGGTGGTACTTATGATTCGAATATATTATTGGCGTACCCACAGTGGTACTTGTGATTCAGATATAATGTTAGTGTACCCATTGTTGGTACTTGAGACATTCAGCATGATTATTGATGTAGAAATATGCATTTCACGCACTCTCATTCTTCATGATATATTGTTGAAATATTGATGACACTTGATGAAACACTGTGATGAGCTAGGCTCAATTTATTCTTGAGTGACGTGAGAGGCCGATATCCGATATTAGTTCCGAAATCGTTGACTGAGTGAGTGCATGGACTCCGCAGGTCCCCTAGAGTGGTGCTGGTGAGAACCCTCCCGTGGGCAAAGATCCGTGGTATTGTCTATCTGTTGCGCAAAGATCCGGGACGAGTGGCACTTAGACTTCGCGAGTCACACTGGGTTGTGCTACCAAGAAGTTGATATTTCCGTTCGGAGCACATGTGTACACAACATTTGCATGGCATTGCATTGCATCCATACATTATTGCATTGCATTGCACGATAGTTTACATTGAAATGTTTTGGTTTTGTACTTATGAGGTTTAATTTGGACTTGATATATTCAGACTTGGCACAATTGGGATTAGATGCTCTACTTAGGCGATGACGTGTACTTGGCTTCGATTATGTTTGATTTATACTTGTTGGTTTATCTGTCTAGCTGGCTTTATTATCTGAATTGTGTTAGCTATGCTTAGTCGGCCGATGATGCCTACCAATACTGTTGTTTGTACTGACATGCACTTGCTATATTCCTTTATGAATGCATAATATCAGGTTGGATCTGCTTTCGTTACACATAGTTGATAGTCGCTTCAGCATTATCTTCGAGTTTTTAGGGTGAGCATGGCGGTTCGCTGCCTTGAAGACTGCTCTTTCATTATGTCTTGTTCCTATTCAGAGACATAGATACTTTATTGTATTATTATTCGAGACATGTATTTATTTCGTTTTTGTTCTCTTGTATTACTCAGACTAGACCCTGGGGGTATTATTATTATTATTATTATTATTATTATTATTATTATTATTATTATTATTATTATTATTATTCCGCACTATTCTACTATATATATATATCGTGAGACTTACGTATTTATTCTATTCCATGGCTCAATTTAATTATTTATGTCTTTACTTATCATTGGGTTAAGGGTTCGCTTACCGAGGTGGGAAAGATAAGTGCCCGCACGGCTTATGCCAAAATGGGTCGTGACACACATACAAGGATCTCAACACAATCCATATCAAATCCTACAACAATCCAAATCACGCTTAACACATAAGAGAGACAACAAAATGCAATAGAAATATATCCCAAGTCTCAATGTATCAACTCTGAATCCATCAATCACAACCATATCACATCTAAACCCAATTGTGCCAAGTCTCAGAGATTTCAATCAAAAGTCCATATCATAATCAACCAAGAGAGATGATAAGATGCAATGCAAGATGTATATGATATGTATGCAATGCATATACTCGCACACATGTACTCCGACGACGGAACATCATGTCTCGGCAGCACAACCCATGGGGTACCCGTGAAGTCCATCTACCGGTCACTCCACACACAGCCCAAAGATGACTCAACGTGCAATACCAGTCACTCCACACACAGCCCAGAGATGACTCAACATCCAATACCAGTCACTCCGCATACAGGCCAGAGATGACTCAATATCCAATATGGGTCAGATAGATAAGTGTTTCCGTATCAGTCACTCCGCACACAACCCAGAGCTGACTTACTATCTAATATGTCTAGAAAGAATACTGGTCACTCCGCACACACGCCAGAGGTGGCTCTTATCAATATGTCTCAATGCATCTGTATTTCCTTCTCATTTCCCATCATCTGTACCATATCAAAGCACTATCAATATATCATGGAAATGAGTATGAATACAATGCAAGTATAATATGAATAAACCAAATCAATACCAAATAGTGCCACCCATAGGGACACAAGTAATATTATCAATAGGGCTACACAATAAGCCACAACATATTCACAGTTCTTATCTCAATATCAGCAAAGTAAGGTACCAAAGTATCATAATCATGATATACAACTAACCACCAATATCCTATATCTCAACGTGCCGACGAGCCAACCAGTACATAGAACAGATAAGTCAACAACGCAACGGGGTGTCTAGCCCCTAAATCATACAATAAGGCCTAACCTAAGGCAATGTCCATCCCAAACTTCATACCCGAAGGTTTACATGCATTCTCCGATAATATCATCTAAACATACGCTTCGCTAATCGAAGTCTCATTATAAAGTAAACCGTAACCTACCTGCAAAGCCAAATGTCATGACCCAATTTTAGTAAGTCGTACAGGCACCTACCTTTCCCACTTCGGTAGGCGAACAATTAACTCAACATTCACAAATAATAGAAAATATGGGAAGAAGTAAAATAGCGAAAGTCTCACAAATGTAATATAAATAAGAAAATGCGGAAGTAAATGAAATCCACCCCAGCATCTGGTCTGGTCATGCAAGAGCATCAAACTAAATACTATAAGTCTGAATCATAATAATACATAAGTAGTCTCAAAGATCATGTCTCAGAATAGAAATAAAGACATAATGATAGAAAGAATCATCGGGCAGTGAACGTCCTCATGCTCACCCTGAAGGACTGGAATCAGCCATCCTCGAATATCAGTCACGAGGAGTAGAAGTTGAGCTCACCTGGTACTCTGCATTCATAAAAGAATGCAACAAGTGCATGTCAGTACAAACAACAAGTACTGGTAGGTATCATAGGCCGACTAAGACTAGCTAACGTATATAAAGACAACAAAGCAAGATAAACACATAAACCAACAAGTACAAGTCGACAAGAATCTATATCCATAGAACAAGTCATCTCCTATGTTATAACATCTAAACCCAACTGTGCCAAGCCTCGGCGTAATCGATCTGAACCAATACATCACAATAGTATCACAACGAGTCATCACCTATGTTATAGCATCTAAGCCAAACTTTGCCAAGACTCAGTATATCAACACCTAATCCGTATATCACAATAGTATCATAATAAATCACAGGGATATCACAGGAAGCCAAATGATACAATGCAATGCAATAATGTATGAAGTACGAATGCAATGCATATACATAGTACACGTGTACTCCGATGATGGAACATCACATCTCGGCAGCACAACCCATAGGGGACTTGCAAAGTCTATGTACCTCACGATTCCGACAACAACCTCGGCAATCGCTACCTTACGATTCCGGCAACAACCTCCGCAATCGCTACACTCATCCTCGATTCCAGGATAAACATCGGACATCGGTCCTCACATCACTCTCATCCAACTAAGCCCAGCTCATAACAGTGTTTCCTTGTATATCATCAATGTATCAACAGTATATCATGAAGGATGAGAATGCGTGCAATGTATGAGTTCAATGTCAATAATGAAATCAATCTCAACAGTACCACACATGGCATACAAGTAATATCAATGATAAGGCTACACAATAAGCCACAATGGAATCACAATTCTCAACAGTACCTCCCAAGGCACACAAGTAATATCAATAATAAGGCTACACTATAAGACACAATGGAATCATGATTCTCAACAGTACCTCCCAGTGCCCATAAGTAATATCAATCATAAGGCTACATATTAAGCCACAATGGAATCACTATACTGATCTTAACATCAATCAAGTAAAGTACCACAGTATCATAGCCATGATATATCTCTAATCACCAATATCCAATGTCTCAACGTTGCAACAAGCCAATAAGTAAATAGAACAAGATAAGTCAACAATGCAACGGGGTGGCTAGGGCCCAAATCACACAACAAGGCCCAACCTAAGACAATGTCCAACCCAACTTCATACCCGAAGGTTTACATGCATTCTCCAACAATATCAGCTAAACATACACTTCGTTAATCGAAGACTCACCATAAGGTAAACCATAACCTATCAGGAAGGTCGAACAGCAAAGTCTCCAATAATCAAACGTTAGTCTTCCCTTTTCTTTGAGCCTCGAGATAATCAAAGTCTAAACAAATCTGAATCATAGAATTAGAATAAAAAAAAGGATATCATTCAAACCCTACTTGAATTCCAGACCCAAATTCCCAACCTATGGAATAGGGTTATGAACTAGAAAGGTGAAATTAGGAATCTAAAGATCTCACTAAGAAATTAAAGCTCTAAGTGATCAATTCCCATCAATATCAAACTAGAAGAACCAATAATTTATTGAAATTCGGATTCTAGGCAAAACCCCCAAATTTGGGTATAAACCCTAACTCCCAATTCAACAATTAGATCTTAATCAATAAGTAAACATGTTACAATAGCTTATATACATAAAATCCATGCTAAATAAAGCTAACCAAACCAATAATTTTAGATTTATAGCCAAGAAATATTTTAGGAAGAAACCCATTAAAACCCAACTTATTGATGAACTAAGCATGAACCATGAATTTCTATGGTGATTTAATGATCAAGGAATGAAGTATAAGGTTAGGGAAACCCACCACAAGCTTAGCCTCTTCAAGAACTCCAAAACCCCTCTCCAATAGCCCTTAGACGAAATGGGGAAATGTTTAGAGACTTAGTGGTTTTTATCACTTAAACCATTCAGTTACTGCCCGAAACCAGCTTCCGCGACCAGCAGACCGCTTCAGCTGCACCGCTTCGGCGGTCCCATGACCTCTATAGCAGTCATGCCCAAAACCACACTGGCCGTTTCAGTGGTAGGGTGACCGCTCTAGCGGTACCACTACCGCGGTGCTGGTGCCGCCAAAAAGGGCGCCAGACACCAGAAATTCCAAGATTTCACATTCCCAACCCGAATTTTTGACTATCTCCCGAGGCCATCTGCTCACATACCAAATATGCAGAGATAGAGAAAAACACGCTACGAACGCACTCGTGGCCTCGAAATTCCCAATAGAGGTCTCGTTGATCGAGTCAAACCCCGATACCTCATCATAAACTTTCCAACCCAAGTCCCAAAGTGCACCCGAGTGCAGTAGGAACCGAACCGAATATACGCACAAGTTCTAAAAGACCCTCGGACCACTCAGAATAGACGGATTCCCAAAAAAGGTCCGTTTACCCAAAAGTCAAATATGAGTCAAATGATTTTCACTTAAAACCCAAATTTCCCCAAAACTTACCCTAATAAAGTTCGATGACCTCGGGAAGCATGCCCAACGATCCCCGCTGGTCAAATATGAGCTAATAAAGCTCGAAAAGGGATCAAAAGGGTCAGGAATGCAATAACGACCAAACGGGTCGTTACACCGAACAATAAACTCGAACGATCAAATATTAGTCTTACCCTTTCTTTGTGCCTCGTGATAGTGAAAGTCTAATCATATCCGAATAGGGAATTAGAATCAAGAAGAATCAATACTCACAACCTTATTTCTATTGAAGTCCCAAATCTAACTCATGGAATGGGAAATCGAGCCTTTCAAGTGTAAAATAGGAAATTCGAAGGCTAAATATGAAATTCATACTCTAGGTGATCAATTCTCATCAAGCATTTGCTAGATTAACTCATAGATTAGAGAAATTCGAATTCTAGATGAAACCCCCAAATTTGATATAAACCCTAAATTAAAGTCTAACAAATTGGTCACTAGTAATGAAGGAATCATGCTTATGTAGTTACTAATCAACAATTTCACACTTAATCAAGCCGAATCCACCAACAATTCAAAGTTTTATAATAAAAAACTCATTAGAGGAAGAAACACAAAAATTCTCTTTAATCTTCAAGTTAATCACCAATAATGGAAGGTATAGGCTTATCAATAATGAATTCACCAATTTCCTATGGTTAAACTAACCAATTTCATCATCAATTTTCCATTAGGAAGGCTAAAAACTTTTAAACAAGAAACCATAAAAACTCCATTTTATTCATCATGTTCTATGAATTTACTACCATAGATTCATTTTTGACGAAGGTAAATGAACGGAATAGAGATTAGGGAACATACCCTCAAGAGAAATCTGACCCAACTCTCCTCAAATCGCCTCAAAGATGCTAAGGAATTGTTATATTAAGAATGGGAGGAATAAGGGTTTCGAAAGGGCATTTAAATAAGAAACTTCCCCATCGGCCGCTCTTGCAATCAACAGGCCGCTTTTGCGGCACCGTTTTTGTCGTACCACTTTTCCAGTCAAGAGGTCGCCCTTGCGGTACCGCTATTGCGGTTCCACCACCCCTTTTGCGGCTACCTAACACTAGAAATTTTAGTGTCTTTCAAACATGGAATCGACACCCGAAACCTCCCGGACACAAACCAAATATGCATACACATGTAAAATCGCGCTACGAACTCGCTCGTGCACTCAGAATTTTCAAAAGAAGCCTTGTTGAACAAGTCAACCCAAGTCCCAAAAGGCAACCAAGTGCATTATAAACTGAACAAAACCCACCAATAAGTCACAAATGATCATCCGGACCTCTCGGAATCGACGAATTTTCGAAAAAGGTCTGTTTACCCAAAAGTCAACTATGAGTGAAACAATTTTCACTTAAAAGCCAATTTTTCCAAAAGTCACATCACAACTCACTCCCATGCCTAGGGAACCATGCCACCTATCCCCGCGGGTCAAAATTGTACTAATAAAGCTCGGGGATGGGTCAACAGGGGCAAAATGGTCAAAAAGTAATAACGACTGAACGGGGCGTTACATCAGATACCAATTAAACAATCGCTCGTCCTCGACTAGAGAAAGAGAGTATGAAGGCTAACCCTAACCAAGGAATCATCATCATAACAACATGGAAGCCTCCAAGACACGAAGTATGCCAAAATCACTGCCCGCTCACCTTAATAGTCAAAACTTCCTCTAACTTAGCCGAAGGACCTAATTTCCATATTACAATACTCGAATGCTCTTCCTAAATAACATAGCCGCTTTTATCGAAACTCTGTCATTCAACATAATCATGCCTCTGGAGTGATCGATAGGTCTCACATACATCCCTCGAACAGCACAAACCTTTAGACATAAATACAATTATAGCCCACTCTGAACCGGTGGAACATTTTGATTCCCCTAACCTTTCCTTCACCCTTCTCAAGTCGTTCTTCGAACCACAATTTCTTAGAAACACGCAAGAAAACTTGAAACCATGAATTACTTTTGCCAGAAAAGAATTCTTGCTTCATCAGAGAACACTACGATATTCCATCAAAATCGATCTTTCTCACAGCCAACTTGGCCAGTTCTAAGTCTTGTTAAACCTTAAAATCACTATAAAGGAACATACCACCGAATATGTCGTTGAGCGAAATCCATCAGAATTCAATTGATCACTACGAAGATCTATCGCAATCATAGTAACTCCTCGAATCATTACCACACCCATTGCAGCCCATTATACTAACCGAAAAGCTGACCCCGCTAAAATATCTTCAAGTCCACTCGTAAACCCTGATAAATTCAGTAACCTGTCGTACCTCAAATCCAAAATTAAACTCATCGAATTCGCGAAGGTGATTTACTGGGAACCCATAAGTTATTTTGGAATTATGAACACAATTCATCGAGTTCTACCCAACCACACTGACCCAAAATGAATGCACCACCCTTGAGTCTCATCAACAACCAATTGATATGACTCTAATTTTTTAAACCAATCACGGTCTTACCACGCATAAGAAATCATGTCTATCACCCTCGTCTATAAAAGCTAAAACATATTCAAGTTGTCCACTGAGCACCAATGAACTAGATCTTGTGAATGCAACCTTTGAGTTTTTCAACCCTTACCCGATACGCACATCTGATACCACCCGAACTTTTTGACGCCAAAACCTACAGTCTCTTAATATAACCCTTTAACCATCGAGCCTCCCATTGTAATACCTCAACAAGCCCATAACATTTCTGAAAGCAACAACTCTCACAACCTCTTACGTCAACCTAGCACAACAATCTCGAAGTCCTTAGTATGCGAATACATTCATCCAACACACCCAGTCAATATAACTCGTAACATATGAAACTTACCACTAATACAGTCCCATCCCGAAATATAGCTCTAGCCCTCACATAATAGGGATTCCACAAATCTTTTCTCTTAAAGCACACTGACTCATCCACTGTAAAATGTTACAAAATTTATCCAACGGTGTACAACCAAGCCACTTCTTATAAACCTCAACATGTCAGTTCACTAAAATATACTTATCACTAGTTACCGATCACAAACCTCATGAAATTTTCCTCATATCACTTAGTCCATTTCTGTAGTCTTTCTTCCTTAAGCTCATGCAACAATCACACCTCATTTGAATATGCAAGACAACGATGCCACAATCTAAATAGACTCAAGTAATCCCAAGATGTATCTCGTTCTTGCGGACTCTCAATCAACTATACCTTTTATCGACTCGTCAATTTCTCTTTTTCTAATCAATTCATGATCATCGATATCGTAATCAATCCTCGAATCCACTCAATTGAATACTGCATAATCATAAGTCTTGCAAACTAGCCGAATCAATCCTAGAGATAGGATCATACCACACACTCAGGACATTAGAGTTTTCTTAACGCTTAAAACTCTAAACTGAACACTCTCTAAATCCAGAGTATCACATAACAGTCTTACTAATATCCTAATGTATCCCACTGAATAGTCCTTGCCCGAATTTTCTTACTCAATCTCCAAAATATTATCTCGAACTTAACCCAGTTAACCCATCATTGATCTACCATTTCAAGCATCCTTGTTTACTAACCCCTTACTCAATATCCTTAACGCTGCTAGCCCTCGAAGAATCACCTTTTACCTCATTTAAAAAATCTGAACACCTCTAACCACTCGTACGACTATACCTTTTATTCAATCACATAAGCCGAGTAATAACACCACTAGTAGCGGGATCTAGTCAAATTTACACAATGAATACAAGTCCCCCAACCTTAATCCAACATTAGGTGCAACATCTAATTAATCCTCATGAGTACTAAAATTTTAAACTGGCCCAACACTGATAATCGTTACATTAGTCAATCACTGGCCCTACTAGCTCACGGCACAATTGAAATTCAAACTCATCCGTAAACTCTCAAGCCCACTCTACACTAAACAATCGCAACCAAGCTCTCACATCACTAATTTTTGTTTCAACGATTTCATTTCTGCCCTTAAACTCGAAGACACCAATCAACCTTATCGGTCACAACATTTACTGAAGGTTATAATATAATGCCCTCGCAATCCAAAAATGACTTAAGTACGCATAAAATCTTACCTCAAGTCTTACGAACCTTAATCCCCTGAACCAGATAGCAAGATGACTCATTTTAATCTTTCAGTTCCCGTATTTCATTTCAGATCACTTTTATCACTATCAACCAACAAATACTCAAATCCACTCAATCCTCTAAACTAATCATCCCTCTAAGCCAAACGAACCACCAACAGTATCAATATTTCCCCTTAAATCTAAGTGAACCAACCAGTAACTCCTCAAGTCATTAACTCTTTGCATTCGCCCATGATTGAATTCATTTCCATCAGTCGGTTACTACCTCCTCAGAAACCTACAACTCAGTCAAATTTATCGATCAAACAATGTGCCCATAGCATTCAATTAATAACAGAGGACTCCTTTAACATCTACGAGTTAATAAAAAGATTGACTCAATAGCACCATGCCCCCGAGATATCACGTGAACTTGCAAGCATAGTCGCTACCAACCCCTGCCTAATTATTCCCACGAAATTCAATCCTCTATAGTAACTATAGCCAGATGACCACTCCCATTAGTACCATTCTGTCGCGCCGAAACCTGCATACCCTTCAACAACCAAATACAAAATCCGCCCTCGTACGCCCCATAACCCTATCCCGATGAACGCAACAGATACCAATATTTTCCTTTCTAAACCTATCATATCATCGGGAAAACCACTGTTGTTAAGCCATCAATGCACTTTGTCACTTTCGAGCACCCAACACTGAAGCATGGATATCATGTAAACCTCTGAACTATCTTTCCCATTTCACACGAACCCCCATAATAAATGAGTCTAATCGCGACTCCACTCAACAATCGAGTCTAATCGCTTCTCCACCTCAATCGAATTCTTGGGCCATGACTAGAGACTAAACTTGATCACGTGTATGAATTAGAATAACACATCTCGTACCATACCATAACACGTCATAGATCAACCATTCGCATAAGAATTTACGGACAGATTTCCAACTTCCGAGGATGATTAAGATAAGACAGTTCAGATACCAATTGAAATCGACTAGATACCAATTTGAATGACGTCGCACGAGAGAATGAAAGAATTGGAAGTTTCCTAAATGTCTTATAGCTTCTCGCAGATAAATACGGAGCTCATTGTACCGATCCACGAGACTCTACTAGACATGCTCTTGTATTATAGACCGGGTAACCTAGGGCTCTTATACCAACTTGTCATGACCCAATTTCACTAAGTTGTGTGGGAACTTACCTTTCCCACCTCGGTAGGTGAACCCTTATCCCAACAATCATAAACATAATAAAGAGGAAGAAAAAAGAAATAATATACGTCTCACAATAATAATATAAAGTGCGGAAAGTAGTGAAATACAACCCCAGTATCGTGGTCTGGTCATACAAGAGATCTACTAAATTATAAGTCTGAATATTACATAAAAGTCTTAATTCATGTCCCGGAATAGGAAGTAAGACAAAGCAATAAACAGGCTTCTTCGGGCAGCGAACGTCATCATGCTTACCCTGAATGGACTCAACAGCAAACTCAAAAATCAATCACGAGAAGATGAAGTGAAACCTGGAAAGTACTTTGCATCCATAAAAGAATGCAACAAGTATAGGTCAGTACAAACAACAAATACTGGTAGGTATCATAGGCCGACTAAGACTAGCTAACGTATATGAAGATAATAAAGTAAGAAACACACGCAAATAGTAAAGTACAGGTCATTACTAGACAAGTATCCACAAAACCAATCACAACCTATGTTATAGCATCTAAGCCCAAATGTTCCAAGCTTTAGCATAATCACCCAAGACCAAACTATGACTACCGTATCCCGTCCCCATTTAGTCACATACAGGGATCCCAACACTATCCATATCAAATCCAACAACAATCCAAATCACGCTTAGCACATAAGAGAGACAACAAAATGCAATAGAAATATATGCCAAGTCTCAGTATATCAACTTCGAATCCATCAATCACAACCATATCACGCATCTAAATCGAATTGTGCCATGTCTCAGTGATTTCAATCACAAGTTCATATCATAATCAACTAAGAGAGATGATAAGATGCAATTCAATATGTATATGATATGTATTCAATGTATATACTCGTACACATATACTCCGATGACGGAATATCACGTCTCGACAGCACAACCCATGGGGGACCCGCGAAGTCCATGTACCGGTCACTCCGCACACAGCCCAGAGATAAATCAACATGCAATACCAGTCACTCCACATACAACCCAGAGATGACTCTACATCCAATACCAGTAACTCCGCACACAGCCCAGAGATGGCTCAATATCCAATATGGGTTAGATAGATAAGTGTTTCTGTATCAGTCACTCCACACACAGCTCGGAGATGACTTACTGTCCAATATGTCTCATAAGAATAATGGTCACTCTGCACACAGCCCAGAGGTGACTCGTATCAATATGTCGTAATGCATCTATGTTTCCTTCTCATTTCCCATCATTAGTACCACATCAAGGCAATATCAATATATCATGGAAATGAGTATGAATACAATGCAAGAGTAATATCAATAAATAAAATCAATCCCAAACAGTACCACACATGGGTACACAAGTAATATTATTAACAAAGCTACACAATAAGCCACAACAGATTCATAGTTCTTATCTCAATATCAACGTAGGAAGGTACCACGGTATCATAATCATGATATACAACTAACCACCAATATCCTATATCACAACATGGAGACGAGCCAACAATTACATAGAAAAAATAAGTCAACAGCGCAACGGGGTGGCTAGCCCCTAAATAATACAACAACACCCAACCTAAGGCAATATCCATCCCAAACTTCATACTTGAAGGTTTACATGCATTCTCCGACAATATCATATAAACATACGCTTCGCTAATAGAAGTCTCAACATAAGGCAAACCGTAACCTACTTGGAAAGCTGAACAACAAACTCGAATGATAAAACCTTAGTCTTGTCCTTCCTTTATGTCTCGCAATAGTGAAAGTCTAATCATATCTGAATAGGGAATTCGAATCAAGAAAAATCAATACTCATGACCTTATTTCTATTCAAGTCCCAAATCCTAACTCATAGAATGGGAAAACGAGCCTTTCAAGGGTAAATAGGAAATTCGAAGGCTAAATATGAAATTCATACTCTAGGTGATCAATTCTCATCAAACATTAGCTAGATTGACTCATATATTAGGGAGATTCAAATTCTAGATGAAACCCCCAAATTTGGTGTAAACCCTAACTCAAAATCCCACAAATTGGTAAATAGTAATGAAGGAATCATGCTTATGTAGTTACTAATCAACAATTTCAAACTTAATCAAGCCGAGTCCACCAACAATTCAAGGTTTCAAAATCAAAAACTCATTAGGGGAAGAAACACAAAAATCCTCTTTAATCTCCAAGTTAATAACCAATAATGGAGGTATAGGCTTATCGACAATGAACTCACCAATTTCCTATGGTTAAACTAACAAATTTCATCATCAATTTCCCATTAGGAAAGATAAAACCCTTTAAAGAAGAAACCATAAAAACCCTATTTTATTCATTATTTTCTATGAATTTATTACCATGGATTCATGCTTTGGGAAGGTAAATGAAAGGAATAGAGATTAGGGAACATACCCTCAAGATAAATCTGACCCAACTCTCTTCAAATCGTCTCCAAGATGCTAAGGAATTGTTATATTAAGAATGGGAGGAATAAGGGTTTCAAAAGGGCATTTTAATAAGAAACTGCCCTGTTGGCCGCTCTTGCAGCACCGCTCTTGCGATCAAGAGGCCGCACTTGCGGTACTGCTATTGCGGTTCCACCATCGCTTTTGCGGCTACCTGACACTAGATATTTTTGGTGTTTTTTAAAATTTGAAATCGACACTAGGAACCACCCTAGATCTCCCAGACACAAACCAAATATGCATACACATGTAAAATCGTGCTATGAACTCACCTGTGCACTCGGAGTTCTCAAAAGAAGTCTTATTGAAGAGGTCAACCCCCTGTAACGACCCGTTTGGTCGTTATTGCATTTTTGACCCTTTCCCGAGCTTGGTTAGCTGACTTTTGACCCGAGGGGATTGTTGACACACTTCTTGAGGTGTTTAGATTTGATCCGGGTGACGTTTTGTGAAATTTTGGCTTAACGCGAAAAAGAGTTAACTAAAAATTGTCTTTTGGGTAAATGGGCCTTTTTTTGAAATTCGTCGATTCCGAGAGGTTCAGATGGTCGTTTTGAACTAGTGTGTATATCTAGTTCAGTTCCCAATGCACTTAGATGCATTTTGGAACTTGGGTTGGGAAGTTGGAATTGAGGTATCGGGGGTTGGCTGGATCAACGAGACCTCCGTTGGGAATTTCAAGACCACGAGTGCGTTTGTAGCATATTTTTATGTGTTTGTGTATGTGGATTGTGGGCCCCGTTTTCCTAAATTCTAGGGTTGGTTTTGACCCAAATTGAATGATAGCAATATATGTATCGATCTTTATGATTTCTAATCTAGATTTCAAATATGCCTAGACTTTCTTGAATGAACTTGAGGCTCAGCGGAAAGGGAAGGATAAGGAGTGATTATTGGTGTTATTAATGTTCAGCCATCCAGGTAAGTTATGGCTTACCCTTGGTGATACGTGGTGTAGCGAAGCATATATTTGGATGGTATTGTTGGAGAAAGCATGTAAACCTTCGGGGTATGACGTTGGGTTGGATATTGTCTTAGGTTGGGCCCTGTTGTGCGATTGGGGCTAGCCATCCTGTTGTGTTGTGACTTAATTGCACTATTGTTATTGGCTTGACACCGCGTGGTAATAGTAGATATTGGAGACTATTGATATATCTTGTGCATGATATCGTGATACCTCACTTGTTGACATTTGATTACGAGGATAGTGTTCTATATGACTTGTGTAGTCTTGATGATATTGTTGAGGTACCCATGCATGGTACTTGTGATATTGATCTGATTATTGATGTTGACTCATACATTGCAACACTCTTATGCTTCATGAAATACTATTGATACATTGATGATTTCTTGAAAAGACACTGTGATGAGCTGGGCTCAGTTTTGCATGAGAGTGACGTGAGAGTCCGATATGGTTGTCCTGGAATCGTGGATTGAGTGTGAGTGATGTGAGAGTCTGATATCCGATGGTTGTCACGAAATCATGGATTGAGTGACACGATTTTTGAGGTTGGTGCCGGAACTGTGAGATACATAGACTTCGCGGGTCCTCTATGGGTTGTGCTACCGAGACGTCGATACCTTATTCTGGAGTACATGTGTACATAGCAGTGCATTACATTGCATTGCATTACGGATTATATTGTGATGATCTAGTGTTTTACTTGTGTTGTTGGTTTCGGATTGGACATATTGTGACTAGACACACTTGGGTTTAGATTCTTCAACCTAGGTGATGACGTGTACTTGGTTCTGATTGTGTTTGACTTATACTTATTGATTCATCTGCTTATCTTTCTTATTGTCTTAATTATGTTAGTTATACTTAGTCGGCCTATGATACCTACCAGTACTGTGATTTTGTACTGACCTGCACTTGCTGCATTCTTTTATAAATGCAGAGTTCTAGGTTAGATCTTCTTCTGTTTCTCGTGGCTGATAGTTGCTCCGAGATTTTCTTAGAGTCTACAGGGTGAGCTCGAGACCCCTGCTGCCTTGAAGATTCTTCTTTATTTATGTCTTATTTACTATGCTAAGACATACTCAGACTTGATGTATTATTGAAATTCAGACTTGTAGATTTTAGTTAGATGCTTTTGAATGGATTAGACCAGAACCCGGGGTGTATTCCTTATTTCCGCACTTCTTCTATATTATTATCGTTAGATTTACATGATTCATTCTCTTCCGCTCATTTAGTTATTTATTTACGTTTTTACTATCGTTGGGTTGAGGGTTCACTTACCGAGGTGGGAAAGGTAAATGCCCGCACGACTTAGTTAAATTGGGTTGTGATACCCTCAAAGGCCTAAACACAACTTTCCAATCCAAGTCCCAAAACACAACTGAGTGCATTGGGAACTGAACCAAACCCACCAATCAGTCACAAATAATCACTCAGACCTTTCGGAGTCGGCGGATTTCTGAAAAGGGTCTGTTGTCAACTATGAGTCAAACAGTTTTCACTTAAAAGCCAACTTTTCCAAAAGTCACATCACAACTCACTCCTATGCCTAGCGAACCGTGCCACCTATCCCTAAGGGTCAAAATTGTACTAATAAATCTCGGGGACGGGTCAGCAGGGGCAAATATGTCAAAACGCAATAACGACCGAACGGGTTGTTACATCGCATTTAAAGTGAAACTCCCAATTTTGGGTATGAACCCTAACTCTCAAATTCATAAATTGGTTACTAATAATGAATGATTCATGTTTATATAGCTATTACCCATCAATTCCATACTAATATAAGCTTATTCTATCAGCAAATCAAGTTTTGATAATCAAAAGTTCATTCAAGAAAGAAACCCCAAAAACCCTCTTCAATCCTTATGTTATTAGAAGGTGCTAGCATGAATTAGGGAGTTTCTAAGGTGGATTATGAATCATAAATGAAGAATAGGGTTAGATGAACTTATCCCGATGAAGAATTTCCTCAAAATCTCTTGTTTTGCTTTCAAAATATCTCTAGAACCGAGTGTAATGAATAAGGAGTGATAGAATTTTAAAAAGGATTTAAGGCATTCAAGTCCCCATCGACCGCTGCCACGGTGACATGACCGCTACGATGGTCACTCCACATTACACTAAGCCGCTATAGTGGCAGGGCCATCGCCACGGCGATACCGCTGCGGCGGTGCTGGTGCTGGTGCTGCTGCAGCGGACACCAGTCACCGGAAAATTATTGCTTTTGACCATTCTCAACCCAAAATCCGACTATCACCCAAGGCCCCACAGACAGAAAAAAACATGCAAACAAACATAAAAATATGCTACAAACTCACCCGTGGCCTCGAATTTCCCAACGGGGGTCTCGTTGACCAAGTCAACCCCCAATACCCCAAAATAACCTTTCCAACCCAAGTCCCAAAACACACTCTAATGCATTGGGAAATGAACCGAAAATACTCACAAGTCACACATGACCATCCAGACCTCTCGAAATTGACAGATTTTCGAAAATGGTCCGTTTACTCAACAGTCAACTTTGGGTCAAACAGTTTTCACTTAAGAGCTAAATTTTCCACAAGTCACAGTAAAATTCACCTGAAAACATAAGGAACCGTGCAACGTATCCCCGCGGGTCAAAATAGTACTAATAGGGCTCGGGGATGGGTCAACGGGGGCAAAATAGTAAAAAATGCAATAATGACCAAACGGGTCGTTACACAGCCTTGGTACCACAATTTTAAAAAGAAAAATGATAGAGGCACCTAAAGGAATAGCTTAAACACTAGTTGGATTAGTTCTCAGACACAGAGGTGGAGTAAAGCAGTTTCAATGGATTCAACTAAATCCACTGCTTTCAACTTGAACTAAGTCTGAATTTACTGCCTTTAAATCCTAAATTCGCCTATACTTTGACATGCAACTTTATGGTTTAGAAGCTTGTACAGAAAACCCATCTTTAAAAATTTAGCCATATTCATCTCTTGAAGGACTTACATTTCTTTGCGTTTATTTTTAATAATATATGGTTGAAATTTGAAACCTTGTTTTAACATTTTTTTCTAGGAGGGGAGAAAATCAAACAAATTAAAGAAACTAATTTTAAGAGAATGTTATAATCCTTATTCTTCATATGGAACATTAATGGTTTTTTTTTTTGCCAAAAATGGTACACTTTAATCTCACCCATTGTTTTTCGTCTATCACTAACGGAAAGCCGCTCACGTGTGTCTCACACATTACATTTATCTGTAACTACCTATTTGACTTGACTAATGTTGTAGATCATGTGATTTGATAATCACAAGCAAGGACATTGTCTCATTACGCATACCGACTTAAAAGTGGGCAAGTATTGGGGTAAAATGGGTGTTGACTGGGATGCTACTACATGGAAACAATAAGTACATAACCACTACCAATTCAAGCAATTATTAATAATTTATCATAGCAGATAAAATAGAGTTCATACACAAGTCATGGTTGTCCACTTTGTTGTTGCCATGTAGCAACATCCAATTCAACACGAATTTTCCCAATACTAGCCCACTTTAAAGTCAGTATGTGTAATGTGTAGACAATTATATATATATATATATATATATATATATATATATATATATATATATATATATATGATCTAGAGAGAAGAAAATTACTATGTGTGTTGTATGATTCTTGTTGAGGACCCACTATTTATATTAAGTTTTAGGCTTCGTAACATAGGTACGCAATCCGTCCACACAAAAATGTTCTATTATTTTTTGCCTAAAGTAGTTCTAAGTCACGCCCCAAATCTAGAGAGGTGTGGCCGGCACCCGGTGCCACACTCGGACCGAGCGAACCACTCTTAATCTGTAACTCTGAAGGGGTAACCTAAACTTAGGCTGACAAGCCCACCTGCACACAGGCAACACCAACTAGCCGACAAGGCCACATTCTGAATATCTATCTGTATATAATAGGAGAGGCAAAAGAAGGATAGGATGACAAGTGTCATCACAAAACAATTCCAATTTTAAAATACAAAAAAAAAAAAAAAAACACAAAAGTAAATAAAAGAAAATAAAAACTCAATGGATAACATAACTGCCAAGTTTGATTAACGGATAAAATGACGGTTTGATTAACACTATAAAATTACAATATAATTTTAAAATATAAAACAAAAAAATTTAAAAACTGCAAACTCCGGAAAAAAAAACTGTTTCGTGCAGTTATGGGCGAGGGAATATAGTCCTTTACTGTTTTTTCACAATAGTTTCTTTTATTTCTTTCCCTACAATTTTGCTTTTTCTTCTTATCCAATAACTGATTTGTTAATGATGATAAATTCTTCTAATTACAAAAACTTAAACAAGCACCGTTTTAATTCATCTTACTAGAACAAACACTAAAGCTTTGTCTAAAATATTTATAAGAATGAGAACCTAAGAGAATTCTTGGCCATCAGAAATGACGGTTTGCATCTGTTATCTCTGTTAGAAACTTCTATAACATTTTCTACCTGTTTGAACCTATTAGATCCGTGTGTTGTTCCCTTTGAAAATTGTTTTGTTTTTTTACGTGGTTCTGTGATGTTGAATAGTCGAATTGAAGAACCAGATATCATGCTTCTTGAAATTGACCAACAAATTCAATGAGTTTGTTGCCTTCAAGGTAATATGAAAATTCACTTTAATTACTTTTGTTTTCCTTATAAATATAAGCTGCATGGTTTCTTTAGGTTGCTAAATATACTCTCATAAAAATGATAAATAATTTTTAACATTTTAAATGCAAACCTAATCTTGAGATCAATTAAATTTTTTTCATGTTGTTTGTTTTGAAATAAGAAGTATTTGAATTAAATAAGAAATTTAAATTTGAAGTGTATTTGAAAGACAAGGTACTTTAATTTGGATAAGGTTTGCCCCTTCTCCTTTTCGTCAGAAGAGAAAGAGAAACAAAATACGAAGTAAAAGGCAATAGACTGATAAGATTTGCTTTTAATTGCATTTTACGGAACAATTTAGTTCTCTAAGCACAAATATTTTGCATTAGTACCTTCAGAGAACAAAACAAGATTAAGTCATTTTATTATTTTATATTCATGTACGTAATTTCAGTAATTAAAATTTAAATATTAGCACGTTATACAAAAAAGTAATTAATAAACAAAACAAAACTACATAAACATGTTTTATAGTTTAGAATAATTCATAATTACTATGTAGAATAAAATGAGATATGATTGTAAATATCAATTTAGTTTTCAATATAAAATTTTAGTTAAGTATACATTAGTGATGACGTTAAATTTAGTAATTTAATATTTCACTAACTTATTGATTTTAAATATATCAACGTAATTTGAAAAAAAAATCTCTTAATCAGACAAATAAGATGATAATATTTTATGATTAATTTTCCTTTAACAACGACCGCGCATCGCGCAGGTACAAAAACTAGTATATATATAAAGACGGGTTATCTCATCTGAACGGGGCATACACACCCAAAACATATATATATATATATATATATATATATATATATATATATATATAGCTGAGCAAGACAACGAGGCTGCTATGACCATACAAAACTAACCGTGCCCAAATAGAGATATACAAAGCCGACAAGGCTGTCGCATTGGCACACTATATACAGGACTCATCTACAAGCCTCTAGAAAGCATA
The DNA here is from genome assembly GCF_019175385.1 of Lycium barbarum. Classification (NCBI taxonomy): domain Eukaryota; kingdom Viridiplantae; phylum Streptophyta; class Magnoliopsida; order Solanales; family Solanaceae; genus Lycium; species Lycium barbarum. The sequence continues at coordinate 100,007,524 of NC_083343.1, read as the reverse complement.
ATTATATCATGGTCGGGACAGGCCCTAGCCTACCCATCCAATCTGTAATCACAAAAGAAAGACTCCAAAAGACCTGGCAACTCCGAACAAACGGAGCTCACCAATCAGCTGATATCAGGTCCTGCCTACTGGGGAGGTCTATTAGTCTGTCTATCTGTACTTGCAGGCATGAATGCAGTGCCCCTGGGCAAAAGGGACGTCAAACGAAATAATGTACCGAGTATGTAAGACAATAGATAACTAAAACTGAAAACGTAATAATCTGGAGGCCAAAAAAATGCCCTAAATATGTCACTTGACCTGTCTCATATGAAATGCAATATAATACTATCATATATCTCATTGACCAAGTGGCCAGGCAACTGTAAAATCTCACCGATCCGTCGGTCAGGCAAATCTGTCTCACTGACCAAGTGGCCAGGCTAAATAAAATGTCTCACTGACCAAGAGGCCAGGCTAAATAAAATGTCTCACTCACCAAGAGGCCAGGCTAAAGAAAATATATGTATAGCATGCTGTATATCATGTATATGCTGCAAAGTGTAAAGCTATGACATGTCTCTTCCCGTATCTTTCTAAGATCAAGAACACAAGAAGACAGTGAGGGTCTCTCGGAAGTACAACACAATACTAGGGAAGTTGTATATCGCTAAGACAAGCTTTAATCAATAAGTTTCTCTTTATATGATCAGTTAAGCTCTTGTTAGATATCGGATCATGCCAGGAAAAGGAAGGATAGCCATTACATACCTCAAGTCGCCAATACGATCCAATAACGAACTCGTCGTAACTAGTATGCCAATCCTATGACAAGGAATACATATATGAACTTAGATGACACTAGTATATTGCGTATATCAAATGATAAATCGATTCTAAAATGGAACGGACAGAATTTCCCCTATTCCTTAATCACTACCACTTAACCAATAGCCAACAACAACAACAACAACAACAACAACCTCATTTAAGTCCTCTTGAACTCAAATTATCAACATTCAAGGATATACATCAAAACAGCCCAATATATGCTTCCTATACGCTACTTTATACGCTTCCTTCTTACAACTTCAAGAGGCATATCAATAACAACACAACAACAACATAATCTACTATCCATATACAAGAAAACTACCTTCATATCACAACAATAAAAAGTTCTAAGACAGCCAATAAGATCAACACAAGTTTTAACACAACTTGAATTCTTCTTCCATAAATTCAACATCCAACAAGTTGTATAAAGACCAAACAACCTCAAGAACATGTAGGAGGGATGAAATTTTACCTTAACAAACTAGAACCTACCAGTTATGAACGGTCAACCCACAAGCAACTACGACAACTACGAAAGGGAGAACGATGAGAGCCCCAGGATTTCGAAAGAGATTCGAGGAAGGGATTAGTTGCAACTCACCTTAATCTATGAGAGATTAAGAGACCAATTCTCTAATGATCTTGCTGCCCACGTTTTGCCCCCTTCAATGATAGAAAAATTTCATAAATGAAATCCCAAAATTGTTTCTTAAACTTTCACGTTTTTGTGCCTCTAGGCTAGGTGATTATTCTTTGCTAGTACATATTCTGAAATGAATAATATGTAATGAATTCTGAAGTTTCCTAATACTTAGATAGTTGTGGGGCCTACATACTCTTCATTTAATAAGAAAAAGAAGGCTTGGCTATTAAGCAGCCACCAACACATACTTATACAATGAAACATGAGTCATAAGGGGCTGATTTTGGTAGTCCCACGTGGACTCCATAATTGTCCACTATTATATCACTTATCTTCCACTAATCCATTAATTAAACCCTTGAATTTAACTAATTACCAGCATAATTAATTTCTTGATCTATTTCACTTGAATTGACCACTTTTAACACACTTCACATATTCATTATCATAATCATGTGATATAGCACTAGTCTATAGACTCTTTTGGGCATTCACGCAATATTATATTCAAACACCATCGTCATACTTTTAAAATTATGAATATTTTCAGTACTTCATCCTTTTGTACACTGAGTTCTTTAGTTTGCATGGTTGAATAGAAATAAATTCTCCGAGCTTATGATAGTTCTCTTCGATGCCAACGACGCAAAAAAATTACGAGGTGTAACATCCTTCCCCCCTTAAGAACATTCGTCCTCGAATGTTGAACTTCTAGAGGTCTACCTAAATTTTGATAGTCTCTCCTATAACTGTACTACTACCAACCTGCCACGTAGCCAATCATACAACACAGTGCCTTGTGGGGCTACAACAATAAATAGTAACAATGGCCTCACACAACCAACAATTGTAACTAGTAATATACTACTCACCTGGAGGTGGGGATGTCTCAGTATGGATCTCCCTTGGGATTGGAAACAAGTGGGGATATGTGGATTTCACGTCTTTCTTAGCTTCCCAGGTCATCTCCCCAACATTCTGGTTCTTCCGAAGTACTTTTACTGAGGCTACATCTTTGGTCCGCAATCTCCGAACCTGGCGATCTAGAATAGTAATAGGAACTTTATTATATAATAACTGCTCTGTAACTTGGACACCATCTACTGGTAAAACTTTGGAAGGATCTCTAATAAAATTAAGGAGCATTGATACATGGAAGACCGGATGTACAGCTCCAAATCTGAAGGTAGGTCTAACTCATAGGCTACTTGACCTATTCTACGCACAATCCGATAAGGTCCGATGTATCTAGGGCTAAGCTTACCCTTCTTGTTGAACCTCATCATGCCTTTCATTGGTAATACCTTCAAGAATACCTAGTCACCTGCTTGAAACTTTAAATCTCGTTGTCGATTATCGACATACGACTTCTGACGACTTTGAGCCACTAATAACCTCTCTTAAATAAGCTTAGCTTTCTCAACTGCCTGCTAGATCAAGTCAGGCCACAATAATCTAGACTCTCCAACCTCAAACCATCAAATAGGAGATCTACACTTTCGCCCATAAAGGGCCTCATACGGGGCTATCTAAATGCTAGAATGGCAGTTGTTATTATATGCGAACTCAATAAGCGACAAATGATCATCCCAGCAACCTCTAAAGTTGTTACACCCCGTACCTCCGAGAAGAACTAGTTAAATTTGAATGTAAGTATGTCGAGCTATGGCTAGGTAAAACAACTTTGGATTGTGAGGAACGAAGCATTTTTAAGTATATTATTTAAGTAAATGATGAATTATGATCTTGTGAGTCGTAACCGGGAAGGATAACCTTGGAACCAAAGGACATGACCATTATCAAGTATGATTAATGATAAATATGATGTATGGAGAGTTTCGGAAGATTCCAGGATCAAGCAAATCGAAAAAAATAAGTTTGACGAAAATTTGAAAAACGTTGGTAGGATTTTGGGTAGAGTTTTAGTCAACTTTGGAGGGGTATATGCAGATTAGAAGTTTTAAGGTGTTTCAAAAGCCTAAAATGAATTTCGTCAAGTCTAGTTTCTAACACAATAAACTGCTCGTCGATACGACATCGGAGTAGAGAATTATGCACGTTACAAGTTAGGCTGATAGAGGAGAAACGCGTGCTACAGTAACTGCTACAGTGACCCGACCCAAATTTAGAACCTTATAAAAGGGACAAAACCCCATTTTTTTCACCAAAAATAAGATTTTAGAGCTCAGCAACATATAGGGTCATTTTGGTCGTAAAGAGTTGAGAGAATTGAGTGATTTTAGCTAATCAAGGCTCGGGTGGTGCATAGTTCTGACTATAGCATCGTTTTGCGGTGGAATTTGGTGTGGATTCAAGGTGAACATTGGAGATATCGTCGTTTTAATCAGAATAAGGTATGAATCTTACCTTATTATCATTGTTTTAGGTTTATTTTCGAAGGTTGAACGATTAAATGAGCGTATAGTTAATTTGTCGGTGGAGAAATCGGATAAAAATCATATGAGGTGTCTTGTGGAGTATTTTGATGTTGATGATGATATGGTTGATTTTAGTATTGTTGTTGTTGTGTTGTTCCTTGGTATTGTGATTTCGGTCTAGGCATATAAACAGGGGAGATGCTGCCCGAATTTCAGCAGATTCTAAAGGGGTTTAATTTGAAGGCTTAAGATAAGCATATGACGATAAGCCTCACTGTAGTATGATTTATCTTGAATGTAGATTACGAGCTCGGGACAATAAACGTAAGTAGTAGGAGGCAAAAAAGGTATGTTAAGGCTATCATTTCCTTCTTTTTGGCATGATCTATGAAAAGTGCGAAGCGTAATGATATCCACAATGAATCCACTCCTAGATGTAGGATATCCTGAGTTCCTTGACTTCTTAAAGGGGCATCCATAAGTTGTACGATTTCATAACGATGTCTAATTCCCGAAGGGGACATTCTTAAGGTTTCCTTATTCCTATGCATTTCTCTTTGATTTTTGAGTCTCGAAGGAGACAAATGAAAAGGGGAAGAAGTTCCCATTTTTGAGAAAAAGGGGAAGAAGTTCCCATTTTTTAAAAAAGGGAAGAAGTTCCCGTTTTGAACTAAAAGTTGCTCTGAAGGGAGTCTTTTGGTGGTGTCTAAAGATTTTCATGCATTTGCAAATTTACATACATGTACGACATCATTTCATGGGGAAGGGGGAAAAGGCTAAGGCATTATATACGCAAACCACCTGATCAGCTGGTATACGATAATTATGATGCCCGAAGGGGCCATTATGCTATTTTGGCCGAAGGGGCTGCGAGCAGGGCGAAGGCATGCATTATATATATATATATATATATATATATATATATATATATATATATATATATATATATATATATATATATATATACTCATGATGCATTAAAAGTTCATATGCACGTACATGATTTGTAGTGTTGGTTACAGTTACAGATTGAGTCTATTACTTCCTTATTACTCGAGTTGAGAAATATTGCTTCAGATCTGCCTTACATACTCGGTACATTATTCGTATTGATGTCCCTTTGCCTAGGGGCATTGCGTTTCATGCCACACAGGTGTATACAAATGAGTAGAAGACATTGGCTATAGGACGATGTTCCCAGGCTATCAGCTGGATTGGTAAGCTCCATCTCAGTTTGAAGTGTTGCTGAGTCAAAGTACTTATGTCATGGTATCTTGGTTAATTTGAGAGACTTTGCAGACAGTGTCATGTGGATAGTGCGTCGAGATGTCGACCGTTGTGTAAAGTGGCCATATAAGTCAACGTGTTCATATGCATTGTTTTAAAGATTTTATTGTGACCAAAGTTTTTCTTCAAATTAACGATAAGGGAGAAGTCCCTGACTTGATGAAAGAGTTTTATTAAAAGGTTTTTCATGTTTTACCTGACGGAAGCGTCATTTCATAATTTAAAAGTTCACATAAGATTGTGACTTATGAATAGAATGGTAGTATGGCACTCAGCCGAGTAGGTCCTTGGGTGTCAGTCGCGGCCCTCCGATTTGGGTCGTGACAAAATTCCAACACACATGCCCGTAGCATATCCTCGAGCGACTGAATAGTGCGTTCAGCCTGTTCATCAGTCTGGGTATGGAAGGCGGTGCTAAGGTTCATCTGCGTCCCCAATCCCTTCTGGAAAGACATCTAGAAGTTAGCTATAAATTGCGTGGCTCTATCCGAAATAATAGATATTGGAACACCGTGGAGGCGTAATATCTCTCGAATAATATGAATTTTGGTTATTTTTTACTTGATCACCTTTTAGAAAGAAATTTCATGGTAGTCATGAGTGATAATAAGGAAAAACTTTAAATTCATTTTGGGTTTTTAAATTTTTCTGCTATTACTCATTTAAGAATTACTTATTTTGTATCCTCTTCGTTTAGCTTTTAATATTTCTCACATAAAAGAAGTTTCAATTTTGGAAGATTGGAGGTAGTGTGAATATTGCTCAGTTGTTAGGTGGGGGATGTGGCTAACTGTTGTTTGAAGGGAGCATATATTTTAGGTTAAGCTGATAAATTTCAAACATTTAGTCAATAAGCTATAAAAGAATCAGGTGTTTCTTATCACATCCATTAAATTGATTTACTTGGAACCCATAAGTTCCTTTGGAGTTACAAACTCGATATAAACATTTCCATTCAAACCATAATGACCCACAATGAATGCCCCATTTCAGAATATATCAGCAACCACACAAACTGATTCCAAGATCCGAAACCCATCACATTCTTACCATGCATAGCAAACCATAAGTTACCGCTCTATTCTCTAAAAGCTAAAACTTATCCAAATTGTTCTCAAGGTACCGGATAACTTAATCTTGCGAATGCAACCTCAAATTTCATTACATTACCCAATACGCATACATGATACAACCCGAATTTTCCGACACTAAGGACATATGTACTCATAAATCAATTTTTTAACTATCAAACTTTCCATTTTAATACCTCAATAACCCATAATACTGTCGATAGCATCAACATCTCACAATCCCTTGCGCTAACAACCATAATCACTTCGGACCCATAATATCCGAAGTCATTCCGTCAATGTTGTTCACAACATAAAACACTTACCACAATACGATCCCATCTCGGAAACATTGATAGCCATAACATACTAAGAATTTTTACAAATCCTTTCTCTTAAACACACACTAACTCATTCACTGCAAAGTACTGCGAAACTATCAAAAGGGGGTACCACACAAGCCACTTCCTATAAATTCAACATGCCAGTTATCTGAAATCTCAGTTCTCACAACTTCTTATCACTTACCCATTCCGTAAACTTACTTTCTTAAATCACACCACAATCACAAGCTCGTCTATTCCATACTGGACAACAATACCACCATTCAAATAGACTCAAGTACTCCCAAGGGCGCACCTAATTCTTACCTCTCTCAACTAACACTAACCAATTCTCGAAGCCACTAAATCAATTACTTCAAATTCTAAGTCTTGCACACTACCGAACCAACCTTGGAGATAGATTCACACCACCCACTTTACTCATTAAAGATATCTTTCAACGCATCGGAGTCTAAACCGACTAAACTTTAAATCCAACGAAGCACATACTTGGTCTACAATGACCCACTTTCCTCTACCAAGGTTCCCTTATTCCACTCCTTATTTTTAATTCCAAAATGATCCATATAACTCGTATAAGTTTAAGCCTCATCTCTGATTCACTAAATTAGAATGTCTCCATTGTCGAACCTAAACATACCTAACCATTCAAGCGACTATACCATCAACTCAACCGGATAACAACACCGATAAATAACAAAACTCACTGAATCTACACAACAAGAACAAAGGCTCTCAGCCTCAATCTGATACTGGACATAACTCTTAAGAGTTGCTTGGTTACTAGAATGTCACGACCCAACCCCGTGGGCCGCGACTGGTGCCCTATTTGGACACCCAAACTCATTCGCTTACCAAATCAACATATCAAAGACTTATTCAAATTTAGCATACGTTATCTTGAACAGATACCGAAAACAGACATCATCTTAAGCGGTCACCTGTACAGAAATATCATATCAAAAGCCGGTAGGCTGGCGGAACACACATCGCCCGAATATACACACATATACAAACATGTGGGCCGTTATGGCCATAATAGCAAACGGGACCGCTTAAGGCACAAATCACAAACATAATCGAACAAATATGACCCATGACCCACATATATATCTACAGGCCTCTACAAACCATAACCGAAACATATGACGGGACAGGGCCTCGCCGTACCCCAGATAGTCAGACATATATACAGACATATACAACAAAAGATCTGTACCAAAAGTATGGGCTCCGAGTTAAAGGAGCACTCCAAAGTAGCAGAATGTATCCTACATTGGCGGGTCACCAGAACAAACGTCTGTACCTGCGGGCATGAAACGCAACCCCCGAAGAAAGGGGGTCAGTACGAAATATGTACTGAGTATGTAAAGCAGGAAGTATAGTAATCCAAATCAGAACTGAAATAAGGAGTATGGAAAGCGGTTACAGAATCAGTATATCAAACCTGTTTTAAAAACATAGATAATGCAAATAAAGATCATGCATAAGGCTCAGGAACGTGGTCGCCACTCCGACACTGGCGCCACAACACATCATACTCTAGAAGGTTTCAAATCTCCGTACAATCCCCGAACATATCATATCATCATATCATATCAAAACATCAGAACATATCATATGCCATATCACATCATAACGTCGTATATAAGCGGTACCCGACCCTATGGCGAGGTCTCGGGGACCGTAACACATCATACTGCCGAATGTAACATAGTGCGCACGATCACAAAACCGGCCCGGGATTTGGCGAACGATGTAATAGTAGTATGCACAAGCGGAGTAGTGAGGGAACCGTATGCATATAAATAAATAAACTTCAAAACTCAATGGACAAATATATTTACGACATCCGAAGGCTCAGAAATCAGTTTCGGGTCAATCGGAATTAGTATACGAAAGTTACGAACTTTTGAAGTACAGAACTTTTTAAAAGCATTTCAGAAGCTCTTTTCGGAAATTCAAGTAACGATCATATTAGGGAACTTTCAAATATCGCTATGGAGCAAATCAGATGGAGCCTTAGAATCATATATACATATCAAACCATATATCCAAGACTTTAGCCATATCATATATTTTTCGAACAACATTCGGAAACATATCAACTAAAATCTTTCAAACATCATAAATGCGTATCAAAACATATGGAATAGCTTAGGGAGGTCAAAGACATCGGCCATCCTAGTGGCTCTAAGAATAAAATTTTTCTTTGGAAACATACATATGTGTCATTTATTCATTTCATAAAGATCATGCCAAAAGAAAGAAAGGTAGGCTTCATATACCTCAATCGCTCGCTAACCAAATCCCGACTCAAGTCTCGGGCTCTCCAATATCTACAATAATATTATCAATTACCAAATATTAGCTACAAGTACTTAGAAATCTAATTCTAACTAGTACTTGTCTGCAGAAATTTCGGCAGCATCTCCCCTGTAAATTCGACATCCCCGAGAATTTAACTCGACCAAATTCCTCAACAACCATACCAACAATACCAACAACCATACCAATAACATCAAAAACCAATTTAAAATGCATTCCAACACTAGTAACCTTCCTTTCTGCATAGTTCATCATTATTCAATTCAACTACGTATTTTCAAGCCGATTCCAATGCTCACATATTTATTACTAATTCAAGATCAACCAAATACAATTCAAAAGCATTTCATACAATTTTTTCAAATATTCTACAATCCCACTATCACCATATTCCATTCGAAATCTCCACAAATGCGACAAGGTCACAATGTCACATTTTCTTCTTCCAATTTCATCATCAACAACAACAATTCATGTTTTAGCAATTCCATTTCCATAATTACATAAAACTTATAATAAAATCACACAATTTTTCCTACAACAACTTACAACCAATTTTCATGTCAATCTTGAACCATTATTCTTCCATTTACATCACAAGGCCACAACACACAAATTTCATACTAAATAAATTTAATTCATCTTCCTTCACCAAAAGACACCACACGGCCACAACACACACACACACACACACACACACATGGCTCACACACCACACACAACATCTCCATATTTTCCATTCATTTCCATACACTACAATATATATATAAGTCTTCCATAACAAAAAACAAAAAGATAGAATTCTTACCTTTCTTCATTTTTTTCCACTTGCCAACAAAGTACCTTTTTGCCTAAAAAATTATACCACGTTGAAGAGGGTCTTGAACTTAGTAGGAATACTAGAAAATTAAGATTTTTGGATCAAAGATTTGATGGGCTAAATTTTTTCTCTTTTTCTCCAAGGTGGCCGAATGCCCCTTGTTCTCTCAAGTCTTGCTCTCACTTTGTTTTGTCTTGAAAGTTCTAGATGAATGATGAATACATGACCCTTTTCTCTTATTTATTAGCCTTGAATTAAATGGGCACATGGGCTTGGGCCCATGGCCGGCCACCCCTAATGAATTGGGCCTCTTTTTGTCTTTTTTTTTTTTAGCCCAATTAGTTGGCTAATATTTGTAATCCATGAAACAAATTTTCAAATTTCCAATTTTTGCCCTTAGCCTCCCTCGATATTTTCGCATCAATATTTCTCATGAACAACATATATATTTGCTAGAACCAAAATATTGCTTTATCTCTTACTAGTCACAATTATTTCAAATTTCCCGAATATGCAAAAATACGGGATATAACATAGAATCTCACTCTCGTAACAGTCAGTAAAAGAAGTCACAAATAAACCTGATCAACAGCTAAATCAACTCCTACGTTTATTTACTGCACAATATGACACCAAGACCCTTAACTCAATCACCTTCCGCTAATAACCACAAGCCATATCCACAACAATATCACGACAATCATCTATCATTAATACCGTTCGTTTTTAGTCTACAACCTTTAGAGGCTAAACATACAACTGATCCTACGAGTGATCCACAAGACAACCAACCAGTAAAAGTCACAGATAATTAAAGGCAAGTATACATCATCGCCTAAGTGGCACCTAATCCCAATTGTGCCAAGTCTCAATATATCAATCCGAATCCCATCACAAGTAAACACAAAAGCATCTCAAACAAGTCATAATGCAATGCAATGCAATGATGTATGAATGTAATGCAATTTCATGCCAATGTTGTGTAAACATGTACTCCGGACGGAAATATCATCATCTCGGTAGCACGACCCAGTGTGACTCGCGAAGTCTAAGTGCCACCCGCCCCGGATCTTTGCCCAACAGACAGATGAGACCCCGAATCTTTGCCAACAGGGGGTTCTCACTGGCACCACTCTAGGGGACCCCTAGAGTTCATGCACTTACTCAATCAACTATTCCGAAACTAATATCGGATATCGGCCTCTACGTCACTCAAGTACAACTGGGGCCAGCTCATCAAAGTTTAATCAAATATCACCAGTATCTCAACAGTATATCATGAAGAATGAGAGTGCATGCAATGCATGTATCATCATCAATAATCGTGCTTAATATCACAAGTACAACCAATGGCACACCAACAATATATCTGAATCACAAACACCAACAATGGGTGCGCCAACAATATATCCAAATCACAAACACCAAAAATGGGTGCGCCAAAAATATATCCGAATCACAAACACTAACAATGGGTGTGCCAACACTATATCAGAGTCACAAGTACTAACATGGGAATGACAACTAAATATCATAGTCACCAATACCAACAAGGGTATGCCAACACTATCATCAATGTCTACACAAGTTATACGGAATTCTATTCGCGTATCAACATCAAATTAAGGTACCACCATAACACAAAGCAAGTTGTAACAACAATTCTGGATACCAATTACTCACTCGTGGCATCAAGCCAACACAATACATCAAATCAGTCATAATACAATATTACTGCTCTTCCTTTATTAGCCTATTAGCTTACTATAAGTAAATTCACCTCCTACTCATAAGACATTCATTCCTACTCAGTCTAGAACTCATTCACAACCATTGGTACATTTTATCCTTCCATTTATCAACTAGATTCACTATTAATAGCATAACACACTTAATCACATATTACGGAAATTCTCATTGTGAGACACAGAAAATAGGTATCTACTCCCAAGTCACATAAAATCCACCGATGCTCACGAAAACTAAATCAAACATCCTAAAGAATCTACAGGCCACAAGGCCGAACATACAAATCACACAACAATATCAACCTAGGATTCCATCCCAAATCTCCAAATTCCTACACATGCATTCTCTGTTCCTTCTAATATATGAATATGGGAACCTAACCGGAGTCTACCGAAAGGGAAGCCGTAACCTACCTGGTAGCCGAACAGGTGCCACGAACCCACACATTTGCCTTGTCTTCCGCAGTGTCTCCAAATAATCAAACTCTATTCACATGTAAATTCTATGTAAGAAACCACGAAGAATGATATCCATATTGACTACATTCTGTTCGGGTTGAATTCCACCTTTTAATTTAGGAAAAAACGGGTCTCAAGGCCAAAACGGGAATTTTATGGTCAAAATACCAAATTCAATATGAAAAGGTCAAAATCCACTACTATAATCATAGGAATACTCAATTAATTCTCAAAATAATCATTAACGTGAAAATCCCCAAATTTGGGTCTAAGAACCCTAACTTTAATCCCACAATTTTATCACAAAAATGGAAGAAACATGTTGACATAGTTTATAATCATCAAATCCATGCTTAATGAAGCTAACCCAACCAATAATACAAGATTCTAAAGCCAAGAACTCATTAGGGAGAAAACCCATTCTAAAGCCAAGAACTCATTAGGGAGAAAACCCATAAAAACCCTTCTTTTAATCTTAAGCTTTTTATGGAAAATATGAATCTAGTTTGTTCCCAACATATTCAACATTAATCTTACTATTTAGGAAGATTCTAGGAACCAAAAATGATTTAGAACTTAAATCAAGAACCCATTTTAAGACCCATTAGATTCTATGGAATCTAGGTTATGCTAGATGATTAAAAGAGGTTAACGAAACCATGATAAGGTAGGAATGTTACCTTAGGGAAGAAATCACTTGAAAACCATCGAATTTGCCTCCACAAAGCTCTCAAGTCGGAATAGAAATAATGGCTAGGGTTTTGGGGTTTTAAACTTATAAAAACTGCTCGTCGACCGCTCCAGCAGTAGCCCTTTACGCTCCAGCGGTACCGCCCCAGCGGCTGTGCAAACCGCTACAGCGGTCAAGGCCAGGAACTTGACTTACCGCTGCAGCGGCAACCACATCGCTACAGTGGTGCCTCTACATTGATCCTGGTGCAGCTACAGCGGACACCAAACACCAGAAACTTTTCCTAAGTTTCACAATTTCATCCCGAAATCCGACAATCACCCGAGGCCCGAAACACACAAACCAGATCTGCAGACATACATAAAAACATGCTATGAACTCACATGAGGCCTCAAATTTCCCAACGGAGGTTTCGTTCTCCAAGTCAACTATAGGTCAAACAGTTTCTGCTTGAAGTCACATTTCTAAAGGGTGTTCCAAGACTCAAAATGACGCCTAGGCAGCCATGGAAACTATCTTCTCGGGTCCAAATAGTTCTAACGAGACGCAGGAACGGGTTAACGAGGGAAAAAAAGGAATAATCACGGTAATGACAAAATGGATCGTTACACCTTATTTTAACATTTTTTTCTAGGGAGGGGAGAAAATCAAAAAAATTAAAGAAAATAATTTTAAGAGAAAATTATAACCTATATTCTTCATATGGAGCACTAATGGTCTTTTTTTGTCAAAACGGAAACTTTAATCTCACCTATTGTTTTTCGCCTATCACTAACGGAAAGTTGCTCACGTGTGTCTCACAGATTAGATTTATATGAAACTATCTATTTGACTTGCATAGTGTTGTAGACCTTGTGATTTGATAATCACAAGCAAGGAGATTATCTCATTACGCATACTGACTTAAAAGTGGGCAAGTATTAGGGTGAAATGGGTGTTGACTGGGATGCTACTACATGGAAACAACAAGTAGATAACCACCGCCAATTCAAGCAATTGTTAATAATTTATCATAGCAGATAAATTAGAGTTCATACACAAGTCATGATTGTCCACTTTGTTGTTGCCATGTAGCAACATCCCATTCAACACGCATTTTCCCAATATTAGCCCACTTTCAAGTCAGTCTGTGTAATGCGTAGACAGTTTATATATATATATATATATATATATATATATATATATATATATATATATATATATATGTGTGTGTGTGTGTGTGTGTGTGTGTGTGTGTGTGTGACAATTACTATGTGTGTTGTAGGATGTTTGTTGAGGACCCACTATTTATATTAAGTTTCAGGTTTCTTAACATAGGTGTGAATCAGTCCCCACAAAAGTTGTCACGACCCATTTTGGGCTCGTGCAGGCACCTACCTTCCCACCTTAGTAGGCAAACCCTCTCATTTATACAACACTTCGATCACATAACTTTCCTTTCAAAGCTCTTGGAAATTAAGAAAACATCGGAATTTCATTTATAAATACAACTCGAATGTCACATAATTTGACAATACATTTTTACAGACTCGATACAAATTCATATGACCTGATCTAGACTAATACAAGAGCGACTAAGTAAATTTTAGAATGATATCATATAATAAGACTCAACCTCCAATCCCAGAATGAAATGGGAGGAGGCCTTCCAGACAAGCAACGCATAACTTCCGCATATACTTCGATCAATCACCTGAAACAATCTACACCCCAAAAAGGATGTAGCAAGTGCAATATCAGTATAACCAGACGTACTGAGTAAGTATCATAGGCCAACAAGGTAAAGAATTCACGAAAAAATGATGATAATCACTAAATCAAGTCACATATCCCGAATAGTAGATTCACAACTTCAATCTAACTCAAGTCCCAACCAATATAGAATAAATTATGAGTTGGAGAAACACATATATAGATCCTCAACATCGTTACCATTCCCAGGTCGCTCATTCGTGTTTTAGGAGCGAACCCATTGTTACGACACCCTCATGTCCAACCTCACTTAACACGATACGCTACTAATTTTAGGTTCCTTTAACAGGCACAAGTCAACAACATAAGTCACAAGAGTCAAGTCCAAATGTTCATCGTTACCTATGTATAGCATCTAAACCTCATATGATAAGTTTTAGTATATCTAATCCAACAACAATCAACACAATAGAATCAACAACACAATTGTCACAATACAGTCATCATGGCATTTCACTCAAGTCATAATGCAATGCAATGCAATAATAGTATTAATGTGATGCCATGCCATGCTATGCAAATGAGATGTACACATGTACTCCGGACAGAAATATCGACGTCTCGGCAGCACAACCCAGTGTGACTCGCGAGGTCTGAGTGTCACCCATCCCGAAACTTTGCCAAAGAGACAGACGGGACCCTGGCTAATTGCTCACAGGGGGAGTCTCGCCGACACCACTCTGGGGGACCCGCAGAGGCCATGCACTACAATCCAATCCAGGATAACATCGGAATCGACCATGCACAACGACACTCAGATATAAACATCGGACATCGACCTCCTTACAATCACTCAAAAGAGTTGTCAAATATTAGTTTCATCAATCAACGATTCCGGAATTGAACCTCGGACATCGGCCTCATCGCAATCACTCAAGTAAAAGAGTTTATTATGTATCAGTTTCATATAAACAACCATTCCGGAGTGGATCTTCATAAATTGGCTTTTTTCACAATCACTCAAGTAAAAGAATTTATCAAATATCAGTTTCGCTCAATCAACCATACCGGATTATCACCGGATATCGGCCATGCATGATAATATGAGAGAATGCGTGCAATGCACATGTCAATCATCAACAAGTAAGCTCAATATCACAAGTACCTTAATGGGGTACGCCAACAATATATCACATCACAATATCAACAATGGGTATGCCAACATATCTCAATAACTCAAGTACCAACAGTGGGTACGCCAATAAAGTATCATAGTACACATACCAACAATGGTTATGTCGACAACGTATCTGAATCAGGGCAACAAGCGACAATCGCTATCTACAAACTACACATGGCATCAAGCCAGCACAATTAAACAATCAGCACATATAACGGGGCGACTAGTCCTAACACACATCAGGTCAATCATTTAGCATACGGTATTACCATTTTCCTAAATGGCCTATTTACTTAGGATAAGAAGCTCACCTTACATTCGAGTCACTCGTTACCATTTAATTAGGATATCATTCACTACCATGATTTATTTTATATTTCCAGCTAATGCTTAGATTCACTACAATAATCTCATAGATAGGCATAACTAGATTCCGTCCGCTACTCCCAAGTCACATAAATCCACTGATAATCAACATGGTCACATCAATACCTAAGGAGTCTACAGGACACGAGCCTGAACAAACATGTCACACATAACAATACCATCCTAAGATTCTATCCCATATCTCCAAATCCTATGCATGCATTCTCCGTTTCTTCTACACAACAATACAAAAATTAACCGGAGTCTACCGAAAGGAAGCCATAACCTACCTCATGACCAAGCGGATGCCACAAACATTCAATGACGCCTCAATTAATCACCACCGCGTAACCCATATGAAAATCCTGAGACCACCATGAGACCCAAGTGTAGAATTCATCAATAAGGTCTTTCCCAAGGACTTCAAAATTGCTAAGGTAGACATGAAATTTTGTCCTACCTAAAAACTCACTATTACAACGCTAGTTGATAGATCAACCTTCATTTAGAACATTCATAACCTTACTCAAGTTACTACTTTGGTCATTTTGCCATTTTAGGCTTATTTCAAGAAACCCACTTCCACGATATAAAATAGAGACCCAAAGGTATCTTAATGGGGTAGGTGAAGGATTTGGTTGGGAATCATGTTAGGATGATGTGCATACGAAAAAATATCCCAAGGACTTTATATCAAGAAGGACAAAGGTTCATTATATTAGAACATAAGAGATTTAAGATTCCCATTTGTGACTCTAGACAAGGATCTTTAATGAGAATCAATGTTGGGAGAATGAATGGAAGAGGTTAGGGAAATAACCCTTCCCAAGGAAGTATCTTTTTTGGCTCCAAAACTACTCCAAAGGCAGCTGGACTCTCTAGGGTTTTGAGAAATGAAGTCAATTCCCCAAATGTCACTTAAATAGGTGAAATTGACTGTGTGAAACCGCCCCGGCCGTAGGTGTACTGTTGCAGCGGTACCGCCAGGGCGGCTAAATCGCCGCTATGGTGGTCAAGCAGTCGCATGCAGATACCGCTACGGCGGTTACTGCTACGACAGTTGGTACATCGCCATAGCGGCATCGTTGTAGCGTCGACGTGACCGCTATAGCGGTCTGGCCCTATTTCTTTGCTCGCACTTCTATTGCTTACGCTATGCGCATGAAGATCTTGGTTTGTCTTGAATGGTTTCCAAGATGCGAGAAGTTGGAGACATCGTTTGGCCGCATAGTTGTCGTCTTCCTGCGAATTTCACCGTAACGACGAAACGGGTCGTTACATCTGATACCAATTGAATAACCGTTCGTCTTTGAACGGTAAGGGAGCGAACCCATGCTAAAGGTGATACGACTCAGGACTTACTCGTATCATCTCACCCTCGTGTACTCGAGTCCGACCGAAAGGGATAGGCCAGATAGTGTAGTCGGGAATCTCCTTGCGTCTTACGTAATTTGATGAAATTGCTGAATCGTCATGGCAAGGTAAATTAAATATCGGGGTGACTTGAGAGAGGTCCACTGCGGGATGTAAAGTTTGAGTATACCCCAACGTACCATGAACTTCACAGACAGAGCGAAATATTATCGTAGCGACTATGTTGCCGCTAGGACGGTACCGCCACGGCACCATACTTGTCGCCGCAGTGGTAGGTCGATTAACCCAGGGTACCGCTATAGTGGAGTGGTACCTCTACCGCCGTGGCATAACCGCTGCAGCGACGTCGTGGCCGCCCTGCGGTTCTGCTGCAGAATATTAAGGGACTGCAGTCCCTTTTCCTCTTTATTATTCCACCATCCCACTTCGAAAACCTCTCTATATTCCTCAAAACTCCTACTCTAATTTCACTCCTAATAACACCATAACTCTAGCAACTATCCCCTCTCCCTACTTAACACAACTTAGCCTCCCCAATCACTTAGTTTTTCACACCCACAAGAAGGGAAAAAAGAGAAGTAGGACAGAAAAAGTAAAGCCAACACAAGAAATCCATCCCCCCTACCATTGCACTACAAGATCAGGTAAAGTTTTTACTCCCTCTTTTCTCTATTGTTAATCCATCAACACTGCATCCTACACAATAACTTAAGGGTTAGATTTTGGTAACACAAGTTGGGTTTTCTGATCTTTAGGTAACTACACAATTTGGAAGATTTTTTTGTAGTAATCTGAACTAGTTAATCGTTAGGTTAATCTTCCCTTCGCACTTAGCGTGATTATAACACGGATTTGAAGCGCAAAACTTAAGCATAGTGAAGAAAAATTCTTAAAATAGATTCTAGGGTTTATCAAGAATTTTGGGCTAGTTTGTTGTTAGAATGGCACCAAAATGGGTTTTAAACTTCATGCATACTGGTTTTCTCCGCTATCCGTGCTTCAAATCACGTTTTTAATCCAACAAGGGTAACTTAAAATTTGGGAATTTTGGTTAGTTGTTCAACTAAGGTGATACCGCTGCAGTGGTACATTGGCCGCTTCAGCCGCACTGCTGTGGCGCTCGACTGGCCGCTGTGGCGGCTCACCCCAAATATAACTGACCATTGTGGCGGTCTTATTTTTGCTGTAGTGGTACCACCATGGCAGTCTGCAGGCTGCTGTGGCGGTTGTCACAGATTCTGTATCAGTGTAGTCTGCGGCTAGGCACTCTTTTACTCAATTTTTCGCTTTGATTCTTGCTAGAATTGACATGTAACCGATAAGGCTTAAGGATTGACACGCTTCCAATTTCCTCGCAAGCACAATGGCTGAAAACGGGGAACAAGTACCTCAAATCCAAGGGGCGGTGCCCCAAAATAGAGAAGTGTCTGCTTATGAAAATCTTCCCACTCGACAGAGTAAATGACTACACTTGGAACAGAGGTTCATTCCCTTATTGTTGGAGCGAGGTTTTGACATGGCAAATGTAGAAAGGCGGGCTCCAGATTTCTGGAATAGGTTGGTGGAGACCAAGTGGACTCGCTTGGTTCAAAACTTGGGAGATTGCAATGAGTCCTGGGGGAGGGAGTTCTATGCCATGCTGCCTTCGGTTGACTGGGATGTTCTTAGCCCGGTGATCATAATAAGGGGAACTCCCGTTAAAGTGAGGGCCAGGGCTATCAACCGGATCTACAGGCTAGATGATCATCCCGAGGAGCGTTGTTTGGAGAAGGCGGCGGAGAAGGATCTGATGTGGTTGGCCACCCAGTTGGTGGAGGCAAGTGGTATACCTAGGGTTCCCTGGGCTCGTGTTAGGGGAGCAATATACAGTGACGGCTTTACTGCTGAGGCTAGAAGATGGTTACAGATCGTTAGCCACCGGGTCCGCCCTTCCTTAAACACCCATGATGTCTCTTATGCCCATGCCCTTGTTATTGCTTGTGTTCTTGCTGACATTCCTGTAAATGTGGGGGCACAAGTCATCGCGGAGTTGAAGGAGTTTGTGGAGGTTGGTAGAAGAAGCTTAATGTTCCCTTCCTTGATCACCTTTTTATGCCAGAAGGCTATGGTTCCAGAGGAGGACGATGACGATTGGGTCCAGCCTGAGCCTCCTTACCATCCGCTGAAGGCGAAGGGTTACAGATCCACGATTTTCAATCGTAAGAGGAGAAAGGAGGATGATGCGGGGGAAGGAGGGAGTGGAGCAGGGGCTGACGCTGGTGAGGGGGATGATACTGGGACTGAGGCTCCTCATGCACAGGGTCCCTTTGAGTGCATAGAGATGCGCTTTGATGACATTGACACTTTACTCTGGGCGATGCCCATGCCTTGTGGCGATTCCAGTTCATCGGGTGCTGCTGCCAGCTACCCCACTCAGCAGGAGATGAAGGGGTATTTTGACACCCAAACGCAGATGGGCGAGTCAATCATCGAACTCTGGACTGCCTACACCACTCTGGCTAAAAATCATGGTGAGCTTCACATTGATTTTGACAGGGAGAGAATGAAGAACAAGGCACGCGACAAGCTTAGGATTAGGTCTTGGAGGGTTGCTAAAGGGATGTGGGGTAAGATGTATCCCAACGAGTCACTGCCAGTGGAGGATGATGATGACTCCGAGCAGTACTCCTTCAACTGTAGCCCCCGTGAGGCTGGCAGTCGGCGCAGGTTAGGTGGTGCCGGTGGTGCCGACTCTGATGATGACGCCGCGACTAGCATGTGGCCAACCTAGAGATTTCCCTCTCCTTTTATGCTTGGTTGCCCTTGTAGGGCCTTTATTTCTAGACAATCGTTTGTTGATTTGCCTTTTTATTTTCGGATAATTTTGTGTTGGTTTTTGGTTGGCCTGGTTTATGGCCATTGTCTAGATAATTGTTTGGATGTTGGACTGTTTAGTTTTCTTACTTTTAGTAATGGTAGCTGGTTTCGTGGTAATGACTTGTTTGTTTCTTGCCCTTGTCTTCTTATTTATTTTATACCGCTTGTTAGTTGGTCATACTGTTGTTTCTATCTGATCTGTTGAGGGTTAACAGGGAAATGGACTGAGAACACGTAAGTGCAGACCTCTGATTCCAGCAGTGCCGCTTCAGCGGTCTCTCAGACCACTGTGGCAGTACCACCTTTGTCACGACCCAAACCGATGAGTCATGACGAGTGTCTGATCTCTAGCGACCAAACTCCTCTATACTCATATCTGAATCTTACTGAACATCAAGGGCCCACAAGTGACTTAAACTGATCTCATAAATAGATGACATCGAGAACTCTGTACAACCTGTATATACATAAACATGCTGAAGAACAGTGCAAGCCAGCTAGGCTGCTACATGTACTGTACACAAAAGAATAGAAGCCGACAAGGCTACATCATCTGACTAATACATACAACTGTCTACAGACCTCTGCTGGAATAAAAGTTGTAGAAAGGACGGGACACGGACCCGTCATACCCATATGCATATACATCTCAAAAGGCTTGCATACCAAAATATACTGCAGCTCCGGATCAATGGAGCGCACTGACCACTGCTGGATAGAAGTCCTACTAAGCTGGACCACCTGTCGGTCTACCTGAACCTGCAGATATGAACGCAGCCCCCCGAGCAACGGGGAGTCAGTACGGATAATGTACTAAGTATGTAAGGCATAAGAACAACAAATATATGTAAGAGTCATGAATAAGATCTTAACTCATAAGCTGAAATAACAATCTGCATGTACTTGTATGAACTAGTATCTGTATGCATCTG
Source organism: Lycium barbarum (assembly GCF_019175385.1). Taxonomy (NCBI): domain Eukaryota; kingdom Viridiplantae; phylum Streptophyta; class Magnoliopsida; order Solanales; family Solanaceae; genus Lycium; species Lycium barbarum. The sequence goes on along the minus strand of NC_083343.1, from coordinate 99,986,540 downwards.
CATGAATCTGTAAAACTGACAATGCCACTATGGGCGCACAATATGCATGCTCATGCCTATCAATGAAGGTCATACATATATATATATATATATATATATATATATATATATATATATATATATATATATGCGTGTATAACGCCTGTCAAGCCTTTATGGCATCCCATCATATCATATCGACCTCTCTGCGGCCATCATCATATACATTGCTGCGGTGCGTGCAGCCTGATTCTCATATCATCATCATGGTGCATCAGCTGATCAGGTGGTAATGCGTGTATAACGCCTATCTCCCTTCTCATACCCCACATATATCTAATATTCGCGTATATAATGCCTTCTGGTCACAGGTCAATGTGCATAGATATATAATGAATGTAATGCATGAGTAAACTGTATACATAGAACTGGATACATAAAACTAGACCCATGAACCGAAGGAATAATCATAAACAGGGTACATGAACATCAAAGACTAAGTACTCCTAATGCTTCTAAGAGTAGAGTAATATGGAAGCTCGCTGACTCACTTGTTGGCACATATCATAGGATCCTGCCAAAGGAAAGAAAAGATAGCCTTAACATATCTCGAACTATATCCAATCGTCCAACTTCTAATCCTCGAGCTTGTAAGTCTACAATCAAGATAACGTGGGCCTTAATTAGACTATTTACCTCGCTTACTAATCATTTTAAATACGAATAGAGCTTAACAAATTATGGGCAACATTTCCATCGTAAGCTTAACAACCCTTCAACTTCCCATTCAATCCAACATTAACCACAACAACAATAACAACACATATATATAAAAATATACTCAAATCTATTCCCAAACATCTCTTAAAATAGCCCCAAATCACCATCTTAACCTTCATCAACTTGCCACTTCCACAAATACCCTCTCTTCGCTTAAAACCACCAAAATCCTTAATAAATAACTTAAATACAAGGGTAGAAATCATTTGCAGACCTTGAGAGGCCTAAGATTCCAAGGATCAACTTCAACTCCAACTTCCGAAGCTTTCCAACTTGAAGAAACTTTAGAAACAATCTTCTTCTTGACAAGCACGGGTTCACGGGGCTCGGATCTTACCAAATCTCCACTAATAATGACGGAAAATGTTGAGAAATAAGGTCGTGGGTCAAATATTTATACTTGGAAGTTAAAACGTTACAGCGGTGCGGTTAGACGAGCGGGTCGACGTCCCGTCGACAAGTTGACGGTCCGTCGACCTGTGCCTGCAGATTCAGGGCTGCAGAAGCCCATCGACGCCGCATTAACGACGACCCGTCGATGATGACTGTTGTCTGCAGACTTCTCCGGTTCAGTTCAGATCGAGTCGATTCGATGCGTTTAAATTCCAATCCTGTAAATTGCCAGGAACACCTGCTGGTACATTTATACACGGGGTAAGACACTTTCTATCTCCAAAACTCAGGCTCGGGTCTCTATTCTAAGGGCATACCCGACTAGGAAACCATAGGTTCTACTACGACACAAACGAGAGGCGTAACAGCCTTGGCGGCAAGGGGACCGTAGGAGACGTTCTTTTGGGAAGGTAGATCACCGCTTCAGCGGTTGTGCCACCGCTATGGCGGCGCCGCCGCAGCGGTGGGCTGGCCGCTGAGGCGGTATATCGGCAGTGGTATGCCCAATTCCTATTGCATCCCAAATCTAACTCACCTCTTATGACGCAGCTATATCTAACATATGAAATATAACTTACTCCTTCCACATAGATACCAATTGGAATCATCTAGATACCAATTGAGTTCACCGAGATACCAATTCGATCGAAGTAGCACGACTTGAAAGAAAGAAGGGAAATCTTCCTAGATGCCCTATAGCCTCCCGTGGACGAGTACTGACGTCTACGTACCATTCGACAAGACTCTACTAGACATTGCTCTTGTACCTAGTAGACCAGTAACCTAGGCTCTGATACCAACTTGTCACGACCCATTTTGGGCTCGTTCGGGCACCTACCTTCCCATTTTGGTAGGCGAACCCTCTCATTTATACAACGCTTCGATCACAAAACTTTCATTTCAAAGCTCTAGGAAATTAAGAAAACAACGAAATTTCATTTATAAATACAACTCGAATGTTACATAATTTGACAATACGTTTTTACAGACTCGATAAAAATTTCTATGACCTGGTCTAGACTAATACAAGAGTGACTAAGTAAATTTCAGAGTGATATCATACAATAAGACTCAACCTCCAATCCCAGAATGAAATGGGAGGAGGCCTTCCAGACAAGCACCACATAACTTCCGCATATACTTCGATCAATCACCTGAAAAAATCTACACCCCAAAAAGGATGTAGCAAGGGCAATATCAGTACAACCACACGTACTGAGTAAGTATCATAGGCCAACAAGGTAAAGAATTCACGAAAAATGATGATAATCACTAAATCAAGTCACATATCCCTCACAGTAGATTCGCAACTTCAATCTAACTCAAGTCCCAACCAATCTAGCATAAATTATGAGTTGGCTAATCACATATATAGATCCTCAACATCGTTACCATTCCCAGGTTGCTCGTTCATGTTTTAGGAGCGAACCCATTGTTACGACACGCTCATGTCCAACCTCACTTAACATGATACACTACTAATTTTAGGTTCGTTTAACAGGCACAAGTCAACAACATAAATCACAAGAGTCAAAGTCCAAATGTTCATTGTTACCTATGTATAGCATCTAAACCTCATATGATAAGTCTAAGTATATCTAATCCAACAACAATCAACACAATAGAATCAACAACACAATTTTCACAATACAGTCATCACGACATCTCACTCAAGTCATAATGTAATGCAATGAAATAATTGTATGAATGTGATGCCATGCCATGCTATGCAAATGAGATGTACACATGTACTCCAGATGGAAATATCGACGTCTCGGCAGCATAACCCAATGTGACTCGTGAAGGCTGAGTGCCACTCGTCTCGGATCTTTGCCAAATAGACAGACGGGACCCTGGCTAATTGCTCATAGGGGGAGTCTCACCGGTACCACTCTAGGGAACCTGCGGAGCCCATGCACTACAATCGAATCCGGGATAGCATCGAAATCGGCTATGCACAAGGATATCCGAATATAACCATCGGACATCGACCTCCTCACAATCATTCAAAAGAGTTGTCAAATATCAGTTTCATAAATCAACGATTCCGAAATTGAACCTCGGACATCGGGCTCCTCACAATCACTCAAGTAAAAGAGTTTATCAAGTATCAGTTTCATGTAAAAAATGATTCCGGAATGGATCTTCGGATATTGGCCTTTTTCATAATCACTCAAGTAAAAGAGCTTATCAAATATATGTTTTGCTCAATCAACGATACCGGATCATCACCGGATATCGGCCATGCATGCTAATATGAGAGAATGCATGCAATACATATGTCAATCATCAACAAGTAAGCTCAATATCACAAGTACCTCAACGAGGTACGCCAACAATATATCACATCACAATACAAACAGTGGATATGCCAGCATATCTCAATAACTTAAGTACCAACCGTGGGTGCGCCAATAAAGTATCATAGTACATATACTAACAACGGTTATGTCAGCAACGTATCCAAATTACGGCAACAAACGACATTCTCTATCTACCAACTACACATGGCATCAAGCCAACACAATTAAACAATCAGCACATATAACGGGGCGGCTAGTCCCAACACACATCAGGTCAATCATTTAACATACGGTATTACCATTTTCCTAACAGGCCTAGTTACTTAGGATCAGAATCTCACCCTACATTCGAGTGACTCGTTACCATTTAATTAGGATATGATTCACTACCATGATTCATTTTATATTTCTAGCTAACGCTTAGATTCACTACAATAATCTGATCGATAGGCATAACTAGATTCCGTCCGCTAATCCCAAGTCACATAAATTCACTGATAATAAACAAGGTCAAATCAATACCTAAGGAGTCTACAGGCCACGAGCCCGAAAAAACATGGCACACATAACAATACCATCCTAAGATTCCATCCCATATCTCCAAATCCTATGCATGCATTATCCGTTTCTTCTACACAACAATGCGGAAACTAACCGGAGTCTACTGAAAGGAAGCATAACCTACCTCATGACCGAGCGGGTGCCACGAACATCCAATGATGCCTCAATTAATCACCATCGCGTAACCCATATGAAAAGCCGGAGACCACCATGAGACCCAAGAGTAGAATTCATCAATGTCTTTCCCAAGGACTTCGAAATTGCTAAGGTAGATATGCAATTTTGTCCTACCTAAAAACTCACTATTACAACGCTAGTTGATAGATCAACCTTCATTTAGAACATTCATAACCTTACTAAAGTTACTACTTTGGTCATTTTGCCATTTTAGGCTTATTTCAAGAAACCCACTTCCAAGATATAAAATACAGACCCAAAGGTATTTTAATGGGGTAGGTGAAGGATTTGGTTGGGAATCATGTTAGGATGATGTGCATAGGAAAAAATATCCCAAGGACTTTATATCAAGAAGGACAAGGGTTCGTTATATTAGAACTTAAGAGATTTAAGATTCCCATTTGTGACTCTAGACAAGGATCTTTAATGAGAATCAATGTTAGGAGAATGAATGGAAGAGGTTAGGCAAATAACCCTTCCTAAGGAAGTATCATTTTTGGCTCCAAAATTACTCCAAAGGCGGCTGGACTCTGTAGGGTTTTGAGAAATGAAGTGAATTCCTAAAATGTCACTTAAATAGGCGGAATTGACTGTGTGAAACCGCCCCGGCGGTATGTGTATCATTGTAGCAGTACCGCCAAGGCGGCCAAAACTCCACTATGGCGGTCAAGCAGTCCTATGCGGTTACCGCTACGGCGGTTGGTATACCGCCACAACGGCATCGCTGTAGCGTCCACGAGACTGCTATAGCGGTTTGGCCCTATTGATTTGCTTGTATTTCCATTGCTTACGCGATGCGCATGACAATCTTGGTTTGGCTTGAAAGGTTTCCAAGATGCGAGAAGGTGGAGACATCGTTAGGCCCTATAGTTGTCGCCTTCCTTAGAATTTTACCGTAACGACGAAACGGGTCGTTACAAAAGAGCTCTAATCTTTTTACCTAAATTAGTTCTAAGCAGATTTAGAATAAACCTGAATAAGACGAATTTAGGTTGCTTTTTAATTGATCACCTCCTATAAAAAAATTTCATGGTAGTCATGATCAATAATAAGGAAAAACTTTAAACTATTACTTATTTAAGAATTACTTATTTTGCATCTTCTCCGTTGATTTTGCTTTTAATATTTTCAGATAAAAGAAGTTTCAGTTTTTGAAGATTGGAGGTAGTATGAATATTGCTCAGTTGTTAGGTGGGGGATGAGGGTTACTGCTGTTTGGAGGGACCATATATTTTAGGTTAAGCTGATAAATTTCGAACTTTTAGTCCATAAGCTATAAAATAAGTTCCTATGAAAATTTGAAATAAATTCCTAAATCGCACAACTCGTAACTTATTATATGTTATTGACAATTCTGTGGTCCTACGAGACCGGTACTTTCTTATATTGTCCAACACACAATAGTAGCCATCAAAACCTCTTCTGAGTGCGACGCATTTGAATGTGTTATCGAGTTGTTTTTTTGACAACATTTGTGAAGATATTACACCGGGCCATTATTGTTAGAAACTAAATTTACATTTCAGCTTCCCTTTTTAAAGAATATTTTTGGAAATAGAAGAAGGGGGATATTATTCTATGTGTGCCAATGACTGATTACTTCTTATTGCAGGAAGCTATAGTTTTTCATTAGCCAATAAATCTATTATGCAGAAATTAAATCAGTCAATCAATCATATATCGCGTCGCAAAATTGCAAAAAAATGTATTAATTATGCATTGTCATCAATTAGTTGGGTAGAATGTAAGCATCTTGTGTACACATTCTGCTGAATTATGTTCAGACTATAGAAATCTAACACTTGGTTGTTATGCTAAAAATGAAAGATGCGTTTAGCTAACGTGACAATGAAAATATTGAGAACCAAGCTTTGGTGATGCCTCAAGTTCAAAGGCTAGAAATAAAACCACTAGGCAATTCCTTCCCATTTATTCAAGTCCTGAAGTACGGAGTTTTCTGATATATTCGCTGGTAAGAGCTAGCCGATACCTTATCAAATTAGTCGAGGTGCGCACAGCCAGCCTGATACCACGATTTTAAAAAGAAAAAGATAGAGGCACCTAAAGAAAGAGCTTAAACACTAGTTGAATTAGTTATCTGACACAGAGGACGAGTAAAGTAGTTTCAATGGATTCAACTAAATCCACTGCTTCCAACTTGAACTCATTCTGAATTTCCTGCCTTTGAATCATAAATTTTCCTATACTTTGACATGCAGCGTTTTGGTTTAGAAGCTTGTACGGAAAACCCATCTCTCAAAAATTAGCCATATTCGTTTCCTGAAAGTCTTACATTTCTATTACGTTTATTTTTAATAATTTCTGGTTGAAATTTAAAACGTTGTTTTAACATTTTTTTTTTGGGGGTGGGGAAACATCCAAACAATTTAAAGAACATAATTTTAAGAGATAATTATAACCCATATTCTTCATATGGAGCACTAATAGTCTATTTTTGTCAAAATGGGATACTTTAATCTCATCCATTGTTTTTCGTCTATCACTAACAGAAAGCCGCTCATGTGTTCCTCCCAGATTAGATTTATATGTAACTGTCTATTTGACTTGCATATTGTTGTAGATCTTGTGATTTGATAATCTCAAGCAAGGAGATTGTCTCATTACACCTACCGACTTAAAAGTGGGCAAGTATTGGGGTGAAATGGGTGTTGACTAGTATGCTACTACATGGAAACAACAAGTAGGGAACAGCGGTTAATTCAATAAATTGTTAATAATTTATCACTGCTGATAAATTAGAGTTCATACACAAGGCATGGTTGTCCACTTTGTTGTTGCCATGTAGCAACATCCCATTCATCAAGCATTTTCCCAATACTAGCCCACTTTCAAGTCTGTATGTGTAATGCGTAGACAGTTTTATATATATATATGATCTAGAGGGAAGACAATTACTATGTCTGTTCTATGATGTTTGTTGAGGACCCACTATTTAAATAAAGGTTCAGGCTTCTTAACATAGGCGAGCAATCCGCCCACACAAAAGTGCTCTAATTGTTTTCCCTGAATTAGTTCTAAGAAGATTTAGAATAAATCTGAATAAGCTGAATTTAGGTTACTTTTTAATTGATCACCTCCTTTAAAGAAATTTAATGGCAGTCATGATCAATAATAAGGAAAAACTTTAAATTCATTTTTGGTTTTTTAAAATTTTCCACTATTACTCATTTAAGAATTACTTATTTTGCATCCTCTTCGTTGAATTTTCTTTTAATATTACCCGCATAAAGAAGTTTCAGTTTTGGAAGATTGGAGGTAGTTTGAATATTGCTCAGTTGTTAGGTGGGGGATGGGGGTTACTGCTATTTGGAGGGAGCATACATTTTAGGTTAAGCTGATAAATTTTGAACTTTTAGTCCATAAGCTATAAAATAAGTTCATATGAAAATTTGAAATAAATTCCTAAATTGCACAACTCTTAATTCATTATATGTTGTTGATAGTTCTGTGGTGCTACGAGTCCAGTACTCTCTTGTACTGTCCAACACACAACAGTCGCCATCAAAACCTCTTCCCAGTAGGACGCATTTGAATGTGTTATCGAGTTGTTCTTTTGACAACGTTTATTATAATAGACCATTATTGTTAGAAACTAAATTTACATTTCAGCTTCCCTTTTTAAAGAATATTTTTGGAAATAGAAGAAGGGGGATATTATTCTATGTGTGCCAATGACTGATTACTTCTTATTGCAGGAAGCTATAGTTTTTCATTAGCCAATAAATCTATTATGCAGAAATTAAATCAGTCAATCAATCATATATCGCGTCGCAAAATTGCAAAAAAATGTATTAATTATGCATTGTCATCAATTAGTTGGGTAGAATGTAAGCATCTTGTGTACACATTCTGCTGAATTATGTTCAGACTGTAGAAATCTAACACTTGGTTGTTATGCTAAAAATGAAAGATGCGTTTAGCTAACGTGACAATGAAAATATTGAGAACCAAGCTTTGGTGATGCCTCAAGTTCAAAGGCTAGAAATAAAACCACTAGGCAATTCCTTCCCATTTATTCAAGTCCTGAAGGACGGAGTTTTCTGATATATTTGCTGGTAAGAGCTAGCAGATACCCTATCGAATTAGTCGAGGTGCGCACAGCTAGCCTGATACCACGATTTTAAAAAGAAAAAGATAGAGGCACCTAAAGGAAGAGCTAAAACACTGGTTGAATTAGTTCTCTAACACAGAAGTGCAGTATAGTAGTTTCAATGCATTCAACTAAATCCACTGCTTTCAACATGAACTCATTCTAAATTTCCTGCCTTTGAATCCTAAATTCACCTATACTTTGACATGCAGCCTTTTGGTTTAGAAGCTTGTACGGAAAACCCATCTCTAAAAATTTAGCCATATTCATTTCTTGAAAGACTTACATTTCTTTTACGTTTATTTTTAATAATTTCTGGTTGAAATTTAAAACGTTGTTTTAACATTTTTTTGGGGGGTGGGGAAAAAACCAAACAATTTAAAGAACATAATTTTAAGAGAAAATTATAACCCATATTCTTCATCTGGAGCACTAATAGTATATTTTTGTCAAAATGGGATACTTTAATCTCATCCATTGTTTTTCGTCTATCACTAACGGAAAGCCGCTCATGTGTTCCTCCCAGATTAGATTTATATGTAACTGCCTATTTGACTTGCATATTGTTGTAGATCTTGTGATTTGATAATCACAAGCAAGGAGATTGTCTCATTACACGTACCTACTTAAAAGTGGGCAAGTATTGGGGTGAAATTGGTGTTGACTCGGAAGCTACTACATGGAAACAACAAGTAGGGAGCCACGACTAATTCAAGCAATTGTTAATAATTTATCACTGCAGATAAATTAGAGTTCCTACACAAGTCATGGTTGTCAACTTTGTTGTTTCCATGTAGCAACATCCCATTCAACACGCATTTTCCCAATACTAGCCCACTTTCAAGTCTGTATGTGTAATGCGTAGACAGTTTTATATATATATATACGATCCAGAGAGAAGACAATTACTATGTGTGTTCTATGATGTTTGTTGAGGACCCACTATTTAAATAAAGGTTCAGGCTTCTTAACATACGAGAGCAATCCGTCCACACAAAAGTGCTCTAATTTTTTTCCCTGAATTAGTTCTAAGCAGATTTAGAATAAACCTGAATAAGCTGAATTTAGGTTACTTTTTAATTGATCGTCTCTTATAAAGAAATTGCATGGTAGTCATGATCGATTATACGGAAAAACTTTAAATTCATTTTTGGTTTTTAAAATTTTCCACTATTACTCACTTAAGAATTATTATTTTGCATCCTCTTTGTTGATTTTTCTTTTAATATTCCTCGCATAAAACAAGTTTCAGTTTTGGAAGATTGGAGGTTGTATGAATATTGCTCGGTTATTAGGTGGGTGATGGGGATTACTCCTGTTTGGAGGGAGCATACAGTTTAGGTTTAGCTGATAAATTTTGAACTTTTCGTCCATCAGCTATAAAATAAGTTCCTATGAAAATTTGAAATAAATTCCTAAATCTCACAGCTCTTAATTCATTATATGTTTTTGATAGTTCTGTGGTGCTACGAGTCCAAAACTCTCTTGCATTTTCCAACACACAACAGTCGCCATCAAAACCTCTTCCCAGTAGGACGCGACAACATTTATGTAGATATTAGAATCGACCATTATTGTTACAAACTAAATTTACATTTTAGCTTCCCTTTTCCCAAAATATTTTTGGAAACAGAAGAAAGTAGATATTATTCTATATGTGCCAATGTCTGATTGCTTCTTATTGTATGAAGCTATAGTGTTCCATCGACCAATAAATCAATTATGCAGAAATTAAATCAGTCAATCAATCATGCATCGCATAGCAAAAATTGAAAAAACGAATTAATTATGCATCTTTCATGAATTAGTTGGGTAGAATGTAAGCATCTTGTGTACACATTCGTCTGAATTATGTTCAGACCGTAGAAATCTAACACGTGGTTGTTATGCTAAAAATGAAAGATGCCTTTAGCTAACGTGACAATGACAGTATTGAGATCCAAGCTTTGGTGATGCCTCAGGTTGAAAGGCTAGAAATAAAACCACTAGGTAATTCCTTCCATTTATTCATGTCCTGAAGGACGGAGTTTTCTGACATATGTGCCGGTAAGAGCTAGCAGATACCCTATGGAATTTGTCGAGGTGCACACCGCCAACCTTGATACCATGATTAAAAAAAAATGAAAAATAGAGGTACCTAAAGGAAGAGCTTAAACACTAGTTGAATTAGTTATCTGACACAGAGGAGGAGTAAAGTAGTTTCAATGGATTCAACTAAATCCACTGCTTCCAACTTGAACTCATTCTGAATTTCCTGCCTTTGAATCCTAAATTTTCCTATACTTTGACATGCGGCTTTTTGGTTTAGAAGCTTGTACGGAAAACCCATCTCTCAAAAATTAGCCATATTCGTTTCCTGAAAGTCTTAAATTTCTTTTACGTTTATTTTTAATAATTTCTGGTTGAAATTTGAAACGTTGTTTTAACATTTTTTTTTTGGGGTGGGGAAAAAACCAAACAATTTAAAAGATATAATTTTAAGAGAAAATTATAACCCATATTCTTCATATGGAGCACTAATAGTCTATTTTTATCAAAATGGGATACTTTAATCTCATCCATTGTTTTTCGTCTATCACTAACGGAAAGCCGCTCATGTGTTCCTCCCAGATTAGATTTATATGTAACTGTCTATTTGACTTGCATATTGTTGTAGATCTTGTGATTTGATAATCTCAAGCAAGGATATTGTCTCATTACACGTACCGACTTAAAAGTGGGCAAGTATTGGGGTGAAATGGGTGTTGACTAGGAAGCTACTACATGGAAAAAACAAGTAGGGAACCACGGCTAATTCAAGCAATTGTTAATAATTTATCACTGCAGATAAATTAGAGTTCATACACAAGGCATGGTTGTCCACTTTGTTGTTGCCATGTAGCAACATCCCATTCAACAAGCATTTTCCCAATACTAGCCCACTTTCAAGTCTGTATGTGTAATGCGTAGACAGTTTTATATATATATATATGATCCAGAGAGAAGACAATTACTATGTGTGTTCTATGATGTTTGTTGAGGACCCACTATTTAAATAAAGGTTCAGGCTTCTTAACATAGGCGAGCAATCCGCCCACACAAAAGTGGTCTAATTTTTTTCCCTGAATTAGTTCTAAGCAGATTTAGAATAAACCTGAATAAGCTGAATTTAGGTTACTTTTTAATTGATCACCTCCTTTAAAGAAATTTAATGGCAGTCATGATCAATAATAAGGAAAAACTTTAAATTCATTTTTGGTTTTTTAAAATTTTCCACTATTACTCATTTAAGAATTACTTATTTTGCATCCTCTTCGTTGATTTTTCTTTTAATATTACTCGCATAAAGAAGTTTCAGTTTTGGAAGATTGGAGGTAGTGTGAATATTGCTCAGTTGTTAGGTGGGGGATGGGGGTTACTGCTATTTGGAGGGAGCATACATTTTAGGTTAAGCTGATAAATTTTCAACTTTTAGTCCATAAGCAATAAAATAAGTTCATATGAAAATTTGAAATAAATTCCTAAATCGCACAACCCTTAATTCATTATATGTTGTTGATAGTTTTGTGGTGCTACGAGTCCAGTACTCTCTTGTACTGTCCAACACTAAACAGTCGCCATCAAAACCTCTTCCCAGTAGGACGCATTTGAATGTGTTATCGAGTTGTTCTTTTGACAACGTTTATTATAATAGACCATTATTGTTAGAAACTAAATTTACATTTCAGCTTCCCTTTTTAAAGAATATTTTTGGAAATAGAAGAAGGGGGATATTATTCTATGTGTGCCAATGACTGATTACTTCTTATTGCAGGAAGCTATAGTTTTTCATTAGCCAATAAATCTATTATGCAGAAATTAAATCAGTCAATCAATCATATATCGCGTCGCAAAATTGCAAAAAAATGTATTAATTATGCATTGTCATCAATTAGTTGGGTAGAATGTAAGCATCTTTTGTACACATTCTGCTGAATTATGTTCAGACTGTAGAAATCTAACACTTGGTTGTTATGCTAAAAATGAAAGATGCGTTTAGCTAACGTGACAATGAAAATATTGAGAACCAAGCTTTGGTGATGCCTCAAGTTCAAAGGCTAGAAATAAAACCACTAGGCAATTCCTTCCCATTTATTCAAGTCCTGAAGGACGGAGTTTTCTGATATATTTGCTGGTAAGAGCTAGCAGATACCCTATCGAATTAGTCGAGGTGCGCACAGCTAGCCTGATACCACGATTTTAAAAAGAAAAAGATAGAGGCACCTAAAGGAAGAGCTAAAACACTGGTTGAATTAGTTCTCTAACACAGAAGTGCAGTATAGTAGTTTCAATGCATTCAACTAAATCCACTGCTTTCAACTTGAACTCATTCTAAATTTCCTGCCTTTGAATCCTAAATTCACCTATACTTTGACATGCAGCTTTTTGGTTTAGAAGCTTGTACGGAAAACCCATCTCTAAAAATTTAGCCATATTCATTTCTTGAAAGACTTACATTTCTTTTACGTTTATTTTTAATAATTTCTGGTTGAAATTTAAAACGTTGTTTTAACATTTTTTTGGGGGGTGGGGAAAAAACCAAACAATTTAAAGAACATAATTTTAAGAGAAAATTATAACCCATATTCTTCATCTGGAGCACTAATAGTATATTTTTGTCAAAATGGGATACTTTAATCTCATCCATTGTTTTTCGTCTATCACTAACGGAAAGCCGCTCATGTGTTCCTCCCAGATTAGATTTATATGTAACTGCCTATTTGACTTGCATATTGTTGTAGATCTTGTGATTTGATAATCACAAGCAAGGAGATTGTCTCATTACACGTACCTACTTAAAAGTGGGCAAGTATTGGGGTGAAATTGGTGTTGACTCGGAAGCTACTACATGGAAACAACAAGTAGGGAGCCACGACTAATTCAAGCAATTGCTAATAATTTATCACTGCAGATAAATTAGAGTTCCTACACAAGTCATGGTTGTCAACTTTGTTGTTGCCATGTAGCAACATCCCATTCAACACGCATTTTCCCAATACTAGCCCACTTTCAAGTCTGTATGTGTAATGCGTAGACAGTTTTATATATATATATATGATCCAGAGAGAAGACAATTACTATGTGTGTTCTATGATGTTTGTTGAGGACCCACTATTTAAATAAAGGTTCAGGCTTCTTAACATACGAGAGCAATCCGTCCACACAAAAGTGCTCTAATTTTTTTCCCTGAATTAGTTCTAAGCAGATTTAGAATAAACCTGAATAAGCTGAATTTAGGTTACTTTTTAATTGATCGTCTCTTATAAAGAAATTGCATGGTAGTCATGATCGATTATACGGAAAAACTTTAAATTCATTTTTGGTTTTTAAAATTTTCCACTATTACTCACTTAAGAATTATTATTTTGCATCCTCTTTGTTGATTTTTCTTTTAATATTCCTCGCATAAAACAAGTTTCAGTTTTGGAAGATTGGAGGTTGTATGAATATTGCTCGGTTATTAGGTGGGTGATGGGGATTACTCCTGTTTGGAGGGAGCATACAGTTTAGGTTTAGCTGATAAATTTTGAACTTTTCGTCCATCAGCTATAAAATAAGTTCCTATGAAAATTTGAAATAAATTCCTAAATCTCACAGCTCTTAATTCATTATATGTTGTTGATAGTTCTGTGGTGCTACGAGTCCAAAACTCTCTTGCATTTTCCAACACACAACAGTCGCCATCAAAACCTCTTCCCAGTAGGACGCGACAACATTTATGTAGATATTAGAATCGACCATTATTGTTACAAACTAAATTTACATTTTAGCTTCCCTTTTCCCAAAATATTTTTGGAAACAGAAGAAAGTAGATATTATTCTATATGTGCCAATGTCTGATTGCTTCTTATTGTATGAAGCTATAGTGTTCCATCGACCAATAAATCAATTATGCAGAAATTAAATCAGTCAATCAATCATGCATCGCATAGTAAAAATTGAAAAAAAGAATTAATTATGCATCTTTCATCAATTAGTTGGGTAGAATGTAAGCATCTTGTGTACACATTCGTCTGAATTATGTTCAGACCGTAGAAATCTAACACGTGGTTGTTATGCTAAAAATGAAAGATGCCTTTAGCTAACGTGACAATGACAGTATTGAGATCCAAGCTTTGGTGATGCCTCAGGTTGAAAGGCTAGAAATAAAACCACTAGGTAATTCCTTCCATTTATTCATGTCCTGAAGGACGGAGTTTTCTGACATATGTGCCGGTAAGAGCTAGCAGATACCCTATGGAATTTGTCGAGGTGCACACCGCCAACCTTGATACCACGATTAAAATAAAATAAAAAATAGAGGTACCTAAAGGAAGAGCTTAAACACTAGTTGAATTAGTTATCTGACACAGAGGAGTAATAAAGTAGTTTCAATGGATTCAACTAAATCCACTGCTTCCAACTTGAACTCATTCTGAATTTCCTGCCTTTGAATCCTAAATTTTCCTATACTTTGACATACGGCTTTTTGGTTTAGAAGCTTGTACGGAAAACCCATCTCTCAAAAATTAGCCACATTCGTTTCCTGAAAGTCTTACATTTCTTTTACGTTTATTTTTAATAATTTCTGGTTGAAATTTAAAACGTTGTTTTAACATTTTTTTTTGGGGTGGGGAAAAAACCAAACAATTTAAAGAAAATAATTTTAAGAGAAAATTATAACCCATATTCTTCATATGGAGCACTAATAGTCTATTTTTGTCAAAATGGGATACTTTAATCTCATCCATTGTTTTTCGTCTATCACTAACGGAAAGCCGCTCATGTGTTCCTCCCAGATTAGATTTATATATAACTGCCTATTTGACTTGCATATTGTTGTAGATCTTGTGATTTGATAATCACAAGCAAGGAGATTGTCTCATTACACGTACCGACTTAAAAGTGGGCAAGTATTGGGGTGAAATTGGTGTTGACTAGGAAGCTACTACATGGAAAAAACAAGTAGGGAACCACGGCTAATTCAAGCAATTGTTAATAATTTATCACTGCAGATAAATTAGAGTTCCTACACAAGTCATGGTTGTCAACTTTGTTGTTGCCATGTAGCAACATCCCATTCAACACGCATTTTCCCAATACTAGCCCACTTTCAAGTTAATATGTGTAATGCGTAGACAGTTATATGTATATATATATATATATATATATATATATATATATATATATATATATATATATATATATATATATATATTTATATATATAATCTAGAGAGAAGACAATTACTATGTGTGTTGTATGATGTTTGTTGAGGACCCATTATTTAAATAAAGGTTCAGGCAACTTAACATACGTGAGCAATCCGTCCACACAAAAGTGCTCTAAATTTTTTCCCTGAATTAGTTCTAAGCAGATTTAGAATAAACCTGAATAAGCTGAATTTAGGTTACTTTTTGATTGATCGCCTCTTATAAAGAAATTGCATGGTAGTCATGATCGATAATACGGAAAAACTTTAAATTCATTTTTGGTTTTTAAAATTTTCCACTATTACTCATTTAAGAATTATTAATTTGCATCCTCTTTGTTGATTTTTCTTTTAATATTCCTCGCATAAAACAAGTTTCAGTTTTGGAAGATTGGAGGTTGTATGAATATTGCTCGGTTGTTAGGTGGGTGATGGGGATTACTGCTGTTTGGAGGGAGCATACAGTTTAGGTTAAGCAGATAAATTTTGAACTTTTCGTCCATCAGCTATAAAATAAGTTCCTATGAAAATTTGAAATAAATTCCTAAATCGCACAGCTCTTAATTCATTATATGTTGTTGATAGTTCTGTGGTGCTATGAGGCCAATACTCTCTTGCATTGTCCAACACACAACAGTCGCCATCAAAACCTCTTCCCAGTAGGACGCGACAACATTTATGTAGATATTAGAATCGACCATTATTGTTACAAACTAAATTTACATTTCAACTTCCCTTTTCCCAGAATATTTTTGGAAACAGAAGAAAGTGGATATTATTCTATATGTGCCAATGTCTGATTGCTTCTTATTGTATGAAGCTATAGTTTTCCATCGACCAATAAATCAATTATGCAGAAATTAAATCAGTCAATCAATCATGCATCGCATAGCAAAAATTGAAAAAAAAAAAAAAGAATTAATTATGCATCTTTCATGAATTAGTTGGGTAGAATGTAAGCATCTTGTGTACACATTCTTCTGAATTATGTTCAGACTGTAGAAATCTAACACGTGGTTGTTATGCTAAAAATGAAAGATGCCTTTAGCTAACGTGACAATGACAGTATTGAGATCCAAGCTTTGGTGATGCCTCAGGTTGAAAGGCTAGAAATAAAACCACTAGGTAATTCCTTCCATTTATTCATGTCCTGAAGGACGGAGTTTTCTGACATATGTGCCGGTAAGAGCTAGCAGATACCCTATGGAATTTGTCGAGGTGCACACCGCCAACCTTGATACCATGATTAAAAAAAAATGAAAAATAGAGGTACCTAAAGGAAGAGCTTAAACACTAGTTGAATTAGTTATCTGACACAGAGGAGGAGTAAAGTAGTTTCAATGGATTCAACTAAATCCACTGCTTCCAACTTGAACTCATTCTGAATTTCCTGCCTTTGAATCCTAAATTTTCCTATACTTTGACATGCGGCTTTTTGGTTTAGAAGCTTGTACGGAAAACCCATCTCTCAAAAATTAGCCATATTCGTTTCCTGAAAGTCTTAAATTTCTTTTACGTTTATTTTTAATAATTTCTGGTTGAAATTTGAAACGTTGTTTTAACATTTTTTTTTTGGGGTGGGGAAAAAACCAAACAATTTAAAAGATATAATTTTAAGAGAAAATTATAACCCATATTCTTCATATGGAGCACTAATAGTCTATTTTTATCAAAATGGGATACTTTAATCTCATCCATTGTTTTTCGTCTATCACTAACGGAAAGCCGCTCATGTGTTCCTCCCAGATTAGATTTATATGTAACTGTCTATTTGACTTGCATATTGTTGTAGATCTTGTGATTTGATAATCTCAAGCAAGGATATTGTCTCAGTACACCTACCGACTTAAAAGTGGGCAAGTATTGGGGTGAAATGGGTGTTGACTAGTATGCTACTACATGGAAACAACAAGTAGGGAACCACGGCTAATTCAAGCAATTGTTAATAATTTATCACTGCAGATAAATTAGAGTTCATACACAAGGCATGGTTGTCCACTTTGTTGTTGCCATGTAGCAACATCCCATTCAACAAGCATTTTCCCAATACTAGCCCACTTTCAAGTCTGTATGTGTAATGCGTAGACAGTTTTATATATATATATATGATCCAGAGAGAAGACAATTACTATGTGTGTTCTATGATGTTTGTTGAGGACCCACTATTTAAATAAAGGTTCAGGCTTCTTAACATAGGCGAGCTATCCGCCCACACAAAAGTGGTCTAATTTTTTTCCCTGAATTAGTTCTAAGCAGATTTAGAATAAACCTGAATAAGCTGAATTTAGGTTACTTTTTAATTGATCACCTCCTTTAAAGAAATTTAATGGCAGTCATGATCAATAATAAGGAAAAACTTTAAATTCATTTTTGGTTTTTTAAAATTTTCCACTATTACTCATTTAAGAATTACTTATTTTGCATCCTCTTCGTTGATTTTTCTTTTAATATTACTCGCATAAAGAAGTTTCAGTTTTGGAAGATTGGAGGTAGTGTGAATATTGCTCAGTTGTTAGGTGGGGGATGGGGGTTACTGCTATTTGGAGGGAGCATACATTTTAGGTTAAGCTGATAAATTTTCAACTTTTAGTCCATAAGCAATAAAATAAGTTCATATGAAAATTTGAAATAAATTCCTAAATCGCACAACCCTTAATTCATTATATGTTGTTGATAGTTTTGTGGTGCTACGAGTCCAGTACTCTCTTGTACTGTCCAACACTAAACAGTCGCCATCAAAACCTCTTCCCAGTAGGACGCATTTGAATGTCTTATCGAGTTGTTCTTTTGACAACGTTTATTATAATAGACCATTATTGTTAGAAACTAAATTTACATTTCAGCTTCCCTTTTTAAAGAATATTTTTGGAAACAGTAGAAGGGGGATATTATTGTACATGTGCCAATGTCTGATTACTTCTTATTTCCAGAAGCTATAGTTTTTTATCAGCCAATAAATCTGTTATGCAGAAATAAAATCAGTCAATCAATCATATATCGCGTCGCAAAATTGCAAAAAAAATGAATTAATTATGCATTGTCATCAATTAGTTGGGTAGAATGTAAGCATCTTGTGTACACATTCTGCTGAATTATTTTCAGACTGTAGAAATCTAACACTTGGTTGTTATGCTAAAAATAAAAGACGTGTTTAGCTAACGTGATAATAAAAATACTTAGAACCAAGCTTTGGCGATGCCTCAAGTTCAAAGGTTAGAAATAAAACCACTAGGCAATTCCTTCCCATTTATTCAAGTCCTGAAGGACGGAGTTTTCTATTTTATTTTCTGGTAAGAGCTAGCAGATACCCTATCGAATTAGTCGAGGTGCACAGCTAGCCTGATACCACGATTTTAAAAAGAAAAAGATAGAGGCACCTAAAGGAAGAGCTAAAACGCTGGTTGAATTAGTTCTCTAACACAGAAGTGCAGTATAGTAGTATCAATGCATTCAACTAAATCCACTGCTTTCAACTTGAACTCATTCTAAATTTCCTGCGTTTGAATCCTAAATTCACCTATACTTTGACATGCAGCTTTTTGGTTTAGAAGCTTGTACGGAAAACCCATCTCTAAAAATTTAGCCATATTCATTTCTTGAAAGACTTACATTTCTTTTATGTTTATTTTTAATAATTTCTGGTTGAAATTTAAAACGTTGTTTTAACATTTTTTTGGGGGGTGGGGAAAAAACCAAACAATTTAAAGAACATAATTTTAAGAGAAAATTATAACCCATATTCTTCATATGGAGCACTAATAGTCTATTTTTGTCAAAATGGGATACTTTAATCTCATCCATTGTTTTTCGTCCATCACTAACGGAAAGTCGCTCATGTGTTCCTCCCAGATTAGATTTATATGTAACTGCCTATTTGACTTGCATATTGTTGTAGATCTTGTGATTCGATAATCACAAGCAAGGAGATTGTCTCATTACACGTACCGACTTAAAAGTGGGCATGTATTGGGGTGAAATTGGTGTTGACTAGGAAGCTACTACATGGAAACAACAAGTAGGGAACCACGGCTAATTCAAGCAATTGTTAATAATTTATCACTGCAGATAAATTAGAGTTCCTACACAAGTCATGGTTGTCAACTTTGTTGTTGCCATGTAGCAACATCCCATTCAACACGCATTTTCCCAATACTAGCCCACTTTCAAGTCAATATGTGTAATGCGTAGACAGTTTTATATATATATATATGATCTAGAGAGAAGACAATTACTATGTGTGTTGTATGATGTTTGTTGAGGACCCATTATTTAAATAATGGTTCAGGCTTCTTAACATACGTGAGCAATCCGTCCACACAAAAGTGCTCTAATTTTTTTCCCTGAATTAGTTCTAAGCAGATTTAGAATAAACCTGAATAAGCTGAATTTAGGTTACTTTTTAATTGATCGCCTCCTATAAAGAAATTGCATGGTAGTCATGATCGATAATACGGAAAAACTTTAAATTCATTTTTGGTTTTTAAAATTTTCCACTATTACTCATTTAAGAATTATTATTTTGCATCCTCTTTGTTGATTTTTCTTTTAATATTACTTGCATAAAACAAGTTTCAGTTTTGGAAGATTGGAGGTTGTGTGAATATTGCTCGGTTGTTAGGTGGGGGATGGGGATTACTTCTGTTTGGAGGGAGCATACATTTTAGGTAAAGCTGATAAATTTTGAACTTTTCGTCCATCAGCTATAAAATAAGTTCCTATGAAAATTTGAAATAAATTCCTAAATCGCATAGCTCTTAATTCATTATATGTTGTTGATAGTTCTGTGGTGCTACGAGGCCAATACTCTCTTGCATTGTCCAACACACAACAGTCGCCATCAAAACCTCTTCCCAGTAGGACGCGACAACATTTATGTAGATATTAGAATCGACCATTATTGTTACAAACTAAATTTACATTTCAGCTTCCCTTTTCCCAGAATATTTTTGGAAACAGAAGAAAGTGGATATTATTCTATATGTGCCAATGTCTGATTGCTTCTTATTGTATGAAGCTATAGTTTTCCATCGACCAATAAATCAATTATGCAGAAATTAAATCAGTCAATCAATCATGCATCGCATAGCAAATATTGAAAAAAAAAAGAATTAATTATACATCTTTCATCAATTAGTTGGGTAGAATGTAAGCATCTTGTGTACACATTCTTCTGAATTATGTTCAGACTGTAGAAATCTAACACGTGGTTGTTATGCTAAAAATGAAAGATGCCTTTAGCTAACGTGACAATGACAGTATTGAGATCCAAGCTTTGGTGATGCCTCAGGTTGAAAGGCTAGAAATAAAACCACTAGGTAATTCCTTCCATTTATTCATGTCCTGAAGGACGGAGTTTTCTGACATATGTGCTGGTAAGAGCTAGCAGATACCCTATGAAATTTGTCGAGGTGCACACCGCCAACCTTGATACCACGATTAAAAAAAATAAAAAAATAGAGGTACCTAAAGGAAGAGCTTATACACTAGTTGAATTAGTTATCTGACACAGAGGAGGAGTAAAGTAGTTTCAATGGATTCAACTAAATCCACTGCTTCCAACTTGAACTCATTCTGAATTTCCTGCCTTTGAATCCTAAATTTTCCTATACTTTGACATGCGGCTTTTTGGTTTAGAAGCTTGTACGGAAAACCCATCTCTCAAAAATTAGCCATATTCGTTTCCTGAAAGTCTTAAATTTCTTTTACGTTTATTTTTAATAATTTCTGGTTTAAATTTGAAACGTTGTTTTAACATTTTTTTTTTTTGGGTGGGGAAAAAACCAAACAATTTAAAGGATATAATTTTAAGAGAAAATTATAACCCATATTCTTCATATGGAGCACTAATAGTCTATTTTTGTCAAAATGGGATACTTTAATCTCATCCATTGTTTTTCGTCTATCACTAACGGAAAGCCGCTCATGTGTTCCTCCCAGATTAGATTTATATGTAACTGTCTATTTGACTAGCAGATTGTTGTAGATCTTGTGATTTGATAATCTAAAGCAAGGATATTGTCTCAGTACACCTACCGACTTAAAAGTGGGCTAGTATTGGGGTGAAATAGGTGTTGACTAGTATGCTACTACAAGGAAACAACAAGTAGGGAACCACGGCTAATTCAAGCAATTGTTAATAATTTATCACTGCAGATAAATTAGAGTTCATACACAAGGCATGGTTGTCCACTTTGTTGTTGCCATGTAGCAACATCCCATTCAACATGCATTTTCCCAATACTAGCCCACTTTTAAGTCTGTATGTGTAATGCGTAGACGGTTTTATATATATATATATGATCCAGAGAGAAGACAATTACTATGTGTGTTCTATGATGTTTGTTGAGGACCCACTATTTAAATAAAGGTTCAGGCTTCTTAACATAGGCGAGCAATCCGCCCACACAAAAGTGGTCTAATTTGTTTCCCTAAATTAGTTCTAAGCAGATTTAGAATAAACCTGAATAAGCTGAATTTAGGTTACTTTTTAATTGATCACCTCCTTTAAATAAATTTAATGGCAGTCATGATCAATAATAAGGAAAAACTTTAAATTCATTTTTGGTTTTTAAAATTTTCCACTATTACTCATTTAAGAATTACTTATTTTGCATCCTCTTCGTTGATTTATCTTTTAATATTACTCGCATAAAGAAGTTTTAGTTTTGGAAGATTGGAGGTAGTGTGAATATTGCTCAGTTGTTAGGTGGGGGATGGGGGTTACTGCTATTTGGAGGGAGCATACATTTTAGGTTAAGCTGATAAATTTTGAACTTTTAGTCCATAAGCTATAAAATAAGTTCATATGAAAATTTGAAATAAATTCCTAAATCGCACAACTCTTAATTCATTATATGTTGTTGATGGTTCTGTGGTGCTACGAGTCCAGTACTCTCTTGTACTGTCCAACACACAACAGTCGCCATCAAAACCTCTTCCCAGTAGGACGCATTTGAATGTGTTATCGAGTTGTTCTTTTGACAACGTTTATTATAATAGACCATTATTGTTAGAAACTAAATTTACATTTCAGCTTCCCTTTTCCCAGAATATTTTTGGAAACAAAAGAAGGGGGATATTATTCTACATGTGCAAATGTCTGATTACTTCTTATTTCCAGAAGCTATAGTTTTCCATCGACCAATAAATCAATTATGCAGAAATTAAATCAGTCAATCAATCATGCATCGCATAGCAAAAATTGAAAAAAAAAAGAATTAATTATGCATCTTTCATCAATTAGTTGGGTAGAATGTAAGCATCTTGTGTACACATTCTTCTGAATTATGTTCAGACTGTAGAAATCTAACACGTGGTTGTTATGCTAAAAATGAAAGATGCCTTTAGCTAACGTGACAATGACAGTATTGAGATCCAAGCTTTGGTGATGCCTCAGGTTGAAAGGCTAGAATTAAAACCACTAGGTAATTCCTTCCATTTATTCATGTCCTGAAGGACGGAGTTTTCTAACATATGTGCCGGTAAGAGCTAGCAGATACCTTACGAAATTTGTCGAGGTGCACACCGCCAACCTTGATACCACGATTAAAATAAAATAAAAAATAGAGGTACCTAAAGGAAGAGCTTAAACACTAGTTGAATTAGGTATCTGACACAGAGGAAGAGTAAAGTAGTTTCAATGGATTCAACTAAATCCACTGCTTCCAACTTGAACTCATTCTGAATTTCCTGCCTTTGAATCCTAAATTTTCCTATACTTTGACATGCGGCTTTTTGGTTTAGAAGCTTGTACGGAAAACCCATCTCTCAAAAAATAGCCATATTCGTTTCCTGAAAGTCTTAAATTTCTTTTACGTTTATTTTTAATAATTTCTGGTTGAAATTTGAAACGTTGTTTTAACATTTTTTTTTGGGGGGTGGGAAAAAACCAAACAATTTAAAGGATATAATTTTAAGAGAAAATTATAACCCATATTCTTCAAATGGAGCACTAATAGTCTATTTTTGTCAAAATGGGATACTTTATTCTCATCCATTGTTTTTCGTCTATCACTAACGGAAAGCCGCTCATGTGTTCCTCCGAGATTAGATTTATATGTAACTGTCTATTTGACTA
Organism: Lycium barbarum; assembly: GCF_019175385.1. Classification (NCBI taxonomy): domain Eukaryota; kingdom Viridiplantae; phylum Streptophyta; class Magnoliopsida; order Solanales; family Solanaceae; genus Lycium; species Lycium barbarum. The sequence continues at coordinate 99,962,949 of NC_083343.1, read as the reverse complement.
GCAGATTGTTGTAGATCTTGTGATTTGATAATCTCAAGCAAGGATATTGTCTCAGTACACCTACCGACTTAAAAGTGGGCAAGTATTGGGGTGAAATGGGTGTTGACTAGTATGCTACTACAAGGAAACAACAAGTAGGGAACCACGGCTAATTCAAGCAATTGTTAATAATTTATCACTGCAGATAAATTAGAGTTCATACACAAGGCATGGTTGTCCACTTTGTTGTTGCCATGTAGCAACATCCCATTCAACAAGCATTTTCCCAATACTAGCCCACTTTCAAGTCTGTATGTGTAATGCGTAGACAGTTTTATATATATATATGATCCAGAGAGAAGACAATTACTATGTGTGTTCTATGATGTTTGTTGAGGACCCACTATTTAAATAAAGGTTCAGGCTTCTTAACATAGGCGAGCAATCCGCCCACACAAAAGTGGTCTAATTTTTTTCCCTGAATTAGTTCTAAGCAGATTTAGAATAAACCTGAATAAGCTGAATTTAGGTTACTTTTTAATTGATCACCTCCTTTAAAGAAATTTAATGGCAGTCATGATCAATAATAAGGAAAAATTTAAAATTCATTTTTGGTTTTTAAAATTTTCCACTATTTCTCATTTAAGAATTACTTATTTTGCATCCTCTTCATTGATTTTTCTTTAAATATTACTCGCATAAAGAAGTTTCAGTTTTGGAAGATTGGAGGTAGTGTGAATATTGCTCAGTTGTTAGGTGGGGGATGGGGGTTACTGCTATTTGGAGGGAGCATACATTTTAGGTTAAGCTGATAAATTTTGAACTTTTAGTCCATAAGCTATAAAATAAGTTCATATGAAAATTTGAAATAAATTCCTAAATCGCACAACTCTTAATTCATTATATGTTGTTGATAGTTCTGTGGTGCTACGAGTCCAGTACTCTCTTGTACTGTCCAACACACAACAGTCGCCATCAAAACCACTTCCCAGTAGGACGCATTTGAATGTATTATCGAGTTGTTCTTTTGACAACGTTTATTATAATAGACCATTATTGTTAGAAACTAAATTTACATTTCAGCTTCCCTTTTCCCAGAATATTTTTGGAAACAAAAGAAGGGGGATATTATTCTACATGTGCCAATGTCTGATTACTTCTTATTTCCAGAAGCTATAGTTTTCCATCGACCAATAAATCAATTATGCAGAAATTAAATCAGTCAATCTATCATGCATCGCATAGCAAAAATTGAAAAAAAAAAAAAAGAATTAATTATGCATCTTTCATGAATTAGTTGGGTAGAATGTAAGCATCTTGTGTACACCTTCTTCTGAATTATGTTCAGACTGTAGAGAGATGACAATTACTATGTGTGTTGTATGATGTTTGTTGAGGACCCATTATTTAAATAATGGTTCAGGCTTCTTAACATACGTGAGCAATCCGTCCACACAAAAGTGCTCTAATTTTTTTCCCTGAATTAGTTCTAAGCAGATTTAGAATAAACCTGAATAAGCTGAATTTAGGTTACTTTTTAATTGATCGCCTCCTATAAAGAAATTGCATGGTAGTCATGATCGATAATACGGAAAAACTTTAAATTCATTTTTAGTTTTTAAAATTTTCCACTATTACTCATTTAAGAATTATTATTTTGCATCCTCTTTGTTGATTTTTCTTTTAATATTACTCGCATAAAACAAGTTTCAGTTTTGGAATATTGGAGGTTGTGTGAATATTGCTCGGTTGTTAGGTGGGGGATGGGGATTACTGCTGGTTGGAGGGAGCATACAGTTTAGGTTAAGCTGATAAATTTTGAACTTTCCGTCCATCAGCTATAAAATAAGTTCCTAAGAAAGTTTGAAATAAATTCCTAAATCGCACAGCTCTTAATTCATTATATGTTGTTGATAGTTCTGTGGTGCTACGAGGCCAATACTCTCTTGCATTGTCCAACACACAACAGTCGCCATCAAAACCTCTTCCCAGTAGGACGCGACAACATTTATGTAGATATTAGAATCGACCATTATTGTTACAAACTAAATTTACATTTCAGCTTCCCTTTTCCCAGAATATTTTTGGAAACAGAAGAAAGTGGATTTTATTCTATATGTGCCAATGTCTGATTGCTTCTTATTGTATGAAGCTATAGTTTTCCATCGACCAATAAATCAATTATGCAGAAATTAAATCAGTCAATCAATCATGCATCGCATAGCAAAAATTGAAAAAAAAGAATTCATTTTGCATCTTTCATCAATTAGTTGGGTAGAATGTAAGCATCTTGTGTACACATTCTTCTGAATTATGTTCAGACTGTAGAAATCTAACACGAGGTTGTTATGCTAAAAATGAAAGATGCCTTTAGCTAACGTGACAATGACAGTATTGAGATCCAAGCTTTGGTGATGCCTCAGGTTGAAAGGCTAGAAATAAAACCACTAGGTAATTCCTTCCATTTATTCATGTCCTGAAGGACGGAGTTTTCTAACATATGTGCCGGTAAGAGCTAGCAGATACCTTACGAAATTTGTCGAGGTGCACACCGCCAACCTTGATACCACGATTAAAATAAAATAAAAAATAGAGGTACCTAAAGGAAGAGCTTAAACACTAGTTGAATTAGGTATCTGACACAGAGGAAGAGTAAAGTAGTTTCAACGGATTCAACTAAATCCACTGCTTCCAACTTGAACTCATTCTGAATTTCCTGCCTTTGAATCCTAAATTTTCCTATACTTTGACATGCGGCTTTTTGGTTTAGAAGCTTGTACGGAAAACCCATCTCTCAAAAATTAGCCATATTCGTTTCCTGAAAGTCTTAAATTTCTTTTACGTTTATTTTTAATAATTTCTGGTTGAAATTTAAAACGTTGTTTTAACATTTTTTTTTGGGGTGGGGAAAAAACCAAACAATTTAAATAACATAATTTTAAGAAAAAATTATAACTCATATTCTTCATATGGAGCACTAATAGTCTATTTTTGTCAAAATGGGATACTTTAATCTCATCCATTGTTTTTCGTCTATCACTAACGGAAAGCCGCTCAGGAGTTCCTCCCAGATTAAATTTATATGTAACTGTCTATTTGACTTGCAGATTGTTGTAGATCTTGTGATTTGATAATCTCAAACAAGGAGATTGTCTCAGAACACCTACCGACTTAAAAGTGGGCCAGTATTGGGGTGAAATGGGTGTTGACTAGTATGCTACTACATGGAAACAACAAGTAGGGAACCACGGCTAATTCAAGCAATTGTTAATAATTTATCACTGCAGATAAATTAGAGTTCATACACAAGGCACGGTAGTCCACTTTGTTGATGCCATGTAGCAACATCCCATTCAACAAGCATTTTCCCAATACTAGCCCACTTTCCAGTCTGCATGTGTAATGCGTAGACAGTTTTATATATATATATATATGATCCAGAGAGAAGACAATTACTATGTGTGTTCTATGATGTTTGTTGAGGACCCACTATTTAAATAAAGGTTCAGGCTTCTTAACATAGGCGAGCAATCCGCCCACACAAAAGTGCTCTAATTTTTTTCCCTGAATTAGTTCTAAGCAGATTTAGAATAAACCTTAATAAGCTGAATTTAGGTTACTTTTTAATTGATCACATCCTTTAAAGAAATTTAATGGCAGTCATGATCAATAATAACGAAAAACTTTAAATTCATTTTTGGTTTTTAAATTTTCCACTATTACTCATTTAAGAATTACTTATTTTGCATCCTCTTCGTTGATTTTTCTTTTAATATTACTCGCATAAAGAAGTTTCAGTTTTGGAAGATTGGAGGTAGTGTGAATATTTGCTCAGTTGTTAGGTGGGGGATGGGGGTTACTGCTATTTGGAGGGAGCATACATTTTAGGTTAAGCTGATAAATTTTGAACTTTTAGTCCATAAGCTATAAAATAAGTTCATATGAAAATTTGAAATAAATTCCAAAATCGCACAACTCTTAATTCCTTATATGTTGTTGATAGTTCTGTGGTGCTACGAGTCCAGTACTCTCTTGTACTGTCAAACACACAACAGTCGCCATCAAAACCTCTTCCCAATAGGACGCATTTGAATGTGTTATCGAGTTGTTCTTTTGACAACGTTTATTATAATAGACCATTATTGTCAGAAACTAAATTTACATATCAGCTTCCCTTTTTAAAGAATATTTTTGGAAACAGAAGAAGGGGGTTATTATTCTACATGTGCCAATGTCTGATTACTTCTTATTTCCAGAAGCTATAGTTTTTTATCAGCCAATAAATCTATTATGCAAAAATTAAATCAGTCAATCAATCAAATATCGCGTCGCAAAATTGCAAAAAAAATGAATTAATTATGCATTGTCATCAATTAGTTGGGTAGAATGTAAGCATCTTGTGTACACATTCTGCTGAATTATTTTCAGACTGTAGAAATCTAACACTTGGTTGCTATGCTAAAAATAAAAGATGCGTTTAGCTAACGTGACAATAAAAATACGTAGAACCAAGCTTTGGTGATGCCTCAAGTTCAAAGGCTAGAAATAAAACCACTAGGCAATTCCTTCCCATTTATTCAAGTCCTGAAGGACAGAGTTTTCTGATATATTTGCTGGTAAGAGCTAGCAGATATCCTATCGAATTAGTCGAGGTGCGCACAGCTAGCCTGATACCATGATTTTAAAAAGAAAAAGATAGAGGCACCTAAAGGAAGAGCTAAAACACTGGTTGAATTAGTTCTCTAACACAGAAGTGCAGTATAGTAGTTTCAATGCATTCAACTAAATCCACTGCTTTCAACTTGCACTCATTCTAAATTTCCTGCCTTTGAATCCTAAATTCACATATACTTTGACGTGCAGCTTTTTGGTTTAGAAGCTTGTACGGAAAACCCATCTCTACAAATTTAGCCATATTCATTTCTTGAAAGACTAACATTACTTTTACGTTTATTTTTAATAATTTCTGGTTGAAATTTAAAACGTTGTTTTAACATTTTTTTTTTGGGGGTGGGGAAAAAACCAAACAATTTAAAGAACATAATTTTAAGAGAAAATTATAACCCATATTCTTCTTACGGAGCACTAATAGTCTATTTTTGTCAAAATGGGATACTTTAATCTCATCCATTGTTTTTCGTCTATCACTAACGGAAAGCCGCTCATGTGTTCCTCCCAGATTAGATTTATATGTAACTGTACCGACTTAAAAGTGGGCATGTATTGGGGTGAAATTGGTGTTGACTAGGAAGCTACTGCATGGAAACAACAAGTAGGGAACCACGGCTAATTCAAGCAATTGATAATAATTTATCACTGCAGATAAATTAGAGTTCATACACAAGTAATGGTTGTCAACTTTGTTGTTGCCATGTAGCAACATCCCATTCAACACGCATTTTCCCAATACTAGCCCACTTTCAAGTCAATATGTGTAATGCGTAGACAGTTATATATATATATATATATATATATATATATATATATATATATATATATATATATATATATATATATATGATCCAGAGAAAATACAATTACTATGTGTGTTGTATGATGTTTGTTGAGGACCCATTATTTAAATAAACGTTCAGGCTTCTTAACATACGTGAGCAATCCGTCCACACAAAAGTGCTCTAATTCTTTTCCCTGAATTTGTTCTAAGCAGATTTAGAATAAACCTGAATAAGCTGAATTTAGGTTACTTTTTAATTGATCGCCTCCTATAAAGAAATTGCATGGTAGTCATGATCGATAATACGGAAAAACTTTAAATTCATTTTTGGTTTTTAAAATTTTCCACTATTACTCATTTAAGAATTATTATTTTGCATCCTCTTTGTTGATTTTTCTTTGAATATTACTCGCATAAAACAAGTTTCAGTTTTGCAAGATTGGAGGTTGTGTGAATATTGCTTGGTTGTTAGGTGGGGGATGGGGATTACTGCTGTTTGGAGGGAGCATACAGTTTAGGTTAAGCTGATAAATTTTGAACTTTCCGTCCATCAGCTATAAAATAAGTTCCTATGAAAATTTGAAATAAATTCCTAAATCGCACAGCTCTTAATTCATTATATGTTGTTGATAGTTCTGTGGTGCTACGAGGCCAATACTCTCTTGCATTGTCCAACACACAACAGTCGCCATCAAAACCTCTTCCCAGTAGGACGCCACAACATTTATGTAGATATTAGAATCGACCATTATTGTTACAAACTAAATTTACATTTCAGCTTCCCTTATCCCAGAATATTTTTGGAAACAGAAGAAAGTGGATTTCATTCTATATGTGCCAATCTCTGATTGCTTCTTATTGTATGAAGCTATTGTTTTCCATCGACCAATAAATCAATTATGCAGAAATTAAATCAGTCAATCAATCATGCATCGCATAGCAAAAATTGAAAAAAAAGAATTAATTATGCATCTTTCATCAATTAGTTGGGTAGAATGTAAGCATCTTGTGTACACATTCTTCTGAATTATGTTCAGACTGTAGAAATCTAACACGTGGTTGTTATGCTAAAAATGAAAGATGCCTTTAGATAACGTGACAATGACAGTATTGAGATCCAAGCTTTGGTGATGCCTCAGGTTGAAAGGCTAGAAATAAAACCACTAGGTAATTCCTTCCATTTATTCATGTCCTGAAGGACGGAGTTTTCTGACATATGTGCCGGTAAGAGCTAGCAGATACCCTATGGAATTTGTCGAGGTGCACACCGCCAACCTTCATATGGAGCACTAATAGTCTATTTTTGTCAAAATGGGATACTTTAATCTCATCCATTGTTTTTCGTCTATCACTAACGGAAAGCCGCTCAGGAGTTCCTCCCAGATTAAATTTATATGTAACTGTCTATTTGACTTGCAGATTGTTGTAGATCTTGTGATTTGATAATCTCAAACAAGGAGATTGTCTCAGAACACCTACCGACTTAAAAGTGGGCAAGTATTGGGGTGAAATGGGTGTTGACTAGTATGCTACTACATGGAAACAACAAGTAGGGAACCACGGCTAATTCAAGCAATTGTTAATAATTTATCACTGCAGATAAATTAGAGTTCATACACAAGGCATGGTAGTCCACTTTGTTGATGCCATGTAGCAACATCCCATTCAACAAGCATTTTCCCAATACTAGCCCACTTTCAAGTCTGTATGTGTAATGCGTAGACAGTTTTATATATATATATATATATATATGATCCAGAGAGAAGACAATTACTATGTGTGTTCTATGATGTTTGGTGAGGACCCACTATTTAAATAAAGGTTCAGGCTTCTTAACATAGGCGAGCAATCCGCCCACACAAAAGTGCTCTAATTTTTTTCCCTGAATTAGTTCTAAGCAGATTTAGAATAAACCTTAATAAGCTGAATTTAGGTTACTTTTTAATTGATCACATCCTTTAAAGAAATTTAATGGCAGTCATGATCAATAATAACGAAAAACTTTAAATTCATTTTTGGTTTTTAAAATTTTCCACTATTACTCATTTAAGAATTACTTATTTTGCATCCTCTTCGTTGATTTTTCTTTTAATATTACTCGCATAAAGAAGTTTCAGTTTTGGAAGATTGGAGGTAGTGTGAATATTTGCTCAGTTGTTAGGTGGGGGATGGGGGTTACTGCTATTTGGAGGGAGCATACATTTTAGGTTAAGCTGATAAATTTTGAACTTTTAGTCCATAAGCTATAAAATAAGTTCATATGAAAATTTGAAATAAATTCCAAAATCGCACAACTCTTAATTCCTTATATGTTGTTGATAGTTCTGTGGTGCTACGAGTCCAGTACTCTCTTGTACTGTCAAACACACAACAGTCGCCATCAAAACCTCTTCCCAATAGGACGCATTTGAATGTGTTATCGAGTTGTTCTTTTGACAACGTTTATTATAATAGACCATTATTGTCAGAAACTAAATTTACATATCAGCTTCCCTTTTTAAAGAATATTTTTGGAAACAGAAGAAGGGGGTTATTATTCTACATGTTCCAATGTCTGATTACTTCTTATTTCCAGAAGCTATAGTTTTTTATCAGCCAATAAATCTATTATGCAGAAATTAAATCAGTCAATCAATCATATATCGCGTCGCAAAATTGCAAAAAAAATGAATTAATTATGCATTGTCATCAATTAGTTGGGTAGAATGTAAGCATCTTGTGTACACATTCTGCTGAATTATTTTCAGACTGTAGAAATCTAACACTTGGTTGTTATGCTAAAAATAAAAGATGCGTTTAGCTAACGTGACAATAAAAATACGTAGAACCAAGCTTTGGTGATGCCTCAAGTTCAAAGGCTAGAAATAAAACCACTAGGCAATTCCTTCCCATTTATTCAAGTCCTGAAGGACGGAGTTTTCTGATATATTTGCTGGTAAGAGCTAGCAGATACGCTATCGAATTAGTCGAGGTGCGCACAGCTAGCCTGATACCACGATTTTAAAAAGAAAAAGATAGAGGCACCTAAAGGAAGAGCTAAAACACTGGTTGAATTAGTTCTCTAACACAGAAGCGCAATATAGTAGTTTCAATGCATTCAACTAAATCCACTGCTTTCAACTTGAACTCATTCTAAATTTCCTGCCTTTGAATCCTAAATTCACCTATACTTTGACATGCAGCTTTTTGGTTTAGAAGCTTGTACGGAAAACCCATCTCTAAAAATTTAGCCATATTCATTTCTTGAAAGACTTACATTACTTTTACGTTTATTTTTAATAATTTCTGGTTGAAATTTAAAAAGTTGTTTTAACATTTTTTTTTGGGGTGGGGAAAAAACCAAACAATTTAAAGAACATAATTTTAAGAGAAAATTATAACCCATATTCTTCATACGGAGCACTAATAGTCTATTTTTGTCAAAATGGGATACTTTAATCTCATCCATTGTTTTTCGTCTATCACTAACGGAAAGTCGCTCATGTGTTCCTCCCAGATTAGATTTATATGTAACTGCCTATTTGACTTGCATATTGTTGTAGATCTTGTGATTTGATAATCACAAGCAGGGAGATTGTCTCATTACACGTACCGACTTAAAAGTGGGCATGTATTGGGGTGAAATTGGTGTTGACTAGGAAGCTACTACATGGAAACAACAAGTAGGGAACCACGGCTAATTCAAGAAATTGATAATAATTTATCACTGCAGATAAATTAGAGTTCATACACAAGTAATGGATGTCAACTTTGTTGTTGCCATGTAGCAACTTCCCATTCAACACGCATTTTCCCAATACTAGCCCACTTTCAAGTCAATATGTGTAATGCGTAGACAGTTTTATATATATATATATATATATATGATCTAGAGAAAAGACAATTACTATGTGTGTTGTATGATGTTTGTTGAGGACCCATTATTTATATAAAGGTTCAGGCTTCTTAACATACGTGAGTAATCCGTCCACACAAAAGTGCTCTAATTTTTTTCCCTGAATTAGTTCTAAGCAGATTTAGAATAAACCTGAATAAGCTGAATTTAGGTTACTTTTTAATTGATCGCCTCCTATAAAGAAATTGCATGGTAGTCATGATCGATAATACGGAAAAACTTTAAATTCATTTTTTGTTTTAAAAATTTTCCACTATTACTCGTTTAAGAATTATTATTTTGCATCCTCTTTGTTGATTTTTCTTTTAATATTACTCGCATAAAACAAGTTTCGGTTTTGGAAGATTGGAGGTTGTGTGAATATTGCTCGGTTGTTAGGTGGGGGATGGGGATTACTGCTGTTTGGAGGAAGCATACAGTTTAGGTTAAGCTGATAAATTTTGAACTTTCCGTCCATCAGCTATAAAATAAGTTCCTATGAAAATTTGAAATAAATTCCTAAATCGCACAGCTCTTAATTCATTATATGTTGTTGATAGTTCTGTGGTGCTATGAGGCCAATACTCTCTTGCATTGTCCAACACATAACAGTCGCCATCAAAACCTCTTCCCAGTAGGACGCGACAACATTTATGTAGATATTAGAATCGACCATTATTGTTACAAACTAAATTTACATTTCAGCTTCCCTTTTCCCAGAATATTTTTGGAAACAGAAGAAAGTGGATATTATTCTACATGTGCCAATGTCTGATTGCTTCTTATTGTATGAAGCTATAGTTTTCCATCGACCAATAAATCAATTATGCAAAAATTAAATCAGTCAATCAATCATGGATCGCATAGCAAAAATTGAAAAAAAAGAATTAATTATGCATCTTTCATCAATTAGTTGGGTAGAATGTAAGCATCTTGTGTACATATTCTTCTGAATTATGTTCAGACAGTAGAAATCTAACACGTGGTTGTTATGCTAAAAATGAAAGATGCCTTTAGCTAACGTGACAATGACAGTATTGAGATCCAAGCTTTGGTGATGCCTCAGGTTGAAAGGCTAGAAATAAAACCACTAGGTAATTCCTTCCATTTATTCATGTCCTGAAGGACGGAGTTTTCTGACATATGTGCCGGTAAATCTAGCAGATACCCTATGGAATTTGTCGAGGTGCACACCGCCAACCTTGATACCACGATTAAAAAAAAATAGAGGTACCTAAAGGAAGAGCTTAAACACTAGTTGAATTAGTTATCTGACACAGAGGAGGAGTAAAGTAGTTTCAACGGATTCAACTAAATCCACTGCTTCCAACTTGAACTCATTCTGAATTTCCTGCCTTTGAATCCTAAATTTTCCTATACTTTGACATGCGGCTTTTTGGTTTAGAAGCTTGTACGGAAAACCCATCTCTCAAAAATTAGCCATATTCGTTTCCTGAAAGTCTTAAATTTCTTTTACGTTTAGTTTTAATAATATCTGTTTGAAATTTAAAACGTTGTTTTAACATTTTTTTTTTTTGGGGTGGGGAAAAAACCAAACAATTTAAAGAACATAATTTTAAGAGAAAATTATAACCCATATTTTTCATATGGAGCACTAATATTCTATTTTTGTCAAAATGGGATACTTTAATCTCATCCATTGTTTTTCGTCTATCACTAACGGAAAGCCGCTCATGTGTTCCTCCCAAATTAGATTTATATGTAACTGTCTATTTGACTTGCATATTGTTGTAGATCTTGTGATTTGATATTCACAAGCAAGGAGATTGTCTCATTACACGTACCGCCTTAAAAGTGGGCATGTATTGGGGTGAAATTGGTGTTGACTAGGAAGCTACTACATGGAAACAACAAGTAGGGAACCACGGCTAATTCAAGCAATTGATAATAATTTATCACTGCAGATAAATTAGAGTTCATACACAAGTAATAATTGTCAACTTTGTTGTTGCCTTGTAGCAATATCCCATTCAACACGCATTTTCCCAATACTAGCCCACTTTCAAGTCATTATGTGTAATGCGTAGACAGTTTTATATATATATATATATATGATCTAGAGAGAAGATAATTACTATGTGTGTTGTATGATGTTTGTTGAGGACCCATTATTTTAATAAAGGTTCAGGCTTCTTAACATACGTGAGCAATCCGTCCACACAAAAGTGCTCTAATATTTTTCCCTGAATTAGTTCTAAGCAGATTTAGAATAAACCTGAATAAGCTGATTTTAGGTTACTTTTTAATTGATCGCCTCCTATAAAGAAATTGCATGGTAGTCATGATCGATAATACGGAAAAACTTTAAATTCATTTTTGGTTTTTAAAATTTTCCACTATTACTCATTTAAGAATTATTATTTTGCATCCACTTTGTTGATTTTTCTTTTAATATTACTCGCATAAAACAAGTTTCAGTTTTGGAAGATTGGAGGTTGTGTGAATATTTCTCAGTTGTTAGGTGGGGGATGGGGATTACTGCTGTTTTGAGGGAGCATACAGTTTAGGTTAAGCTGATAAATTTTGAACTTTCCGTCCATCAGCTATAAAATAAGTTCCTATGAAAATTTGAAATAAATTCCTAAATCGCACAGCTCTTATTTCATTATATGTTGTTGATAGTTCTGTGGTGCTACGAGGCCAATACTCTCTTGCATTGTCCAACACACAACAGTCGCCATCAAAACCTCTTCCCAGTAGGACGCGACAACATTTATGTAGATATTATAATCGACCATTATTGTTACAAACTAAATTTACATTTCAGCTTCCCTTTTCCCAGAATATTTTTGGAAACAGAAGAAAGTGGATATTATTCTATATGTGCCAATGTCTGATTGCTTCTTATTGTATGAAGCTATAGTTTTCAATCGACCAATAAATCAATTATGCAGAAATTAAATCAGTCAATCAATCATGCATCGCGTAGCAAAAATTTAAAAAAAGAATTAATTATGCATCTTTCATCAATTAGTTGGGTAGAATGTAAGCATCTTGTGTACACATTCTTCTGAATTATGTTCAGACTGTAGAAATCTAACACGTGGTTGTTATGCTAAAAATGAAAGATGCCTTTAGCTAACGTGACAATGACAGTATTGAGATCCAAGCTTTGGTGATGCCTCAGGTTGAAAGGCTAGAAATAAAACCACTAGGTAATTCCTTCCATTTATTCATGTCCTGAAGGACGGAGTTTTCTGACATATGTGCCGGTAAGAGCTAGCAGATACCCTATGGAATTTGTCGAGGTGCACACCGCCAACCTTGATACCACGATTAAAAAAAAATAGAGGTACCTAAAGGAAGAGCTTAAACACTAGTTGAATTAGTTATCTGACACAGAGGAGGAGTAAAGTAGTTTCAATGGATTCAACTAAATCCACTGCTTCCCACTTGAACTCATTCTGAATTTCCTGCCTTTGAATCCTAAATTTTCCTATACTTTGACATGCGGCTTTTTGGTTTAGAAGCTTGTACGGAAAACCCATCTCTCAAAAATTAGCCATATTCGTTTCCTGAATGTCTTAAATTTCTTTTACGTTTATTTTTAATAATTTCTGGTTGAAATTTAAAACGTTGTTTTAACATTTTTTTTTTGGGGTGGGGAAAAAACCAAACAATTTAAAGAATATAATTTTTAGAGAAACTTATAACCCATATTTTTCATATGGAGCACTAATAGTCTATTTTTGTCAAAATGGGATACTTTAATCTCATCCATTGTTTTTCGTCTATCACAAACGGAAAGCCGCTCATGAGTTCCTCCCAGATTAGATTTATATGTAACTGTCTATTTGACTTGCATATTGTTGTAGATCTTGTGATTTGATAATCTCAAGCAAGGACATTGTCTCAGTACACCTACCGACTTATAAGTGGGCAAGTATTGGGGTGAAATGGGTGTTGACTAGTATGCTTCTACATGGAAACAACAAGTAGGGAACCACGGCTAATTCAAGCAATTGTTAATAATTTATAACTGCAGATAAATTAGAGTTCATACACAAGGCATGGTTGTCCACTTTAGTTGATTGCCATGTAGCGACATCCCATTCAACAAGCATTTTCCCAATACTAGCCCACTTTCAAGTCTGTATGTGTAATGCGTAGACAGTTATATATATATATATATGATCTAGAGAGAAGACAATTACTATGTGTGTTCTATGATGTTTGTTGAGGACCCACTATTTAAATAAAGGTTCAGGGTTCTTAACATAGGCGAGCAATCCGCCCACACAAAAGTGCTCTAATTTTTTTCCCTGAATTAGTTCTAATGCAGATTTAGAATAAACCTGAATAAGCTGAATTTAGGTTACTTTTTAATTGATCGCCTCCTTTAAAGAAATTTAATGGCAGTCATGATCAATAATAAGGAAAAACTTTAAATTCATTTTTGATTTTTAAAATTTTCCACTATTACTCATTTAAGAATTACTTATTTTGCATCCTCTTCGTTGATTTTTCTTTTAATATTACTCGCATAAAGAAGTTTCAGTTTTGGAAGATTGGAGGTAGTGTGAATATTGCTCAGTTGTTATGTGGGGGATGGGGGTTACTGCTATTTGGAGGGAGCATACATTTTAGGTTAAGATGATAAATTTTGAACTTTTAGTCCATAAGCTATAAAATAAGTTCATATGAAAATTTGAAATAAATTCCTAAATCGCACAACTCTTAATTCCTTATATGTTGTTGATAGTTCTGTGGTGCTACGAGTCCAGTACTCTCTTGTACTGTCAAACACACAACAGTCGCCATCAAAACCTCTTCCCAGTAGGACGCATTTGAATGTGTTATCGAGTTGTTCTTTTGACAACGTTTATTATAATAGACCATTATTGTTAGAAACTAAATTTACATATTCAGCTTCCCTTTTTAAAGAATATTTTTGGAAACAGAAGAAGGGGGATATTATTCTACATGCTCCAATGTCTGATTACTTCTAATTTCCAGAAGCTATAGTTTTTTATCAGCCAATAAATCTATTATGCAGAAATTAAATCAGTCAATCAATCATATATCGCGTCGCAAAATTGCAAAAAAAATGAATTAATTATGCATTGTCATCAATTAGTTGGGTAGAATGTAAGCATCTTGTGTACACATTCTGCTGAATTATTTTCAGACTGTAGAAATCTAACACTTGGTTGTTATGCTAAAAATAAAAGATGTGTTTAGCTAACGTGACAATAAAAATACGTAGAACCAAGATTTGGTGATGCCTCAAGTTCAAAGGCTAGAAATAAAACCACTAGGCAATTCCTTCCCATTTATTCAAGTCCTGAAGGACGGAGTTTCTGATATATTTGCTGGTAAGAGCTAGCAGATACCCTATCGAATTAGTCGAGGCTGCGCACAGCTAGCCTGATACCACGATTTTAAAAAGAAAAAGATAGAGGCACCTAAAGGAAGAGCTAAAACACTGGTTGAATTAGTTCTCTAAAACAGAAGTGCACTATAGTAGTTTCAATGCATTCAACTAAATCCACTGCTTTCAACTTGAACTCATTATAAATTTCCTGCCTTTGAATCCTAAATTCACCTATACTTTGACATGCAGCATTTTTGGTTTAGAAGCTTGTACGGAAAACCCATCTCTAAAAATTTAGCCATATTCATTTCTTGAAACACTTACATTTCTTTTACGTTTATTTTTAATAATTTCTGGTTGAAATTTAAAACGTTGTTTTAACATTTTTTTTTGGGGTGGGGAAAAAACCAAACAATTTAAAGAACATAATTTTAAGAGAAAATTATAACCCATATTCTTCATATGGAGCACTAATAGTCTATTTTTGTCAAAATGGGATACTTTAATCTCATCCATTGTTTTTCGTCTATCACTAACGGAAAGCCGCTCATGAGTTCCTCCCAGATTAGATTTATATGTAACTGTCCTATTTGACTTGCATATTGTTGTAGATCTTGTGATTTGATAATCTCAAGCAAGGAGATTGTCTCATAACACCGTACCGACTTAAAAGTGGGCAAGTATTGGGGTGAAATGGGTGTTGACTAGTAATGCTACTACATGGAAACAACAAGTAGGGAACCACGGCTAATTCAAGCAATTGTTAATAATTTATCACTGCAGATAAATTAGAGTTCATACACAAGTACTGGTAGTCCACTTTGTTGTTGCCATATAGCGACATCCCATTCAACAAGCATTTTCCCAATACTAGCCCACTTTCAAGTCAATATGTGTAATGCGTAGACAGTTTTATATATATATATATATATGATCTAGAGAAAAGACAATTACTATGTGTGTTGTATGATGTTTGTTGAGGACCCATTATTTATATAAAGGTTCAGGCTTCTTAACATACGTGAGCAATCCGTCCACACAAAAGTGCTCTAATTTTTTTCCCTGAATTAGTTCTAAGCAGATTTAGAATAAACCTGAATAAGCTGAATTTAGGTTACTTTTTAATTGATCGCCTCCTATAAAGAAATTGCATGGTAGTCATGATCGATAATACGGAAAAACTTTAAATTCATTTTTTGTTTTAAAAATTTTCCACTATTACTCATTTAAGAATTATTATTTTGCATCCTCTTTGTTGATTTTTCTTTTAATATTACTCGCATAAAACAAGTTTCGGTTTTGGAAGATTGGAGGTTGTGTGAATATTGCTCGGTTGTTAGGTGGGGGATGGGGATTACTGCTGTTTGGAGGGAGCATACAGTTTAGGTTAAGCTGATAAATTTTGAACTTTCCGTCCATCAGCTATAAAATAAGTTCCTATGAAAATTTGAAATAAATTCCTAAATCGCACAGCTCTTAATTCATTATATGTTGTTGATAGTTCTGTGGTGCTATGAGGCCAATACTCTCTTGCATTGTCCAACACACAACAGTCGCCATCAAAACCTCTTCCCAGTAGGACGCGACAACATTTATGTAGATATTAGAATCGACCATTATTGTTACAAACTAAATTTACATTTCAGCTTCCCGTTTCCCAGAATATTTTTGGAAACAGAAGAAAGTGGATATTATTCTACATGTGCCAATGTCTGATTGCTTCATATTGTATGAAGCTATAGTTTTCCATCGACCAATAAATCAATTATGCAAAAACTAAATCAGTCAATCAATCATGGATCGCATAGCAAAAATTGAAAAAAAAGAATTAATTATGCATCTTTCATCAATTAGTTGGGTAGAATGTAAGCATCTTGTGTACATATTCTTCTGAATTATGTTCAGACAGTAGAAATCTAACACGTGGTTGTTATGCTAAAAATGAAAGATGCCTTTAGCTAACGTGACAATGACAGTATTGAGATCCAAGCTTTGGTGATGCCTCAGGTTGAAAGGCTAGAAATAAAACCACTAGGTAATTCCTTCCATTTATTCATGTCCTGAAGGACGGAGTTTTCTGACATATGTGCCGGTAAATCTAGCAGATACCCTATGGAATTTGTCGAGGTGCACACCGCCAACCTTGATACCACGATTAAAAAAAAATAGAGGTACCTAAAGGAAGAGCTTAAACACTAGTTGAATTAGTTATCTGACACAAAGGAGGAGTAAAGTAGTTTCAACGGATTCAACTAAATCCACTGCTTCCAACTTGAACTCATTCTGAATTTCCTGCCTTTGAATCCTAAATTTTCCTATACTTTGACATGCGGCTTTTTGGTTTAGAAGCTTGTACGGAAAACCCATCTCTCAAAAATTAGCCATATTCGTTTCCTGAAAGTCTTAAATTTCTTTTACGTTTATTTTTAATAATATCTGGTTGAAATGTAAAACGTTGTTTTAACATTTTTTTTTTTGGGGTGGGGAAAAAACCAAACAATTTAAAGAACATAATTTTAAGAGAAAATTATAACCCATATTTTTCATATGGAGCACTAATATTCTATTTTTGTCAAAATGGGATACTTTAATCTCATCCATTGTTTTTCGTCTATCACTAACGGAAAGCCGCTCATGTGTTCCTCCCAAATTAGATTTATATGTAACTGTCTATTTGACTTGCATATTGTTGTAGATCTTGTGATTTGATATTCACAAGCAAGGAGATTGTCTCATTACACGTACCGCCTTAAAAGTGGGCATGTATTGGGGTGAAATTGGTGTTGACTAGGAAGCTACTACATGGAAACAACAAGTAGGGAACCACGGCTAATTCAAGCAATTGATAATAATTTATCACTGCAGATAAATTAGAGTTCATACACAAGTAATAATTGTCAACTTTGTTGTTGCCTTGTAGCAACATCCCATTCAACATGCATTTTCCCAATACTAGCCCACTTTCAAGTCATTATGTGTAATGCGTAGACAGTTTTATATATATATATATATATATATGATCTAGAGAGAAGACAATTACTATGTGTGTTGTATGATGTTTGTTGAGGACCCATTATTTAAATAAAGGTTCAGGCTTCTTAACATACGTGAGCAATCCGTCCACACAAAAGTGCTCTAATTATTTTCCCTGAATTAGTTCTAAGCAGATTTAGAATAAACCTGAATAAGCTGATTTTAGGTTACTTTTTAATTGATCGCCTCCTATAAAGAAATTGCATGGTAGTCATGATCGATAATACGGAAAAACTTTAAATTTATTTTTGGTTTTTAAAATTTTCCACTATTACTCATTTAAGAATTATTATTTTGCATCCACTTTGTTGATTTTTCTTTTAATATTACTCGCATAAAACAAGTTTCAGTTTTGGAAGATTGGAGGTTGTGTGAATATTTCTCGGTTGTTAGGTGGGGGATGGGGATTACTGCTGTTTGGAGGGAGCATACAGTTTAGGTTAAGCTGATAAATTTTGAACTTTCCGTCCATCAGCTATAAAATAAGTTCCTATGAAAATTTGAAATAAATTCCTAAATCGCACAGCTCTTATTTCATTATATGTTGTTGATAGTTCTGTGGTGCTACGAGGCCAATACTCTCTTGCATTGTCCAACACACAACAGTCGCCATCAAAACCTCTTCCCAGTAGGACGCGACAACATTTATGTAGATATTATAATCGACCATTATTGTTACAAACTAAATTTACATTTCAGCTTCCCTTTTCCCAGAATATTTTTGGAAACAGAAGAAAGTGGATATTATTCTATATGTGCCAATGTCTGATTGCTTCTTATTGTATGAAGCTATAGTTTTCAATCGACCAATAAATCAATTATGCAGAAATTAAATCAGTCAATCAATCATGCATCGCGTAGCAAAAATTTTAAAAAAGAATTAATTATGCATCTTTCATCAATTAGTTGGGTAGAATGTAAGCATCTTGTGTACACATTCTTCTGAATTATGTTCAGACTGTAGAAATCTAACACGTGGTTGTTATGCTAAAAATGAAAGATGCCTTTAGCTAACGTGACAATGACAGTATTGAGATCCAAGCTTTGGTGATGCCTCAGGTTGAAAGGCTAGAAATAAAACCACTAGGTAATTCCTTCCATTTATTCATGTCCTGAAGGACGGAGTTTTCTAACATATGTGCCGGTAAGAGCTAGCAGATACCCTATGGAATTTGTCGCGGTGCACACCGCCAACCTTGATACCACGATTAAAAAAAAAATAGAGGTACCTAAAGGAAGAGCTTAAACACTAGTTGAATTAGTTATCTGACACAGAGGAGGAGTAAAGTAGTTTCAATGGATTCAACTAAATCCACTGCTTCCCACTTGAACTCATTCTGAATTTCCTGCCTTTGAATCCTAAATTTTCCTATACTTTGACATGCGGCTTTTTGGTTTAGAAGCTTGTACGGAAATCCCATCTCTCAAAAATTAGCCATATTCGTTTCCTGAATGTCTTAAATTTCTTTTACGTTTATTTTTAATAATTTCTGGTTGAAATTTAAAACGTTGTTTTAACATTTTTTTTTTGGGGTGGGGAAAAAACCAAACAATTTAAAGAATATAATTTTTAGAGAAAATTATAACCCATATTTTTCATATGGAGCACTAATAGTCTATTTTTGTCAAAATGGGATACTTTAATCTCATCCATTGTTTTTCGTCTATCACTAACGGAAAGCCGCTCATGAGTTCCTCCCAGATTAGATTTATATGTAACTGTCTATTTGACTTGCATATTGTTGTAGATCTTGTGATTTGATAATCTCAAGCAAGGACATTGTCTCAGTACACCTACCGACTTAAAAGTGGGCAAGTATTGGGGTGAAATGGGTGTTGACTAGTATGCTTCTACATGGAAACAACAAGTAGGGAACCACGGCTAATTCAAGCAATTGTTAATAATTTATAACTGCAGATAAATTAGAGTTCATACACAAGGCATGGTTGTCCACTTTGTTGTTGCCATGTAGCGACATCCCATTCAACAAGCATTTTCCCAATACTAGCCCACTTTCAAGTCTGTATGTGTAATGCGTAGACATTTTTATATATATATATGATCTAGAGAGAAGACAATTACTATGTGTGTTCTATGATGTTTGTTGAGGACCCACTATTTAAATAAAGGTTCAGGGTTCTTAACATAGGCGAGCAATCCGCCCACACAAAAGTGCTCTAATTTTTTTCCCTGAATTAGTTCTATGCAGATTTAGAATAAACCTGAATAAGCTGCATTTTGGTTACTTTTTAATTGATCGCCTCCTTTAAAGAAATTTAATGGCAGTCATGATCAATAATAAGGAAAAACTTTAAATTCATTTTTGGTTTTTAAAATTTTCCACTATTACTCATTTAAGAATTACTTATTTTGCATCCTCTTCGTTGATTTTTCTTTTAATATTACTCGCATAAAGAAGTTTCAGTTTTGGAAGATTGGAGGTAGTGTGAATATTGCTCAGTTGTTATGTGGGGGATGGGGGTTACTGCTATTTGGAGGGAGTATACATTTTAGGTTAAGCTGATAAATTTTGAACTTTTAGTCCATAAGCTATAAAATAAGTTCATATGAAAATTTGAAATAAATTCCTAAATCGCACAACTCTTAATTCCTTATATGTTGTTGATAGTTCTGTGGTGCTACGAGTCCAGTACTCTCTTGTACTGTCAAACACACAACAGTCGCCATCAAAACCTCTTCCCAGTAGGACGCATTTGAATGTGTTATCGAGTTGTTCTTTTGACAACGTTTATTATAATAGACCATTATTGTTAGAAACTAAATTTACATTTCAGCTTCCCTTTTTAAAGAATATTTTTGGAAACAGAAGAAGGGGGATATTATTCTACATGCGCCAATGTCTGATTACTTCTAATTTCCAGAAGCTATAGTTTTTTATCAGCCAATAAATCTATTATGCAGAAATTAAATCAGTCAATCAATCATATATCGCGTCGCAAAATTGCAAAAAAAATGAATTAATTATGCATTGTCATCAATTAGTTGGGTAGAATGTAAGCATCTTGTGTACACATTCTGCTGAATTATTTTCAGACTGTAGAAATCTAACACTTGGTTGTTATGCTAAAAATAAAAGATGTGTTTAGCTAACGTGACAATAAAAATACGTAGAACCAAGATTTGGTGATGCCTCAAGTTCAAAGGCTAGAAATAAAACCACTAGGCAATTCCTTCCCATTTATTCAAGTCCTGAAGGACGGAGTTTCTGATATATTTGCTGGTAAGAGCTAGCAGATACCCTATCGAATTAGTCGAGGTGCGCACAGCTAGCCTGATACCACGATTTTAAAAAGAAAAAGATAGAGGCACCTAAAGGAAGAGCTAAAACACTGGTTGAATTAGTTCTCTAAAACAGAAGTGCACTATAGTAGTTTCAATGCATTCAACTAAATCCACTGCTTTCAACTTGAACTCATTCTAAATTTCCTGCCTTTGAATCCTAAATTCACCTATAATTTGACATGCAGCTTTTTGGTTTAGAAGCTTGTACGGAAAACCCATCTCTAAAAATTTAGCCATATTCATTTCTTGAAAGACTTACATTACTTTTACGTTTATTTTTAATAATTTCTGGTTGAAATTTAAAACGTTGTTTTAACATTTTTTTTGGGGGTGGGGAAAAAACCAAACAATTTAAACAACATAATTTTAAGAGAAAATTATAACCCATATTCTTCATATGGAGCACTAATAGTCTATTTTTGTCAAAATGGGATACTTTAATCTCATCCATTGTTTTTCGTCTATCACTAACGGAAAGCTGCTCATGAGTTCCTCCCAGATTAGATTTATATGTAACTGTCTATTTGACTTGCAGATTGTTGTAGATCTTGTGATTTGATAATCTCAAGCAAGGAGATTGTCTCAGAACACCTACCGACTTAAAAGTGGGCAAGTATTGGGGTGAAATGGGTGTTGACTAGTATGCTACTACATGGAAACAACAAGTAGGGAACCACGGCTAATTCAAGCAATTGTTAATAATTTATCACTGCAGAAAAATTAGAGTTCATACACAAGGGACGGTAGTCCACTTTGTTGTTGCCATATAGCGACATCCCATTCAACAAGCATTTTCCCAATACTAGCCCACTTTCAAGTCAATATGTGTAATGCGTAGACAGTTTTATATATATATGATCTAGAGAGAAGACAATTACTATGTGTGTTGTATGATGTTTGTTGAGGACCCATTATTTAAATAAAGGTTCAGGGTTCTTAACATACGTGAGCAATCCGTCCACACAAAAGTGCTCTAATTTTTTTCCCTGAATTAGTTCTAAGTAGATTTAGAATAAACCTGAATAAGCTGAATTTAGGTGACTTTTTAATTGATCGCCTCCTATAAAGAAATTGCATGGTAGTCATGATCGATAATACGGAAAAACTTTAAATTCATTTTTGGTTTTTAAAATTTTCCACTATTACTCATTTAAGAATTATTATTTTGCATCCTCTTTGTTGATTTTTCTTTTAATATTACTCGCATAAAACAAGTTTCAGTTTTGGAAGATTGGAGGTTGTGTGAATATTGCTCGGTTGTTAGGTGGGGGATGGGGATTACTGCTGTTTGGAGGGAGCATACAGTTTAGGTTAAGCTGATAAATTTTGAACTTTCCGTCCATCAGCTATAAAATAAGTTCCTATGAAAATTTGAAATAAATTCCTAAATCGCACAGCTCTTAATTCATTATATGTTGTTGATAGTTCTGTGGTGCTACGAGGCCAATACTCTCTTGCATTGTCCAACACACAACAGTCGCCATCAAAACCTCTTCCCAGTATGACGCGACAACATTTATGTAGATATTATAATCGACCATTATTGTTACAAACTAAATTTACATTTCAGCTTCCCTTTTCCCAGAATATTTTTGGAAACAGAAGAAAGTGGATATTATTCTATATGTGCCAATGTCTGATTGCTTCTTATTGTATGAAGCAATAGTTTTCAATCGACCAATAAATCAATTATGCAGAAATTAAATCAGTCAATCAATCATGCATCGCATAGCAAAAATTTAAAAAAAGAATTAATTATGCATCTTTCATCAATTAGTTGGGTAGAATGTAAGCCTCTTGTGTACACATTCTTCTGAATTATGTTCAGACTGTAGAAATCTAACACGTGGTTGTTATGCTAAAAATGAAAGATGCCTTTAGCTAACGTGACAATGACAGTATTGAGATCCAAGCTTTGGTGATGCCTCTGGTTGAAAGGCTAGAAATAAAACCACTAGGTAATTCCTTCCATTTATTCATGTCCTGAAGGACGGAGTTTTCTGACATATGTGCCGGTAAGAGCTAGCAGATACCCTATGGAATTTGTCGAGGTGCACACCGCCAACCTTGATACCACGATTAAAATAAAAATAAAAAATAGAGGTACCTAAAGGAAGAGCTTAAACACTAGTTGAATTAGTTATCTGACACAGAGGAGGAGTAAAGTAGTTTCAATGGATTCAACTAAATCCACTGCTTCCCACTTGAACTCATTCTGAATTTCCTGCCTTTGAATCCTAAATTTTCCTATACTTTGACATGCGGCTTTTGGTTTTAGAAGCTTGTACGGAAAACCCATCTCTCAAAAATTAGCCATATTCGTTTCCTGAAAGTCTTAAATTTCTTTTACGTTTATTTTTAATAATTTCTGGTTGAAATTTAAAACGTTGTTTTAACATATTTTTTTTGGGGTAGGGAAAAAACCAAACAATTTAAAGAACATAATTTTTAGAGAAAATTATAACCCATATTCTTCATATGGAGCACTAATAGTCTATTTTTGTCAAAATGGGATACTTTAATCTCATCCATTGTTTTTCGTCTATCACTAACGCAAAGCCGCTCATGAGTTCCTCCCAGATTAGATTTATATGTAACTGTCTATTTGACTTGCATATTGTTGTAGATCTTGTGATTTGATAATCTCAAGCAAGGACATTGTCTCAGTACACCTACCGACTTAAAAGTGGGCAAGTATTGGGGTGAAATGGGTGTTCACTAGTATGCTACTACATGGAAACAACAAGTAGGGAACCACGGCTAATTCAAGCAATTGTTAATAATTTATCACTGCAGATAAATTAGAGTTCATACACAAGGCATGGTTGTCCACTTTGTTGTTGCCACGTATCAACATCCCCTTCAACACGCATTTTCCCAATACTAGCCCACTTTCAAGTCTGTATGTGTAATGCGTAGACAGTTTTATATATATATATGATCTAGAGAGAAGACAATTACTATGTGTGTCCTATGATGTTTGTTGAGGACCCACTATTTAAATAAAGGTTCAGGCTTCTTAACATAGGCGAGCAATCCGCCCACACAAAAGTTCTCTAATTTTTTTCCCTGAATTAGTTCTATGCAGATTTAGAATAAACCTGAATAAGCTGAATTTTGGTTACTTTTTAATTGATGGCCTCCTTTAAAGAAATTTAATGGCAGTCATGATCAATAATAAGGAAAAACTTTAAATTCATTTTTGGTTTTTAAAATTTTCCACTATTACTCATTTAAGAATTACTTATTTTGCATCCTCTTCGTTGATTTTTCTTTTAATATTACTCGCATAAAGAAGTTTCAGTTTTGGAAGATTGGAGGTGGTGTGAATATTGCTCAGTTGTTATGTGGGGGATGGGGGTTACTGCTATTTGGAGGGAGCATACATTTTAGGTTAAGCTGATAAATTTTGAACTTTTAGTCCATAAGCTATAAAATAAGTTCATATGAAAATTTGAAATAAATTCCTAAATCGCACAACTCTTAATTCCTTATATGTTGTTGATAGTTCTGTGGTGCTACGAGTCCAGTACTCTCTTGTACTGTCAAACACACAACAGTCGCCATCAAAACCTCTTCCCAGTAGGACGCATTTGAATGTGTTATCGAGTTGTTCTTTTGACAACGTTTATTATAATAGACCATTATTGTTAGAAACTAAATTTACATTTCAGCTTCCCTTTTTAAAGAATATTTTTGGAAACAGAAGAAGGGGGATATTATTCTACATGCGCCAATGTTTGATTACTTCTTATTTCCAGAAGCTATAGTTTTTTATCAGCCAATAAATCTATTATGCAGAAATTAAATCAGTCAATCAATCATATATCGCGTCGCAAAATTGCAAAAAAAAATGAATTAATTATGCATTGTCATCAATTAGTTGGGTAGAATGTAAGCATCTTGTGTACACATTCTGCTGAATTATTTTCAGACTGTAGAAATCTAACACTTGGTTGTTATGCTAAAAATAAAAGATGCGTTTAGCTAACGTGACAATAAAAATACGTAGAACCAAGCTTTGGTGATGCCTCAAGTTCAAAGGCTAGAAATAAAACCACTAGGCAATTCCTTCCCATTTATTCAAGTCCTGAAGGACGGAGTTTTCTGATATATTTGCTGGTAAGAGCTAGCAGATACCCTATCAAATTAGTCGAGGTGCGCACAGCTAGCCTGATACCACGATTTTAAAAATAAAAAGATAGAGGCACCTAAAGGAAGAGCTAAAACACTGGTTGAATTACTTCTCTAATACAGAAGTACAATATAGTAGTTTCAATGCATTCAACTAAATCCACTGCTTTCAACTTGAACTCATTCTAAATTTCCTGCCTTTGAATCCTAAATTCACCTATACTTTGACATGCAGCTTTTTGGTTTAAAAGCTTGTACGGAAAACCCATCTCTAAAAATTTAGCCATATTCATTTCTTGAAAGACTTACATTACTTTTACGTTTATTTTTAATAATTTCTGGTTGAAATTTAAAACGTTGTTTTAACATTTTTTTGGGGGTGGGGAAAAAACCAAACAATTTAAAGAACATAATTTTAAGAGAAAATTATAACCCATATTCTTCATATGGAGCACTAATAGTCTATTTTTGTCAAAATGGGATACTTTAATCTCATCCATTGTTTTTCGTCTATCACTAACGGAAAGCCGCTCATGTGTTCCTCCCAGATTAGATTTATATGTAACTGCCTATTTGACTTGCATATTGTTGTAGATCTTGTGATTTGATAATCACAAGCAAGGAGATTGTCTCATTACACGTACCGACTTAAAAGTAGGAATGTATTGGGGTGAAATTGGTGTTGACTAGGAAGCTACTACGTGGAAACAACAAGTACGGAACCACAGCTAATTCAAGCATTTGATAATAATTTATCACTGCAGATAAATTAGAGTTCATACACAAGTAATGGTTGTCAACTTTGTTGTTGCCTTGTAGCAACATCCCATTCAACACGCATTTTCCCAATACTAGCCCACTTTCAAGTCAATATGTGTAATGCGTAGACAGTTTTATATATATATGATCTAGAGAGAAGACAATTACTATGTGTGTTGTATGATGTTTGTTGAGGACCCATTATTTAAATAAAGGTTCAGGCTTCTTAACATACGTGAGCAATCCGTCCACACAAAAGTGCTCTAATTTTTTTCCCTGAATTAGTTCTAAGCAGATTTAGAATAAACCTGAATAAGCTGAATTTGGGTTACTTTTTAATTGATCGCCTCCTATAAAGAAATTGCATGGTAGTCATGATCGATAATACGGAAAAAATTTAAATTCATTTTTGGTTTTTAAAATTTTCCACTATTACTCATTTAAGAATTATTATTTTGCATCCTCTTTGTTGATTTTTCTTTTAATATTACTCGCATAAAACAAGTTTCAGTTTTGGAAGATTGGAGGTTGTGTGAATATTGCTCGGTTGTTAGGTGGGGGATGGGGATTACTGATGTTTGGAGGGAGCATACAGTTTAGGTTAAGCTGATAAATTTTGAACTTTCCGTCCATCAGCTATAAAATAAGTTCCTATGAAAATTTGAAATAAATTCCTAAATCGCACAGCTCTTAATTCATTATATGTTGTTGATAGTTCTGTGGTGCTACGAGGCCAATACTCTCTTGCATTGTCCAACACACAACAGTCGCCATCAAAACCTCTTCCCAGTAGGACGCGACAACATTTATGTAGATATTATAATCGACCATTATTGTTACAAACTAAATTTACATTTCAGCTTCCCTTTTCCCAGAATATTTTTGGAAATAGAAGAAAGTGGATATTATTCTATATGTGCCAATGTCTGATTGCTTCTTATTGTATGAAGCTATAGTTTTCAATCGACCAATATATCAATTATGCATAAATTAAATCAGTCAATCAATCATGCATCGCATAGCAAAAATTTAAAAAAAGAATTAATTATGCATCTTTCATCAATTAGTTGGGTAGAATGTAAGCATCTTCTGTACACATTCTTCTGAATTATGTTCAGACTGTAGAAATCTAACACGTGGTTGTTATGCTAAAAATGAAAGATGCCTTTAGCTAACGTGACAATGACAGTATTGAGATCCAAGCTTTGGTGATGCCTCTGGTTCAAAGGCTAGAAATAAAACCACTAGGTAATTCCTTCCATTTATTCATGTCCTGAAGGACGGAGTTTTCTGACATATGTACCGGTAAGAGCTAGCAGATACCCTATGGAATTTGTCGAGGTGCACACCGCCAACCTTGATACCACGATTAAAATAAAAATAAAAAATAGAGGTACCTAAAGGAAGAGCTTAAACACTAGTTGAATTAGTTATCTGACACAGAGGAGGAGTAAAGTAGTTTCAATGGATTCAACTAAATCCACTGCTTCCCACTTGAACTCATTCTGAATTTCCTGCCTTTGAATCCTAAATTTTCCTATACTTTGACATGCGGCTTTTTGGTTTAGAAGCTTGTACGGAAAACCCATCTCTCAAAAATTAGCCATATTCGTTTCCTGAAAGCCTTAAATTTCTTTTACGTTTATTTTTAATAATTTCTGGTTGAAATTTAAAACGTTGTTTTAACATTTTTTTTTTTGGGGGGTGGGGAAAAAACCAAACAATTTAAAGAACATAATTTTTAGAGAAATTTATAACCCATATTCTTCATATGGAGCACTAATAGTCTATTTTTGTCAAAATGGGATACTTTAATCTCATCCATTGTTTTGCGTCTATCACTAACGGAAAGCCGCTCATGTGTTCCTCCCAGATTAGATTTATATGTAACTGTCTATTTGACTTGCATATTGTTGTAGATCTTGTGATTTGATAATCTCAAGCAAGGACATTGTCTCAGTACACCTACCGACTTAAAAGTGGGCAAGTATTGGGGTGAAATGGGTGTTCACTAGTATGCTACTACATGGAAACAACAAGTAGGGAACCACGGCTAATTCAAGCAATTGTTAATAATTTATCACTGCAGATAAATTAGAGTTCATACACAAGGCATGGTTGTCCACTTTGTTGTTGCCACGTATCAACATCCCCTTCAACACGCATTTTCCCAATACTAGCCCACTTTCAAGTCTGTATGTGTAATGCGTAGACAGTTTTATATATATATATGATCTAGAGAGAAGACAATTACTATGTGTGTTCTATGATGTTTGTTGAGGACCCACTATTTAAATAAAGGTTCAGGCTTCTTAACATAGGCGAGCAATCCGCCCACACAAAAGTGCTCTAATTTTTTTCCCTGAATTAGTTCTAAGCAGATTTAGAATAAACCTGAATAAGCTGAATTTTGGTTACTTTTTAATTGATCACCTCCTTTAAAGAAATTTAATGGCAGTCATGATCAATAATAAGGAAAAACTTTAAATTCATTTTTGGTTTCTAAAATTTTCCACTATTACTCATTTAAGAATTACTTATTTTGCATCCTCTTCGTTGATTTTTCTTTTAATATTACTCGCATAAAGAATTTTCGGTTTTGGAAGATTGGCGGTAGTGTGAATATTGCTCAGTTGTTAGGTGGGGGATGGGGCTTACTGCTATTTGGAGGGAGCATACATTTTAGGTTAAGCTGATAAATTTTGAACTTTTAGTCCATAAGCTATAAAATAAGTTCATATGAAAATTTGAAATAAATTCCTAAATCGCACAACTCTTAATTCCTTATATGTTGTTGATAGTTCTGTGGTGCTACGAGTCCAGTACTCTCTTGTACTGTCAAACACACAACAGTCGCCATCAAAACCTCTTCCCAGTAGGACGCATTTGAATGTGTTATCGAGTTGTTCTTTAGACAACGTTTATTATAATAGACCATTATTGTTAGAAACTAAATTTACATTTCAGCTTCCCTTTTTAAAGAATATTTTTGGAAACAGAAGAAGGGGGATATTATTCTACATGTGCCAATGTCTGATTACTTCTTATTTCCAGAAGCTATAGTTTTTTATCAGCCAATAAATCTATTATGCAGAAATTAAATCTGTCAATAAATCATATATCGCGTCGCAAAATTGCAAAAAAAATGAATTAATTATGCAGTGTCATCAAATAGTTGGGTAGAATGTAAGCATCTTGTGTACACATTCTGCTGAATTATTTTCAGACTGTAGAAATCTAACACTTGGTTGTTATGCTAAAAATAAAAGATGCGTTTAGCTAACGTGACAATAAAAATACATAGAACCAAGCTTTGGTGATGCCTCAAGTTCAAAGGCTAGAAATAAAACCACTAGGCAATTCCTTCCCATTTATTCAAGTCCTGAAGGACGGAGTTTTCTGATATATTTGCTGGTAAGAGCTAGCAGATACCCTATCGAATTAGTCGAGGTGCGCACAGCTAGCCTGATACCACGATTTTAAAAAGAAAAAGATAGAGGCACCTAAAGGAAGAGCTAAAACACTGGTTGAATTAGTTCTGTAAAACAGAAGTGCAATATAGTAGTTTCAATGCATTCAACTAAATCCACTGCTTTCAACTTGAACTCATTCTAAATTTCCTGCCTTTGAATCCTAAATACACCTATACTTTGACATGCAGCTTTTTGGTTTAGAAGCTTGTACGGAAAACCCATCTCTAAAAATTTAGCCATATTCATTTCTTGAAAGACTTACATTACTTTTACGTTTATTTTTAATAATTTCTGGTTGAAATTTAAAACGTTGTTTTAACATTTTTTTGGGGGGTGGGGATAAAACCAAACAATTTAAAGAACATAATTTTAAGAGAAAATTATAACCCATATTCTTCATATGGAGCACTAATAGTCTATTTTTGTCAAAATGGGATACTTTAATCTCATCCATTGTTTTTCGTCTATCACTAACGGAAAGCCGCTCATGTGTTCCTCCCAGATTAGATTTATATGTAACTGCCTATTTGACTTGCATATTGTTGTAGATCTTGTGATTTGATAATCACAAGCAAGGAGATTGTCTCATTACACGTACCGACTTAAAAGTGGGCATGTATTGGGGTGAAATTGGTGTTGACTAGGAAGCTACTACATGGAAACAACAAGTAGGGAACCACGGCTAATTCAAGCAATTGATAATAATTTATCACTGCAGATAAATTAGAGTTCATACACAAGTAATGGTTGTCAACTTTGTTGTTGCCTTGTAGCAACATCCCATTCAACACGCATTTTCCCAATACTAGCCCACTTTCAAGTCAATATGTGTAATGCGTAGACAGTTTTATATATATATGATCTAGAGAGAAGACAATTACTATGTGTGTTGTATGATGTTTGTTAAGGACCCATTATTTAAATAAAGGTTCAGGCTTCTTAACATACGTGAGCAATCCGTCCACACAAAAGTGCTCTAATTTTTTTCCCTGAATTAGTTCTAAGCAGATTTAGAATAAACCTGAATAAGCTGAATTTAGGTTACGTTTTAATTGATCGCCTCCTATAAAGAAATTGCATGGTAGTCATGATCGATAATACGGAAAAACTTTAAATTCATTTTTGGTGTTTAAAATTTTCCACTATTACTCATTTAAGAATTATTATTTTGCATCCTCTTTGTTGATTTTTCTTTTAATATTACTCGCATAAAACAAGTTTCAGTTTTGGAAGATTGGAGGTTGTGTGAATATTGCTCGGTTGTTAGGTGGGGGATGGGGATTACTGCTGTTTGGAGGGAGCATACAGTTTAGGTTAAGCTGATAAATTTTGAACTTTCAGTCCATCAGCTATAAAATAAGTTCCTATGAAAATTTGAAATAAATTCCTAAATCGCACAGCTCTTAATTCATTATATGTTGTTGATAGTTCTGTGGTGCTACGAGGCCAATACTCTCTTGCATTGTCCAACACACAACAGTCGCCATCAAAACCTCTTCCCAGTAGGACGCGACAACATTTATGTAGATATCCATTTGCAAGATATTTCAAATGGATACAACTTTCATGTTTTAAGTTTCCTCAAATTCTCAACGGATTGTCACAAACTTTTACTGGAAGGCAGACATATCGAAAACTTAGCCGATTCTATAGAATTTTAAGTGCCTTACTATTAGCCATATTGAGACGATCATTATCCTTGCTCCGATCTCTGATTGGCCTGGTCCTTATATCGTTAGAAAGGTATTTCTAAGTACTACAACTTTCATTAAGGGTACTTTCCCAAATTCCCAACTAATCAAGGAGGTATCGCTGCCCGAAGTAGGCCTATCAATCATTTTCGCAAAACGTTCAAACCTTCAGTTTTTCCACTAAATCTCTAATGATATGAGTCTAAACTTATTTCCAAGATACGGGGTGTTACATTATCTCCCCCTTGGGATCATTTGTCCTCGAATGATGGATTCCGATAAAGAGTGACTGTCGAGACATGTGCACACTAACTGACATGAGCACATGAAAACTGGACTGAAAAGGGTCTGAACTGAATTATCTGTTGAACTGGACAACTACTAAGCTGACTGTCTAACAGGCTGAATACTGATAATGTAGAAACTGTAGAAGGAAAGATCTGAGAAGGCAAGGTACAATACCTTCACCGGTTTCTGTTGATTCTTCAAAGAGATAGGGATAGCTGGACTTCATGTCTTCTTCTATTTCCCATGTAGCCTTTTCAACTTTCTGACTTTGCCACAAAACCTTTACTAAGGCTACCTCCTCAGTCCTCAACTTGCGACATGACGATCAAGGATTTTCACTGGTACTTCTTCATAAGTCAAATTATTATTGACTGTTATGCTATCAGTCGGGACAACCAATGACGGGTCTCCCACACACTTTCTCAACATGGACACTTGAAACACTAGATGCACAATAATCAAGTCATGTGGAAATTCAAGCTCATAAGCCAATTGACCAACCTTTCATTGGATTCTGTATGGTCCAATATAGCGGGACTATGCTTCCCCTTCTTACCAAATCTCATGCCACTCTTCCTAGGTGAGAGCTTGAGGAATACCCAGTCATTAACTTCAAACTCTAAATCTCTCTGTCTCACATTTGTGTAAAACTTCTGGCAATTCTGAGTCGTTTTCAAATGCTTCTAAATCAACTTGACCTTTTGTATAGCCTGATAGACCAAATCTGGTCCTAACAACTCTGCTTCCCAACTTTAAACTAACCAATCGGTGATCTGCACCTTCGCTCAAAAGGGGTTTCAAACGGTGTCATCCCAATACTAGCATGGTAATTATTTTTGTAAGTAAACTCAATAAGAGGCAGGTGGTCACTCCAATTACCATTGAAATCAAGGACACATGGTTACTGAACTGAATGAATACATGATTACTGAATTGTTGAGATACTGAACTGAATGTCTACTGAACTAACTGAATACTAACCTGACTGAATACTGGATTAACTGAATACGGAACTAGCACACTAACTGAATACTGGACCGGCATGAATACATGAGTACTGGACTGACATCTGAGTACTAAGCTGACATGAATATTATAACATGAGATCTGAATAGCGTATCTGTCTGATCATCGGTCTGCGATTGAAAAGTTGTGATGAGGTTAACCCTCGCACCCAATCCTTTCTGAAATGATCTCTAGAAGTTTGTTGTTAACTGGGCACCACAATCTGAAATGATGAACGCTAGGGTCCCATGCAATCTGGCAATTTCATTAATATAGGACTTGGCATAATCTTCTGTTCAATCTGTGGTCTTAACTAGCAAGAAGTGCGCTGACTTCGTAAGTCTGTCCATAATCACCCAAATCGGGTCGTGCCTTCTAACTGAATGAGGTAGACTTGCTATAAAGTCCATAGTTATCGTCTCCCATTCTCAAAACAGGAATATTTATATTCTGAGACAAGTCGCAGGGCCTCTAGTGTTCGGCTTTCCCTTGAAAAAAAATTTAGGCCGCTTAGCCACAAACCCTGCCATCTACATCTGGAATGTATAATTTTCCTCGGTATCTCATGGTACCGCCATCTCCCCCTTGTTCAAAAGCTGACGCTTTATGTTCGTGAGTCCTCTCTATCAGCTGTAGCAAGTAGGAATCACCAAACTGCTTCTCTCTAACTTCAATGACTAAGGAGGAATAAGCCATGTTCTGGGCAACAACTCCACCCACTTCGGAGTCTGAAAGTCAAATTCCTAGCTTGGATAAGCGGTGAACTTCTTTCACCTTAGTTCTCTTGTCTGCCTAAATTATGAGTTGTACTTCCCATA
Source organism: Lycium barbarum (assembly GCF_019175385.1). Taxonomy (NCBI): domain Eukaryota; kingdom Viridiplantae; phylum Streptophyta; class Magnoliopsida; order Solanales; family Solanaceae; genus Lycium; species Lycium barbarum. The sequence continues at coordinate 99,929,801 of NC_083343.1, read as the reverse complement.
CTTGATCTCCTTTTTTTTTTTTTTTAGATACTTCCTAAAATACTCATAGTACTGTTGTGCGCTAAGTCTATGACTAGCACCCTAAATATTAGAGTCTCATGCAATGGCACTACCGTTGTGACACATAATTGGGCATGATCTTATAGCTTTTCTGTAATCGCCTAATCGATAGTAATTGAACTTGACACGATTCATTCGACGATCATTCTACTCACTTCGGGTTTCCTCTAAGAAGAGGCATATTCCTTATGGAGACTATCTCATTATGCCAACTTAACTGAACTGAGGTTCTCAATATCTCATACTAACCCTTCGGGTCTTCATTTATCTCACTGGACTTACTGGTGATTTATGCATCTCCCACTTAGACCAAGGCTAATGTCTTATACTTACAAATTATTCTCTTTTTGATGGGATCCAATTAACGTTCCTTATCATCTGTAATTTCTTTGTACTCTACAACCCTGATAACTCTTTTTTTTTTACTCATTTCTGAGAAATTTCTTATTGGGAAAAACTAAATTACTTACATGAAAGGGTTGCTACTGTATTCATAACTGGCATACTCCATCTTAACGACTTAACTCTGCTCACACTGTAAATCTTAGGAAAACCCCATTTTGACAACTCTTAAAGGCTATTCTTCTGTAGTTTGCTCTCTTACGGCTTAGCTGATTTCTTTTTCCACTAATCACTCTAGTCCGAACTTAACTTAAGCCCTTGGTTTCTAACACACATTCGGATGTATCCGAACTGTCACCCACTTAAGATTTTCATCTAACTAAGGAAATCAAATTATTCTTGTACCAGTTCTGCTAAAATTGTTAATGCATTGTATCTACTCAAAACTTACTTACTATTTTTCTGTTAATCACCTGCTAGCTTCATATTTTCTTATTTTGCTCTGAATAACCTAAGTTATTTCTAACTCTCCCTCATCATCTGATGCTATTCTATGGTTGCATACTATCTTTTCTGAACTATGGATCACACTTAACAAACTTTCATCTATCTTATACGAAAGATTGGAACAACTAAACCCAAACTTTCTATAAATTTCAAAATCGTATCAAACTATACACATCTGGGATAAACACTTACTCACATAGCTTAATCGAGAACTGTCACATCTTCTTATCTCATAATAATAAGTACTTCTTATAGTAACCTACAACCATCGTACTCTGTAACTCTGATCTGACTAACTTAAACAAACTAAAATCATTCCTGAGAATTTAATATCGTCTGCTCATGGTTATTATTTCATACATACCTCTTTTCTTAACAGGCATAGTTCGTACGAAAATCTCATCTGTGGTGATAACTAGGGATGCCTGTTTGTCCTGACTACCTGCTGAAGCATCCAAGCAGTCTTCACTGAGAACTGAAATACCAGGCTTAGCTGTATTACAACCTGATTGGGCTTGAGAATTAAGAGGGGCCACCGAAACACATATCAAGGCACAAACGGTACACCCCTTTGGTGTCTCATATAACACTTGTTACACATAAGATTCTGAAAACTTCTGTGGCTCACACGGGTATGTCATTGAGAGGCGTGCTATTAAAATCTGTTTCGAGTTGAACTGACCCTTTTGATCAGATCTAGACCTCGAGACTAGTGTACTAGCTGCAGATGGAGTGGGTCCTGATAGCTTCCGGTAGAAAGCTGTCTGCCCCTACCTCCTTAATATCTTCCATGATTTACGTTTCCTGCAGACTTAGCTCCTTTTCTAATTTCTCTAATATCCTCTCCCTGTTGTATCCCATTCTTCTTTCTCAAGAATATCATTATCATTCGACTTCCCATTCATTATACAACGCGCTTTCTCAGGCAACTTACACTTTATTTACCTTTCAATCACACCTCAAGTCTCATTCGTTACCAGCAAGTACTTCACAATTGTACCCCTATAGATAATCAACCTCAGTTGGGCCTTGAATTACCTGTTCGTCGCCTGGCCATTCGAAACGTACGTAATTCGATAAGAAGAAAAGTTACTTATTGCTCTAAGCTTCATGGCACGATCTAGAGTAGAAAGAAATGAGACAAATCCTGAATGTCTTGGTGGTCAACTGTTTATATGTGTGGGGCCCTCACACATATAAAAGAGACCCCACTGGACACGGCTTCATAGAATCCCTAAGACACTTGAACCTAGGGCTCTGATACCAAGCTTTATCACGCCCCGAACCTGGGCCTGGACGTAACACGGCACCCGGTGCCTGACTGCATGTGACCGAGCGAACCACTGGCTGGCTGAATCAACATGTGATATCAAAAACATAACTGAATGTGGAAACAACTAAACACATGCTGATATACTAAAGGTCTGACTGAAATCATAATGCGGAAATACTTAGATAATCTGAAATATCTGAACGTTGCCAACATGGCTTAAACCAAAACAACTGAAAAACTGCCAACAAGGCTAACATAATAAATATCTAACTGTCTGAACTGTGTCTATGAAGCCTCTAATGAATACAAAAAGGTGATTGTCTAGAAAGCTGTGAGAACTGCATGACTGATATCGCCCCGAAGGAAACTGGGGCTCACCACAGTAGCTGATACGAAAACTCCTAAGTAGCTGGATCGTCAACCTGTATGTCATTACTTGCATCGCGAGATGCAGGCCCCCAAGCAATAAAAAGGGACATCAGTACATTTGAATTGTACTGGTATGTAAAGCAACTGAAGCAATAAAATACTGGAACTGAAACTGAAACTGAAACTAAACTAAACAGGAAAGCATGAAGCTGAAGTACTCCCTGTTCTGGATGAAGAATCACCTGTAAAACTGTAAATATAACTGTGGCCTAGGGCCCAAATAATGTGCACAAAAACTGTGGCCTCTGGCCCAAGCAATACGTATGCATAAACTGTGGCCTAGGGCCCAAAAATACAGATACAGGTGTTCAACATTAACAATTTACAAAACTGAGACTGGTTATAGCTGATAGCATGATAACTAGTTCTGATTATGGGACTCATGCAAATAACTGGTTATACACTGACTGAGACTCATATGATAACAATGCATAAGTCTATAAAGATTACGTGCTGAGTTCATGATGTTCAAAGTGACCAACATGAACGAATTCTGTAACTGCAACCCTAGAAGATAACAGTTCTATATCATATCATGAAATTAGGGCTAACTATATTCTGAGTCAAATTGCTGACAAGTATGAAGAATGAGGCGTAGGGAGAATCATGAACATTCCCTAACGTAGATAGTTAGCCTCACATACCTTAATTTCAGCCTTTGAGCGTAATACAATGTTCGTCAACCCTTTCAACTTTGATCTATATCAATACAAGTAAAAGGGATTCTATATTAGCAATAATATTCATGCTTTGGTCATCTAAGCATTTTATCAAACACTTAGTGGGCATACAGCTCCACAGTCTCCATTAATGGTGATTTCTTCACCCAATTCCCATTCTATTACTTCTAGGTCATTCTACAATCTTAATTAGGTGTAATTAACATCATTCTCCATCACCCATATCATTATAACAATCTCAAGTCAACAATCCAAAACCCTACTATAGTTCGTGTAATTCTCTTTACTAAACCCATTTACTATTCTCCCAAGAACTCATCAATTCACTATTATGAATGATTAGAGTGCAGAAGCATTACCTTTTTGACATCCAATCCTCTTGAATACGAGGTCTAGGGTTTCCACGCCCAACAATAATGTTCCACTCACAACTCTATTGATTAGAAGGGTTTACTCAAGTTAGAAAGAGACTAGGGACTTGAATTCAACCTAGAATCATGATAACACTTACCTTGTATGGTTCTTGAGGCTTGGGACTTGTTCTTATTGACTTTAGGGTAATTTTTCGTGAATGGGGTGCTGGGGAAATAACCAAACCTTAGATATAACTAAAAACGCGTAACCCGAATTTTTGACCCGAATCTGACCCGATTCGCGATGGGTCCGCGATGCGGGACCATCGCGCAATGTTCTGCAGCTCAATACTCAGACTTTCGCGATCGACCCGCGATGCGGGGCCATGGCACGCGCCCCCACGCGCCTGAAATAGCGACGTGTGTCGGTTCTGCACAGTGTTCGGTAAAATGGACATAACTTCTTGTACACAGCTCTGTTTGGGCTCCACAATATACCGCTGGAAATATATTTCAAATGGATACAACTTTCATGTTTTAGGTTTCCTCAAATTCTCAATGGATTGTCACAAAATTTTACTGGAAGGCAGACATATCGAAAACTTAGCCGATTCTATAGAATTTTAAGTGCCTTACTATTAGCCATATTGAGACGATCATTATCCTTGCTCCGATCTCTGATTGGCCTGGTCCTTATATCGTTAGAAAGGTATTTCTTAGTACTACAACTTTCATTAAGGGTACTTTCCCAAATTCCCAACTAATCAAGGAGTTATCGCTACCCGAAGTAGGCCTATCAACCATTTTCGCAAAACGTTCAAACCTTCAGTTTTTCCACTAAAACTCTAATGATATGAGTCTAAACTTAGTTCCAAGATACGGGGTGTTACACATTGTCATCAATTAGTTGGGTAGAATGTAAGCATCTTGTGTGCACATTCTGCTAAATTATGTTCAGACTTTAGAAATCTAACACGTGGTTGTTATGCTAAAAATGAAAGATGCGTTTAGCTATCGTGACAATGACAATATTGAGAACCCAGCTTTGGTGATGCCAAAAGTTCAAAGACTAGAAATAAAACCACTAGGAAATTCCTTCCCATTTATTCAAGTCCTGAAGGACGGAGTTTTCTGATATATTTGCTGGTAAGAGCTAGTAGATACCCTATCGAATTAGTCGAGGTGCGCACAGCCAGCCTGATACCACAATTTTAAAAAGAAAAAGATAGAGGCACCTAAAGGAAGAGCTTAAACACTTGTTGAATTAGTTCTCTGACACAGAGGTGCAGTATAGTAGTTTCAATGGATGCAACTAAATCCGCTGCTTTCAACTTGAACTCGTTTTGAATTTCCTGCCTTTGAATCCTAAATTCGCCTATACTTTGACATGCAGCTTTTTGGTTTAGAAGCTTGTACGGAAAACCCATCTCTAAAAATTTAGCCATATTCATTTCTTGAAAGACTTACATTTCTTTTACTTTTATTTTTAATAATTTCGGTTTGAATTTAAAAATGTTGTTTTAACCTTTTTTTGGGGGGGAGGGGGGGGGGGGGGGAATCAAAAAATTTAAAGAACATAATTTTAAGAGAAAATTATAACCCATATTCTTCATATGGAGCACTAATAGTCTATTTTTGTCAACATGGGACACTTTAATCACAACCATTGTTTTTCGTCTATCACTAACGGAAAGCCGCTCATGTGTGCCTCCCAGATTAGATTTATATGTAACTGTCTATTTAACTTGCATATTATTGTAGATCTTGTGATTTGATAATCACAAGCAAGGAGATTGTCTTATTACACGTACCGACTTAAAAGTGGGCAAGTATTGGGGTGAAATGGGTGTTGACTAGGATGCTATTACATGGAAACAACAATTTGAAATAGGTCATAAACATGACTTGCTACATCCAAACAGATTTTGCACAGGCTGATGATTTCTTGTGATGCAACTTCCAAACAAAACACTAAACCAATTTGAAATAGGTCATAAACATGACTTGCTACATCCAAACAGATTTTATCCAAAACAGATTTTGCACCGGCTGATGATTTCTTTAAATAAGTACAGAAAAGGTACTAGCGCAATCCTCATATGGACATAAACTAAATTATATACAAAGGGGAACTCTTGAATAAAGCAGAAATTTCTCATGGACCTACTTTTGTATAATAGCAAAACAATGATGTTAAGCCATCTTTTATAAGATAATATTATATCAAAAGACAAGCGAAATTTTTATTTTTACGACATTCAACATACAAAACGTTAACACAATCAACTCAAAACTAGAAGCACTTTAGACACACAAACATGAAATCGGGAATACATATCAAAGATCCAAGCAAAATGAAAAGAGAGAAAAGAAAGGGATCGTACTGACCTTTTTGGGTGCACTGAACTTGGACACTTCGGCCACCGATCTACGCTCGAACATCAACCACTTCGAACTTGAAAACCTTCTAATCCAATGCTAGGCAGAAATAAAAGTTTTTTTTTAGAGTGAAGTTTGGTTTTTACGATACTAATTTAAGATGAGATGTGGTCAACCCCCCCCCCCCCCTAAAAAAATAGTCTCAAACGTTGGTATTTATAGAATAGGATTAGGGTTCTAGGACATTTTGGGCAGGAATTTTAAGCATCAGGTTTGAAATTTAGTCAACACAACCTTTTGAATTTGAACGTTGTGGTTTGGATGGGCACAGTCTTCACGTGATTTGGTTCACTTCTTGCCCGAAATGGTGAGACCTTGAGTGGAATGGAGAGATTTGGTGCGTCTTGAAGCAAGAAAATGAGAAAGAATCGTTTCTTGGTCACTGCTACACTCTAAAATCAGATGAGAGAGATTTATTTCCTTGAAATGGCCTAACACTTCTGATTTGAGGACAAGAACGGTTTGGAATTTTATCAGAAATGGAAAATAAAAGTTCCAGGGATGTGGCCGAACTCCGGTCTCTGAGTTTCCTACGGGTTGCACGAGAATCAGGCTGTGTGTAGTTCTGGGAAGCTACGATGCCTGCGAATAAGCAATCATGACTGGTGCAAATATTTCAAAAATATTGCCCCAGTGTAGAATTATGATGACACTGGGTATTTGGAATATGAATACGTGTGAACTCGATGATCGGATTACGGATATAAGCAAAATATTTGGGAGGTAGAGACGAGCGTTCGAGGTAGACCCTTGACCTTTGTCAGGAAGTTTGATTATCCTTCCCAACAAATTTCCCTAGGTCACTGCCGAAGAAATAGTTCCACGTTGCGCTCAAGCTCCTGCGAAACTTGAGCTAGATGAAAAGTTAATAAATAAATATTGAAGGTAAAGCGATGTAAAATAAAACACATGAAAATGACACATCTCAAGTGTTAACTTATGAGAATGCGGTCATGTGAGCTGCAATGATTTAATAAAATGATAGACTTAGCTAAGGCTAATGCAAATGAGGTTCTAGGCCGATGATTCATGGGAATGATGCCTTTGGCGATGATTAATGAAAATGAGGCCTCAAACCGAATATGAAGATGGGGATATTTAAGCCGAATGATTTATGAAAATGAGGATTTCTAAGCCGACATAATGAGGTTTTCCTTTAAAACCCAATGATTGATGAAAATGAAGTTTTTCAAACCAACATGATTCATGGTGTAAAGCATTTATGCAGTGAATTTTAAAGCATTTGTGCAGTGCATGTGCATTTGAAAGCATTTGTGCAGTGCGTGTGCAGTGTTTCTTAAACCAGGCATGCAAAGCATTTTTGAAAGCAGTTATGCAATGCATGTGTAGTGCACTTGAAAGCAGTATTGCAATACATGTGCAGTGCATTTGAATTATGCAGAGCATTTGAAAGCAGTGGTGCAATGCATGTGCAGTGCATTTGAAAGCATTTATGCAAAGCATTTGAAAGCAGTAGTGCGATTCATGTGTAGTGCGTTTGAAAGCATTTATGCAGAGAATTTGAAAGCAATAGTGCATGTGCAGTGCGTTTGAAAGCATTTATCCAGAGCATTTGAAAGCAATAGTGCATGTGCAGTGCATTTGAAAGCATTTATGCGGAACATTTAAAAGCATTATAAAATATTTGTGCATCGATACATTTGAAAATCTTTTGTAAGACTTAAGCATTAATTTATCGTAAATTTCGAGAATTATTGACACTTGAGAGGCATAATTCCTCCTAAATGTTATAAGAAAATTCAAACTGTTCGACGCATAGTCCTTGCAAGGCTGTAAACATTACAGATTTCCAGCTTCCGCAATTTTGAAAACCTGCACTCAATGAAAATTTGTAAGTTTTGGGGGAGGTTGGTTCGCATTGACTTTGAAGATCCAGTTCTTGATGCTTCGTGCTTCCAGCCTCGTTTGGACTTGTAACCTCCGCCTATTTCTAAGTCTTGGCCAATTAATAAAACTATTTGATTAAAAAAATCATATTATTTCAAAAGGAAATATGCATAAATTTATGGTAAATATGTATATAGTGATAAATAATTTCTCCCGAACTTAGAACTGTGACACGTTGTGAAACAAAGCGAACGTCCTTTCCCCAAAGTATTTCCTTTGTCTGATGACTCTGTTGACCATATACTCTTTCATGCCTCTCGATGTCGTTTTTCAATGATGCCCTTAAAAGTTGTCCCAGTTTCTGGCATAGAAGGATATTGAACTTTTAAAATGACGAGACCGAGCCTGATATAGGCTACCTACATATCCCATCAAGGGAATCAGGTCAAGCGTAGTTCAAGACATACGAAGCAAAATAAAATTGAGGTTTTCTAATAATATGACCGAAGCCTATGTAGGCCGTCTACGAATCCCACCACTGGAATCGGGTCAGGCGAAGTTCATGTTACAAACAAATGGATTTTTTTTAAAAAAATTCTATCTTAAAAAGATCAAACCCGATATAGGTTTCTTACGTATCCCACCGAGGGAACGTAGTTTTCATTACTTAGAAAGACATTACAGGATATTATAAAATAAACGAAAAGCTCCTAAATGTAGTATCTCTTGACGGCATCTGCATTGATAGCTTTCGGCCACACTTCGCCATCCATTTCTGCTAGGATTAGTGCTCCTCCAGTCAGTACTCGGTGAACCATGTATGGCCCTTGCCAGTTAGGTGCAAATTTTCCCTTAGCTTCATTTTGGTGTGGGAATATGCGCTTCAACACCAATTGCCCCGATTTGAATTGTCTCGGTCTTACCTTCTTGTTGAAAGCTTTGGCCATTCTGTTCTGATAAAGTTGTCCATAACAAACTGCATTTATCCTCTTTTCATCAATGAGCATCAATTGTTCATATCGATTTTGTATCCACTTGGCATCACTCAACTCAGCTTCTTGGATAATTCTCAAGGATGGTATCTCTACCACTGCTAGTAACACAGCCTCTGTTCCATAGACCAAAAGATAAGGCGTTGCCCCAGTTGAAGTCCTAACAGTGGTGCGATAAACGAGAAAGGCCAATGGCAAGTTTTCCTGCCAATGTCTGTAATTATCAATCATCTTCCGCAATATTCTCTTGATGTTTTTGTTGACTGCTTCAACTGCTCCATTCATCTGAGGTCTGTATGGGGTGGAATTGCGGTGAGTAATCTTAAATGTTTCGCAAATCTCACGCATCAGACCACTATTAAGATTAGCTCCATTATCTGTTATAATTGACTCAGGGATTCCGAATCGACAAATGATGTTATTGCGAACAAGTCTACCACTACCTTCTTCGTCACTGACTTGTGCGAAGATGCTTCTACCCATTTTGTGAAATAGTCGATAGCTACCAAAATGAACATATGTCCATTTGACGCGGCAGGATCGATAGGGCCAATGACATCCATGCCCCAAGCTGCGAATGGCCAAGGAGAACTCGTCACATTTAACTCATTTGGTGGGACTCGAATCAGATCGCCATGAATCTGACATTGGTGACACTTTTGCACAAAATGAATGCAGTATGTTTCCATAGTCATCCAGAAATAGCCAGCTCGTAGAATTTTCTTAGCCAGAGTAAAACTATTCATATGAGGCCAACATGTACCGCCATGCACTTCTTCAATCAACTTGATCGCTTCTTTGGCATCAACACACCTTAACAATCCTAAATCTGGAGTCCTCCTATAAAGGATTTCTCCATTTAGGAAAAAGTGGTTTGCTAATCTTCGAAGTGTTCTCTTCTGAACACTGGTTATGCCTTCTGGATAGTCTCCTGCCTTGAGATACTTCTTAATGTCATAATACCAAGGTTCTCCATCAGGTTCTTCATCTATATGGAAACAATAGGCTTGCTGATCTTGCACATTCACCTTGATAGGATCTATGTAATTCTTGTCCGGGTGCTGGATCATAGAGGACAAGGTTGCCAAAGCATCAGTGAACTCATTTTGAGCCCTTGGGACATGTTTGAATTCCACCTTGATAAATCTCTTACACAAATCTTTCACGCAATGCAGGTACGGAAGTATCTTCACCTTCTTAGTAGTCCATTCGCCTTGTACTTGATGAACCAATTAGTCAAAATCACCTATAACCAATAATTTTTGTATGTTCATATCAATGGCCATTCTGAGTCCAAGAATACAAGCCTCATATTCTGCCATATTGTTGGTGCATGGAAACCTGAGCTTTGCTGAAATTGGATAATGCTGGCCTGACTCCGAAACTAAAACTGCTCTAACGCCGACTCTTTTGGAGTTTGCACCTCCATCAAAGAACATTCTCCACCCTCGATATTCCTCTGAGATATCTTCTCCGACAAACAACACCTTTTCATCGGGTAAATAAGTCTTAAGAGGCATGTATTCTTCATCTACAGGATTTTCAGCAAGATGATCGACTATTGCCTGCCCTTTGACAACCTTTTGGGTAACATATACAATATCAAACTCACTTAGCAAAATTTGCCATTTGGCTAACTTTCTAGTAGGAAAAGGCTTCTGAAAGATATACTTGAGTGGATCCATCCTTGAGATGAGATAAGTAGTATATGCAAACATGTAATATCTCAATATTTTGTGCAACCCAAGTCAAGGCACGACAGGTGAGTTCCAACAAAGTATATCGAGCCTCATAAGGCGTGAACTTCTTGCTCAAATAGTATATCGCTTGCTCCTTCTTTCCCGTTTCATTATATTGTCCCAACACGCATCCAAATGCATTCGCTGACACAGACAAATATAATAACAAAGGTCTTCCGGCTTCTGGAGGCACCAAAACAGGCGGATTAGACAAATACTCTTTGATTCTATCAAAAGCTCGTTGGCAATCTTCCGTCCATTTGGTAGCAGCATCTTTCTTCAATAACTTGATTATTGGCTCACATATTACTGTCGATTGCGCTATGAACCGACTAATGTAGTTGAGACGACCGAGGAAACTCATCGCGTCCTTTCGACTCTTTGTGGCAGGCAAGTCTTGAATAACCTTTATCTTTGAAGGATCCAATTCTATGCCCCTCCTACTCACAATAAAACCTAACAGCTTTCCAACAGGAACACCAAATGCACACTTTGCGGGATTTAGTTTCAAATTGTATTGCCTCAACCTGTCAAAGAACTTCTTCAAGTCCATCAAATGATCTGAACTCTTTCGTGATTTGATGATGATATCGTCCACATAGAATTCAATCTCCTTATGAATCATATCATTAAAAATGGTAGTCATGGCTCTCATATAGGTGGCACCTGCATTCTTGAGTCCAAAAGGCATCACTCGATAATAGTATACTCCCCAAGATGTGATGAATGACATTTTCTCAGCATTTTCTTCATCCATCAGAATTTGGTGGTATCCTGCGAAGCAATCAATGAACGACTGAAGCTCATGCTTCGCACAGTTATCAATAAGTATGTGAATATTTGGGAGGGGGAAATCATCTTTCGGGCTGGCCTTGTTGAGATCCCGATAATCCACGCATACCCTGACTTTGCCATCCATCTTTGGTACAGGTACGATATTGGCTAGCCAAGTGGGATACCTTGTAGCTCGAATGACCTTTGCATTAAATTGCTTGGAGACTTTTTCCTTGACTTTTAAACTCAAATCCGGTTTAATATTTCTTTTTTTTTGTTTCACCGGAGGACAAGATGGATCAATAGGCAACTTATGCGAAACAATGTTTGTGCTTAGATCCGGTATATCATCATAAGACTAAGTGAACACGTCTATATATTATCTCAAAAGTTTGATCAATTCTTTCATTTGTGACGGAGTTAAATGAACGCTAATTCTTGTTTCCCTCACTGTTTCTGAATCTCCCAAGTTTAAGGCCTCTGTTTCATCCAAATTTGGTTTTGGCGTATCCTCAAAATGTTCAAAATCTTTAGTAACTCTTCAGGTTGCATGTCCTCTTCATATTCTTCAGAGTCTTGTTTGGCATTTACGATGGGCTCGCTTGTTTCATTACGTGTCACATTCACAGTATCAGCAAATTTACTAGTTTGATTGCTGATTTTAAAAGAGAAATTAATTAAATAAAGACAGAATAAGAAATAGAAAAGCACAGTTTGGATTTGGCATTTAAGCTTTCAAAAGGTGGAGGCAAAACACAACAAAAGCATAAACACGATTCAGGCCTCAATTTTGAATCGCGTTGTTTCATCAAATACTAATACAAATCATCTACCAAGACTCCTGGAGAACCGGGGCATGGTACAAGTCCAATTATTTAAAGCATCTCTAGGCTCAGCATTCCAGATAGTTGGAGTTTCAGGGCAATCATCCAGAATCACATTGCATTCAACTTCTTCCTCGGCAATGAATAGATTCTTGAGACCTTTCACGAGGTCGTCTTCAGCAGCTTTCTCTTATACTTAGGTGGCAGATGCCTTGGAAAATGACTGATTCAGGAGAGGGACAGGCTTTGACAAGGGAATATCACCTTTTCTTTTGAGACTAGCCAATGAGATTTCTTCAAAAGTGGGCTCATATCCAAGACCAAAAGTATCCTTCTGACCGGGCAATTGAATTGGTTCTACTATTCCATCCAAATTCACTCCGAGACCTCGACCAGGCTTAAAACCATTTTTCAACATTTCCCAAGCCACCATCATAAGCACACGTGGCAACTTTACCCTTTCAGCTTGAGTAGTACACATGGTTTCCTTAATATGGAAAACAGATCCATCTAGCCTTTCTACACTTTCAATAACAGGAATTGAGTTTTCGGGATAGATCGAATTATTGCCTTCTCCATGGATCACAATTTCCTGATGATTCCAGACAAATTTTAAATTTTGGTGTAGGGTAGAAGGGACTGCACCAGTCATATGGATCCATGGCCTTCCTATCAGCAAGTTGTAACTAGCGGATATATCCATCACTTGGAATTTCACCGTGAACTCCACGGGTCCAATTTCCAATGCTAAGTCAATTTCCTCTACGACACCCCTTTGAGCTCCATCAAAACCTTTAACCCTCACGTGACTGTCACGAAGTTTCCCGATATCAATTCCAAAAGCTCGAAGATTAATGACAAGACATATGTTAACAGCTGAACCCCCATCGATCAATACTTTAGAAATGAATTTATCCCTGCATTTGACTGTAATGTTCCAAACCTTCAGGTGGCAACTCATCATCATGAAAAGAGACTTTGTGGGCTTCGAGGACTTCTCCAACCATGGCTGAAAATTTCTCGCTAGAGGTCTCGGCTGAAACATAAGCTTCATTTAGTACCTTCACTAAAGTGCTCCTGTGAGTTTCGGAATTCATCAACAATGACAATAAAGAAATTTAGGCTGGTGTTTTCTTTAGTTGTTCTATAATGGAATATTCCTTAGTTGGCATTTTCCTCCAGATTCTTCTACTTCAGCCTCAGTCACAACCTTCTTTTGGCTGTTTTCCTTATTCGGTGCTCCTCGTGCTACCTCTTCGGGGGCATCACAATGCCCAGATCTTGTTATTCCAGCAGCAACAGTTTCTACAACTAATTTTTCCTTTTCTTTGTTCCTTTCATCAGACGAATTATTCCAAGGAACTGCTTTGGTGTTGAAAGAAGGTGCATGAGCAACTAAGGCTGTGATCCTAGGTCTTAGAGTAAGCACTTCCACTTCAATTGGTGCCCTCATTTGAACTGTGATTACGGGAGCAATAAAGGCTGATGATTCAACCTTCTTCTCGTTTTTGACCGGTACAATAGTCCCTTCCAAATTACAGTCCTCATCAATGGTAATCATGTTCACATTTGCATCACCATGATTGGGTAGAGGGTTGTTGTTTATATTTGGGGGAGCTCCTTTGAGCTGGATGACTCCTTCTTTGATTAATGCCTCGATTTTATCTTTGAGAGTAAGGCAATTTTCAGTATCATGTTCGGCAACTCCTGAGTGATACGCACAATGCTTAGTCCCATCATACCATCCCGGAAGGGGGTTAGGAACTCTTTCCTAAATCGGCTGGAGTATCCCTGCGGTTCTCAACCTTTCGTATAATTGTGCTAAAGGTTTGGTTAATGGTGTATAAGTTTTGGTTGGCTTTCTTTCAAAGTTTGGGTGAGGTCTAGGTGGATTTTGTGGACGGTTTTGTGGTTGGTATTTGGGTTGAAGTGGGTAGGTTGGTTGGTATTGTGATGGGCTTTGATAGGCGGGTGCTCGAGGTGGGTAATATGTTGGCTGGGTGTGGTAAACAGGATAGGGAGTGGGTGGAGGTTGACAATAAGGCTGAGGGACTTGGGCGTATTGGCTGTAATATGAAGCTGGGATGAAGGGTATTGGTAGGTTAACATCTAGTTTGGTCTACGTTCCTGGATGGTCATGACCGCGGACACTCCGTCCTTCTTCTTCGTAGCTGCTCCTCCAATTGAATCTGACTGCATTGCCTTACTTGTTGCTTGCAAGGCTGCCAAATATTTTATTCTTCCTGTCTTGATACCTTCTTCTATGAAATCTCCCATCCTAATAACTTCAGAAAACTTTTGTCCGATGACACTTATCAGCCTTTCATAGTATGTTGCATCTTTTAGAGATTGTACAAAGAGCGTCGTCATCTCACTTTCCGCCATTGGGTGTTGGACTTTCGCGGCTTCTGCTCTCTAACGCTTAGCATATTCTCTGAAAGTTTCTGTTGACTTCCTTTACAACTTCATCAAATAGAATCTGTCTGGGACAGTCTCAGTGTTAAACCTGAACCTATCCATGAATTCTTGCGCCATCTCTCCCCAACTATGCCATTTTTGCGGATCTTAGCATATGTACCAATCAAGCGTTTCTCCCGTCAAACTCCTTATAAACAGCTTCATCCTAATGGCTTGATCTTTCCTACTCCAACAAGCTTATCACAGTACAATCTCAAATGAGCCCGAGGATTTCCCTTTCCATCAAACATATTAAATTTTGGCACCTTATATGCAGCAGGCATCTCAATATCGGGATGAATACACAGATCCTCGTATTCCAGTCCTTCATATCCCTTATGGGTTTGGATGCTTCTAAATGCTTCCTTCAGACTACGAATCTCCTTTGCAACATTCTCATCCGCTTTTGCCCTAGCTTCCCTTTCCATCTCCTCATAAGGATCAGCCTCTGGATGCTGCACGGCTTGCAATAGGGTAGTGAAAGGTTGAGCTTCCGCTACATATACCGGTGGCATATACTGTATGTTATGGTTAGCGGTGTGTGCCAACGGTATGTGTTGGGTTGCTTGGTAGCTCTGGGTAAGTGGGGTAGTTTGGATAACTGAAGGCTGAGGAACATATGGAGTGGTGAAAGGTAACAGATTGGCTTATTGAAAGTTAACTTGTTGTGGGTTGGCTTGTTGCGGGATGGCTTGTTGTGAGTTAGTTGGTTGTAGGATGGCTTGTTGTGGATTAGATTGTTGTGAGATGGTTTGTTGTGGGTTAGTTTGTTGTGGGATGGGGGGGTGAATTAGTAGTGCTTGGATTGATTGTGTGAAGTGGAGGGTTTGAGGGAAAGGGTTGAGGGGCAGGCAAGTCAACAGGCGAAAAGGATGGTGGGATTGTCGCACTTGTTCTCTATTCATGATAATGAGTGTTGAGGGTAATAGACAGGTTGGTGAGATTTCGCAGTCGCTCAATTTCACTTTGCATGTTGGCCATTTGTTGCATCAATTGGGCAATGAGTTCATCAGCATTCCTTCCCTCCGAAGCCTCGGGTTCGTCTCTCGAAACGGTTATAAGTCCCAAGCCAGTCTGTTCAGATGCACCTGAATCATTCATGTTGTTGGATGCTCGTGTTTTTGATCTTGTGAAGTATGGGTGATCCGCTAGTTCGCAGTCAACACGAATCAACCTTTGGGGAAATAATCAAAATAAAAGAAAACCTTCAAAAAATGAAGAAAACTACATTAGTAGTGTGAATGATTGCTACTTTAAATAAAATAATGTCAACATTTCACAAATAATGTTGAAAGAAACATACATTACATAGCAAACAAATCACATAGTAAAAGAGAAATCTAGCAATCATAGCGCGACCTATTATGCACGGGACCTCTTTTGTGCCAGAGGTAGGCCTAACGCCAAATATTCGAGATTATGATAGAGTGATCCAAGCCATTAAATTGAGACACTCGAGTTTGGAAATAAAAGGCCAAGTTTCATTGAAATAACAAAAGCGAGTACATTTATGAGACAATAAACCAAAATACATGAAGGTGACATAATGTAAAGACAATCCTAAGACTTGGCTTAGATCTTTCGCACTTGATCATGCTGGCTGCTGAACTGAAGATGATGCTCCGTCATTGCTAGGCCCTGCTCCCGCATTCCCCAAATACTGCATTATATTAGCCATTTGAGCCCACATCTCGGGAGTGACAACCATGGTCCCTAAGCGAGAATGTCTTATCTAAATTGTCTTCCCAATATCCTCGAAGCCCGATCACCTGTTGGGCTAGGGTCTATGTTACCATAGTCTTCTTGCAGCCATGCATGATATTATGGGATACCTCCTGCCGGTCCAGCCCCAATACTTATCGAATCAATATTATCCCATTCATCGAGAATTTGGCCAGCTCTAGGAACTCTAAAGTCTGGCCCAAAAAGGATTTCAGAACCACTCATATTAGCTTGGAGAGGGATTACTTGATCTATACCGAACTGTTGAAATACGCGTACCGGAGCGTATGGCTGAAGTCCTTTCAACCCAATAAGCTCAATATAGTAAATCCTCCTACCTTTTATGTAGGCCGTGGTACGTGATAGCAAGGGGTACTTCCATTGGATTTGATCACCAGTTTGGGAAGCCAAGAACTCATACCAATCATTAGTGCCAACTGGAGATACAAACAGTTTCGTTCTTTCATAAAAACTACCAATTTTGTTTGATTCACTGAAGCATATGTCTGCCATATTCGGACGTTGGTAAAAATGCTCCATTGCCCACATCTGGAGGAGAAAATTGCAACCCTCAAAGGAATTTGTTTCACCTCTTTTACATTTTCCTAGAGCTCGAAGTATTTCTGCCAAAATCATGGGGACCAAGGTGAGTTGCGCACCGTCAACTCCTTCAAAAAGTGCTCGAGCAACAGAACATATGCAAGTACTGATCTTCTCGTATTCACGTGGCAATACCAAAGTCCCAAGTAAGGCAACAGCAAATACAATGGGACGTCTAACTTGCCAATGGGCGGGAGTGCATGAGAATTCCTTCTTGAACAGCTTGTAACCATCTTGACGACCGTACCTCTCATACAAATAATCCAAAGAGACCCAGTTATTCTCGAAGCATCGGAGTTCTTTAGTGTTTTTCAACCCTAAGTAGCGGAGAAATTTCTTCCCTGATTGACTGTGTGGGATAATCTGACCTCTCCCTTGGTATTTCAAATTTGTGAAATAACTTATTTCTTCCAATGCAGTTCAAAATCCTTAAATTGAAGACAACTCGATTTGGATCCCAGAATTGAAGTAAAGCTCTAATCACATGTTTGTCAGGAGTGATCTGGAACAGTGAAGTGAGGAACCTCAACCTCCTCGTGACAGCCAGTCTACTACCCAGGTCCAAATCTTCCCACTATATCCTCAGCTTGCTTGGGACGCCACTGACCATCTTAACCTTGAGGATCTGAGGGACGAAATCCATCCTACAAAAAAATAAAAAGAAATGATTTCCAAACTCGACACGTCAAGGTTAGGCTTGGATCCTTCTATCATTATCACGTTACACATAATATGCTTGTTGGTCGTTGGGTTATGAAATCCGTCGACAATTTGGTAGGTTTCCTAATTGTGGAGTTGATACCAAGGACCGACCCACCTAAGGTTTATGCATGCATGACTTAAATAGAATTGGTGGCATAGCTCTATCTTATGTTTTCTATGATTTGGCTTACTAGACGCAAGGTTCCTGAGCGGACTACTCGAGTGAGAAGGCTATGCGGTCACCGGAAATTCGGACACCCCGCGCATATGCCAACTCTCCTAAATTTTAGAATTTTTGAAAGAAATTTGCGGGTGCACAAAACACACCTCGCGTGCACATGTGATAGTGTGAATTTTCCGTAATCGGAGGAAATATGAGCGGAATGACAGTTTTAAAGAAAGTCATAACAAATAATTACAAGAATTCACATGAAAGAAATAGTTACAACAAATAACAAAAATTATCACATAAAATTAAAAAAAATCTCATAAGACGAATAACTAAAGCACAATAATTTAATTATCCTAAGTTTGTTATGATTAAGAACCTAAAGTTCCCAGCGGAGTCGCCAAGCTGTTATACCCCATTTTTAACCGAGTCAAAGCGAAGTATAACATATTGGTGATTCCTAATTATTTAATTTAAGGAGTGGACACCTAATTATCTTAACGGTGAATTAGGACACCTATTTTATCTAAGTAAATGCCTAAAATAAACTCCAATTTTAAAGGTTTACTAACCTAATGAATTCTAGGTAAGAGTTCTAAATATCCTAATGAGAAGGTCTTAGGCATCCATTAGAATCCGTTAATTACGGTTGCCGGTCAAACTTAGGTTAACGAATAGGAATAATAATGAGGCTAAAGAGTTTTAAAAATAAGTATCTTTTTAATTAGCATAAATTACTGTAAGAAAACGGTAGTACAATCATCGCAGATTTAAGAGAAATAACTTTAAGTAGGGAATCCAAAAGTAACGTTTTTTTTTTTCGAAAAAGAACGATTTAAGAGTGGACCAGATTAATCAAAAATTGATTCTTAAGGAGTTTAAAGAGTTACACGGATATTAATTTATAATTAAAAGAAAATCGTCAAATGTTTAAATACGCCAGCAAAGTTTTATAGACGAGTTTTTGCACTTACAATTAATTTTCTGAAGGAACTGTTGTGGAAAAGAAAAATAAAAAAAATTCATTAAAGCCATGCTTCTAAATTCACTTCAAAAGTTTGCTTAGCTGTTACAAGAAAATTCAGATACTCTAATTAATTTCTAAAGGTTGAATATCCAAAGAGGGGCCCAAAATATTGTCTATCCTGCCAAAATACATTTTTTGAGTAAAAGAGATTAGTTATGACTTGCAATAAAAAAATAGATTATTTCATATGGCTAAAGCGAGGTTAAACGTTAAGTTGTTGGCGAAGAAAACGTTTGTGACATATTGAGCTCTTTTATATCCTCTACTACCCCCTCTTAAGTTCATGACCTTCTAAGCCTTACTATCTAAGATAATCAAAATGCTCAAGACATAAACAAATAAACACAACAATGTTGTATAGAGCTAAATAAGAAAACAATTGCGATAGAAGTAACTCCTTCGCTCTCGTTTCATTTTTCTCGTTTCAGATGGGAGAGCAAGGAAATGAATAACGAGGGATGGAAACTCCACCACCCTCTTTCGAGTTCCTTTTTCTGCTTGGGTTAGAGCGGGAGTAAGAGAGACGAGTAAAGTGGATGCAAGGTTGAATCTAGCAGCAGCATCGAGTCTCAAAATAAAACTCCTCGCGGCTCCGATAAATCATGAAACAGAAAGAAAAGACATTAGTAAATGGATATCTAAATGCGATAGATAAATAAAAGAAGAGCAGAACATCACTAAGTTATGTAAAGTTATGCTGAACCGATACTAACATTTATACCTCATGTCTAACAGAAACATACAGCTTAATTCGTATTCAGATTTTGGGCAAAATATTATCGTTCGAAGATCTTCCCTTCTTATGGAAATAAAATAATATCTTCAAGCAGGCAAGTGATAATTTTAACATATTGTTTGGACAATATGCTTCTCTACATTAGAGTAAAGTAATAAACTTTACACCGCTTATAAAATCATGTTTCTAGGTAAACAAACGAACTAGCCCCAGATTCTATACTTTCACAAAGACTTAACCACTGGATTCATGTCAGCAAGATAAATACTTCGAGGAAAACACAAAGTTTAGTTATTCTAATAGAATATATTCTTCCATTCGCATAGCATGTTGGTATAAGTAAAAAGGAGGGTCAATACTTATATCTCTCTAACCATTTTCAAGTACCATATTGAATAAGAAATGATTGCTATCATACTCAATACGCATTCTGCAAAATTTGTTTTTATACTACACAATACTGAGAAAAGGGCTAAAATGATCCCTTATCTATGGGAGTAGGTTCATTTTGGTCCCTTAAATATGACTTGAGCATATTTAATCCCTTAACTTTACTAAAGTGGTGCACTTTTTATCTCCCTAACAGAACCCGTTTAAAAGTAACGGTCACGTGACACTCACGTGACTCTTAAACCCATCTGGAAAAAACTAATAAACTCAGTTGGCTTCCCCCCAATTCCATACGCGCCAAAAAAAAACCCTAGCCACTATGAAAATCTTTTGATTTGCTGGAACAAGAAAACTCAAGTGAAGAAGCTGATTTTTTCTTCTACAATAATGATTATTAGATCTCATGATAGTGAAATACCCAATTATGGTAAGATTTTAGCAAGAAACACTATCTGGGTATCATTAAATTAAAAAAGTGATTCTTCACTATATGTTGATTCCGTTTCTCATTCTTTAGTATATTTGCTAATTTTTATGCAGTACATGATAGCTTCAGTATATTATAATAAGGTTACTAGTAAATAGTATTAAATTTCTTCAATTATTTTGTGCAATGCATGATACAACATAAGCTTTTTGAATAAAAAATTGAAATAAAGACAAGAAATAAGGAATAAAAAAGTGTCTCTGACATAGGATTTTGTGTTTGTCATTGTTTAATCGTTGGTGAATTTGGTCCGACATTAACATGTTTTTTTCTTCTGCTAAATGCCAATCTTTGTAGGCTATTATTAGTTCTGTTGCAGTACTTTTTATAGTTTATATTCTTTTTCCATTAGAAAAAGGTCTAAGATAAGTTCAATTGTTGTGCAGACCCTGCATATGAGGCTTCTTTTTTCAGTATAAAAGTAATACATGGTGGTACGATGAAGCATCAGCCTAACAAATATTATCTTGGTGGGCGTGTAGATTTTATTGACTATGTTAATGACACAGAGTTGAATTTGTCACAATTCAAATACATGGCAGAACTATGTGGCTATGAGGGAGATTCAGTTACTTTCTGGCATTTGTGCGGGAGATATGGTAACCGAATGCGACTTATTTCTACTGATGTGGAAGCAACTATTGTAGCCAAAAGTATTCCAGATAACAAGGTGGTCGAAGTATACTTTGAACATCTTGATTCATATATTGGAAGGACTATACATACTAATGAAGTTGGTAGAGCAGAACAAGAAAAAGAAGTACACAGTGAGCATTCTTCGGGTGATGATGAATTTGAAGACTCAGAAAATGATTTTCTAGATGATGATGATCTCTTGGGAAGCAATACCAATGTGAATCATAGATACGAAGTTAGTGAAGAAGTTAAAAAAAAGATGGCAGCTGAAGAAGGTGATTCGGATTGTGTTGACTCAGACGATACAAAGAGCTTAGAATGTGGCTCTGATGGTGACAGCTTCAACTTTCCAAAGTTCAATCCTAAAACAGACGGGGATAAACCAGTGTTGGCATTAGAACTAACATTTGAAAACAAGAATGAGTTCAAATATGCTGTAATAACTCATGAAGTTAACCAAGGGAAATACATAAAGTGGTGCAAGAATGATAGGGAAAGAGTGAGAGCAACTTGTGGTCATCCAGATTGCAACTGGGAGATTTTAGCTTCAAGAATACATCGAGATAGCGCATTCCAGATCAGAACATACAATCACACTCATCGTTGTAGGAATTGGAACCATCGTAACAAATCAATTAATTCATCTTATATTGCACGAAGATACCTTAAGGCCATAGGCTCAAATAGGTCTTGGGCAATCTCCGAATTCAGAGATCACGTTAGTATGGAGCTAAGAGTCCAGGTGACATTATCACAATGTAGAAGGGCTAAGAGAAAAGCACTTGCATTGATTGATGGAGATCTTAATGCTCAATACAAGGTATTGTGGAACTATTGCAATGAGATTGGTAGGACAAATCCAAATACCTCTGTCTATATGAAATTGGTTGAAAATGAGGTGCCCGACAAGCCTAAGAGATTCCAGCGAATTTACATTTGTTTTGGTGGTTGTAAAGAGGGGTTCAAGAGTGGTTGTCGAAGAATAATTGGGATCGATGGTTGTTGGCTTAAGGGCCCAATGTATGGAACTCAATTGTTAACTGCTGTTGGAATTGATCCAAATAACAATATCTTTCCAATAGCATATGCAGTTGTAGAGAAGGAAAGAAAGGAATCATGGGAATGGTTTTTGAATTATTTGAAGATTGACTTAGACATTGATGATACTAGTACTTGGACCTTCATGTCGGATAAGCAAAAAGGTTTGATTGAAGCGTTCAATGAGGTATTGCCATATGTTAGTCATCGATTCTGTGTGAGACACCTCCATAACAACTTCAAGAGGGCCGGATTCGGTGGTGACTCACTCAAGAATGCCCTTTGGAAGGCTGCAAGAGCTACGACAGTAGAGTGGTTTGATGATTGCATGGTTGATATCTTTGATCTTGATCCAGAAGCTGTTGATTGGCTCAAGAACAAGCCACCTACTGAATGGTCTAAATCTCACTTTTCCGAAACTGTGAAATGTGATACCTTACTCAATAATATATGTGAATGTTTTAATAGCATGATCCTTGAGGCTAGAGATAAGCCGATTATCACTCTATTGGAGAAGTTAAGGTACTTACTTATGTCGAGGATGCAAGCAAATAGGGATAAAGGTGCCCAGTGGAATGTTGGTGATATTTGCCCTAGGATTAAGGATGTATTGCACAAAAATCAAGCTAAGGCAGCTGAATTTATTCCTAGGAAATCAAATGAGTGGAATTATGAGATAATAGGGGCAAGCATAATGAACAATTGGGCTGTGGATTTACTAAATAGAAAATGCAGTTGTAGGAGATGGGATCTAACAGGAATTCCTTGCAAACATGCCATTGCCGCAATTTGGGCTAAACATGATGACATTAACTCATACGTGGATGATTGTTATAAGGTAGAAACTTATAGAAAAATCTATGCATTTTCTATTCTACCTATGAACGGTCAAGAGATGTGGCCTAAGTCGAAAAACATACCTCCTTTGCCTCCACGGTTGGTAAGACAAAGTACCAAATGAAAAAAACAAAAGCAGCAGAGAAAAGAACCAGATGAAGTGGGAGCAAGTAGACAAAAAATGAGAAGGAAGCAAAATAAATTGGACTGTAGCTTATGCCACAAACCAGGCCATAATATAAGAACCTGCAGTTTAAATCGTGTGTATCCAGATTCTCATGATGATGAGACAACGCAACAAGGATCGTCATTTCCTATTGTACCTTTTGCTCCTACAAAGCTTACGGTATAGTTTAATTACATATAACACTCTTTTTAGTTATGTTGTTATTTAGTTAATCTTGATATTTTTTAAAATTGTAGGTGAGAAGAGGACCTGCTAGCGAAGAACATATGAAAGCAACTCAAGAAAGTGGAGTGTCTGACAACTTATTTTTTAGTATGTAAATTGTTGCTGTTAAAGATTGTGTTTTGCTGCTGTTGAAGGAAAATTTTTGCTGCTATAGAAGGATAAGTTTTGCTGCTCTAAAAGGATAGTTTTGCTGCTGTGAAAGGTTAATTTTTGCTGCTGAAGTCTGGTGTAAATGAGTCGATGTTGCTGTTGAAGACGATGTGGACAGGTTTATATGCATAGCAGACTAAAAGGGATAGGTTGATATGCATAAAAGGGTTAATTTTTTGTTGCTAAAGATTGATGTAAAAGAGTAGATTTTAGTAACTCTTCATTTTGGTTTAGTTACTGTACAGAGCTACAGTACTATATTTCTCAGAAGATGGATATTATCTATAAAGGAGATACTTTTATTAGCTCCTTATTTAATTTTGATTTAGTTTTTGTTACGTTGGCAAGTGAAGACAAAGCATATGAAAGTTTAAAGTAACTTTGGAAACTATTTATTGACTATTTGGAAGGATCTGCTCAATCAGCTATGGTTTTAAAAGGATTTGGTTCCTTGGTTCCTTTATACTAAGAAATAAAGAAGGCATGAAGAAATAAAATGTTCATCAATCAAGAAAGAAGATAGCACTGTAAGTTGAAACTAAATTATCCCTACCGTTACTTTTTAAACGGGTTCCGTTAGGGAGATAAAAAGTGCACCACTTTAGTAAAGTTAAGGGATTAAATATGCTCAAGTCATATTTAAGGGACCAAAATGAACCTACTCCCATAGATAAGGGATCATTTTAGCCCTTTGCTCACACAATACTTGTGATGCAACTTCCAAACAAAACACTAAACCAATTTGAAATAGGTCATAAACATGACTTGCTACATCCAAACAGATTTTATCCAAAACAGATTTTGCACAGGCTGATGATTTCTTTAAATAAGTACAGAAAAGGTACTAGCGCAATCCTCATATGGACATAAACTAAATCATATACAAAGGGGAACTCTTGAATAAAGCAAAAATTTCTCATGGACCTACTTTTGTATAATAGCAAAACAGTGATGTTAAGCCATCTTTTATAAGATAATATTATATCAAAAGGCAAGCGAAATTTCTATTTTTACGACATCCGACATACAAAACGTTAACACAGTCAACTCAAAAGTAGAAGCACTTTAGACACACAAACATGAAATTGGGAATACATATCAAAGATCCAAGCGAAATGAAAAGAGAGAAAAGAAAGGGATCGCACTGACCTTTTTGGGTGCAGTGAACTTGGACACTTCGGCCACCGATCTACGCTCGAACGTCAACCACTTCGAACTTGAAAACCTTCTAATCCAATGCTAGGCAGAAATAAAAGTTTTTTTTTAGAGTGAAGTTTGGCTTTTACGATACTGATTTAAGATGAGATGTGGTCAACCCCCCCCCCCCACCCAAAAAAAAGGTCTCAAACGTTGGTATTTATAGAATAGGATTAGGGTTCTAGGACGTTTTGGGCGGGATTTTTAAGCATCAGGTTTGAAATTTAGTCAACACAACCTTTTGAATTTGAATGTTGTGGTTTGGATGGGCTCAGTCTTCACATGATTTGGTTCACTTCTTGCCCTAAATGGTGAGACCTTGACTGGAATGGAGAGATTTGGTGCGTCTTGAAGCAAGAAAATGAGAAAGAATCGTTTCTTGGTCACTGCTACACTCTAAAATCAGATGAGAGAGATTTCTTTCCTTGAAATGGCCTAACACTTCTGATTTGAGGACAAGAAAGGTTTGGAATTTTATCAGAAATGGAAAATAGAAGTTCCAGGGATGTGTAGCGGCGGATGTTAGATGAAGGGTTTGGAAATTGCAACCCTAGTTTGTGACTGATCCCCTCTAAAACGGTCTGGGCTCTCCACGTTGGGCTAATATTGGTTGAAATAAGGATCCTATGATTGGGCTAACATGAAGTCTTCTTGGACTGAAAAATATTTTCTTCTTATATTTCTTTGGGCTTCTAAATTTAAATGAAAGACCTTCTTTAGTTGATTATATATTAACGTGTGCTAAAATATTACTTAACATAAAAATATATTTATTAGTACACAAATAAAATAAAAATATATGTTATTGTAATAGTTGTGGGATGATATTTATAAAGTTTAAAAAGAGAGAAAAATGTTATCATTTAGTTATATAGAATAAATGTGATGGGCTTTTGCGTAAGACGATAAAGAGAAATGTTAAAAGTGGTCATGGTGATTATAACATTAAGTGATGGCAATATACTAATAAAAATAATACTAATAATAACAATGGTAATAATAATGATAATAGGCAATGACTATAGTTGGATAATGAAAAACGACGATATTAATAGAAAGCTAATAATTGTAATAAAATATAAATAACTGTTCTTAAGTTGCCCAAATATTAGAAGTGCAAATAAATGTATTGGAAGAAAGGCGGGACAAAATTGGGTGTCAACAACCACGTGAAACCCAACAACCTTATCTATTCCACCAACTCATTTACCATTTTTTTCCTCGAGGCTAATTCGTTAGGACACTCTTCATAACACCTCGTCCTATCAAAACTGTACATCCCTATATTTCTCACATAATGACAAATTTATGATTTATCAAGAAGTCACAACGATATATCAACTCTTAGACATATCTCAACTACCATCAATTTATTAATTATTCCTCCTATCTATCTTAACAAATCGGGGCTCACACACCTGCTTCACAAAGTTCATACTTAACCCTTTTCTGACTTAGACAACTAATTTAACTAAGATCCCCATTACTTTAATATGACGGAACTTAACTCAGAGATTTTGGAAATAAGCCTTACCTTAGAAAGATGTTGTACAACTCGGGAACACCAACCAACAAACATATATGTATGCTTAATAACTACATAGGTAAATACGACAATATAGTACAATAAATAATATCATCTCTCACCAGCCATAAGTAGCACAATAACCACTAGAATCTTTGTTTCTGTTATCCAACCAATGTCCCCTATAGCCTATGACATACTGAAACTTACCAATTCATACATACCCTCGAGTCGACTTCACATTGTGGATCCTCAACATAACTCTCAAATTATTAGCTCTTGTTTCGAAGGATCCCCGTTTTTATCCTTAATCAATCTTAGTCTAGATTAGAGATTCAAGCTTATGGTTTACTAGTTCATGAAATCCCATCTCACTATTGGCAAGACTCACCAATTAAACTAATAGTTAAAGCCTATTATTCAATTCTCAATGCTAAGGTAGAAACTTATCTTCTTCGACTAGTCCCCATACATTTGCACCACTAATTCAAGCCTAAGATGATAGATAATCATAAGATAAGGCAAGGGAACTCACCCCCAAAAGAAAGAAATTCAAGAACTCTCCAAGTTACCCTAAGTGTTTCCTGGGAACTGTGTTTGATTTAAGAGAATAAATAATTCGGACTAAGTGTTTTAAAACACGGCTAATGTTTCCCGTCAACCGCTACAACGATCGTTACGCCGCTGCAGCGGTCTCGCTATAGCAGCCAACTGTCCGCTATAGCGGACCACAGAGAAACTGACCACCGCCATGGTGGGCCATGTTCCGCTATAGCGACACTGCCATAGTGGTACATTTCCCGCCACAGTGGACACCCGAATAATAAACGACCGCTGGTGGCGAGGGACTCACCGCTACAGCGGTACACCCTCCGCCACAGCGGTACTACTGAGGCAGTAGCTCGCAATTTTTCTCGGTTTTTCATTCCACCACCCAACACTTTTTCCGAGGCCTCACACAAAAAAAAACATGCATATTAATGTAACAACACCATACGGACTCACCCGGCCTCGGAATCCCCCAACGGAGGTCTAAATTTCTACGTCACCCCCAAAATGGACTCAATACAACCAAGCTTCAAGTCATAACTGGAAACTAAACTTGGATCATGCGTGTGAATCAGGAAGATGCATTTTAGTACCATACCAGGCCATGCCATAACACAAACCGCTCGCATAAGAGTTTAGGGGAGGGGTTTTGACCATTCGTGGAAGAATAAGAAAAGGAAGTGCAGATACCAATTGGAATCATCTAGATACCAATTTGAATGAAGTAGCACAAAACAATGAAAGTGGAAGTTTCCTAAATGTCCCATAGCCACTCGCAAATAGGTACAGAGCTCTTCGTACCGATCCGCAAGACTCTACTAGACACGTCCTTGGACAACGAGATTCACGAACCTAGGCTGTGATACCAACTGTCACAGCCCTAATTACCAATCGTGCGGGCACCTACCTTATTATCACTAGTAGGCGAACCCTTACCCGTTAATCACTAGCCAATAACTCCTTTAATCATTTATACTTACCAATTAATAAATAACTAAACGAATAAATAGTCTGACCAAGTCATAAATAATAATTAATATAAGTGCGGAGGTCTTAACTATTACACCCCCAGAATCTGAAAATCATCGTACAAGGACTCTAACCAACAATGTCTAAAGAATGAAGTATATCTCAAATATAATAACAAATAATTTCTGGAATGAAATTAGACATCTAGAAAGAGAGATCTTCAGGTGGCATGGCATGGGTGGAAGCTCACCCTCGGATCTAATCGAGCAAACTATCTTCAAGCTAGAGATGTAGTCTGGATGAAATCTCTGGAGCACAATCTGCACTCAAAAAGGGTGCAGCAAGGTACTATCAGTACAAACACTATGTACCTATAAACATCATAGGTCGACCAAGATTAGTTCACGCATATAAGTATAACATCAACAAGATAAACAGATAGGCACTTAACACTCAAATCCAAGTCACAGAGTATCCCATAACGGAGTCACAGCCTAAGATGAAGCTTCTAAACCACAAGTCTATCAAGTTTCAATAATCTTACCTGATAATAACAAGTCCAACTTTCGTCCCGAGGTAGAGTCACTAATCCACAATTTAACTCAGTCAATGGTCATAATTATATCACAATAGGCATTCAACATCCATACCAAAATCAGAAACAAACGAGCATATAATACTGCAGAATAAAATGTAATGATGTGCAGTGCAAAATATGATGATGTGCATTACAATGCAATGGCATGCACTGGCCAATCACTCGAACTGTACACACATGCTAACTGATGTCATTGCTTATTAGTCATGACCTGCAGGGGGCCCATGGCGTCTATGTACCACTCATTCTGGACTTACTCCTCGGACTCGAGCATAAACCTCCACTCCGGAAAGAACCTCGAACGTGGATCCACATCATGTACCACCCATTTTCGGAATGAACCTCGGACCATGAGCTCACAACTAGGCCACATCTTCACCCCCGGATAAATGTGCCTTTTCATATGTATAGTAACACTGTCACATCACTCTCAATGATCAATTCATCAAATACCATGCATCAAATAGTATCACAAGTTTAATAAGAAGATTATATTAACTTCTTCACTGATTTCACATCACAATGTATGTCTCAACATATTCCAGTTCATTAGTATGTATGGACGGACTATGAACAATTAGCAATATCAATGTCAAACACAAGGCATCATGCCACCAGTCTTCCCAACTATTTCCATCATGCATGAGTGTATGAATGCATAAATGAGTGTAAACATGGTAAATCAATGCAAACTAATAAAGCAACAGTGAAGGTATAAGTCACAAAGCCACAAGTCATATCAAGACTTGGATCAACTCAACTATGAAATGAATCATACAAACTGTCTCAACTAACATAAGAGTCTATGTCCCTCTTTACTTTCTCATGTAGCAAGTACGCCTCACAACTAAGTCTTGTATCACCAAGAAGCTCCACTTTTCTATATATTATCCTCAACAGTAAATCATACATCAAGTTTGCATCTACGTAATGTCATATGTTTATATCACAATTCAAGCCTAAACTCATTATCCTTCATTTCTTCGATAATATGTGTCACAATAAGAGAGAACTGAGTACAACACGACAATTTAGGCAATAAGTCTAATCACCATAACAAGGCAATAAGCCACCATCAACAGCAATCAACCTAATAGAAATCCATCCCGAATCACCACAGTATGAATACAACTACACCTCATATTTCAGTATATAAAGTAATGGCGACGAGCCCACAAAATCAGAAGTCATATCAACCTAGCTAATATCCAGCCAAAACACCATGTCTGAAGACCTAATTATGCTTTCTCCCGTCAATTCTACACAATACATACATTTTGCTAATTAAAGTCTAACTTAAGTAAGCCATAACCTATCTCAAACGCAGAACATGAGCCACGAACAACTCCGCACGAGCCGTCTATTTCTGAAGCGCCTTATGATGGTCAAAGTCTAACAATATGATGCTATGTAAGCAACAAACCATGTATTTAAACAAGAATAATAATTTGGGGAATTAGACCCACTTACTTCTACCCTTTTCAATTGGTGAAACCATCCTTTAATGGTGAAACAGATTGTCTAATCAATTTACCCTTTCAAACAGATTTTAGAGAAAAAATTTCATTTTTATTAGAACCCTAAGTCTCAACATGCAATTGCAAAGGAAATCAAATTCCCTTCCTAGAAAGTGATAATCTATACTCCTAGATGATTAATCGACAATAAAATTGACAACCCACCAATTATTTAAGGGTTTACTAATTTTAGGGTTTTAGGATTTCCACCCACCATGGATGGACCTTAAAATAATCATGATACTTGAAGAAGAAAGGAAAAGTAACAAATAAAGGTGGGGATTTACCCTCCAAGATGCTTTCACCAAGGAATGGAATGAAGTTTGCCTCTTTCTCTCTTGAAAACTGACTTTGGGGTCTTGAAGGTAATGGGTAGGAGTTGGGGGTATTAAAATAGGGCATTATGCCCCCTGTCGGCAGCTGTAGCGTCCAGTTGGTCGTTGCAGCGGTCCCACTATGGCGGCGCTTTGGTCGCTGCCAGCGGACCTGCTGGAACAGCCCGAACGAAAACAGGCATAACTCCCACTGAGTATATCGTGGTAAAGGTGGCCTTATCTAGCCTAAATCACCCCTATACTAAGAGCCCAAGGCTCTGGAACTCTGACCATGTTCGGAATAAATGGGTTGATCAAATCTCTAGCATGCAAATCGTGGGGGGGGGGGGGGGGGGGTGCACTAGCTGCTAAATGGCCTGAGTGCCTAGAATACTGCTACCTTTGACCTCTTCTGAACTCACTAACAGTACCTGAGGATCTTGCCCTCTTACTATAACCCCTATCATGCTCACGTTCACTCTTCCACTGCCGCTGTCACTCCTCAAGATTCTGGGCATGGGCCTGAATACGAGAAATATTAATACCTTTCTGAAGTGAGGATGTCAAACAATCATCAATCAAATGTGGCCCCAAGCCACTCACAAACCGATGGACACGATCTGCCATATCAGTTACCATAGCTGGAGCATATCAGGCCAAATAATTAAAATGAAGGCTATACTCTCGAGCACTCATTTCCTCTGTCTGAGGTTCAGGAACCTATAAGCTCTAGCCCGTCGAACCTCTGGCAATAAATAATACCGACGGAAAGAATCTACAAACTCTTGACATACAGGTGGCGACGCGTTAGCCCCTCTAGAAGACATCCAGGTGTTATACCAATGAACAACAATATCCCGCAATCTATACCGACTCAACATCCGAAACATGCATTACCCGCAATGTTCTCAACATTCCATCTATGAAGTTATGATGGTCCTCATCTGATTTTGACCCAAAGAATTCTGGAGGGTCCAAACTAATGAAATCACGGACTCTGGCACTGACAAGAATATCACTATGACCCGCACCCTGCCGCTGGGCCTGAGCGGCTACTAACTGGGTCAACAACTGAATGGCTGCTCTCATTTCCTGGGCTGAGGCATCCAGTGGAGGAACTGGGGGTGCTGGAGCTGGAGCTGGGGCTCATCTGGAGCCGACGGAGTATGGGAGGACCGAGATGAAACCTCATTCTAGGACTCGCCCTGCTCTATATCTGTAGGCGGTACCCGCTCAGTTCTCCTTCCTGCCATTGACTTGCCCTTCTGGGCCGCTGTCGCTTTTCTCTTCATAGGCATCGCTGAAAGCATAACACATTGTAAGAAAAAGGAGAATCCTTATAACATGGTTCTATCACACGATCTAAGATGAGAAAGAAAGGTCAATTGTTCCTAAATGCCCTACAGCCTCCTATTTATAAGTGTGGCGCACCTCACACCCATAAATAAGACTCTACTGGACACGGCTTGTAGACACACCCTAGGACGAACTGCTATGATACCACTTTTGTCACGACCCAACCAGAGGGCAATGACGGGTACCCGAAGCTAACCTACCGAGCACCTCTTAACATGCTTCTCATAATCATATCTAGATGGACTGCGAAAGATAACTCATGAATGTCAGAATCTTTAACGGCATAAGTCGACAAGTTAAATGCACATCTATATGATCGTCATCACCTATGCCCATATGCGCAACCCGACAAGGCTACCAAAAATGATATACAAAAATATGAACTGATGAGGTTATAGAACATCTTACTATATAGATTTGTTTACGAGCCTCTATATGGAGTGCGTAGAATCATAAAAATGGGACAGGACCCCGCCATGCCCATACATATACACAAAAGAATAGTACCAGCTAAACTGTAGGTCCAGAACAAATGGAGCGCTCCTGGACAAACGCTGATGAAGCAACCTAGGGGTCTGGTCTGTCTCCCTGTCTACCTGCGGGCATGAACTCTACGTCCACAAAC
This sequence comes from Lycium barbarum, assembly GCF_019175385.1. Lineage (NCBI taxonomy): Eukaryota > Viridiplantae > Streptophyta > Magnoliopsida > Solanales > Solanaceae > Lycium > Lycium barbarum. The sequence goes on along the minus strand of NC_083343.1, from coordinate 99,897,528 downwards.
AAAAGGACATCAGTACGAATAATATACTGAGTATGCCAGGCATGAATAACAACATAATAAAGATATCATGCATGCTTAGCCTTTTAAAAGAGAGATAACCTATACATCTAACTGCTTCTTAAGGCGGATGTCATACATGCTTAGCCTTCTAAAAGAAACATTTTCATACATACATATATAATATAAGTGTTAGTGTTGCGGAACATGCAATCCGATCCATATATTATATCATCCCGCATTTGGGGTAATATCATAACCTGCCCACTGCAGTGGTGTGCACATCTACATGCCTACCCGACCGACTATAAAGCAACGCAGCGTGAGAAAATACATACATATATCAAGTCTAGAACAATTCATAACCAGCCCAACAACATCACAACCATATCAAGTCTGGAACAATTCATAACTCAAACATAGCTAAGAACAAGTTCTAGCACAACTTAAAATTTACTTCCACATGCTCCCCTTCCCATAAGTTGTGTAAAGGCCAAATAATACTATAAACATGAAGATGGAGTGATAATATTACCTTCAATCACAAGGATAACTCTAGATTCGAAATTACTTCACTTCCAAGAAGTCTCCAAATTTAGCACAACAAGAGGAAAAACAATCTAATGATGATCATGGAATTCTTTATGTTAAAATCACTTGGTTTGCCCTTGATTTTTGTCTTAGATCAAATGAGGAATTGTTGAGCGAGTTTTGGAAGTGTCCAGGTCTAAAAATGGTGAAATAATGATTCAGGGCCGAAATTGGTCTATTTATAGTAAGTCTAGAAAATTTTGGACCGACACCATCTGCGGCGAGGTCTGCGGCGAGGTCTGCGGCGTCGCGGACACTGTCTGAGAGTCGCATGTCATGGCGCCAACCTTGCAAAATCATTATAATTTTCTTTCACAATATGTTGCACCATCCACGTCACTCAAAAATGGTCTGCGGCTCGTAGATTGTGCTCTGAGGACCACATATTGCACCATGATGTGACACTTTATCGAACTTTCGTTGAAACATAACTCTGATGATTCGACAAGTCTTAGACCTGCCCAAAGTTTATTAAACAATATTTTACTCTATTATATACCCAAGATGGACATTTCTATCCTCATGACCTCAAAAAATTAGTCTTGCTTCCCAAAACTAGAACACCTAGTACTCGATGAAACTTAACGTACAAAAATGTGAGGTGTAACATTGGGTTGCTCAGAAGTGGCAAAAGTGCATTTATGGCTTCACAAGAGTGATTTGTTCAATGATATGATTGGTTTTGGTAAAAGTTTCAACATCGTCAACGTAGTATGATGGTTTGCATGACATGGGTGTACCAATGACAGGTCAGTGATTCATCAGTGGTATGGTATTAGATGTCGACATGCGGAGACGAGTATAAGTTCGGTAAGGATAATCGAATTTGGAAAAAGTATAGTGACTGCATGTAAGAAAGAATATAAGTTGGGAATAAGGACATTAAGGACGACTTCTATGGAAAACGTGTAACGAAGTAAGATTTCCTAGGGTACTTTTGATATGAGTACTTTTCATGTTAATGGGACGGACACATAAGGAAGAGGATTTGGATAGATTAATCTCCGCTATTAGGAAGGGAAAAAATTGTATCTTAGGTGTTTGTCAAGATAAAGTTGCAAATGGTACGAGAGTGGATTTCGTATTCGGTCATGAGAAGTTGGGTTGGACTTCGATGCGGTTATATGGAAGTGGTTTATGGGTTTTTTTAAGGTAGTGGGTACTAGTGGCAAGTGGAGACTTAAGATATCAGGTAGCAGTAGTGTCACGACCCAAAATCCGAAGTCGTGATGGCACTAGTCCCACCGTACTAGTAAGCCAACAAAGCCATAATTAAAATGAAATCTAAGTGCAGAAATAAAGCACACAAGTCATTTCACAAGTCTTTAACAATTCTCAAATACAATACTAAGTAATTATTACAGTAAATCCCCAAAATCAGAGGTCACCACAATACAAGGACCAACTAAGATTTATAAGAATCTAGTACATCAGAAACTGTCTGAAAATTTGAAAAGACATGGAAATAAGGATAAGGAAAGATTCGGAGCACTCCTGAAGCCAAGGAGCTCACCCCAAATCTGAGCAAGCAGCTCAATGAGGCACCTAACAGTCACGGCCTTCACTAGTGCTGGGAATCGAGTCTGTACACAAAAAAAGTGCAGCAACTGTAGCGTGAGTACAATAAACAGCGGGTACTCAGTATGCATCATTGACTGACTCTCTCTGGAATGGAGACGAGGGTTGGTCTTTGATATTACAACCACACTTGTCCGCGGTTAGTCCAAATACCAGAAAAGCATAATAACAACTAAATCCACGTAACAATTAAATTTCCAAGATAAGGCCAAACAAATACCTATAATCACAACAACAATGTAGAAAATGCATGAATGATATGCAAATGCAATGCAAGGCCTTTGTTTCCACTTCATGATATACACACGTTCGAATATTAACGAAATCGTGACCCATGGGGGGCTCATGAGGCCCATATATCGTCGCTCCGGTAGTTTTCTCAGATCACGGCCTCAATCATATCATATCTCAATAACCTGTCTCATAGCTAACCGGGCTCAAGTGCCAATATAATGTGCCAACATCATCACTCATCCGGAATAAGATCCCATCAGACTCACAATTATATCATCAAATTGTATGCATGAATACATGAATATGGCATGTATCAAGTCAAGAACAAGTATAACAGCATGGAATCCAATCTCATGTTCATAACCCATAAAGGCTTAACCTTTTGACTTCTTTTCATTTCAATGAGGATATACGTATCACTGATATGCACATGAACATACAAGACATATAAATAATAATAATAATAATAATAATAATAAGAGACATAAAGTACGAGCATAGGACCCCAATCACAGATCCAAAGGATCATACTAGTCTATTAGCCAGTGCCAGACGTAGCATTAAGACCAACTCTACAATTGAAACTGCACAATTATCCATAACATGATGACCGGTATCCAATACTAGTGGTTGTCACCTCACAAGTATCGGAACCCTCTTAATTCGCCCAATATCCCTTTATTAGGTTCATTTTAGCCAACACGCACATTCAAGAAAGAGCTCAAGGTCTCAACATACCTAGTAAGCCAAGTCTTCTATCATAACGCCCCTTGCCACTCCGAGAAGTCTCCAAAAGAACAAAGTCTAGTCAAATACGTAATATACATTAGAACACGAGTCTAACAATACCTATATCGCTACATAATCCAAAACCCCCAAAATAAGCCCTAAAATTAGGATTCCGAACCGAAAAGGGAAAAATAGTTACTTGAGCCTAAAAGCATGGTCTCTATAATTCATAAAACTCATATTTCGAAAATTATCCATAAATACTTACGAATTCATGCTCAATTGATCAAATCCTAAATCTCAAATTGTGTTCCCAAAACCCTTTCATAAATCCCTTAATTTCACCATTCTAAGCATGTAATAAGGGTCTAACTTGTTGAAATAATCATAAAACTAGCTTAGGATACTTATCCAATGATCTCTCCTTTAATTGCCTTCAATTCTCCACCAAAATAGCTCTCTTAACTTAGGGTTTTCTTATGGCATTTCTAAGGAAAGAGCACAAGAAGACTCACATTTTGTACAACGATTCACGCTCCTGCTAACTTAAGTTCGCCCCTACGCACACGCACCGGCGGACAAATCCTCGCCCCGGCTAACCCCTCTAAAATACCTCCACTCCGCAGCGGCGGAGCCAAGATCGTTGCTGCGGACACACACCTGCGGAATAGTTTTCGCAGGGGCAAATCCTGGAAGAATAATAGAACCTTGCTCCTGCGAGCCTCCACTCGCTGGAGCGTATCCGTAGGCACAGGACCCACTGCGTGACTACGGATACACCAGAACCAGTAAAATCTGGGTTTTGACTCCCTCAACCCGAAATCCCAAGACTTTCCCAGATCCTCCCCGGCACAAGCCAAATATGCAGACATATGTAAAACCGTGCTACGAACTCATTCGTGTACTTGAAATTCCTAAAAGAGGTATTGTTGTCAAAGTCAACCCCAAACGGGCAAATCTAACTTTACAACCAAATGACCAAAATGCCCCCAAGACCCTGGGGAACTGAGCCATACACTCCAACAGCCTATATTCAATGTTCCAAAGCTAATAGAACTGACGAAAGTCCCAAAAGATGAAATTACCCCTGCAAATGCCTAAAGTCAACCTAACACTTAAAGGTTACCCAACTTAGGAAATACCGGACACAAATAAAAAGGCGGTCTAACAAGGGTAAAATAGGCAAAAACACGAAAGCAACCAAAATGACCTAAATTTTGCTCATCAACACTCATAGTAGGCTGAACCGATGGCCGTGCAATAATACCCGAAAGAGCTATACCCATAGTAATAGCACCTGAACCTGGGGCCCGTATAGCTCGAGGAGCCACAACAGCAGCTGGCCGCGCTCCTGGAGTCTTGAAACCTGTAGCTACATGCGGCTAACTGCGGCTACCTGCTCGGGAGTCTATGCTCCTACCCGAGTCTGAGATCCCTCGAAAATAGTCGGGATCATGCTTGCCTGAGACATCCAATCAAATTAACTCAAAAGGCGAGACATAACATCTGGAGGAAACTCTGCAACGGCAGGAACAGGAAGAGCCTGACCCGGTACCTGTACGGGTACCTTACCCTCGACCTAGTCACCGCCCTCTGGCTCGAAAGACACCTCACGGGCAGGGTCATAAGCTGCTGCAAGTGCTTTAGGCAGCACGGGCTCCAGCCCGGCCTTGACCTCTACCTGTTCCCCTACCTCCCCTAGCAGCTCGGGGAGCAGGTAGGGGTGCTGGTGCTGGACCCTGACCACCTACAACGGCTGACCGTGTCCTCACTATCTGTGAGAAAACGAAACAAGAAAATCTTAGAACATATTAGAAGCAAATACGCACGATAAGGAATCAAAGATGTGAATTTTCTGAAATGTCCCATAGCCTCCCGAGGACAAGTACGGAGCTCTTCGCACCCATCAGTGAGACTCTAATAGACATTGTCCTTGTATTTGTGAGATTGATTAACCTATAGCTCTGATACCAATTTTGTCACGACAAAAAATCTCAAGTCGTGATGGCACTAGTCCCACCGTACTAGTAAGCCAACACAACAATAATTAAAATGAAATCTAAGTGCGGAAATAAAACATACAAGTCATTTCATAAGTCTTTAACAAATCTCAAATAAAATACTAAGTAGTTATTACAGTAAATCCCCAAAATAAGATGTCACCACTATACAAGGACCAACTAAGAGTAACAAGAGTCTAGTACATCATAAACTGTCTGAAAAGTGGAAAAGACTGGAAAATAAGATATGGAAAGATCCGGAGGCCTCCAGAAGCCATGAAGCACACCCCAAATCTCAGCAAGTAACTCAACGAGGGACTTGATACTCGCAGCCTCCACTAGTGCTAGGAATCGAGTCTGCACACAAAAAAAGGTGCAAGGGTTGGTCTTTGATGTTACAACCACACTTGTCTGCGATTAGTCAAAATACCAGAAAAGAATAATAACAACTATATCCACATAAAAAATAGATTTCCAAGATAAGGCCAAATAAATACCCATAATCACAACAACAATGTAGAAAATGGATGAATGATATGCAAGTGCAATGCAAGGCTTTTATTTCCACTTCCCGATATACACACGTTCGAATAATAACGACATCGTGACCCATCTCATGAGGCCCATACATATTGCCGCTCCGGTAGTTTTCTCAGATCACGACCTCAATTATATCATATCTTAATAACCTGTCTCATAGCCAATCGAGCTCAAGTGCCAATATAATGTGCCAACATCATCACTCATCCGAAATAAGATCCCATCAGACTCATAATCATATCCTCAAATCGTATGCATGAATATGGCATGTATCAAGTCAAGAACAAGTATAACAGCATGGAATCCTGTTACACCGTGTAGTTTTATACATTGAGATTCTTCATATGTTAGTTACCTTATATTTGGACACCGGGATTTATTTTTGAGGTTATACGAGCTTGGACATGCTTAACCTATGCTTAGAAGTGTCTAAGTTCATATTTGGTAAGTTACAGAAGGATTAGAGAATAAGTGAATTGAAGTAGAGAGGCTCATCAAAAGTTGTTTTTGGAAAATATAGAATATGAACCGTATAATTGAGATATGGTCCGTATTTTGAGATATGGACCGTATTTAAGGATTTTAAAAATTTTCAGAGAAGACAATTTTTGAGGTGGTATTATACGGTCCTATAATTTTATACGGCCAAGAAATATTGGCTATGTTTTGCAATGTCGGTGGATTTTGCTGATTTTATATATGACGAACCCTCTTCGTTTTAAGTCATTTTAAACATAACCACAAGTTCAAGAGAGCTCTAAAAACATCTCCTAACATATTCAAACACTTCAACAAGTATAAATCAAAGATCTAAGTGAAGATTAAAGTGCATAGTGTTTCAAAGCGAGATTTGAACTTGTCTCTTCTTCTTGTAAAATCTTTGGAGGGTATTCTAAGGTGAAGTGACCTTGGAATTGAAGTGTTATTGAATTTTGAGGTAAGATTTCATATTAGTTTCATGTTTAAGATTTTACGTGGTAATTATGCTAAGATTTGAGGAAAGGAAATTGGAGAAAAGGTCATAAGGTGTTTTATTGAAGTTATTGTTATGGACTGATTATGAAAAGACGTTTCGGGGCTGAATTGAATATTATTTGAATGTAATCCTTTGATTATGGTATTGTTGATGTTGTTAAGGATGCTTGATATTGAGGAAATGTTGCCCAAATTTCGTTAACTCACCTATTAGTCTAGTTTGATCTTATAAGCATTTCAACGACCTAACCTTAGTGTAAATCACCTTGAATGTAGATTTTCAAGCTCGAAAGGATAGACGTTGAGTGGTTAAGTAGATAACAAGGTATGTTAAGGCTGTCCCTTTCTTTCTTAAGGCATGATCATATTGATATGAGCTTTCACAAATGATGTCCATAATGATTCCTCTCATAAAAATAGTAGAAGCTTACATTCTTAATGTTCTCATGATATCAATGCTCTTATATCATGATTATTGATCTCATCTTATGATTATTGATTTTTTTATTGATGTTGATCTCATCTTATAGTCATTGATTCTGTCACGCCCCATCACTGGAGAGGCTTGGCTAGCACTCGGTGCCATACTCGGGCTGAGCGAACCGCTCTGAATCTGCAACTCTAAAGGGGTAGCCCTTAACTTAGGCCGATAGGTCCTACCTACACACAGACAATACCAACAAGCCAGCTAGGCCACAAAATGGATATATATCAACACCGGCTTTCTCGTCTGAACTAGGGACACACACCCAAATCATATACATATAACTGAGCAAGCCGACGAGGCTACTACGACCGTACAAAGCCAACAGTACCAAAATAGGCATATACATGCCAGCAAGGCTATCACACTGACACACTATATACAAGACTCGTCTACAAGCCTCTAAGGAAAGCATAACTATATCATGGTCGGGACAGAGCCCTGGCTTACCCATCTAATCTATAGTCACAAAAGAAAGACTCCAAAAGACCTGGCAACTCCGAACAAAGGGAGCTCACCAATCAGCTGATGTCAGGTCCTACCTACGGGGAGATCTATCAGTCTGTCTATCTGTACCTGCAGGCATGAATGTAGCGCCCACGATAAAAGGGACGTCATTACGAAATAATGTACCGAGTATGTAAGGCATTAGATAATTGAAACTGAACTGAAAACGTAATAATTTGGAGGACAAATAATGCCCTGAGTATCTCACCTGACCTGTCTTATATGAAATGCAACATAATACTATCATATATCTCACTGACCATGTGGCCAGGCAACTATAAAATCTCACTGACCTGTCGGCCAGGAAAATCTGTCTCACTAACTATCAGCCAGGCAATACTGTCTCACTGACCAAGAGGCCAGGCTAAATCTGTCCTACTGACCAGTTGACCAGGCAAAATAAACTATCTAACTGACCAAGTGCCAGGCTAAATAAAATGTCTCACTGACCAAGTGGCTAGGCTAAAATAAAATGTCTCACTGACCAAGTGGCCATGCTAAATAAAATACACGTATATATATGTATATGTATATCATGCTGTATATCATGTGTAAACTAAAATATATGGAGATGTCAACATGTCTCTTTCTGACTCTTCTATTAACAATGAACTAATGAGAGGATAGAAGTCCCTTGGAAGGTACAATATCACATCTAGAATCATGACACCACTATGACAGCTCTAAACAATAGCTCTCTTTCTTTAAGATTCGATAAACGCTTATTATCTATGGACCATGCCAAGCAAAAAAATGATAGCCATTACATATCTCTTGTTGTCTATACCAACTCAACAGTTGGAACTCATCTCGAATAACACTTCAATCTATAACAATGGTAATACGCTTGTCAACTCGGTGATTACTAGTATATGTTGTATATCGAATGGTAACTCGCTTTTATAAAGAATCAGGCAGCACCTTGTCATGGTCCTCCAATTGGGTCGTTGGTAATAGTGGCATCAGAACAGTTCTGTCCTAGGGCTGTCTACGAATGGTGTCTAGTAGAGTCCTATTTATAGGTCTCAAGCATGCCACACTTATAAATTGGGGCTGCAAGTTTCTTTCTTATCTTAGATCGTGCGATAGAGCCATATTATGAGGAATCCTTTTTCCTGACCATATGTTATGATTTCAATAATGCCTATGATGAGAAAAACTTCAGCCGCCCAAAAGGCCAAGTCAGTGGCAAGTAGGAGAATCGAACGGGTACCGCCTATAGATGTTGAGGAAGGAGAGTCTAGAATGAAGTTCCATCTCTGACCTCTTATACTTCGTCCGCTCCAGAGAAGCATAGAGCAGCCCCAGCTCTAGCTCTAGTACCCCCAGTTCCTCCACCTGATGCCTCAGGCCAGGAGATGCCAGAGGCTATCCACTTGTTGACTGCGTTAGTAGCCGTTCAGGCCCAGCGTCAGGGTACATGGGATAGTGATAAGGTTGTTAGTGCCAGGGTTCAAGATTTATTAATTTAGACCCTTGAGAGTTCTTTGTGTCAAAATCGGATGAGGACCCGCTGAATTTCATAGATGGGATGTTGAGGACATTGCGGGTAATGCATGCTTCAGACACCGAGTCAGTAGAGTTGGCTTCTAATAGACTACGGGATGTTGTCTTTCATTGGTATGAGACTTGGGTGTCATCTAGAGGGATTAATGCATCCCCACCTGTCTAGAAGAAGCTCACAGATGCTTTTCTCCAACATTATTTGCCGCTAAAATTAAACGAGTTTGGGCTGATAAGTTTCTGAACCTTAGACAGGGGAACATGAGCATCCGGGAGTACAATCTTCATTTTAATTCATTGGCTAGATATGCTCCAGCTATGGTAGCTTAGATGGATGATCATGTTTATAGGTTTGTGAGTGGGTTGGGGCCACATTTGATTGATGACTGCATGACGGCCTAACTTCATATAGGTATGGATATATCTTGTAGTCAGGCGCACACTCAGAATCTTGGGGAGCATAGGCAGCAATGAAGAGCTGAGCGTGAGCATAATAGGGGTCATAGTAAGAGAGCCAGATCCTCAGGTGCCGTCGGTGAGTTAAGGGGTGGTCAGAGGCAACAGTATCTAAGGCATACAGCCTATTCAGCGGCTAGTGCGCCTCTACGATTTACAGGCTAGAGATTTGATCGATCTGTTTATTCAGGACCAGGTCAGGGTTCCAGAGCCTCAGAATCTCAGTATAGAGATGATTTAGGCCAGATGAGGCCACTTATACCATGATGTGCTTAATGTGGTAACTTAAATACTGGATAGTGCCGCTTGGGTTCAAGTATTTGTTATGCTTGCGGACAGCCATGCCATATTATGCGTGAGTGTCCATCGAGAGGTGGTAGAGGCATGGTTCAGCCTATAAGATCAACAGTTGGTTCATCATTATATGTACACCCTCCAAGGCAAGACTCTCAGACATCAGCAGGCCGCGGTAGAGGCAAGGGGGAGCATCCAGCTCAGGCAGTCCTCAGAACTGCCTTTATGCACTGGCTGGTCAACAGGGTCTCGAGTCTTCGCTTGATGTGGTTACAGGCATACTATTAGTATCTTCTCATGATGTATATGCATTGATTGATCCAGGTTCTACATTGTCTTATGTCGTTTCTTTTATTGCGGGTCAGTTTGGAGTGAAACCAGAGTTGATTAAACCTTTTGAGGTGCCTACACTCGTTAGTAATCTAGTTATAGCTAGACGAGTATATAAAAATTGTGCGGTTGTAGTAAGTGATCATCATAATATGGCATTTTTGATTGAGTTAGATATGGAAGACTTTGATGTCATTATGGGTATGGATTTGTTGGATTCTTATTATGCTAACATTGATTGTAGAACGGAATGGTTCGATTTCAGTTTTCGGGTGAGCTAGTTTTAGAATGGAAGGGTAATATAGCATCACCGAGAGGTAGGTTTATTTCCTATCTCAAGGGAAGGAATATGATTGGTAAGGGTCACTTTTATCATTTAGTCCGGGTTCAGGATACAGAAGCAAAGCTATCGACTCTTCAGTCAGTTCCAGTAGTTAACGAGTTTCCAGATGTATTCCTGGACGAGCTTCCAGGTTTTTCGCTAGAGCGGGAGATTTACTTTTCCATCGAAGTATTACCAGATACTCAGCAAATATCTATTCCTCCTTATAGGATGGCGCCTGCAGAGTTGAGGGAATTAAAGGAGCAACTGAAGGACTTGCTTGAGAAAAGATTTATCAGTCCTAGCATATCGCCCTGGGGAACACCTATGTTATTTGTAAGACAGAAAGACGGCTTCTTGTGAATGTGCATTGATTATAGACAGCTGAATAAGGTGATAATAGAGAACAAGTATCCACTTCCGAGGATTGATGATTTATTTGATCAGTTGCAGGGTGTCGTATGGTTCTCAAAGATAGATTTGACATCAGGATATCACCAGGTAAGGGTTAAAGAGAAAGACATTCCGAAGACAACCTTTAAAACCAGATATGGCCACTTCGAGTTTCGTATAATGTCGTTTGGGTTGACTAATACACCGGCGGTATTTATGGATTTGATAAACAGTGTATTTAGGCCATTTCTAGATCTGTTCATGATTGTATTTATCGATGATATTCTGGTATACTCTCGATCAAAGGCAGAGCATGCGAATCATTTACGTGCTGTCCTTAAAGTTCTTCAAGATCGAAAGCTATATGAAAAGTTCTCTAAGTGTGAGTTCTGGTGGAACTCTGTGACTTTTCTAAGGTATATTATTTCAGCTAACGGTATCCAGGTGGATACCCAGAAGAATGAGGCTGTGAAGACTTGGCCGAGACCCACAAAATCCACTCAGGTTTGTAGTTTCTAGGCTTGGCAGGTTATTACAGGAGATTTGTAGAGGGATTTTTTCCCTTTCTGCACCACTGATGAAGCTGACTCAGAAATCAGCTAAGTTCAAGTGGACGGATGCTTGCGAGCACAGTTTTCAGGAGTTGAAGAACAAATTAGCTTTGGCTCTAGTTCTGACACTTCCAGAAGGATCGGAAGGCTATGTCATTTATTGTGATGCTTCAAGTGTTAGATTAGGTTGTGTGTTAATGCAGTACGGTAAAGTTATAGCTTACGCTTTGAGGCAATTGAAAAAGCATGAGAAGAACTACCCGACATATGATTTGGAGTTAGCTGAGGTGATTCATGCATTGAAGATATAAAGACACTATTTATATGGTGTCCATGTGGATATTTATACAGACTATAAGATACTTAAGTATATTTTCAAGCAGAAAGAGTTGAACTTACAGCAAAGGCGATGGTTAGAGTTGTTAAAAGATTATGATATTAGCATCTTGTATTATCCCGAGAAGGCGAACGTAGTGGCTGATGACCTTAGCTGCAGATCCATGGGTAGCTTATTTTATGTTTAGCCAGAGAAAAGGGAGTTAGTCCGTGAGCTTCAGCAGTTAGCTAGCCTAGGAGTTCGATTATTGGACTCAGGCGATACGGGAGTTACTATTCAAGATGCGACAGTCTCATCTTTAGTAGTTGAAGTTAACGAGCGCCAGTACGAGTATTCTATGTTGGTTGATTATAGCGACACAACCCCTAAGAAGAAGAAGTCACCATTTGAGATTTCTACAGATGGAGTTCTCATATATCGAGGTAGACAGTGTGTTCCTGATGTTGCAGATTACATCGTCAGATTTTGGGAGAGGCTCATTACTCCCATTACTCTATTCATCCAGGGACGATGAAGATGTACCATGATATAGAGGATGTTTATTGGTGGGATGGAATGAAGAAAGACAAAGCAGAGTTCGTAGCCTAGTGTAATATCTGTCAGTAGATAAAAATTGAGCATCAGAAGCCCGGTGGATTATTGCAAGCTATCGAGATTTTGACTTGAAAATAGGAAGTAAGTAATATGGATTTCATTACAAGCTTGCCCCGTTCTCAGCGTAAGTTTGATTCCATATGGGTAATTATTGATAGACTTACAAAATTAGCTCATTTTTTGCATGTCAGGACTGCTTACTCAGCCGAGGATTATGCAAAGCTGTACATTAAGGAGATAGTTCGACTCCATGGTGTTTCAGTATCCATTATCTCCGACAGGGGTGCGCACTTTACAACTAATTTCTGGATATCCTTTCAGAAGGGTTTGGGCACGCAAGTGAATCTTAGTACAATATTTCATCCCCAGATAGACGAGCAGGCTGAGCGTACTATTCAGAACCTTTAGGATATGCTATGGGCGTGTGTGTTAGACTTCAGAGGTAACTGGGATGATCATTTGCCACTTATTGAGTTTGTGTATAATAATAGTTATCATTCAAGTATCCAGATGGCCCCGTATGAGGCTTTATATGGGCCAAAGTGTACATCACCTATTAGATGGTTTCAAGTGGGGGAAATCTAAGCTAGTAGGGCCAAATTTGATTCAACAAGCAGCGGAGAAGGTCAATGTTATTCAGGATCGATTATTAGTAGCTCAGAGTCATTAGAAGTCTTATACAAATAGTCGCCGACGAGACTTAGAATTTCAGGTTGGTGACCGGGTATTCTTCAAAGTATCACCTATGAAAGGCGTTATGAGGTTTGATAAGAAGGGTAAGCTTAGCCCTCAGTACATTGGACCTTAACGAATTGTGCATAGAGTGGGCCAAGTGGCCTATGAGTTAGTCTACCTCCAAAATTAGCATCAATCCATCCCGTATTCCATGTATTGGTGCTTCGTAAGTGCATTGGTGAGCCTTCGAGAGTCGTGCCCGTTGATGATGTTCAGGTTACTAAGCACCTATCATATGAAGAGGTTCCCATTGTTATACTAGATAGGCAGGTTCGAAGATTGAGGACTAAGGATGTAGCTTCAGTCAAAGTCCTTTAGAGGAACAGGAATGTCAAGGAGATGACTTGGGAAGCTGAGAAAGATATGTGATCCAAGTATCCGCACTTATTTCCATTTCCAGAGGAGGTCCAGGAAGAGACACCATTGCCTTCAGGTGCGTAGTGTTTCATTTCTTATGATTATTTGCCGTGCGAGGCCATTATTGTATATTTTTTTTTATTGTATTCATAGGTTAGTAATGGTACAACTATAGGGGAGACTCTGTCAAATTTTTTATAGAATTCCTAAAAGTTAACATTCGAGGACGAATGTTTCTAAGGGGGGAGGAATGTTACACCTTGTACTTTTATACATTGAGATTTGTCGTATGTTAGTTGTTTTAGATTTGGATACCGGGATTTGTTTTTGAGGTTGTAAGAGGTTGGACATGCTTAATTTATGCTTATAAGTGTTTAAGTTCATGTTTGGTAAGTTACGGAAGGATTAGAGAATAAGTGAATTAAAGCGGAGAGGCTCGTCAAAAGTTGTTTTTGGAAAATATGGAATATGGACCGTATAATTTAGATATGGTCTGTATTTTGAGATATGGACCGTATTTAAGGATTTTAAAAATTTCCAGAGCAGACAATTTTTGAGGTGGTATTATACGGCCCACTATACGGACCGTAAAATTTTATACGGCCAATTAATGTTATACGACCAAGAAATACGGGCCATATTTTGTAATGTCGGTGGATTTTGTAGATTTTATATATGAAGACCCATCTACATTTTAAGTCATTTTAAACATAACCCAAAGTTCAAGAGAGCTCTAGAAACCTCTCCTAAGATATTCAAACACTTCTTCAAGTATAAATCAAAGATTAAAGTGAAGATTAAAGTGCTTAGGGCTTCAAAGTGAGATTTGAACTTGTTTCTTCTTCTTGTAAAAACTTTGGAGGGTATTCTAAGGTGAAGTGACCTTGGAATCAAAGTGTTCTTGAATTTTGAGGTAAGAATTCATCTTAGTTTCATATTTATGAGTTTATGTGGTAATTATGCAAAGATTTGAGGAAAAGAAATTGGAGAAAAGGTCATAAGGTGTTGTATTGAAGTTATTGATATGGATTGCTTATGAAAAGAAGTTTTGAGGCTGAATTGAGTATAATTTGAATGTAATCCTTTGATTATGGTATTGTTGATGTTGTTAAGGATGCTTGGGAGTTGCTTTGGAATTTGGAGGAAGTAGATGATATAGGGGAAATGTTTCCTAAATTTCATTAGCTCACCTAATAGTCTAGTATGATCTTTTAAGCATTTCAGTGACTTAACCTTAATGTTGAATCACCTTGAATGTAGATTTGCAAGCTCAGAAGGATAGACGTTAAGTGGTTAAGTAGATGACAAGGTATGTTAAGGTTGTCCCTTTGTTTCATAAGGCATGATCATATTGATATGATCTTTCACAAATGATGTCCATAATGATTCCTCTCATAAAAATATTAGAAGCTTATATTCTTGATGTTCTCATGATATTATCGCTCTTATCTCACGAGTATTGATCTCATCTTATGATTATAGATCTTGTTTATTGATGTTGATCCATCTTATGATAATTGATTCCTTCAAGGTGAGATATGTTGATGATGATAGACCTATAATGGTAGTCGGAGGTTACCGACCTTACGTCACTCCGATAGAGTTATAGCTTTTCTTTTGGATCTCATGGCTTGCTTTATATATATGTATTTACTTTATGACACCGAGCCGCGCTAGAGTTTGTCAGGTACAACACCTATTGTGCATACCACTGCAGTTGGGTATGGATATGTTACACTCGTAGTTTCGTATGTTGAGATTCGTTAGGTGTTAGTTGTCCTAATTATGGAAATTGGAGTTATCTTCTAGGATATATGAGATTATATGTCTATCTTATGGTTATGGGGGTTTAAGCTCATGAAGTAAGCTATGGAAGGATTTGAGGACAAGCGAATTAAGGAAATTAAGTTTATCGGAACTTTTGGAAAACTTGGCAAAATTTTGGACAGGATTTTGGTCCAACATGAGAGAGGCATATCTCCTAGATTATTAGGAGTTTTGGTGTGTTTCTTTTGTCCAAATTGAAGTTCATTGAGTCTAGTTTCCAACGCAACAAACCGTTCATCAATGTGACTTCGGATTAAAAGGTTATGGGTGTTTTAAGACAGACTGCTCAGGCAGAACATTTTGACAGATCAGTTTGACGGACCGCAAAAATTTCTGCGGCCCGTCAAATGGTATTTTCCCAGCGTAAAACAGTCACAGTAAGCCATGTTTGGCTGGGCAGTTTGACGGAGCATTTTGACGGACCATAGGAATTTTGACGGTCCGTCAAAGTGGGCGCAGGATTGCCCGATGGGATTTTAAGTTACGCTTTATATATTTCATTTCATATCATTTGGACTCATTATTTCCCCAAAACAGATCCTTCTGCTCTCCAAAACCCTCCCTCTAGGTCTATAAACTAATCCAAGCCAAAATCCAAGAAAATCTAAAAGAAGTAAGAGGTTCAAGTGCTAGAAAGCTTGCTAGGGTTTGTGGAACTCAAGATTTCTTATGGTGTTGATATTGGAGACTACACTTTAGTGAAGTAAGTTGATCCAAGACTTGTTCTTAAGTGATTAAGGTAAGATTTCACATCTTTTACATAAGGTTAAGGTGGTTTGATTGTTATGCCATGTGGGTAAAGGAAGAAAAGTTCAAGTATGAACTTGGAGATATTATGAGCTATAGGTTAACTTGAATTGTAATTCTTGGCATGTTAGGATTATAATCTTGTTGTGGACGTTATAGATGATGTTGAGGAAATATTATATGTAAGCATATATGGTGTTGTGTTGTAACAATTGTTATGAATGATCATGAAAAGGAGTTTTGGGATTGGATGATGCTTAATTTGAATGAAATCTCTATATTGTGTATTGTTGATAATGTCATTGTTGATTGGGAGTTGTTTTGGAATTTAGTAGAAGTAGATGAAATAGGGGAAATGCTGCCCAATTTTCGCTAGCTTACGAATTATACTCGTTTGAACTTAAGGGTGTATTTGAAGCCTAACCTTGGTATGAACCCTCTTAAATGTAGATTTCTTGGGCTTTGGAGGTGAACGTTAAGTAGTTAAGAAGATATAAAGGTATGTAAGGCTAACTCTTCTTTCTTAAGGCATGATCCAATCGTTGTATACCTTCATGTGAATTCCATAATGTCTTCCAAGATGATTTCATTCTTAGAATCACTAAGGCTCATGATTCTTGATATTCTTATGATACCATTGGTCTCATCCTATAATTTTTGATCCTCTAAGGAAGGATATAATAAAGTAATGATGATGATGATGATGTTAAGGACACGTATGTACCTATATATATATAGATATATCAAAGTATGATTATTAAGAACACCGAGCTTATATGGTCGGGTATGATATTTATCGCGCGCACACCATTGTAGTTGGGTACAGATCACACTGAGCCTTGGTAGAGCCAGGTATGTATAACACCGAACCTTATCATGGTCGGGTATGTAAGACACCAAACCTCTATGGTCGGGCATGATACTACTATATGTATAAATGTATGAAATGGAAGTTTCCCATTAGAAAGAGCGTAAGTAAATATGATGAACGTCGCTAGAGGTACAAATGGCTCTTTCATCCTATGACTTTTCTATCTTATGTTATTTCTCATGCTTCCATTATGTTATTGATTATGCTTTACATACTCAGTACATTATTCCTACTGACGTCCTTTTGTTTGTGGACGCTGCATCATGCCCGCAGGTAGATAGGGGGATAGACTTGACCCATAGACTACTTGTTCAGAGACTGCATAGAAGAGCTCTATTTGATTCAGAGCTGCAGCTCTTGGTACTATTCTTTTGTGTGTATATATATGGGCATGGCGGGGCCCTATCCCGTCCTCATGATGATGTTCCATAAAATTCTTAGAGACTCGTAGACAGTCATGTATAGTAGATGTCTTTTGCCTTGTCAGCTCATATTTTGGTATATTATTTTGTTAGCGTCGTCGGCTTGTGTATATGTATATGCGCATAGTCGTTGACGTTGATATAAAAGTGTTTTAGCAGTTGAAAATGGCATCATTGAGGCATAGAATTGTTAATAGGCCATGTGGCTCACCTAGATATAAATGTGAATGTACGATGAGAGGTGCCTGATGAGTTAGCTCCGGGTGCCCGTCATGACCCTCCGGTTGGGTCGTGACAGGATAACACCGAGCCTGTTATGATCGAGTACGGATAGCACCGAGCCTATTAGGGCGGGGTAGGTGTTATATGTATATGTATGAAAATGTTTTTTTAAAATGCAAACATGCATGACATTCGCCTTAAGAGGCATGCAGATGTACAGGTTATTTCTTTTATCTCATATTACATTCATATTCTTCTTATGTTGCTATTCATCCCTTACATACTCGGTACATTACTCGTACAGATGTCTCTTTGATTATAGACGCTGCGTTCATGCCCGCAGGTAGACAAGGAGACGGATCAGACCCTTAGGCTGCCTTCTCAGCGATTGTATAGGAGGACTTCACTTGTTACGGAGTTGCGGTTCAGCTCAGTATGATTCTTTTGAGTATATTTGGGCATGGCGGGGTCCTGTCCCATCCTTATTATGTTACGCACTCCTTGTAGAGGCTAGGAGACAGATATGCACAGTTAGATGTCCTATAACCTTCTCGGTCCATATTTTGTTGTAACATCATATTTTGTTAGCCTTGTTCGCTTGTGTACTTTAGATCAACTTGATGACGTGTATATATATATATGTATATATATATATATGTATATATATATATATATATATATATATATATATATATATATATATATATATATATATATATATATATATATATATATATATATATATATATGTATGTATGTATATGTATATCGTTTGGGCCTGTGACCCTTACAATTTATGACATCTATTAGTCAGCATTATAACCCACTCAGGTATGATTATGTGATGTATGTATGCCATGTGGTAGTTGGTAGGTTAGCTCCGGGTGCCTGTCATGGCCCTCCGGTTGGGTCGTGACACAGAAGCTCTCCGAAAAGAGAAAGCGTTCGCTTGATTGTTTGTGACTCCCGCTCGACCTTCGAGTAGGTTAAGGCTTACCCTTATTATACTTCAATTAGAGAATCGTATGTAATGGTAGATATTTATGGGGAAAGCATGATAGGCCTTCCGGCATGATTGTGATGATAAATCCACTGGCTTGGTATGGATGTTGTTATGTGGGCTTATCGCCATGCTTGCTGATATGTTGTAATTGTTTGATTGAATTCCTTGTCACTTGATATCTCACTTATCTCATGAAAAGGGAAGGATTATATATTAATGTCTTGAGTTGTATTCAGCATTCATGACATGCATCTATTGGTTCGGTGATTTTCAATGTTATTGAATTTGATTCCATGCATTAACATACCATCTATTTACATATATGATTGGTTACAATGGCGAGAAAGGGATGATAGCCTATATGGTAATTGGAGCCTGTATGGTAGATGGTAACAATGATAGCTTCTGCGGCATTTGGTACCTGGACTTTGCGAGTCCCCCATGGTCATCACTCTAAGGCATAGCCTTTAGCATGTGTATACAAAAGTGAAGAGTTATCCTATTTGTCACTGCATTGCATTGCATTCCATTCATTCATTTACTCATGACTGCGTACTAGGCATTTTATATACTAAATCTGAACATATACTTGAATATGTTTTCATGCCTGTACTTAATTATCTTATCTGCTCTACTTGTTGATTTCTTCCTGTTATATGCGTCATCTAATCGTTGTCATCCTATGATGCCTGCGAATACTAGTGTGTACTCATACTACTATTGTTGTACTTTTTGTAGAGTGCGAAATTTGAGCCATAATCCAGTTCGCGAGCTCAAGAGTGATTTTCAGGGCCTTCCATCAGGAGATCATAGGGTGAGCCACTTGTCGGATCTGCATCCCCTCATTTGCTGATTTGTCAATTTCTGATTCCACAGACAGTTCCTATTTAGGTATTCTTAGACTTGTATCCCAGTATTTCGGATGTTGTATTAAGTATTAGAAGCTCTTCTACTAGTTCAGACCAGGTTTTGGGGTTTTAGATGTTTTAATACTTCCGCTCTTATGTTATATATATATTTGTTATGACATGGTATAATTTCTGTCTTTACGTCCGCATGTATTTCTTTTAAATGATGTGATTAAGTGAAGGGTTCGCCCACCAGGAGGATAGTGTGGGTGCCCTCATGACTCGCGAAATGGGTCGTGACATCTGTAACAAAACTCATCAAGGGCATAACCAATGAAGATGCATTGCCTTGTCTTGGCAGCTAATTTTGAGCTCTTATCTTTATGTACATGTACAAAAGCTCTGCAACCAAACACTTTTAAATGGTCATAGAAAACATCCTTGCTATACTAAGTTTTTTTGGAACATCACTTTGCAAAGTAACAGCAGGAGATAGGTTAATAACATGTGCATCGATCAATAAAGCCTCACCGCAAAAAGAATTCGACAACTTTTTTTCAGAAAGCAAACATCTAACTCTTTCCATCAAGGCCCTTGTCACGACCCAAATTCACTAAGTCGCGCGGGCACCTACTATATCCCACCTCGGTAGGCGAACCCTTTTCCCAATTCATAAATTCAACCACAATAAATTAACTAGAGCAGAATAAGTAGAAGTCTGAATCATAAATAATCATAAGTGCGGAAAATAAATACAATCCCCAAGGAACTTGTCTGACTCGTACAAGAGCAACTAAGTAATGTCTAGAAAATACAAGTCTCACATGCTAAACTCATCTGTTTGAATGTAAGAAAATAAAAACAGGGATAGCAGAGTCTCCGGGCAGCAACTCATCAAATGCTCACCCTAGATCTCAGAATCAGTCTTGGAACTGGAAGTGGAACTTGTCTCAAAACTCTACACCCCGAAAAGGACTGTACAAAGGTAACATCAGTACAAACAACACGTACTGAGTAGGCATCATAGGCCAACTATAGTTAGTTAACATATATAAAGAAAGAGACTGAAGAATAAACATGCTCACAATTAGGTATAAACACCACACAGTCCAAAAATAACAACTCAAGTACATAAGAATCAATAACTGAATCATAGCCTATGGTGAAGCACCTAACCACAGTCTGCCAAATTTCCATGATTTATCAGAAAAACCACAAACACCGTAAAACTAACACTAGTAATCTGTAACCCCTAGTATTAGCCTAGGAAAAGTCTCTACTTCTCGAGTTCATCAATTCCCAAGTATGTGTTAATCAGACACACGACAATCTTAAATCATTAACAAACTAGGAAGTCAATATTCATGAGCATTGTATAATGCAATAGCTAACCACAACTAGAAATCAGATGTATGAATGAATGAAATATGAATGCAATGCAATTATACGCACAAACTTGCTCAACAGTCATGACCCATAGGGGGATCCACAAAATCCATGTACCTACTGCGGCACACAGCCCGATCCAGGTCAATATTGCGGAATGTGCAACCCGGTCCAAAGTTAGTGTTGTGGTACGTGCAACCCGGACCAAAGTTAGTATTGCGGTACATGCAACCCAATCCAAGTAAGTGTTGCAGAACATGCAACCCGGTCCAATATATGTATATATATATGTGTTGCGGTGCGCAACACGATCCAAATATATGAGTATGAATGCATGCATGATATCAATGCCAATAAGAATATGTCAATGACAACCATGCCACACATAGATACAAATCTCAATATCAAGATCAATATCTGTAACGACCCGTTTGGGCATTATAGTCTTTCCGGTAGTTTCTCCCTTTTTTGAGCATTGATCAGCTCATTTTGACCCAAGGAGACCATTGACACGCTTCTCGAGATGTCTAGATCGGATTCGAGCAACTTTTGTGAAGTATGGCCTTAAAGTGAAAAATAGTTGACCCAAAGTTGACTTTTAGGTAAACGGACCTTTTTGTCACGACCCGTCTAGGGGCCGTGACGAGTACCCGATACTTGTACCGAGCACCCCTTGTCTATCGTTTTACCTTTACCTCTTAGCAAGCCATGTAAACAGAGCCATTTTTTTTGAACATTAACATTAGCGGCGTCATTCTGAACATAGACTAATAAACTTCGTTATCACTTATACATCAACATTAACATGCCAAAACACCATATATCTAACTGTACTTAACTGACTGTACATAACTGTCTGTGTATATCTGTCTACGAGCCTCTAGACATAGTACATTTATACATAGAAAGGGCCGAGTACTGTCGCGCCCGAAAATACATACACAAAATAGTACCAATGATATGAGGCTCCGGAACGACTGGAGCGCTGTACAATGCTGCAGATAGAGCCCTAGAAACCCGGTCCGTATACCTGCTGACCTGCGCGGCATGAACGCAGCGTCCACAAGAAGGGACGCCAGTACGAATAATGTACCGAGTATGTAAGGCATGGAAAACAATGCAAGCAGTAACATAGAGTGCGATCAATAGTAATATCACGGAGTCATAGCGCGTATAACGAGGCAAGAACGTAACCTGTACATAGGGAGGCCCCTTTTCGGGCCGGCTGTCATGTAGACTTGCCTTTCCGTCTTTGAAACGTTTCTTTTCAGAGGCATAGGAATCAACATTTTCATATTACTTATTCTCGTGTACAGAAATAAAACAGTACGTTTCAGTAACGGTATCTTTTGCTCACGTTTACGGACGCCGAATACAATCGGCTCTCCCAACCCCCTGGGTGTCCCTTATTCATGTATACAGAAAACAGTACAATTCAGTAGACGGTATCTTTCATTTACAATTACAGACGCCGAATACAATCGACTCTCCCAACCCCCTCCCCAACGATGACCCAACATAGTACATCACATATGTATCACACATTATATATATATATATATACAGACGCCGCGTACGGCTCATCCCATATCCCGCGTCCGGGTATCCCGCGTCCAGGATGGAATCCAGCTGATCAGGTGGTGATATAACAGTGGCCCTTCCCTCTTCCCCATATACACATACATATACATTTACTCATCTTTTATGCATATACCTGTCTCATATACAATTACTTTATCTTATATATATGCATATCCATACACGTATACCCGTTTTATATACATATATCATATAGGCACACAAGAGAGCCAAGGAAAATCATATATCCATCGGAGTGACATAAGGTCGGGGATCTCCGATTACTTTACGGAATGCTAGTGATAGCTTTGTCTCACCTTGAAGGAACAAGTATTTTAAGGTGAGACTATCAACGGAGAATAATGTTACAGTAACCAAAAATGGAATCGTAGGTATTTTAGATGACAGTCATAGGTTTTGGGAGTCTTAGAAAATAAAGTTATAACTAGGAAATATAAATACGATTTAGAAATTAGTTTATCAATTTCATATAACATTAGATCCTTAGCTTAGAGATTTCGGTCGTAGGATCATTCCGGTCGTACTTATCATAGCTACCTTCTCTTATCTGACATTGCCGTTATCATTATCGTCATAGAAACACTCTCGTTGGAGCAGCCATAGTACTTATCACTTGGTGACGAAATCGGGATCAGAGGCCCCCTTTGGATTCACTTCAAGTACGTCAACCAAGGCTATAGAAAGATTCGAGAGTAACGGGCCCACCTCGGGCCGGATGAGGTAGCGTATACAATTTACCCATATTACGTGTCATAACGTTACTTGTATGAGTCTTAGGGTAATCGGGTCCCATTTAGGCAAGTTATAAGGGTCTAGAAGGTCTTTTCATCATTTTGCACACTTTCTACTTCAATTCAATTGAACGAAAAGTTGAAAACTTTAGGTGCAGGTTCCGGGGAACCAAGTTGTCCCCGAGGCTCGCGCCCGACTTATTACAACCAAGACATGCCATAGAAAGAAGGGTGATGCCTTACATACCTCTTTTCGCTCCTTTAGCTACTCCAAATTCGCGTCACAATCTCGTCAAAATCTGCGAATTGGTCATTTTTACCAAAACTTTCATTAGTATACTTTGAGTTAGAATCTTGAGGAAACACTTGGCTACCGAAATTTCGGCAGCATTTCCTCTGTAAATACACCATCCTCGATATTCAACATGGCCAAATTCTCATCAAACACAATCCGGGAATTTAAACCCGGCCAAACTATTAACATAATCAACAATCATCCTAGCAATTCACATATTCAACTCACGATACATTATATCAATTTACCACTTTCTTCAACACTTTCCAACTTCCATAAAGTCAATAACAACCTTATATATATACATTCCAACAACATCATTCTAATATCATGACATTTCATACATGCAAGAACATAACATTCGATTCACATAACCTTCCGAAACGAACTTCCAACTACTAATATGTTACTAAGTTCATTATGCTTCCACTTGTAATATAAGCTCCCACATACATGTACACTACAATTTCTCCAACTCATTAAATTTCCATTTTCTACATATCATTCACAACCAAACACTAGACAACATGATTCCTACACATACATATATATATATGCTACCTCACGGCCAACATGCTACATTTATTTCCTTCATGAATTTCATTCATCTTAGCATACTACAACACATATAAACCTTCATAACACACAAAACAAGATTAAAACTCACCTTTCTTCTTCAACTCCTCAACTTGCCTAAAGTGGTAGATAGGGAAAACGATCAATCCAACGCTTCTAACAACACTCCCACGTTAACAAGAACCTTTCAATTAGCAAGTTTGCACCAAGAAATTATTTTTTTGATGGCTCCAATTTGATCTTGAATTTCCAAGGGTTGGCCGAACCCTCCTTCTTTTCTTTCTTCTATTCTTTTGTTTTTGTTCTTATCCTTTTTCTTGTCTTGAATTGGAAGATAATACAAATATATATCCATATATATCCCATGCATGTGAGGGGCACATGCCCCTCTCTAGAAGACTCCCCAATTTTCTTGATTTTCCTCCTTTTTTTTTGGATTGTTTTATTTGGTCAAAGAAGACCAAATGTTTTTCTTGATACACTTTAGCCCCCAAAGCAATGTGGGCATATACTTATGCCACACAACCAACATGGAAATTTTTATAAACTTTCAAAACTTTTGTGAAGTTCTCATTTTGCCCCTCGACTCTTCTCATTATTACCACAAGTCATTTTGTGAATTCCCCTTTATGCTCTGAACCATTCTCATTGTCTCCACTTCTAGAATTTTTCATAAACAACCCATGTGTCAAACAACATAAAATATTGCCTTGATTGTTGTCTCCCCGCGATTATCTTGAATTATCCAATTTCACAAAACGCGGGATATAACATCCTCCCCCCCTTTAGAACATTCGTCCTCGAATGTTGAACTAGCCTCATAGCGTAGTATATTATTTCGGGGAGGTCTCCGTCATAGATGCCTCATGTCACTTAGCATGTCCATCCTAGAGGCTTAGGTTGCCCTCTGCGATCTTTACAGTTGTGCGTCATCCTTGTAGCGTCTGCTGCGTCTATCCCCTCACTAGACATGTCCCCGTACATCGTCATATCAGGGATTCTTTGTCTTAGCTAGTGTGGACTCGATATCGGTCTCACCCTGTGACATCTGTACTTTTTCTCCTTTGTTCCCAAAGATTTCCGTTGTCACGACTTTTCTTTTCTATTAGTTTAATCTGTCTCAGCCTATATGGCTCGTATGGGGTTTCTAACCACTTTTCACACCCCAACTCACTCTGGGCTGCCTAATTTTTCACTCATCTCTTGTTTCCGCATTTATGGAATTTTCAGCATATTTCCCAGGGGGTCACCCATCATGGAATTACTCCCACCTGAGCACGCTTAACCTTGGAACTTTAATGCATTCCGATGTCTCGGGGTCAATATTTTTACTTCCGCTTCCCCGTACTACTTATGTCACATAATATGGAACGAGTTGGGGTCTCGGCAGTTTTCGAAACGTCCGCGTAACACGTCTTTTCCTTTATTTATAGTTCTGACCTTCGAAATTTCCCGTATTCGCCTTTTTACCTATGCGTATGACCATTTTTCGTCCAAATTCTCAGTATGTTCAGTAATACAGAGGACAGTATAGGGGAAAAATAAAATCCAAATTAATTAACACACATTTATCGCAGAAAATACTGAAAAGTACCTGTGGCCGCGTCTGCGGAAGGTTCAGGGTCCTGTCGTCCTGTCAGTGCATATAGGCGGTGTGGAGGACCGGCTGAACTAGGTGGTCCTCCTCTACCTCGGCCGCGGCCCGCTGGCGCCTGAGAAGTCTGTCCACGAGGGCGCACGGTCGACGTCGAACCGATCGCTGATCCGGCTGGCTGAGTTTGGCCTCCTCCATCCTTTAGCGGGCAATCACGTACAAAATGGTCAGTCCGACCACAGGCAAAACAACCACCGGTGTCTAAGTAGCACTGCCCAGAGTGTGGCTTGCCACACCGAGCACATCGTGGTGGGGGAATCCCCGTCCTGCCGGAATCAATTCTGTACTGGGACTCCGAAGCTCTGGTACCCTGACCTGGTCCTGAATAAGTAGGGCGATCAAATCCCCTATCCACAAATCGAGGTGGGGCACTGGCCGCTGATTGGCCTGAATACCTGGATTGTTCTTGTGCCTGCCCCCCTCTATACTCGCTTCTACCCCTGGAAAATCTGCCTTTTTTTCTGGAGCCCCTATCTGGAAAACTCTCCTCTCTCCGTGGCTGATATTGTTCTTCCAGATTTTAGGCGTGGGCCTGGATGCGGGTAATAGTCATCCCGTCCTGGAGTGAGGCCGTCAAGCACTCCTTAACCAAATGTGGCCCTAGCCCACTTACAAACCGGTGCACATGGTCTCCCCTATCCGCTATCAGGGCGGGGGCATACCTGGCGAGCGAGTTGAAACGAAGGCTGTATTCCCGAACGCTCATATTTCCCTGTCTCAAGTTCAAGAACATATCGGCGCGAGCCCGTCGAACCTCTGGCGGTAGGAAATGTCGCAGGAACGCCTCAGTGAACTCCTGCCAAACCGTAGGGGGTGCATTTGCTCCCCTCGATGATATCCAGCTACTGTACCACAGAACTGCCACATCCCGCAGCCTGTATGAAGCCAACTCTACGGACTCCGTATCTGAAGCATGTACAATCCTCAGAGTCCTCAGCATCTCATCTATAAAGTTCTGCGGGTCCTCCTCTGGCTTTGATCCATAAAACTCTAGAGGCTTCAGGGTGATAAAGTCGCGGGCCCTTGCACTTATCGCTCTGCCTCCCAGGTCTACATCTTGCCGCTAAGCCTGTGCGGCAACGAGCTGGGTTAATAACTGGATGGCCTCTGCCATCTGCTGGCCCGGAACTGCTGGCGGTGGAACTGGAGGTGCGGGGGCTGGAGCTGGAACTCTTTCCTGCTCTGCTGGTGCAGGGGGAGCAGGAACAGTCTGAGGGGGAGCTTCATTATGGGATTCTCCTTCTTCTAGCTCCTGTTCAACTCTCCTTCCAGCCGCCGTCTCGCCCTTCTGGGCCGCCCTAGCTTTCTTCTTCGGCGGCATTACTGAAACCATAACTCAGGATTAGGAAAAGAATATGGAAACCTAGTAGCATAGCTCTATCGCACGATCTTGAGTACAAAGAAGGTCATATTTCCTAAATGCCCTGTAGCCTCCTGTTTATAAGTGTGGCGTGCTACACACCCATAAACAAGACTCTACTGGACACGGCTCGTAGACAAACTCCTAGGACCGAACTGCTCTGATACCACTTCTGTCACGACCCGTCTAGGGGCCGTGACGAGTACCCGATACTTGTACCGAGCACCCCTTGTCTATCGTTTTACCTTTACCTCTTAGCAAGCCATGTAAACAGAGCCATTTGTTTTTTTTTTGAACATTAACATTAGCGGCGTCATTCTGAACATAGACTAATAAACTTCGTTATCACTTATACATCAACATTAACATGCCAAAACACCATATATCTAACTGTACTTAACTGACTGTACATAACTGTCTGTGTATATCTGTCTACGCGCCTCTAGACATAGTACATTTATACATAGAAAGGGTCGAGTACTGTCGCGCCCGAAAATACATACACAAAATAGTACCAATGATATGAGGCTCCGGAACGACTGGAGCGCTGTACAATGCTGCAGATAGAGCCCTAGAAACCCGGTCCGTATACCTGCTGACCTGCGCGGCATGAACGCAGCGTCCACAAGAAGGGACGTCAGTACGAATAATGTACCGAGTATGTAAGGCATGGAAAACAATGCAAGCATTAACATAGAGTGCGATCAATAGTAA
Organism: Lycium barbarum; assembly: GCF_019175385.1. NCBI lineage: Eukaryota > Viridiplantae > Streptophyta > Magnoliopsida > Solanales > Solanaceae > Lycium > Lycium barbarum. The sequence continues at coordinate 99,869,766 of NC_083343.1, read as the reverse complement.
TATCACGGAGTCATAGCGCGTATAACGAGGCAAGAACGTAACCTGTACATAGGGAGGCCCCTTTTCGGGTCGGCTGTCATGTAGACTTGCCTTTCCGTCTTTGAAACGTTTCTTTTCATAGGCATAGGAATCAACATTTTCATATTACTTATTCTCGTGTACAGAAATAAAACAGTACGTTTCAGTAACGGTATCTTTTGCTCACGTTTACGGACGCCGAATACAATCGGCTCTCCCAACCCCCTGGGTGTCCCTTATTCATGTATACAGAAAACAGTACAATTCAGTAGACGGTATCTTTCATTTACATTTACAGACGCCGAATACAATCGGCTCTCCCAACCCCCTCCCCAACGATGACCCAACATAGTACATCACATATGTATCACACATTATATATATATATACAGACGCCGCGTACGGCTCATCCCATATCTCGCGTCCGGGCATCCTGCGTCCAGGATGGAATCCAGCTGATCAGGTGGTGATATAACAGTGGCCCTTCCCTCTTCCCCATATACACATACATATACATTTACTCATCTTTTATGCATATACCTGTCTCATATACAATTACTTTATCTTATATATATACATATCCATACACGTATACCCGTTTTATATACATATATCATATAGGCACACAAGAGAGCCAAGGAAAATCATATATCCATCGGAGTGACATAAGGTCGGTGATCTCCGATTAGTTTACGGAATGCTAGTAATAGCTTTGTCTCACCTTGAAGGAACAAGTATTTTAAGGTGAGACTATCAACGGAGAATAATGTTACAGTAACCAAAAATGGAATCGTAGGTATTTTAGATGACAGTCATAGGTTTTGGGAGTCTTAGAAAATAAAGTTATAACTAGGAAATATAAATACGATTTAGAAATTAGTTTATCAATTTCATATAACATTAGATCCTTAGCTTAGAGATTTCGGTCGTAGGATCATTCCGGTCGTACTTATCATAGCTACCTTCTCTTATCTGACATTGCCGTTATCATTATCGTCATAGAAACACTCTCGTTGGAGCAGCCATAGTACTTATCACTTGGTGACGAAATCGGGATCAGAGGCCCCCTTTGGATTCACTTCAAGTACGTCAACCAAGGCTATAGAAAGATTCGAGAGTAACGGGCCCACCTCGGGCCGGATGAGGTAGCGTATACAATTTACCCATATTATGTGTCATAACGTTACTTGTATGAGTCTTAGGGTAATCGGGTCCCATTTAGTCAAGTTATAAGGGTCTAGAAGGTCTTTTCATCATTTTGCACACTTTCTACTTCAATTCAATTGAACGAAAAGTTGAAAACTTTAGGTGCAGGTTCCGGGGAACCAAGTTGTCCCCGAGGCTCGCGCCCGACTTATTACAACCAAGACATGCCATAGAAAGAAGGGTGATGCCTTACATACCTCTTTTCGCTCCTTTAGCTACTCCAAATTCGCGTCACAATCTCGTCAAAATCTGCGAATTGGTCATTTTTACCAAAACTTTCATTAGTATACTTTGAGTTAGAATCTTGAGGAAACACTTGGCTACCGAAATTTCGGCAGCATTTCCTCTGTAAATACACCATCCTCGATATTCAACATGGCCAAATTCTCATCAAACACAATCCGGGAATTTAAACCCGGCCAAACTATTAACATAATCAACAATCATCCTAGCAATTCACATATTCAACTCACGATACATTATATCAATTTACCACTTTCTTCAACACTTTCCAACTTCCATAAAGTCAATAACAACCTTATATATATACATTCCAACAACATCATTCTAATATCATGACATTTCATACATGCAAGAACATAACATTCGATTCACATAACCTTCCGAAACGAACTTCCAACTACTAATATGTTACTAAGTTCATTATGCTTCCACTTGTAATATAAGCTCCCATATACATGTACACTACAATTTCTCCAACTCATTAAATTTCCATTTTCTACATATCATTCACAACCAAACACTAGACAACATGATTTCTACACATACATATATATATATGCTACATTTATTTCCTTCATGAATTTCATTCATCTTAGCATACTACAACACATATAAACCTTCATAACACACAAAAGAAGATTAAAACTCACCTTTCTTCTTCAACTCCTCAACTTGCCTAAAGTGGTAGATAGGGAAAACGATCAATCCAACGCTTCTAACAACACTCCCACGTTAACAAGAACCTTTCAATTAGCAAGTTTGCACAAAGAAATTATTTTTTTGATGGCTCCAATTTGATCTTGAATTTCCAAGGGTTGGCCGAACCCTCCTTCTTTTCTTTCTTCTATTCTTTTGTTTTTGTTCTTATCCTTTTTCTTGTCTTGAATTGGAAGATAATACAAATATATATCCATATATATCCCATGCATGTGAGGGGCACATGCCCCTCTCTAGAAGACTCCCCAATTTTCTTGATTTTCCTCCTTTTTTTTTTGGATTGTTTTATTTGGTCAAAGAAGACCAAATGTTTTTCTTGATACACTTTAGCCCCCAAAGCAATGTGGGCATATACTTATGCCACACAACCAACATGGAAATTTTTATAAACTTTCAAAACTTTTGTGAAGTTCCCATTTTGCCCCTCGACTCTTCTCATTATTACCACAAGTCATTTTGTGAATTCCCCTTTATGCTCTGAACCATTCTCATTGTCTCCACTTCTAGAATTTTTCATAAACAACCCATGTGTCAAACAACATAAAATATTGCCTTGATTGTTGTCTCCCCGCGATTATCTTGAATTATCCAATTTCACAAAACGCGGGATATAACACTTTTTTGGAATTCTGTCAATTCCGAGAGGTGTAGATGGTTGTTTAGAACTCGTGAGTGTATTTGGTTTGGTTCCGAATGCACTCGGATGCATTTTGGGACTTAGGTTGAGAAATTGGAATTAAGGCATCAGGGGTTAACTCAATCAACGAGACCTCCGATGGGGATTCTGAGGCCACGAGCGTGTTCGTAGAGCATTTTTATGTATGTCTATGTGTATGGTCTGTGAATAGATGGCCTCGAAAATTAGTCAAAAAATCGGATCAAATTGTGATGGGTAGGAGATGTTCTGGTGTATGGTGCCCGCTTTGGCGGCACCAGCACCGCGGCAGAGGCACTGCTGGAGCATTAGCCATGCCGCTGGAGCTTTCCAAGGCCTTTTGCCTTGACCGCTGAAGCGGCGCCACTGGGACGGTCCCAGTGCCGCCAAAGCGGGTGACGGGAAGTTTGTAAAATTAATAAAGTGTTAAAATCCCTTAGACCCTCATTATTTCTCATTTCAAAATTAGAGCCTTGGGGAACAGTTCTTGGAGATATTTGGGAGATATTCTTGGAGGTAAATCTTACTTGTTCCTTTACTCTTCCTTTAATCATTATCATCTTAGATTTCCCCCTCCCTTTAATAACCCCTTAGTGATGGAAGTTGAAAGAGGGTTTTGATGGACTTTTCCTTAGGCTCATTAATGAGGAAATTGATGATTTTTAGGTTAGATTTTGATGAATCTAAGCTTGTTAATCATACATCTTTCATTTCTAATGTTGAATTTCGGAATCAAAAAGTTAAGGTTTATACCCAAATTGGGGTTTTTTACTTGAAATAAGAAATTAGGATAATTTTTAGCTAAATCAGCAATTAGTGATTGGGTTATGATCACGTAGTGCTTAATTTGATATTCTTCTTCTGAATTTCTCTGTTTTGCCCTTGTGGGCCCGTTTCCCCAATTTCTAGGGCTAGAATTGACCTAATTTGAATAGTAGCAATATTAGTATCATTCCTCATGATTTCTAATCAAGAATTCGATTATGCTTAGACTACTTTGGTTATGAGATTCAGCAGAAAGGAAAGGCAAAGGAGTGAGTTGTTGGTGTTGCAGTTCAGCCATCCACGTAGGTTATGGCTTACCCTTGGTAAGACTTCGTATAGCGAAGCACATATTTAGATTATATTATTGTAGATAGCATGTGAACCTTCGGGTATGAAGTCGGGTTGGATATTGCCTTAGGTTGGGCCTTGTTGTGTGTTTGGGGCTAGCCACCCCATTATGTTTCGATTTGATTGTCCTATTGTGCCGGCTTGATGCCATGAATTGTTGGTAAATATTGGATTCTGTTTTATCCTCTTGATTATGATATAGTTGGCATACCCACTGTCAGTATTTGTAATTTGGTTATATTATTAGCGTACCCGTGTTGGTACTTGTGACTTTGATATGTTATTGGCATACCCATGTTAGTACTTGTGTCATAGATTATATTGTTGGCGTACCCATATTGGTACTTGTGATATTGATCAGATTATTGATGTTGATACATGCATTGCACGCATTCCCATCCATTCATGATACACTATTGATACCTTGATGAAACACTGTGATGAGCTGGGCTCGATTTTTACTTAAGCGACGTGATAGTCCAATACCCGATGTTCGTCCCAGAATCATGGATTGAGTGAATTGATGCTTGATGAAAACCCAATTTTACTTGAGTGACGTGTGAGTCTGATATCCGATGTTTTTTTCGGAATAGTTGATGGAGTGAGTGCATGAACTCTGTGGGTCCCTCAGAGTGGTGCCAGTGAGAACCCAGTGGGAAAAGATCCAGGGTCCCGTCTGTCTGTTGGGTAAAGATTCGGGATATGTGGCACTTCGACTTCGTGAGTCACACTGGGTTGTGCTACCGAGACGTCGATATTTCCGTCCGGAGTACATGTGTAAACCGCATTTGCGTGGCATTGCATTATGGCTTGATTTTGAGATGTTTGGTGATGTATTTTGATGTTGGATTGGACTTGATATATTCAAACGTGGTACAATTGGGATTAGATGCTTATTTAGGAAATGACGAGTACTTGGATTGTTTATGTTTGGCTTATACTTATTGGTATATCTGCTTATCTACTTTATTATCTGAGTTGTGTAATTAGCTACACTTAGTCGGCCGATGATGCCTACCAGTACTGTTGTCTTGTACTGACCTGTAATTGTTGCATTCTTTTATGAATGCAGAGTATCAAGTCGGATCCACTTCCGTGACGCGTGGCTGATAGTCGCTTTAGCTTCCTCTTTTAGTTTCCAGGATGAGCATGGTCGTCCGCTGCCTTGAAGACTTTTCTATCTTTATGTCCTATTTTCTTCAAAGACATAGATACTTATGTATTTGTATTCCAAATTTGTACTATTTCCCTTTCTAGATGGTCTTGTGTTATTCAGACTAGACCCTGGGGGTGTTGTTATTATTCCGCACTATTCTACTACTTTTATATCTATATCGTGAGACTTACATATTTGTTCTATTCCGTTGCATAATTTCATTCTTTTGTGTATTTATACATTGTTGGGTTGTGGGTTCGCTTACCGAGGGGGGAAGGTAAGTGCGGCTTAGGTAAAATAGGTCGTGACAAGTTTGTATCATAGCCCCTAGGTTACCCGGTCTTTAATATAAGAGAGTGTCTAGTAGAGTCTCATGGACCGGTACGATGAGCTCCGTACTTATCTAAGAGAGGCGATAGGACATTTAGGAAATTTCACTTTCTTTCTTTCTTTTGTGCCACTTTATTCAAATTGGTATCTGGAAAGATTAAATTTGTATCTGACTTATCTCTTCTCTCACAGATAGTGAGGACTCGAGCTACTATGGCCCAAGGTCAGGTGCCAGAGCCTGCAGCTACGACTGGAACCCGAGGGCGATGGACAGCCAGAGGGCGCGACAGAGCAAGAGGCCGCGGGGCTACCCCAGCTAGGGGTAGAGCTCCAACGGTAGGACAACACCGAGAGATATCTTCGTCTCCTAAGCCCGAGGATGTGGCTCCAGCCCAGACACAGCCAGAGGTTACTTCTAATCAGGCCATGCATGATACTATGGATAGAGTATTACTTCATCTTGATGCCCAGCAGGAAGCAACCGGTGTTACTACACCCAGCGGGGGTTCACAGACTAGGGTTGGGGCACAGACCCCTGAGCAGGGACCTACGCGGGAAGCACATTCCGCTGCAGCTATGGCTCTTCGTATTGATGCGATACCCGCTACTGGTGATGAGATTAGGCCTATGGAGGGCGCCGTTATGACTGCTTCTGATCAGGACCTTATTGGTAGATTCAGGAAGTTAGAGCCACCGAGGTTCTCTGGTACTTTGTCTGAGGATGCCTACGAGTTTATTCTTGATATGCATGAGTTGCTGCACCGTATGGGGATAGTGGAGACCCACGACGTTGATTATGTATCCTACCAGTTTCACGGCAACGTGAAGATGTGGTGGAGGTATTTTGTGGCATGCAAACCTGAGAGTTACCCTCCTTTGACTTAGTCTCAGTTCTACCGGGCCTTCCTCGTGAAGTATGTGCCCCGAATTTTTAGAGAGGCACGTAGGGAGCATTTTTTACACCTTAAGTAGAGGGGTATGTCTCTGGAGTCCTATGCGACCCGTTTCCTTTATTTGGCTAGTTATTCTTCTCCGTTGATCCCTACTGAGGCCGATAGGATCAGGCGCTTTGTCGGAGTGCTAGTGGTCTCTCTACAGATTCCTTGTCGTCAGATGTAGTCTATGAGGGCTTCCTTCAAGTCCATTATCGATCATGCTTATATGGTTAAGGGCGCTAAGGCCCGTGCTTTTCATGGTGGTGACAAGAAGCCACGTCAGACTGGTAGTTTTGGGGGTTCTGGTTCGCCGATCTGTTTTTGAGGCCGCATCAGCCATATTCCAGCCGTCCTATGCATTCAGTGTTACAGGCTTCCCCTAGTGAGCCACCCAGGCAGAGGGCTAATGAGAGTTTTTCCTCCAGACCAGCGGACAAGGCTGCTTCATCTGGGTCTTCAGTTTTCATATGTTGAGGTTAGGCATGTTGCTAGGAGATGTCCCCATCCCAGGAAGGATTATCAATAGCCTAGTACTCCTATATCATCTGGTGGTCGAGGTGGGACTTCTCAGAGAAGCAGTACTCAGTTAGACTGCGGTACTTCCCAGCTAGCTAGAGGTGGTTCCCAAAGTATGAGAGGGGGATCTCAGACTGGGCGAGGTGGAACCCATTGTTACTCATTACCCTGGTAGGCCCGAGGCAGAGGCCTCAGATGCTGTGATTTCAGGTACTATTTCTGTCCGTCATAGAGCAGCATTTGTGTTATGTGATCCTGGATGCACTTATTCGTATGTACCTGCATTTCATGCTGTTGGTTGAGATTTTCCTTTTGATAGCATAAATATACCTATTCATATGTCTACTCCGGTCGAAGATTCTGTGATTGTTGATCGAGTCTACCGGCCTTGTTTGGTTACTTTAATGGGATATGACACTTGGGTAGATTTGATGATTCCCGATATGGACTTTGATATTACATTGGGTATGTCCTGTCTTTCTCCTTATCATGCGATCTTGACCTGTCACGCTATGACAGTCACCCTAGCCATGCCGGGCATAACTAGGCTTGAGTGGAGAGGTACTCCTAGTCCCACCCTGAAGAAGATCATTTGAGCGAAGAAGCTAGTAAATAAGGGGTGTTTAGCTTATTTATCTCATGTTCATGATACGACGGTTGCATCTCCACCACTTGAGTCTATCCCTATTGTGAGCGAGTTCACAGAGGTATTTCTGTCAGATCTGCCGGGTATGCCACCCGATCGCGACATTGATTTCTGTATTGACGTGGATCTGGGCACTTGTCTTATTTCTATTCCACCGTATCAGATGGCACCAGCTGAGTTGAGGGAGCTTATGGAACAACTACAGGATTTGTTGAGCAAGGGGTTCATTAGACCGCGCGTCTCCCCTTGGGGTGCCCCTGTGTTATTCATGAAGAAGAAAGATGGGACCATGAGGATGTGTATTAATTATCGCCTGTTGAACAAGGTCACTATTCGGAACAATTGCCCTATGCCTCATATTGATGATCTTTTTGACCAGCTTCAGGGTGCTTCGGTGTTTTCAAAGATTGATTTGCGTTTCGACTATCACCAGTTGAAGATCAGGGCGGAGTGTTCCAAAGATAGCATTTTGGACGAGATATGGCCACTATGTGTTTCTAGTGATGTCTTTTGGGCTTACCAATGCCCCGGCTGCATTTATGACCTTGATGAATGGCATCTTTAGGCCATTTCTTGATTCTTTTGTGACTGTGTTTATTGATGACATCCTTGTGTATTCCAAGAGTAGAGAGGACCATGAGAGCAGTCTTCGTTCTGCTCTTGCGTTGTTGAAGAAACATAGCTTGTTTGCTCTATTTTCTAAGTGTGAGTTCTGGTTAGAGTCTGTAGCATTCTTGGGCCATGTGGTGTCCAAGGAGGGGATTATGGTTGATCTCCAGAAGATTAAGGCTGTGAGGGGTTGGGCGAGGCCCATTACTATTACTGAGATTCGTAGTTTTGTGGATTTGGCCAGTTATTACCGTCGTTTCAAGAAGGGTTTTGCTGCCATTGCTTCGTTCTTGACCAGATTGACCCATAAGGATGTTCCCTTCTAGTGGGCGGATGATTGTGAGGAGAGCTTTCAAAAGCTCTAGCTTCTTTTGACTAAAACCCCGATCTTAGCATTACCCGTGGAGGGTAAGAATTTCGCTGTCTATTGTGATGCCTCCCGTCTGGGTTTAGGTGTTGTCTTGATGCAGGAGTGTAGAGTGATAGCTTATGCTTCCCGTCAGTTGAAGGTTCATGAGAAGAATTATCCTACCCCTGATTTGGAGTTTTTAGCCGTGGTCTTCACTTTGAAGATTTGGAGGAATTATATGTATTGTGTTCATTGTGAGGTTTTCATCGATCACCGTAGTCTTCAGCATGTGTTTACCTAGAGAGATCTTAATTCCAGGCAGCGCCAATAGATGGAGCTCCTGAAGGACTATAACATCTCTATTCTGTATCATCTCCGGAAAGCCAATGTGGTGGCTGATGCCATGAGTCGCAAGGTAGTAAGTATGGGAAGTTTAGCTCGATTGATTGTTTCCGAGTGTTTGTTGGCCATGGAGGTTCAGACTCTGGCCAACAGTTTCGTTCGTCTTGATATTTCAACCCCGGGCAGGATTTTGGCTTGTATAGAGGCAATGTCGTCTTTATTGGATCGGATCAGGACTCATCAGTTTAAAGATGCTCAGTTGAGCAAGATTCGAGATAGAGTTTTCAGAGGTAAGGCCAAGGAGGCCGTGATTTATTATAAGGGCATTCTAAGGATTAGAGGATGCGTGTGCGTTCCTCATATTGGTGATTTGGTTCAGTTGATCTTTTCTGAGGTTATAGCTCTCGCTATTCCATTCATCCGGGGGTGAGTAAGATGTATCGTGATTTAAGACAACACTATTGGTGGCATCGGATGAAGAGAGATATAGTTGATTTTACGGCTAGGCGTGGGAATTGTCCGCAGGTAAAGTATGAGCATCGGCGACCCGGTGGGGTGCTTCAGATGATGCCCATTTCTGAGTAGAAGTAGGAGAGGATTACCATGGATTTTTTCACGGGTCTTCCGAAGACCCTTGGCAAGTTTGATTCTATTTGAGTGATAGTGGATCGGTTGACTAACTCCGCTCACTTCGTTCTAGTTCAGGTTTCCTATACTGCGGAGATGTTAGCCAAGATGTAAATTCGGGATATTGTGAAATTACATGGGGTCCTTATTTCTGTTGTATCTGATCGGGGTACTATTTTCACTTCCCATTTTCGGAGGGCGTTTCATGAAGAGTTTGGTACCCGATTGGATCTTAGATCGCTTCTCATCCCCAGACCGATGGCCAGTCCGAGCGGACCATTCAGGTGCTCGCGAACATGTTGAGAGCATCTGTTATTGATTTTGGTAGCCATTGGCACCAGCACTTGCCCTTGGTAGAGTTTGCATACAATAACAACTATCATTCGAGTATTGGTATGGCGCCTTTTGAGGCTTTGTATAGTAGGAGATGTAGATCTCCGATTGGTTTGTTTGATGGATTCAAGGCTCGGCCTCGGAGTACGAATTTGTTAAGAGAGTCCCTTGATAGAGTGGGAGTTATTCAGGCTAAGCTTTTGGCAGCTCAGATTCGGTAAAAGATGTATGTGGACCGGAAGGTTCGGGATTTGATGTTTGCTATTGGTGACCATGTTATGTTGAAGGTTTCACCCATGAAGGGTGTTATGAGGTTTGGTAAGAGGGGCAAGTTGAGCCCCAGGTATATTGGTTCGTTTCAGATTGTGGACTGTATCGGTGAGGTAACTTATAAGTTGGCATTGCCGCCAGGCTTGACTGGAGTTCATCCGATTTTTCATGTTTCGATGTTGAAGAAGTACCATGCCGACGGTACCAACATTGTCCATTGGGATTCTATATTGCTTTATGATAATTTTACTTATGAGGAGGAGCCTATCGCGATCTTGGATAAGCAGGTTCGAAAGTTGAGGTAAAAGGAGATTTCTTCCATGAAGGTGCAATGGAAGCACCGTCCTGTTGATGAGGCAACTTGGGAGATCGAGTTCGACATGCGTAGCTGATATCCTCAGTTGTTTACTGATTCAGGTATTTCCCCGCTTTCTTTCTTTTCTTCGCTCGAGGATGAGCGACAGTTCAATTTGTATCTGATGTAACGACCCGTTTGGTCGTTATAGTCTTTCCGACATTTTCGCCCTTTTTTGAGCATTGGTCAGCTCATTTTGACCCAAGGGACCGTTGGCACGCTTCCCGAAGTGTCTAGATCAGATTCGGGCAACTTTTGTGAAATATGGCCTTAAAGTGCTGCTAAAGCGGGTGACGGGCAGTTTGTGAAATTAATAAAGTGTTAAAAGCCCTTAAACCCTCATTATTTCTCATTTCGAATTTAGAGCCTTTGGGAACAATTCTTGGAGATATTTTGGAGATATTCTTGGAGGTAAATCTTTCTTGTTCCTTTACTCTTCCTTTAATAATTATCATATTAGATTCCCCCCTCCCTTTAATAATCCCTTAGTGATGGAAGTCGAAAGAGGGTTTTGATGAACTTTTCCTCAGGCTCATTAATGATGAAATTGATGATGTTTAGGTTAGATTTTGATGAATCTAAGCTTGTTAATCATATATCTTCCATTTCTAGTGTTGGATTTCGGAATCAAAAAGTTAGGGTTTATACCCAAATTGGGGTTTTTGCTTGAAATCATAAATTAGGCTAATCTTTGAGTTAAATCAGCAATTAGTGGTTGGGTTATGATCATCTAGTGCTTAATTTGATATTTTACTTTTGAATTTCCCCGTTTTGCCCTTGTGGACCCGTTTCTAGGGCTAGAATTGACCTAATTTGAATAGTAGGAATATTAGTATCATTCTTCATGATTTCTAATCTAGAATTTGATTATGCTTAGACAACTTTGGTTCTGAGGTCCAGCGGAAAGGCAAGGCTAAGGAATGAGTTCTTGGTGTTGCGGTTCGGCCATCTAGGTAGGTTATGGCTTACTCTTGGTGAGACATCATATAGCAAAGCACATATTTAGATTATCTTGTTGGTAATAACATGTGAACCTTCGAGTATTAAGTTAGGTTGGATATTGCCTTAGGTTGGGCCCTGTTGTGTGTTTAGGGAAAGTCACCTCGTTATGTTGCGATTTGATTGTTTTATTGTGCCGGCTTGATGCCATGAGTCATTGTTAAATATTGGATTATGTTTTATCCTCTTGATTATGATATAGTTGGCATACCCACTATTGGTATTTGTGATTCGGTTATATTATTGGCGTACCCATGTTGGTACGTATGACTTAGATATGTTATTGGCATACCGATGTTGGTACTTCTGACATAGATTATATTATTTATGTAGATACATGCATTGCACGCATTCTCATCCATTCATGATACATTGTTGATACCTTGATGAAACACTGTGATGAGTTGGGCTCGGTTTTTACTTGAGTGACTTGAGAGGCCGATGTCCGATGTTTGTCCCGGAATCGTGGATTGAGTGAATTAATACTTGATGAAAATTGAGTTTTACTTGAGTGACATGAGAGTTCGATATCCGATGTTCATTCCGAAATCTTGGATGGAGTGAGTACATGGGCTCCGAGGGTCCCCTAGAGTGCCGGTGAGAACCCATCGTATGTAAAGATCCGGGGTCCCGTCTTTTTATTGGGCAAAGATCCGGAACAGGTGGCACTTAGACTTCGCGAGTCACACTAGGTTATGCTGCTGAGACGTCGATATTTCCGTCCGGAGTACATTTGTACACAACATTTGCATGACATTGCCTTGAATTGCATTATGGCTTGATTTTGAGATGTTTGTTGATGTACTTGTGATGTTGGATTGGACTTTATATATTTAGAATTGGCACAATTGGGATTAGATGCTTACTTAGGCAATGACGAGTACTTGGATTGATTGCGTTTGGCTTATACTTGTTGGTTTATCTGCTTTATCCACTTTATATCTGAGTTGTGTTAGCTATGCTTAGTCGGCTGATGATGCCTACCAGTACTATTGTCTTGCACTGACACGTACTTGCTGCATTCTTTTATGAATGCAGAGTATCATGTCGGATCCACTTCCGTGACGCGTGGCTGATAGTCGCTTCAGCTCCCTCTTTGAGTTTCCAGGGTAAGCATGATCGTTCGCTGCCTTGAAGACTTTTCTCTCTTTATGTCCTATTTTCTTCAGAGACATAGATACTCATGTATTAGTATTCCAGATTTGTACTATTTCCCTTTTTAGATGCTCTTGTTTTATTCAGACTAGACCCTAGGGGTGTTGTTATTGTTCCACACTATTCTACTACTTCTATATCTATATCGTGGGACTTACGTATTTGTTCTATTCCATTTCATCATTTCGTTCATTTGTGTATTTATACATTGTTGGGTTGTGGGTTCACTTACCGAGGGGGAAAGGTAAGTGCCCACACGCCTTAGGCAAAATAGGCAGTGACAATATCAATTCCTTCCTCTTTACAAGTCAATAACCAATAACTGAGAGATATGGGTTAACAACCATGAATAAGTCACTAAGCATTCATACAAGTGTATCATGAAAGATGAGATTGAGTATACTGCATAATATCAATGAATGATGACAATATATCAAATCAATCGTGCCACACAGGAACATTTCTCTTGATATCAAAAACAAGTCAAGTTCTTTCCTCTATCCAAGATAAACCAATAAGTGAGGGATAGCCATATCTCAATCATGATCAGACGACTAAGCATCTAATCTAATATCTCACACGTGGCAACAAGCCAAAAATCTCAACATGTGAAACGATCTACTAGGTCGTTATGGGCATTTTGACCATTTTACCCCTGGTAGTTCCTCTTTGAGACTAGGAGTGAGCTGAATGAAAACTTAAAGAGTTAGAATTCTAAAAACTGAGGCACTTGATTTCATTTTGTGTGCTTATTTGAAAAACTTGGTTCAATTCCGTTGGGGGGGGGGGGTTGACTTAGTAAATTGGACCTCTGTTAGGAATTCCGAGGCCACAGATGAGTCCGTAGAGTATTTTTATATATGTGTGCATGTTTGGTTTGTGTCGGTAGGGTTTCAGATTGATGTTGGGATTTTAGGTGAAAATCTGGTAGAAAACCATATGTCACTGATTGCGAGGTGACCGCTGCAGCGGGCGAGAGCTGCTGTAGCGAGTCCTCCATAGCGGTGTACCAGTCGCTGCCGCGGGATTTTGAGAATTGGAGAAGTCCGCCAGAGCAGGCAGTGACCGCTACGGCGCGGTCTTGACCTCTATTGCTACTCGGGCGAGTTAATGAGGTCCGTCGTAGCGGTGGTATTTTCTACTGCAGTAAGACCGCAATAGTGAGGCTAGTGACAGTAGCAGCGGTCGACAGGAGATCTAAACCCACTTTTATACTGCTGACTTCGAGGCATTACCCACATAAATCCAAAAATAGTTCCCAGGAAAGTGAGAGGCGAATTTTCTGGTGTCTTGGTGGATTCTTCTTTGAGGATAATTCTTATCCTTTTTTCTTGTTCATTCCTTTATCATCTTTAAGTTCATATACTAGTTAAGGGTTATCTAATGGTGAATGAAAAGACTAGAACCCTAGAATTGTTAAACCCTTGAATAATTGGTGGGTTGTGGATTTTATTGTAGTTTAATCGCCTAGGAGTGTAAGATATCACTTTCTAGTGAGGGAATTTGATTACTTAATGTGAAAATTGTATATTTAGACCTGGGGTTTCATTAAAAAAGGGAACGTTGGCCTAAATTTGTTTTAAAAGGGGTAACTTGATTAGACAAACCCATAAATGGGATGATTATGATAATTGGGATTGAGATTATGATAAATTCATTATTAAGTGATAGTTCACCCATTTGAAAGGGGTAGAAGTAATTGGGTCTTTTCCCCAATTTTTATTCTTATTTGACTAGAAGGTCTACTTTTTACTTAGCTCTGTATTGCTAGACTTTGAGTGTTCCGAAGCAGTACGAAAGCTCTTGCGGAGTAGCTTGCATTGTTCCAGTTATGCATCTGAGGTAGGTTATGGTTTACTTGAGTTAGACTTTAGCTAGTTGATTGTATATGTAGTAGAATTGATGGAAGGAAGCATGATTAGGTCTTCGGACATGACGTCTAGTTGGATATCACTTAGGTTGGTATGATTTCTGATTATGTGGGCTTGTCGCCATTACTTTTTTGTACCAAAACCTGAGGTGAAATTGTTGTGTTATGAGAAGGAAGGAGTCAATAAATACTCTTCTTCTTGATTGAGATGGTTGAATATTCATGTTTTGTTGAGTTAATTATCTAAGTCATGTTATGACTTGTGGCATGGTGCGTTGCATTTATTGACATTGTATTTATTGACTGATCATATTCCATATTGATTGTCGGACGGGAAATACGTTGGGATGCATATTGTGATCAGATACAGAAATATATATAAAGGCACATTTGATAGGGGATGAGGATGTGGCCTAAATAAGGGCTCGTGATCCGAGGTCAATTCTGGAATAAGTGGTACATAGACACCATGGGTCCCCTGCAGGTCATGATAGATGAGCAAAAATAGTCGTTGGCATGTGTGTACAATTGAGATACTATCATTGGTTGCATTGCATTGGACTTATCTTATTCTTGTGATGCATTGTAGATTTGTTGATGATTAACTTTTGATACTGCTGTGTTGTTGTGTTGTTCTGCCTATTGTTACGGTTCGCTTTTTTTGCAAGCGGGGTTAGCGCTCAGAAAAGCTACTTCGAACTCGTTGGTACTCTTTCGGACTTTGTTTTAAAAGAGTCGCCACCTAATTTTTAGGAAATTAGGAAACCCAGTTCTGAAGGGTTTATTCATACACCGTAAAAAAATCCTTCTCAATCCAAAGTTCTAGGTAAGGGTTATGGTGATCAAGTAGGGAAGGTGTTAGGCACCCTAGTATTAAGGATCCGTAATATATGGTTGATCTTTGAGTTCCAATGTGTGAGTATTTACATGAACTGTTTATCTAGTGTTTGTTTCCTGCTAAAGATTTGTCATGTTGCATATCATTTTGAAAAGAGTTGAATATATTACCTTTTATACAGGGTATTTAGGTTCATATCTATGATATCCGGGTATAATTAATTTCTTTTATATATAAGGATAGTAGTTTTCCTTATAGGAAAAAATAGAAAGTTCATTTATTCATTGGATTTGAGTAACCAAATTTTATACATGCTTTACTCACACGTGGATCGGGTTAATCCGTCTAGTATGCTTTTAGAACATCCATACCTAACGTATTATAATTTAAGCGTAATTTAGATTGTTTTGATTTTCAGAAAAAGGACTTTTTGCAAGTTTTGTGTGATTGGTTTTTTTTTTTTTTTTTTTAGGAAAAAAGATTGTACCCATGGCCAAAGAGCCTCATTTATATACTCATTTTCAAACCATACTTGTATTCATATGTCTATTTTATAACTAAGTCATAATTTTTACTTTAAGGGATAAGAACTTCCTTTTAACTAAAAACATTTTTTACAAAAAATGCCTAGTCTGTATATTAAAAACGTGGGCCTTTGCCCGGAAAATATTGACTGGTTTTATAAAGAAGGGCCCAGTGGGCTTTAAGACTAAAAAGTGCCTTGGTTTTGATTTTTTTTTTTTTAAAAAAAAACTATATGGACTAACTAGCCAAATCCCTCCTTATTCCTAACTGATTTGAAATATAGGCCTTGGCCAAGTTTATTTGATTTGTGAAGAAATCAGATGGGGTTTTTAGTCCAAAGGGAACCCTCATTATTTTTTGTTTCAAAATATCAAGCCGAGTGGGTTATAACATAAAACAGTTCAATGAATATTCGTTTTCTATAAAAAGGATCAAGTGGGCTACAACCCAAAATATCAAAGATTTTTACCAAAACCCAGAGCCAGGAAAGTATGCTTTCAAGTTGTTTTTTTTTTAGAAGTAAGGACTTTTGCCTAATCTATTTTCTCTAAATTTCCACACAAGTTATTTACCATTTTTTTTTCTTTGCATGTTTGAATTTTTTTTCCAGTTTATTACTTATTCAAATTGTAGCGACTATCTCCTATCTTTTTTGAAATATTTTTCAAAATCAGTGCGCGTTCCCAAAGTTTAAAGAAAATCAGGTGCTAGAGTCAAACTAAACGGCATATGTACCATTTTCCTAAGAGGCCTAATTCAGAATAAAGGGTTCCAATAAATTTGTGGGTTTACAAGTAACAAAATACTAGAAGAAACTAAATATAGCAGCAATATGATGAAAATGAATGAAATGGGGTGTACCAAACCCCAACCAGTTTCACCCATGGCTAGGCCTTCGTATCATTTTTACCCATGATTGGACCTTCAATATATTAGCTTCCCTTTATTCTTTTTGGACTCAAAGACGTTTGAAGGATATATTCTTTATTGGGCTTCTAGCCCAACAAGGTGGCTGGACCTCGGCCCGAGTGGCCATGCAGTGGACGGGCCGGGGGGGGGGGGGGAGGACCCCTGTTAGTTTATATTTTTGTCCCTATCACACATATAAAATATACACATATATGCAAAGTATACCACTGCTTTACGAATCCTACTCTATGTGTGAATATGCGACATATATATACACACTATATCACATTTACCCGAGAGACCATGTGGAGCATATGTGTTCTATATCCTCAAACATCCCAAATTAGGTGGTGGAAGGTCAAGTCATCACCCCCCTTTGATCCGAGTGCCGCACAAACTCCAAGAGGTTTCATGAACCTCAGACATGGTTGGTCATCCGGGAAGGGGTCAAACTAGACCACCCTTTACCTAACATGCCTATCGAACGACAACCCAAGAAACCCCAGCTTCACATGCACCCCACATGGCCTAGGGCAAAATGAAATATACCTAATATATATATATATATATATATATATATATGTGTGTGTGTGTGTGTGTGTGTGTGTGTGTGTGTATGGAATAACTATCATCCTAAAAGCATAAATTAGACCAGTGAGGAGAAAACACAGCTGAGGCATGAGACAAAAGTAGCTTCTATGAGCACAGCATAGCCTAGACTTAACTTATCCAAACAAATCACAACAAGTTAATCAAATACAGCTCCAAGCAACTTGGGATCAAACAGATGTGATAAAGTATATAAGAGCACAAAGGGAAATCATCCTCTAAGTATAGTGTAATCACAAAAAAATTCAATATACTTAAGGTGTATCTACAACTACATGAACCTAACTCCCAAATGGCTTCTAATAGTTTATGGACACTTGAAGTGAATAATTGGTTTTGTTCAAGACATTGTATCCCAAATCTATATGATTTCTCTTATGAAAGCAAGATGAGTAGGTAGGTGCACATTACAGTCTTAACAGCTATGGCACAATCAAAACCAAGCAAGCATAGACTAGAGTCCTCCATTAGTACATATTTTCTCACAGAATATAAATCAAGTCAAATGCAACACTACAGACCAAGTTGGGATCATCTGTAGAACCAACTATCCAGGACCTTTTAAGCCACTAAGTTTTCATATAGGGTACATGAATCCTAAGTCTAATCAGTCATACACTTTTAAATAGTAAGCAAGTTGCCAGGTTGCAGTCTCAAAATACATAGGGATGTCATGTTATGGGTAGGGAAATTTAAGTTGACTTAACGAATGCACTCAGTCTTAGCTGTGACAGTATAAAATTTTTATAGTTTTTAAAATAACTAACTAAATAAAAATCCTTCTCATTTTTTTTGTTTTTTTTTCAATTAAGTTTAACAAAATCTTATAAAATATTTATAGAAATACTCATTAATTTCTAAATAAATTTATGATGCATGAAAGTCTCTTTTATTAATTTAAGGGAAAGAAATATTAACCTGGACAATTTATAAAAAAACATTTAAGGCTTTAGAAATGCTCAGCTCATTTATTTATTACGCGGGGACTCTGAGTGATTAAAATATATTAGAGAAGGTAAAAAATTAGGTGTTAACAACTGCCCATTAGGTGTTCGGGGATGCAGGGACCATCCCTAAGCAACGAAATTTGACTAACCCTAATTTTTGACTGACCCGACTCCTTATACCCTTTGTCTCTATGCAATTTTCACATATGTGGCCAGATCCTAGTTTCTGGGTTTCCTACATATCTCATATCTCATATCATATGAGAATTCAGGTCGCTTGTAGTTCGACTCAACCAAAGACCTTTAAGTGATTTGGGGAGAAACTTTCTGGGGATCCCAATATTCTAATTAGGTTTCCCCAGAAGACTTGTTAGGATGTGACCGAATCTCAGGGCTTGAGTTTGCCTACATATCCCTGGTTCTTGGGAATCAGGTCACCTGTAGTTCGACTTGCTGGAGAAGAGTGTATCCCTTATGGGGGAACGTCTTCATACTTCCCGGTGTGTACCTGACCGGTTGCGGTTTTTTTTTAGTGAAAGAAGACAAAACGGGATAAGTTGTGGCTGAGTCTAAGACTGTATGGCTTCCAAATCCTGGTTGGAGAGCTTAACTCTCATGGGCACCCTATCTTGACGGGCTGCGTAAGAAAAAGTTCCATATTTGCTCCGTAATTTTTCTGGATTTGGTTCAGCAACCGACACCTTTTGGTGCGGCTGTGTGCCTTTTTCCTAGATTTTGACAATATGCAGATATTCTTGTGGAAATTTAGATGAATGGCCCTCTTGGTTGTTTATATTATGTAGGGGCCGAGTCTTACGTAGACTGCCTATGTATCCCACCAGGGGAAATCAGGCCCTGTCGTAGTTCGTTTTACAAAAGAAGAATATATATATCCAAAGTATCCTTTAGACTAAACCTAGCTAGAGACATTCCCAGACCAGGCCCGACTGGGGCTTCCCGCATATCCCTCCATAGGGACGTCAGGTCGGTGTGGTTCCTTACAATATTTATGGGGAAGGGGATAAATTTTATGAGCAAATATGGGGACACCTACTATCTACCCAAAAATACAGCTCCGCGAGTTGCTGTCCTTACGAACTCGCTCTCTCTCGTCCTCTTCCCTTCTCCGTACTGTGGTGGTAGGATGACCAAGATCTCTCCGGTACTGATCTTATGTTCCAGCTCGATATTGAAGGCATAACACTCTTCTATGTCATGTCCCATAGCTCATGTATGATAAAAACAAAACTTGCTCCTTTTAGGCCCTAATGGTGCAGGCTCGTGGGCAGGTTCCACGGGTCTGATTTTTATCAGACTAGCTAGGGTTGAGAATATGCGGGCATATGATTCCTCAAAGACCGTGAAGTCTTAACGCCAAATCTACGTGCCAGCAGTGACTCGTTCCCCAGGAATGATAGGATCATGAACTAATAGGGTGTGGGGCCCCCACAGAGTCCCGATGGCCCTATCATCAATCAGACTGCAAATTCTTCTTCTCAGACCCAAGCACTCATTTAGGGTATGGCCATCCTGGTTGCGGTGGAATGGACATCACTTGTATGCATACACCAACTCGGGCAGTGGAAACCTAACCCTTGTGGTGCAAGGAACACCCGTGGCGACCATCCTTTCGTACACCTCCTTACAGTTGACATGTCGTGGGTCTACTCTGCATGGGGAGGAACAGGCTTTGAAGGCCATTCCCCACCAAGCTACTTCAGAGAGGCTTACCCTTCCAAAATTTTCAAGTGCCATAGTGGAGGTGGTAGGCACCATTGTGGGCGATGGTGCATAAAACTCAGACCCCTCGTTGGTCGGGGCATAGTAGTCAGATTCTTCATTTGCCTCATTCTAAAACTCTATGAACTCAGGGAACATCCCGAATGGTTCTTCTTCTTTCTCAGCCTCCACGTCAACGGGTTCTGACTCCTCTCCCTCTATATTCTATAGATCTTCTTCTTCTTCTTCCGGTTCTTCCTCCTTGACTGGTTCGGAGGCTTTTGGTAAAGGCTTGGACTCCCCCTGTATGTCTGTCACCCAATGATCCGATCTAGCTCCTTGGCTTTCCTCTCTTCCTCCTGAGGTCCCTTCTCTAGGAGTCATGGGCCTTCTCTGTAGAAGTATATAGTTTAGCACTAACTCTCTTACTTCCTCTGGGACATTTTCATACTGCTCTTTGGGTATGCCCTCGGGTGGGTTCCAAACCATCTCCAGTAGTCATTTTACCTCTTCAATTTTCCTACCAATCACTTGGAGGTGCATTTCCATTTGTAATACTTCCTCTCTTAGCATTTCTACTGTCTCTCCCAGAGTCTGCATCTCTTGTTCTCCTTAGTTTGCCATGGCAAGCCAACCTTTTATTGGAGATGAATTCGGGTAAGTTTAAGCTTTTGGTTTTCCTTTTGATATGTAGTTTTAGATCATCGGATCAAATGTATTCAAGCCTTAATACATGATGACACACATAGCCAGTAGACATGTGAAACACGTAGCAAGCATTCATGTAATTTTAGCAGATATTTATACTACTCGCATTCCTAAAACCTTTTTGAGTTAAGGCTATCCTAATCAATTGAAGCATGTAAGTGCCATTTGCAAAGGTGAACCATTGCCCTGAAAAAATCATCATATTATAATAGTAAAATATCTTCCCCGAAGGGATTACAAAGATGATGAAAGCCGACAAGGGGATTAATATAAAGTGGTAAATCAACAAGATTCTCCTCCAGCGGCTGATGTCGAGGCCTGGCTAGTTCTGATTTTCTTCACCCTTCGAAGGGTGGTCTGAATCCGCAGCTGCGCTTTGTACATCTCCATTCTGACTATCACCGGATCCGTTTCCTCTAGAATTCGGGCTAAGTGTTCGTCCATGTTTTCTAGACATTCTTTCAGACGATCTTCTTCCTGGACATTGCGAGAAGGTGAGGGCCTTGGGATAGATGCTCGAGCCAAGTTTTCTCGCAGCCACTCATAGTACCCTGGCTCACACCCTGCTTTGAATCTGTCTAGAGATAAAGTGTGTGGTCCCCAACTCACGCGACCATTCCATTCTCTAAGGATCATCCCGACATTCTTGATCTTTTACCCCATGTGCTCAATGATGAACTGCTCAGGATTTCCTACTTGAGGCATCATTTGCCTCCTACCAAATTGCCTCAAGACCCGAGATAAAAAATAAGGATGGATTGCTCGAACCCCGGCTAATGGCACAAAATGACAATTCCTCCCTCGGACCACCACATTTTCTGTTATGAAGTCAGGGAACATCCATTGAATCCTACCCTCAGTCAGTTCTTTGAAAAAGCCAGCCCATGCCCCTTTGGACATATAACCAAGGTTTGGAAAATAGTTTGTGAGACGGTCTACCCTGTTGTGGTTGCTCAGGTATTGGACCTCCTTAGCTATGTTGAAGTGTTTGATAATCCACTATTGTAACAACATGATACATCCTTGGAAGTATCGAAAACCATTCCAGCATTTGTCCAAAGCCCGGAAAATATCTGCCAGGATAATGGGTGCTAAGTCAAAATACCTCATCTCTTGGTCTTTGGTTATGCTGTGGAAAATAGTATGGGCTAAGTAGATCACTCGGGTGTCTATGGCTATCGAATCTCCTTGTGGGAACACCATAATGCCCAATAAAGCTACGGCGAATGCCAAAGGTCTAACAGCTTCCCACTCTTCCCTACTATTGAACTCTCTCTGGTACAGAGTATATCCTGTGGCATCTCCAAATCTCCAATACAAATCCCTAAAGGCTACGGTGGGTCCTCGCGCCCAGGGCGCCTCAGTTAGTGCAAGAAACTTCATGATTTAGCTGACTGTGGGCCTTTGCGGAAATAATAGGTGGTGATCTAGTTTGTGTCGTCTCCTTAGAAAGGTTCCATTGGTGTCTGAGGCATCCCTAATTTCTTCTAAGGTTAGAGTCATCTCAATTTCACCGTAGCGAAATAACATTTCCTTATCGTCCCAATGCCCGGTTAATACCTCTATTAGTTCTGGATGACCTTTCATTGTCATGATATCCGGTAAATGACCCAGGGTGCAGTTAATGGTCTTCTTGTGAGCATCTCCTAACCACGCCCACCATATCCTCAACAAATCCGGAGCCTCGATGATTATGTCAAAACGGATACGGCCTTCCATCTACAAAATAAAACACCGTTAGGATTCCCCCCAGCCCCCCACAGGTCACTGGTTCATCACATAGGCACTAAATACGCTTCCACATAGCATATAAATGAGATGCGGTGTTCTTCGGGTCGTAGACCGTCCGAACACAGGGTGCTCTTCCTTAATGAGCTTTAGGTAGGTCTGGGATACCCAAAGCTCATCTAGGTATGAATGCTCTAGTTAAGTAGGGATTTGTCTTAGCTCTATCTTAGATTTACTAGAGTGGATTTTCACAAAAGAGCAGGAACCCGAGTGAACAACTAGGGCTGAACCGTCAGGGCTGTTGGACGACCACGAACCAACCCAACCTCATAACGGTTCCAAAAGAAGTATTTGATTTTTAGTGAAGGTACGACCGCTTGCTTCGCGAAGTCTCCTTTGGAACAAATTGTAAAATAAATGCCAGTAGTGGCAGAGTTATGATATGCATGCAATGATAGTTGATAATTGCGGGAAAGTAAACACATAAATAGTTAAGGCAAATATACCCACATTATATTGGACCCCTTATGGTTAGAACCTTTAAGTTCCCAGCGGAGTGTTAATCTGTTACGGTTCGCATTTTCGTGGGCTAGGTTAGTGCTCAGAAAAGCTACTTCGAACTCGTTGGTGCTCTTTCGGACATTGTTTTAAAAGAGTCGCCACCTAATTTTTAGGAAATTAGGAAAACAAGTCTGAAGGGTTTATTCATATACCGTGAAATTTTTTTTCTTAATCCAAAGTTCTAGGTAAGGGTTCTGGTAATCCCCTAGGGAAGGTGTTAGGCACCCTAGTATTAAGGATTCGTACTATACGGTTGACCTTCAAGTTCCAATGTGTGAGTATTTGCATGAACTGTTTATCTAGTGTTTGTTTCCCGCAAAAGATTTGTCATGTAGCATATCATTTTGAAAAGACTTGAATATATTCCCTTTATATACAAGGTATTTAGGTTCGGATTCACGATATCCGGGTATAATTAATTTCTTTTATATATAAGGATAGTAGTTTTCCTTATAGGAAAAAATAGAAAGTTCATTTATTCATTGGATTTGAGTAACCAAATTTTATCCATGCTTTACTCACATGTGGATCTGGTCAATCCGTCTAGTATGCTTTCATAACATCCTTACCTAAAGTATTATAATTTAAGCGTAATTCAGATTTTTTTGATTTTTAGGAAAAGGACTTTTTGAATGTTTCGCGTGATTGGTTTTTGTTTTTTAGGAAAAAAGATTGTACCCATGGCCAAAGAGCCTCACATATATACTCATTTTCAAAACATACTTGCATTCATACGTCTATTTTATAACTAAGTCCTAATTTTTACTTTAGGGGATAAGAACTTCCTTTTAAGTAAAACCATTTTTAAAAAAAATGCCTGGTCTGTTTATTAAAATCGTGGGCCTTTGCCCGGAAAATATTGACTGGTTTTATAAAGAAGGGCCTAGTGGACATTAAGACTAAAAAGTGCCTTGGTTTGGGTTTTCTTTTTTTTTTTTTTTTTTAAAATGAACTTTTTCCAGTTTATAACTCATTCAAATTGTAGCGACTATCTCCTAATTTTTTGAATTTTTTCAAAATCAATACGCGTTCCCAAAGTTTAAAGAAAATAAGGTGCTAGAGTAAAACTAAACGGCATATGCACCGTTTTCGTAAGATGCCTAATTCATAATAAAGGGGTCCAATAAATTTGTGGGTTTACTAGTAACAAAATACAAGAAGAAACTAAATATAGCAGCAATATGATGAAAATGAATGAAATGGGGTGTATCAAACTCCAAACATTTTCACCCATGGCTGAGCCTTCGTATCATTTTTACCCATGATTGGGACTTCAATATATTAGCTTCCCTTTCTTCTTTTTGGACTCAAAGACATTTGAAGGATATATTCCTTATTGGGCTTCTAGCCCAACAAGGTGGCTGGACCTCGGTCCAAGTGGCCATGCAGTGGGGGGGGGGGGGGGGGGGGGGGGGCAAAGGACCCCGGTTAGTTTATATTTTTTGTCCCTATCACACATATAATATATACACATATATGCAAAGTATACCACTTCTTTACGAATCCTACTCTATGTGTGAATATACGAAATATATATACACAGTATATCACATTTACCCGAGAGACCATGTGAAGCATATGTGTTCTATGTCCTCAAACTCAAACATCCCAAATTAGGTGGTGGAAGGTCAAGTCATCACCCCCCTTTGATCTGAATGCCGCACAAATTCCGAGAGGTTTCATAAACCTCCGGCATGGCTAGTCATCCGGGAAGGGTTCAAACTAGACCCCCCCCCCCCCCCTTTACCTTACCTACCTCTCAAACCACAACCCAAGAAAACACAGCTTCACATGCACCCCACATGGTCTAGGGAAAAATGAAATATACCTAATATACACATGTATGGCATAACTATCATCCAAAAAGCATAAATGAGACCAGTGAGGAGAAAACACAACTGAGGCATGAGACAGAAGTAGCTTCTATGAGCACAGCATAGCCTAGACATAACTTATCCAAACAAATCAGGCTAAGTTAATCAAATACAGCTCCAAGCAACATGGGATCAAATAGATGTGATAAAGTATATAAGAGCACAAAGGGAAATCATCCTCTCAGTAGAGTGTCATCATAACAAATTCAACATACATAAGGTGTATCTACAACTACATGAACCTAACTCCCAAATGGCTTCTAAATGTTTATGGACACTTGAAGTGAATACTTGGTTATCTTCAAGACATTGTATTCCAAATATAAATAATCCTTCTTATGAAAGAAAGATGAGTAGGTAGGTGCACATTACATTCTTAACAGCTATGGCACAATCAAAACCAAGAAAGCACATACTAGAGCCCTTCATTAGTATATATTTTCTCACAGAATATAATTCAAGTCAAATGCAACACTAGAGAACAAGTTGGGATCATCTGCAGAACCAACTGTCCAGGACCTTTTAAGACACTAAGTTTTCATATAGGGTACATGAATCCTAAGTCTAATCAGTCATTCCCTTTTAAATGGAATACGCAAGTAGGCAAGTTACAGTCTCAAAATGCATAGGGATCTCATGTTCTTCATTTTAAATGTCCTGACACTTCTCTTGATATTATCTTATGGGCAGGGAAATTTAAGTTGACTTAAAGAATGCACTCAGTCTTAACTATGACAATATTCTTAACCTTTACCTTCTTTTTAAAGTTGACTAAATGTCATAGATTTCAAAATTTACATGCACAGGAGGAAAGCAGCTTCATTTTAACATGTCTAGAATGAGACCAACTTCATCTATTACATGGTTCTTTGTATCAAGGTCCATATGACTTGATCCAGAAAAAAAAAAGATAGAAAGAAAGCATGATTTTAGTGATCAAAGAATCATATAGAAAAAAAGGGCCAAATATACTCCTACCCATTGATCTACCTTGCTGCCCTGATTACAATAGCACTATGGGTCTTCTTACTCTTCAAAGAATCAACTACTAAGGATTTGGGTGAAAGGGAAGAAGCATATCACTTTTCAAAACACAGGTTACAATCACAAATATACGCAGGATATGCATAGTGTCCAAATTATAAACCTGATTTGCTAGAAGCTGTTATGTGTCACCAAATTCTTTTCACAAAGGCGAAGGGTTCCTCCATTTTATTTATCAAGAACAGAAAGTATAAAATAAAAAACACTTTCTTTTCCAATTTTACTTACAGTTTCTAACTAGTCCAAACATCTCCCTAAGGCATGATCAGACAGACACAACAGAAAAAGCAAAATAAGTTCTAATAGGCCATTATAGATGCATAAGCAATCCATCTTCTTTCTTTAAGAAGACTCAACAACTTCAACAGTGACAAGATGACCCCATAGCGTAAAAAGAGTTAGAGGCCATACCGCATAACTTGAGAGGGAGGCCATGACAACCTCTTATTTGGGAGAAAAGATACTATGGGTCAAGCATCCTTTCTCAATTCTGTCCTAAGGTGTCTTTAAAAGACCTTCCCTGTGTAGTCAAGTGGTCTCCAACCACAAATCATACTATCATGTCCTTTTATCACGCCTTTTTTCAATCACACACTTAATGACATTAGGCAGTTTACAAATCAGCAGTCAAATTGTTTCCCCTTTTTTCATTCGTAAATACTAATTTTCTCTATTCTATTTCTTCACACTCCTCTTAACTTAAGTTGTTATCATGAGGCTTTCTTTCTATCTGTACTTACCCTATTAAAGCCTATGATAGTTTGACAATAGTGAATTATAACTACCATATCATGTTGTTTTACACAGATAGGAGCGCAAAGAGAATAATCATATCCCAAAGTAAAGCCTCAACCTAAATGGTTCAGGAATTGAACAAATCAAAGTTAAGTTGCTTCTTTTCATTCTTATTTCAATACTTAGACTTACAAATTTGAACATTCATGACCTTTTACCAAATTTAGACTCACATATGGGTGAAGACAATCACATATTCAAGAGCAAGATGTATTAGTCGTTTACTTTTCCTGTTAGATTACTTCATTCTTCAAGTAAAACCAATTAATAAAGCAGTGTCAGCAAAGAGTCACAAACAAGAGAAACAACCCCCCCCCCCCAAACATTACCCTCATTTCATTACTTGTTCGATACCATTTTAGCTTCAATATGACTAGGTGGAAAAACTGACAGTTAATTCATTAGCGATTTAGCAACATAAACAATCTTAGTCAGCTTTAAAAAAGGACCTCATCTTGTGGTTTCATTACTTCTCCTATTTCTTTTACTTTCCCATCAAGTTCCGTACATTTAGGAAGGTAAATTACTACAAGATGTGGAGCCTATGCTGTAGACTATTAAGTCAAGTTATGAATACCATGTGCACAAGCAGACAAGTTCACACAAGGTAAAACAACCTTAAGCAAATCAAGGAAATAGGATTGACATTTTAGGTATCATGTTCACAATAGCTTCTAGGATCTCTGTCATAAATCATGGATACTCAGCATACACTCGTCATAAGTCATTGGTGATCACACACAATCCATATTAGGTGATGATACCAGCACAATCACCGTCATGGACAAACATGCAAACCAAAAACCTGGGGGAGGGGGAAATGATCCTACTTCACCCTTTGTTCCATTATCAGATAACAAACAACAATCAGCTTGCCTTGTTCTATTCTATTTTAAGTGTAGGACTATTTAAGGGGAAAGGAGCAATGGGTCACCCCACTATCACACTTAAATATTTAGCACAAAAGATGTATATTCTTATTTGAACCTTTATCTATTCATTTAATCCCCCCCCCCCCCCCCCCCCCCCCAAAAAAAAAAAAAGGAAACATCTGAGGTTATATCTAGAAGCACTAGTCGAATTCCAACAGTCTTGTTAAGATTTTTGCCAACAGACTTTACTTCACAAAAAGAGTAATTCATGGTTGACTAGAAAATGGCTATGTTTAATTGTCAATCACAAGCACACACTGTTACCAATTCAACCATGTCCAACTACACTACACATGGGTTGTTCACCTCCCTTACCCCCCTTTTTTAAAGTTAAGATGGACTAGTTATCTTTGTTCTATTCAAGATCATGCTCAGTAAGCCAACACAAATTCAAGAGGAAAGGCAAAGGGAAGGGAAAGGGACCTACAACTTCACAAAATCTCAGGATTTCATGAACAAACAAGACCAAAATAGTTCAACAGCCATCCTTCCCTTTTTTTTAAAAAAAATTTACATAGCATTTCCATTTATCCTCATTATGTTTTTTACTCAGAGGATCTTACATTAAGTATAGAACCCAACAAGACGTGGACATATAATCATGATCAATCCACAAACATAGCCAAAGTAAGCAGAATATTAAATGCTAAATAAAAATGAAATAAACTGAATTAAGATTTACCTTTTACACGCGCAGCCAAGGGAAGAACGGATTTGAGAGCCTCTGTGCTTCAAAATAAAAACCCGCCACACACGAAGAAAATAAAGCAAATGAGGACCAAATATTTCAACTGAAACCCGACTCTTTGGTTTACGTTTTTCTAAAATTCTTTTTAACTAGGAAGTCTTTTGAAAAAATCTATGTTTTTTCAATTCCTTTTCTAAAATTCTTTTTTATATCTCTTTCCTTCCATTTTTTCCAGTTTTCGACCTTTTTTTCCAAAAACCAGAGCTCTCTTTGTGCAAATACTGGGGTTCTATAAATAGAACCCCGAAGTTTAAAATGAAATCAACGAACACCGGTGTGGGACAAAGATTAACCAACAAACCAACGATCTAGATCATAAACAAGTAAATACACGGTCAGATCTGGCCATCTAGGGTTGATCTGGCCTAATGAAAATGGTCCAATAGCAAAATACTAACAAAAATAATCGTAAAAGCAACAAATAAAGACGACCTTGACACAAAATTGGAAAACAATATAGTAATGTGGAGATTTTACCATATTCGAGTAAGGTAGAGCATAAAAATCGAGTAAAAATTAATGGTTTCACCATTATAGGCATGCACTTACTGTGCATGTCACCCCAGATCTGTGTACGCGCCATTTTTGGCATGAGAGAGGTGAGGATTTTAGGGCAGCAGCTAGGGTTTCACAAAACTAGTAAGAGAGAGAGAGAGAGAGAGAGAGAGAGGTGGGGTAGGGTAGAAAAGAAAAGAAAAAGTGAGGGGTGGGGGGGGGGGGGGTGTGCCTAATATTTTGAATTAAAGGATTGTGGGCCGGGTCACAGCCTAGTTTGGGCTAGACTCGGTCTTGACCTCTATGGCGAGTTAATAAGGTCCGCCGTAGAGGTGGTATTTTTCGCTACAATGAGACTATCGCAGTGAGGCTAGTGATCGCTACAGTGGTCGACGGAAGACATAAACCCACTTTTACATTGCTGACTTCGAGGCATTACACACATAACTCCAAAAATTATTCCCAAAAAAGTGCGAAGCAAATTTCCTATAGTATTGGGAGATTATCCTTTGAGGGTAAGTCTTAACCTTTTTCCTTGTTCATTCCATTATCATCTTTAAGTTCATATACTAGTTAAGGGTTCTCTAATGGTGAATAAAAAGACTAGAACCCTAGAATTGTTAAACCCTTGAATAATTAGTGGGTTGTGGATTTAATTGTTGTTTAATCGCCTAGGAGTGTAGGATATCACTTTCTAGGAAGGGAATTTGATTACTTATGGTGAAAATTGTATATTGAGACCTAGGGTTCTATTAAAAATTGGAACTTTGGCCTAAAAGTTGTTTTGAAAGGGGTAACTTGATTAGAAAACCCATAAATTGGAAGATTATGATTGTTAGGATTGAGATTATGACAAACTCATTATTAAGTGATAGTTTCTCTCATTTGAAAGGGGTCGAAGTAATTGGGTCTTCTTCCCCAATTGTTGTTCTTATTTGATTAGAAGGTCGATTTCTTACTTAGTGTTATATTGCTAGACTTTGAGCATTCTGAAGCATTACGAAAGGGGAAAGCTCTTACGGAGTAGCTTGCATTGTTCCAGTTCTGCATCTGAGGTAGGTTATGGTTTACTTGATTTAGACTATGACTAGTTGATTGTATATGCAGTAGAATTGTTGGGAGAAAGCATGATTAGGTCTTCGGACATGACATCTGATTGGACGTCACTTAGGTTAGTATGATTTCTGATTATGTGGGCTTGTTGCCATTACTTTTTTGTACCGAAACCTGAGGTGAAATTGTTTTGTTATGAGAAGGAAGGAGTCAATATATATTCTTCTTGTTCATTGAGATGGTTGTATATTCATGCTGTGTTGAGTTGATTAACTGAGTCCTGTTATGACTTGTGGCATGGTGCCTTGCATTTATTGACATTGTATTTATTGGCTTATCATATTCCATATTGACTGTAGGACTGGAAATACATTGAGAGGCATATTGTGATCAGATACAGAAATATATATAAAGGAACATTTAACAGGGGGTGAGGATGTGGCCTAAATAAGGGCTCGTGATCCGAGGTCAGTTCCGGAGCGAGTGGTACATGAACACCATGGATCCCCTCCAGGTCATGACTAATGAGCGAAAATGGCCATTGGCATGTGTGTACAGTTGAGATACTATCATTGGCTGCATTGAATTGGACTTATCTTATTCTTGTGATGCATTGTTGGTCTGTTGATCATTGACTTTTGATATTGTTGTGTTGTTGCACCTATCTGCCTACTATGTTGATTTTATGAACGTATGCATGATACTAACCTTATTCGGCCTATGATATCTACTGGTACATAGTGTTTGTACTGATACTACTTTGTTGCACACCTTTTGAGTGCAGATTGTATGCCAAAGACTTCTTCCAGACCTCACATCTAGCTGGAGGCTATTTCCTATCCAGATCAAAGGGTGAGCTCCTATCCATTCCATACCGCCTGAAGATCTTCCTTTATTGATGTCTATTCCCCTTCTAGGCATTTATGATTTTATAGAAAGATATTTATTCTTTAGACAGCTTATGTTTTAGAGTCATTGTACGATGACTTTCGAATTTTGGGATTGTAATAGTTAGACTTCCGCATCTTTATTTTATTTATGGCATGACTAGATAGTTATATGATTAGTTCCATTGTTATTGATTTACAATCGGCTAAATAGATGAGAATATAGTTAATGGGATGGTTCGCCCACCAGGGGGGTTATTGTGGGTGCCATCACGATGGGTTAGGTCATGACACAAGGCAACATATCAAAATCAAACAACAGTACCAACCTAGGAATCCATCCCAGCCTCATATTCGAAGGCATACATGACATCTCAAACAATCACTAGCTCTACATATGATTTGCTAACAGAAGTCTAACCAAAAGGTAAGTCATAAGCTACCTGGAATGCCGAACAGGAGCCACGAACAGTCAAACCTTAGCCTTTCCCTTTCTTAGCGCCTCTAAAATACTTAAAGTCTAACCATATTCCAATTATACATTAGAGATCAAAAAGAACAATACCCATATTGTTATACTTCTAATTTAGGTTCAATTCTAACTATGAAAATGGGGAAACTGACCCACAGGGGTAAAATGGGTTATTCGGAGGTGAAATAGGCAATTCATGCTCTAGATGATCAACACCCACTATTCAATTGCTAGATTAACTCAAGATTATGCCAAATTCGGAATTAAGGTGACACCCTAATTTCGGGTATGAACCCTAACTTTTTAATCCTCAAATTAATCATTAATAATGGGATATTTAAGCTTAACAACAATGAATTTATCAGATTCTATGGTTATTCCATTCAATTTCATTATCAATCTCCATTTAGGAAGTGTCAGACTCATTTTAAGAAATTATCGTAGAAACTCATCTAATCCCTTTTATTCTAATGATTTCTAGCATGGATTAAGGATTAAGGAAGGTAGATAATGAAGTCTAAGGTTAAGGAACCATAATGAAGATTATGTTCCCAAGCCATCCAAATTTCCCAAAGTATGCTTAGAGAGTGATGAGAGAAGTGATAGGGTTTAAGGGTTCTAACTTAGAAGAAAATAAGAAATCTGCCCCGGCATCCACTGTAGCTAGCCCGCTATGGCGGTCCACACTAAAACTCACACAACCGCTGTGGTGGCTCTCTTTTCCGCTATCGCGAGTCCGCCTCACTGGATATTTGTCCGCTGGGGAGACTCGCCACAATATCCTTAAAGCTGCTACAGCAGCCTGTCCCGCGGTATGGTGGTACGGCTACCGCGAGTCTAGTGCCGCTACAGCGGGACACCAGACACCAAAAACTTTCTAGTTTTCCATAAGTTTTAACCCGAAATCTGATAATCACCTAAGGCCCCACAAATACAAACAAACATGCATACACACATTAAAACGTGCTACGAACTCCTTTGTGGCCTTGGAATTCTAACGGAGTTCTAATTGACCAAGTCAACCCCCAAGGGCCTAAGACCAACTTTCCAACTAATAGCCCAAAATCCTCCCAAGTGCCTTGGGAACCGAACAGACCATCCTACCAAGTCACAAACGACCATCCGTACCTCTCGAAATCAACGGAATTCCAAAAAAGGTCTGTTTAGCTAAAGGTCAACTTTTGGTCAAACATTTTTCACTTAAAAGCTCAAATTCTCAAAAATCTCACTAAAACTCACTCGATGACCTCGGGAACCGTGCCAATCATCCCCGCGGTCAAAATCATACTAATAGGGCTCGGAAAAGGGTCAAGGGGTAAAAGGATCAAAAGTACTATAACGACCAAACGGGACATTACAGTCCTATTCATCCTCTCTGCTAAACCATTAAGCTGAGAAGTCTTAGGAGGAGTATTTTGGTGTTTGATACCCAGTTGCTTGTAGTACATCAAATAGTCCACAATATTCACCACTGTTATCAGTACGAATACACTTAAGCTTCTTTCCTGTTTCTCTTTCAACTGAAGCCTGAAACTGTTTAAAGAAGCCAACACTTGATCTTTAGTCTTCAAGACATAGACCCAAAGTTTCCCAGAGCAATCATCAATAAAAGTAGCAAAGTAGAGTGCCCCACCCAAAATCCTTGTCTTCATTGGACCACAAAAATCTGAATGCACTAACTCAAGCAACTCTTTCTTTCTTGAAGGAGGATAAGACTTGAAATAATCTCTATTTTGTTTTCTAGCCAAACAATGCTCACACTTTTCTAATTTAGCACTTCCGAAATTT
This sequence comes from Lycium barbarum, assembly GCF_019175385.1. NCBI lineage: Eukaryota > Viridiplantae > Streptophyta > Magnoliopsida > Solanales > Solanaceae > Lycium > Lycium barbarum. Next base: position 99,836,690 of record NC_083343.1, on the reverse strand, counting down.
GACAAAACTTTCTTCTTGACTAGAACATTTAGTCCTTTCTCACTAATGTGGCTAAGCCTCTCCGCCATAATGTTGACGAGACATCGCTCTCAACTACATACAATATATTACCACAAGTAGTGGTCGTAGTCTAGTATACACTACAACACTTTTTACCACGAGCCACAATACGGAAACTCTTACTTAGTTTCCAATTTTCAGTACCATTAGTACTGATATAACCCTAATAATCCAGAACACCAACAGAAATCAAGTGAAAACGGACATCAGGAGCATGGTTTATATAGTTTAAAGCTAGTTTAGTTCCAATACTACTTTGCAAACAAATCGTTCCAACACCAGCCACCCTAGATACAGTCTCAATGCCTATACTCAATGTTCCAAAGTCACCTGGAGTATAGGATGAGAAAAAAATCCTTCCTTGATGTCACGTGAGATGCGGCACCACCGTCCACAATCTAACTTGACCCATCACTTGCAATATTAATCATATTTGCATTAAGGACAGTAACAAGATCCTCTGTAGTGATGGTGGACACACAATTTCCATCTTCGCTCTTTTCATCCTTGTCTCTGTTCTCCTTTCTCAAAATCCGGCAGAACTTCTTTGTGTGCACTTTCTTTCCATAATAATAGCATGCAATATCTTTAAGTCTGCTGCTAGATTTGGTTCTTTTATGTTCTCTATTTTGAAAAACATGATTCTTGCTTCTCCCCCCAGAGTCAGTCACCAAGACATCTGACGAGAAGGAACCCTGAGATTTTCTTCTTACCTCTTCATTTAAAAATGTTACAGCTCGAACCCTGGCCTGGGCTTAACACGACACTCGATGTCTAACTGCATGTGACCGAGTGAACCAACTGGCTGGCTGAATCAATGTAACACCCCGTATCTTTGAACTCATGTATGACTCGTATCGTTAGAGTTTTAGTGAAAAATTTGAAAGTTTGTACGTATTACGAAAGTGGTTGACCAGCCTACTTTGGGCACCCATAACTCCTTCATTAGTTGATAATTTGAGAAAACTTAAAACATTAAAGTTGTAGCCCTTTGGAATATATTTCCAACGGTATCTTGTGGAGCTCAAAAAGAGCTCTGTGCTAAGGGTTATGCTTATTTTACTAACGCTGGTTAGAGCAGAATTATCAGATTTTGGGTTATGTTTTTTTAGCCTTTTCTTACTCGAATTGGGACTCCCTATTTTATTATTTTATGAAGGAAAAACGTCCATAACACTATAATAAATCCTAAGAGACTATTCTTTTTCTCTCTACCTCCGTCCCTAAAGTACCTAGACACTTCAATCTTTCAAGAAACGCATTCTTGCAATCAAGAAAAATCAAGAAACCTTTAAGAATTTGGTTTGACAATCTAGTTTTCTAAGGTTTCCTCCAAGGTAAATTTATCATTTATAAAGACTAGAATAAATCCATCCATCCCGTTACGCTACAAAAATCAAGAGTTGTAGAAAGTTGGAGAAAACTCTAGTATTTTTTCTGTTGAGTTTCATTCCGACCAGCCATATTAATTTGGTGTTTCCCGATAATCTAACAGTTGGATAGAGCCCAAATTTTAACTGAGTGTTCATAACACATAAGTCTAAAATATGAATGGTGGATATTGGATTTGGAGGTCCGGAGCAGTACCTTTTGAGCCACGAACAGTAGCTACAAAAATCATTGAAAAACTCTTCTCAAGGTTTCAAATTCAAAGCTTTTGGAATTCTTCTTCAAAGATTCAGACTTTTCTTCAAGTTTTGGAGTGATTAAGGTATGTAGAGTTACTATCTACATGTGCGAACATCATTGTTCTTCCCCACGCCTCATAATCCATAAATTATGATTCTTTATGAAAACTAGGGTTTCTATACCATGCTCATGATAACCCTAGGTCCATGTCCATGATTATATTATGTATGAATTGTTATAATTCCATCATTGAGTTCTCAATATTTCTTTATGATTATTAAGAATCTGTCCGTAATCTATGAAAAACTCATATATCTCATTCCATGGGCTCATGTATGATAGTTTATCATATATTATGCTATTTTTAAGAAAACACTGTACATGCTTTACAAGTTCATGCAAGCAAGATATAATTCATGATATCCATGTACAAGCAAGTTATATTCATGAAAACCATGGGCAGCAAGTGCCGCTTATTTTACATGTTCATGTTTTTGGGAGTGGCTTTAATTACCGACGAAGGCTTTAGATAGCCTGAAACTACGTAGCCACCGTAGGATGAGGATCGCTCCACCCATGTCCTGGACGATCTCTCACAATGACTGGATCCTTTCATATTTTATTAAATCTCATGTTCCCTGGCAAGGACTGAGTGTTCTACTGGCGGGACGCATGTACCAGACCATGTATCGGTTATAAGTTATTTCTCTCCCTACTTATTATATCTTGACCAAGTTAGACATATATATGTATTCATGTTCATGACCAGGTTTCAGTTTCACTTTCAGTTCTTATCATTATTATTTCATGTCCCATGTTATTTCATTCAGTTGTTCTACATACCAGTACATTCAAAGTGCTAACATCCCCTTTCTATTGCCCGGGGGCTTGCATTTCACGATGCAGGTACGGACTTACAGGACAACAGATGTACTCTATAGGATCACCCACGTATCAACTTTTGGTGAGCCCCATCTTCTTCGGGGTTTAGTTATTATTTACTTTTATGATAGTTATGTATTTAAGGTATGCTGGGGGCCTTGTCCCAGTAAGTATGTTTAGCATTTCAGACTCATGTTAGAGGTTTCATAGACTAGTCAGTGTGTCATGTCAAATACTTAGAGTCGTTTATACATCTTTTGCTCAATTTATGATATTTTCGCATTAATGTTTTAAACAAGTATTTTATTAAATATTATGACATATCATGTTTTATAAATGCTCATCACATTACATGTTATATTCCACTCATGTTATGCCTTATGACGATTCAGCAAGCCATGTGGTTCGCTCGGTCACATGCAATAAGGCACCGAGTGTCGTGTTTCGCCCAAGCCATGGTTCGGGGCATGAAAAAGCTTGGTATCGGAGCACTAGGTTCAAGTGTCTTAGGGAGTCTATGAAACCTTGTCCAGTGGGGTCACTTTTATATGTGTGTGGCGCCCACACATATAAACAGTTGACCACCAAGACATTTAAGATTGTCTCACTTCTTTCAACTCTAGATTGTGCAATAGACCTATGTTCTTAGAAATCACTCGAACTCGTGTGTTATTCCTCATTCTGCCGAATACGCCTCGTCTCAATGGATGAGGAAGATGTAAATCTAATCATTATCGATGTGTTGCTTTCAGATAAAGCCACGAAGAATTATTCTAACTCGTGCCATGAAGCTTAGAGCAGTAAGTAACATTCTCTTTCCATCGAATTCCGAACGTATCGAATAGGTAAGCGGTGAGAAGGAAATCTGAGACCCAAGACTTGCCAAATGGTGAATGGTGTGTTTATCCGGTGATAGTACAATTTTAAAGACACGTTTCGGTATGGTAGTGCACGTAGGTTATATACCTTACAGAATAAGTTTATTTGGTTTCTTTGACTATGGAGCTATAGTATAAGGATGATAGTTCAGATTTAAGACCCTACAAGGTAACATGTTATGAAGTTAACCACGAGCAGATGATATTGAATTTCTAGGGATAGTTTTAGATTATTTAATCTTATTCAACACCTAGAGAGTATGACGTTAGTAAGTTACTACAAGAAGCAAATATTACTATGAGATAAAAAGATATGATAGTTCCCTCTTAGGATTATGTGATTAAGTATTTATCACCGATGTGTATAATATGATATAATTTGGAAAGTGTATAGCAAGTTTGGGGTTAGTTGTTCCAGTTTCTCGTTTCAAACAGATGAAATTTCCCTAAGTGTGATCCATGTCTATAGTTCAGATGAGCAGGAAAAGTTAAATAACCTTATGTTTCACTTTAGTACTCAGAGAAGAATTAGAGAATATGGTGCTAGCAAGTGGCTAAAATAAGCATAGTAAGTAAGTTTGAGTACATACAGTGAATTAGAAATTTTCAGCAGAGTTAGTAGAAGTACGATTTGAGTTACTTAGTAAAGTTATTACTAATGAGTGGGTAACCGTTTGAATACACCGAAGGCGTATTATAACCCAAAGGGTTTAAGTGAAATTCGAGGTATAGAAATGGGTGAAAGAAGAAAACCATCTAAGCAGTAAGACAAGCTACAGAAGAAGAGCCTTTAAGAGTTATTAGAAAAGCGTTTTCCCCAAGACTGACAATGCTAGTATGCCAGTTATGTACATTAGAAACCCGTTCATTTAAGTAATCCAGTTTTCCCAGTAAGTAAGACTTGCTTGAAGTAAGCCAAAGAAATGATTCGTTAGTATTTTAGAGGAAATTAGTGGAACCACTAGATGACCACTTATCACTAACTTAAGAGATCCACATGCTTTAGACGTCTTCTTTTGAACAAAGGGGGAGATTATATGATAAAGTGTCGATGTAGATTTTGTGTTTCGTAAGTTTATAGGTATTAGAGGATTATGTCTGAGGATCACAGTTTCATGTAGCTAAGTGCGTTGATGTGCCGTGAAATTATGACACATTCGATGCTTTTTGGCTATAAGTTTTACTTGTTTTTGAGCAAGTCTTGGTCTTTTGATGTGTTTGTGACATGTTGCAGATGTTTAACGTATTTTGGGAGCAAGTCGTGGAAATGGAGTAAAAAGATGTTCAAAGAAAGAAAAATAACTGAAGCCTGATTTATACAGAGGAACATACGGACTGTAGAATATTCACGGTCTGTAAAAGCTATCGTAGATGCTTAACAGTAAGGCCTCAGACTTGAAGAGGAAGTCCAGGCAGAAGTACGGACTGTATATTATTTACGGTCCGTAACTCCCACCGTAGATTGGTTCCAGAGAAGTCTTAAAGAGAAGAGGATTTTACGGACAGGTTAAACGGACCGTATAATATTTACGGTCCGTAAAAGTGGAGCGTATATCTGACAACTGGGAAAGATTCTACGGAGAACTGTTCACTGATTCTACGGACCGTATTAAATGTACGGTCCATACATTGGACCGTCGGGGGCAATTTTGTCAATCTTATTTTGAGCGACTTTGACTCTTATAAACACCTTATTTAGGTTTCTTGTAAAGTACATTACAGCAGAACTAAGTTTTATTTTTCTTAGCACTAATTATTCATAGTTTTGGAAGTCTTTTGGGGATTACAAACAATTGCAATTAATTTCTCTTCAATTCCAAGCAATCAATTGTAAGCATTATGATCTCCATTATTTCTTGTTGTTCTTCTTCTTCTATGAGTAGCTAAATTCCCTTACTAGGGTTGTGAACCCAATTGATGGGTGTTTTGTGATTGGGTTTGTGATGGATATACACATAATGGATTATTAGGGTTTATTTATTCTTCATTCTTAATTAATGGTTGCAAACATTCATTAAAGCCATAAACCTTGATTTATTTAGGAAAATAATTCGGGTTGGTAAGAATAAATAACAAGGACTCAAAGCTTTAAACTTTGTTTAATAAATTCACTTAGGAATAAGAAGAATTTATTTGGCATGATTAATCGTTCTTCGTAGTTACTTTCTTATATTTGGGAAAATCATAGAAAGAGATAATATTTATTTATTGGGAAATAGTAGAGATTCATATAGAGATTAAGTGCATTCATATAATGATCCATTAGAAGTATATCAAGATCAATACTCATGATCATACACTCTATCTGACGGGGACACAACCTTAGTTTCTTTTACCATAAATTACCACCCAAATCAATTAGTTAGCAATTAGTCATAAAAAAAAACCAACTTTTACCAAAATCATCGGATTAAGACATTAGACCTAAATTTAGCATTCTACGACTTTAGTAACCTTTTCACACCATATTCCCTATGGGATTCGACCCCAACCTTGTTGGGTTACTCTATTTGACAACGTCCGCGTTATACCATTAATAGGTGTAATTTGAGCGTATCAAATTTTGGTGTTGTTGCCGGGGAATACGGGTTTGAAATTACTAAATAGTGTTTGCTTATATTGAAGTATTCTGCTTATTCCATTACTCCTTGTTTGCTACTCTGTGCGAACCAGGTGAACATGAATCAGAATCAGCAAAATCAACGTGCTGGTAACCAGGGGAATCGATTGAATAATCAGGCGAATGAATCAGATGATGAGAATGTTTTCGCTGATCTTGTTCCAGAGCAGGATTATGCATATGCTATTGTTCATCCTCGAGTTGGAGCTGCTAGCATGAAAATTGACTCCTCTCTATACCAGTTGTTGAAGTTTGAGGGATACTTTCGGAACTCTACCGAGAATGATCCTCAACGTCATTTGCAAAATTTTATGGATATGTGTGCTAATCACATCCAGAACAACGTTTCACAAGATGCTATTCAGCTGAGGTTATTCAAATATTCCTTAGCTGGAGATGCAAGAACATGGTTTGAGAAGTTGCCCCGAAATTCGATTACTACATAGGTAGAGATGGTGACTGGTTTTCTCACAAAATAGTACCCTCCTAGCAGAAAGGCTAAAATTTTGGACAAGATCTATGAATTTAAGTAGCGACCAGGGGAACAGCTATATGAAGCCTGGGAGAGATTCAAGGAGTATTTGCAGAAGAGTCATAATCATGGGTTCTGGAGCACATATTAATAGAGCAGTTCTACCGAGGGCTAGATCCAGTGACGCAGTCAGTTGCTAATAATGCAGTTGATGGTTGTTTCATGAACAAATCTTATCGACGAGTGACCAACATACTTAACAAGTTGACTACTCATAATTAGGCTTGGCACTCAAACAATGTTGATGTCGTATCGTATGTTAGTGCTATGATCCAAAATATGGTAAAGGAGAATCAAGATACCCAGCAAACATTGGCAGAACTTGCAACAAATATTTCCTTGCTAACAAAGAAGTTTGATGAAATCCAGATTAAGAAGGTAAATGTTTATGAGGATGATACAGTTATGCCAAAAGGGATGTATCATACTCAAGATGGTCCGTTTCCTGATGGGCCCCCTATGCAGGTTGAAGATGCTAACTATGTGAATAACTCCCAAGGGGGTTATCAAAGACAAAACTACCAAGGTGGTTACCAGAATCAGAATCAATAGAGACCTCAGCAAGTCAAGGTGCTTATAACAACTCAGGAAACTACAACAATAATTATGGTGGTGCGAACTAAGGGAGCTACAACAACAGTAACAATTTTGGGAACAAGAGTTCAAATCCTTATATACCACCGAAAGGGCAGTCAACAGAGCAAGGTAGTTCGAAGGTTGAAGCAATGCTTGAGAAGATTCTGGCAAATCAGTCTAAGTCTGAGAGGATTTTATCTAGGCTAACAGAGACAGTGGGTTCCCATACAGCGGCTATTCAGAAGCTCGAGTCACAGATGAGGGATATTTCTATAGAGCAGCACCCTCCTAAAAAGGGAGGACTTCCGAGTGACACTATTCCGAATCCGAAGAATGTGGGAGGCGGTGTAGACCGTGTGTTTGCATCACTACTAAGAGTGGTAAAATACTCTAAGGGGCTGATAAGAAGGTGATTGATCTTGAATCGATAGATGAAGAGGATGAGGTGCAGTCTGAAGAACCCACTATTGTTGATGAGAATCCTGCAGACAAGAAGGTTGCTAATATTCCAGAGATAGTGAAGGAAGCTGATAACACGAGCAAGCAGACTGTAAAAGGGGCTCTCCGCCCTTTGACTTAGCCTTTCAAGTCTAAACCTCCCTTTCCTCATAGGTTAGTAAAGAAGAAGGAGGATGCTAAGTTCGAGAAATTTTATGATCAGTTGAAGCAGTTATCTCTAAATTTTCCCTTCTTGGAAGCTGTCAAGGAGATGCCCGGTTTTGCTAAATATTTGAAGGACCTGCTGACTGAGAAGAAAACGAATCAACATGAAACCGTGAGTTTGACTCAAACTATGAGTTCCATCATCTCAACCACTACTGTTCAGATAAAGGGAGATCCTGGGGCGTTCACCATTCCTTGTTCTGTTGGACACCATGATTTTGCTCGAGCTTTGTGTGATAATAGGGTGAGTATCAATCTAATGCCACTTGCTATACACAAACAATCAGGTTTGGGGATGCCAAGGCCGACTACTATGAGGTTACAAATGGCTGATAGGTCTACCAAATGACCTGTTGGGGTGGTTGATGATGTACTTGTGCGGGTTGGTGACTTTATGTTGCCTGCTGATTTTGTGATTCTTGACTGTGCTATTGATCGGGACATTCCTATTATTCTGGGAAGACCCTTCCTTGCTACAGGGAGAGCACTGATGGATTTGGAGAAAAATGAAATCAAGTTCCGAGTCAACGTTGAAGAAGTTACTTTTCAGGCTAGCAAGGGGGATGAAGTTACCAAGTGCTTACGAGAGCATTTCAGTAATTGATTTGTTTGATGTTGTTGATGAAGCGGTAGAGTTCAAGATGGAAGAAGAAAGTTTGGGTGAAGCTCTAGCTGGTATTCTTATGAACTTTGATGCTGAGGACATGGAAGGTTATGTGGAGACAGTTAATTCACTTGTTGGTTTGGGTTCATATTCTTACCACCCAAAGAAGCTAAATCATGATTTGGAAAATAGAACAACTCCTCCAGCAAAGCCTTCAATCATTGAGCCACCTAAGTTGGAGCTTAAGCAGCTCCCATCACATCTGAAGTATAAGTTCCTTGGTCCGGACAATACATTGCCTATGATTGTTTCAGCCCTACTGACTGAGGAGCAAATTCTACAACTTTTGGAGGTGTTGTGGGAATATAGGCATGCTAGTGGTTGGACCATAGCAGACATTTGGGGTATCCCATCTAGGATCTATGAGCATGAAATCCAATTGAAGGAGGATAGCAAACCGAGCGTAGAGCATCAGAGGAGACTGAACGAGAATATGCAAGAGGTCGTCATGAAAGAGATCATCAAATGGTTAGATGCAGGAGTGGTTTACCCGATTGCTGATAGTAAATGGGTGAGCCCAGTCTAATGTGTTCCTAAGAAGGGCGACATCACTGTTGTGCCGAATGCAAAGAATGAGCTGATCCCAACAAGAACTGTCACAGGATGGAGAGTTTGCATGGACTATCGCAAGCTCAACACTGCCACATGCAAGGACCATTTCCCTATGCCTTTTATTGATCAAATGCTTGATCGGCTAGCGGGGCGTTCCTACTATTGCTTACTGGATGGTTATTCGGGCTATAATCAGATCAACATTGCTTTAGAAGATCAGGAGAAAACCACTTTCACTTATCCTTATGGGACGTTTGCGTTTAGCCGGATGCCTTTTGGTTTGTGTAATGCACCAACCACTTTTCAGAGGTATATGATGTAAATCTTCTCTGACATGGTAGAGGACTTCTTGGAAGTGTTCATGGATTCGTTTGAAGATTGTCGTGGTCATCTGGGTCAAGTGCTGAAAAGCATGAGGAGACAAATCTCGTGCTAAATTGGGAAAAGTGCTATTTTATGGTGAAGGAAGGGATCGTCCTCGGTCACAAAATCTCTGAAAAGGGAATTGAGGTCGATCAAGCAAAAATTGATGTGATTGCAAAACTCCCTCCACCAATCTCATTCAAAGGTGTCCAAAGTTTCTTGGGACATGCTGGGTTCTACAGGCACTTCATCAAAGATTTCTACAACATTGCTAACCCGATGTGCAAGATTCTTGAAAAAGAGGCTAAGTTTGTGTTTGATGATAAATGCTGGAAGGCGTTTGATGAGCTAAAAGAGCGTCTCACTACTGCTCTGATTATTGTTGCCCTTAATTGTTCTTTGCCCTTTAAACTGATGTGTGATGCTAGTGGTTTCGCAATAGGTGCTGTGCTTGGCTAGAGGCACAATAAAATTATGTACCCGATCTATTATGCAAGAAGAACACTGAATGTTGCCCAGATGAATTACACAGTGACGGAGCAAGAGCTGTTTGCCATTGTGTTTGCTTTTGAGAAGTTTAGGGCCTATTTGTTGGGGTCCAAAGTCATGGTATACACTGATCATGCAGCACTGAGATACCTTATAGCAAAGAAGGAAGCAAATCCGCGACTGATCCGATGGGTACTATTGCTGCAAGAGTTTGATTTTGAGGTAAAGGATCGCAAGGGCATCGAAAATCAGGTTACTGACCATCTCTCTCGGCTGGAAGAAGCTGGGAGACCTTCTAATGAGCTAGACATAGATGATGCGTTTCCAGATGAGAGGATGTTGGCTGTGTAAATGGAGGTAGCACCGTGGTATGCTGACATTGCCAATTATTTTGTAACAGGCATAGTTCCAGAAGATATCAAAGCTTACCAAAAGAAGTTCTTGCGGGATTCTCGGCAGTACTACTGGGACGAGCCTTATTTGTTTTGAACATGCGCTAACAACATCATTCGGCGTTGTGTTCCTGAAAGTGAAGTGATGGCGATTCTAAAAGCGTGCTATGACTCTCCTGTTGGGGGTCATCGTAGTGGTAACCGAACTGCGGCTAAGGTACTTGAATGCGGTTATTATTGGCCAACTATCTTTCATGATGTTAATCTATTGGTGCGGTCTTGCGATCAATATAGGCAGAAGTCAAGAGATGCCTATGAATTTCTTTATGGAGGTAGAAGTGTTCGATGTCTGGGAGATTGACTTTATGGGACCCTTTGTGAGTTCAGATGGCATGAAATACATCTTGGTTGCTGTGGATTATGTGTCAAAATGGGTAGAAGTGGTGGCTTTACCTAATAACGAGGCCAAGAGTGTCATGGGGTTCCTCAAGAAGAATATATTTACTCGCTTTGGTACTCCGAGGGCTATAATCAGCGACGGTGGGTCCCACTTCTGTAATAGAGCTTTCGCGGGATTGATGGAGAAATATGGTGTAAAACATAGGGTGGAAAAACCTTATCACCCTCAGACAAGTGGGCAGGTTGAGGTACCCAATAGGGAGATCAAGAGTATTCTAGCAAAAACTGTGAATGCAAATAGAACTGATTGGGTCCGCAAGCTCGATGATGCTCTATGGGCATACCAGACTGCTAGACTCCTATTGGGACTTCACCCTTTAAGCTTGTTTTCGGAAAAGCTTATCACTTGTCGGTCGAACTTAAGCACAAGGCTATGTGGGCTTTGAAGAAATTGAATATGGATTGGGAAGAAGCGACCAAGCTCAGGTTATTTCAACTAAGTGAGATGGATGAGTTTCGGTACCAAGCGTATGAGAGTGCAGCACTATATAAAGAGAGGATGAAGCAATATCATGACAAGAAAATCCTAAAGCGAGAGTTCTACAAGGGTGATCCTGTCTTGTTGTTTAACTCTCGATTGAAGTTGCTACCGGGTAAGCTAAAATCAATGTGGTCTGATCCGTTTGAGGTGGTAGGTGTTTCACCCCATGGAGCGATTGAGTTAAAGTCCGGAGATGGAACTCGGACATTTAAGGTGAATGGGCAGAGGTTGAAGCACTATCACGGGATGGTTTCGGAAGATAGAATTGTTGACCGATACCCGTTGAAGCACCTCAGAACGAACAATGATCTGGTGTACGCAGATAAGGAGTGAATGGCTACAACCGTCGTGCCGCGACGTTAAATCAAGCGCTTCTTGGGAGGCAACCCAAGTGTAATGTTTATTTTCTTTTTGTTTTCGTTTGCAGCATATAGGGTAATGTTTGTTTTGGTGCAGGATGCAAAGGGTAGAAACTGGAGATGATCTACGCCGAAATCTACGGTCCGTATAAAACATACGGTCCGTAGATGGAAGCGTAGAACCTGAGTCAGGTAAAATCTCTTTCTGTCCTTGATTTGCGCCATAACATATGGACCGTAAAAAGAAGCGTAAACCAAGGATCGTCAGATCAAATCACCGTCGCAGATCTACGGACAGAGATACGCCCCGTGTAATTTTCACAGGCGTAGATTCAGAGCGTAAAAGGCCAGGTAAGTATAAAAAGAAAAAGGCGGCTAGGGTATCAATTATAAGAATACAGACGCGGTATTTTTGCTTCAATTTCAAATCCCCACATCATCCGTTTCTCTCCTTCTCCAACTCAAATTCACTCCATCCCTAAATTCACCCCCTATAATCCCTCCACTATCAAATCACAACCCCTAAAAACACTCCTCACTCATAATTAACAACCCCTCACCACCATAACCAATAACAAAACCCTTCTCACCCGAAATAGTTGAAGCAAGAAGCAAAAGCCGTTCTTTTTCTTACTAATACTCTTAAGTTTAATTAATCATCTGCGTCTCTATCAGGTTTGTTAATGCTCTCATACCCTAGTTATGATCTCATGTGTGATTTCCTAAATACCCTTAATGTGTGATTTCTGGGATTCTTACTGTATGGGGTATAGAAGCTTGAAATAAGATAGGGCAGGGATTTGGTTGTGTTGTGCTGAACAATGGACTCATGGGGAACAAGCATTCAAAACTCCCATTGGGTCGGTGGACATTTCGAGTGTATATTTCTTAATTGATGTAACAATTCGTTATGCCCACCAACTGTTCGATAAAATGCTTGAATGAGAAAAAGAGTAGATTCGGGTGAAGTCTGAGTAACCCCAACATGATACGAGCAAAATAACAGGGTTCTGTGTCTAAGAATAAGTTTTGAATGCATAGGGTCATGGGGAAGTCTAGGTAACTGATTAATAAGAAAAGTATATATACGCATAAATTTACGGACCGTAAATTTGTGTCCTATATATACCATGTGCATTGAGTCTCTTTGTTCCTGTTTTACGACATAACTTACGGACCATATAAATTTTACAGACCGCAGCTTGTGTCGTAAAACAGTTGCTTCAGTTCCCAAATTTCCTGTCCCAAATCTACGAGGAGCTTTACGAACCGTAAAAAATATACGGACCGTATAACTCCACAGTAAAATCTCCATGAACCAGCATGTCATTCTGTCACCTATCTACGGTCTGTTTTACGGAGCATATGTTTTTCACGGTCTGTATATATATAAATAAATAAAATAAATAAATAAATAAATAAATAAATAAATAAGGGGGTTTCTGTTTGTATATTATCATCCTTGTCTACATGATCATTATTATAGATACTAATATGTAGTCCACAGGTATGGCTGTCATAAGAGGTCGTACCCAGGGCACAGGACAAGGCCGAGGGCTTGGCCGGACCCAAGTTAGAACTAAGCTCTGTGATGAAGACCAGGTTCCTGTCACACGAAACACAAGACCGCGAAGAGCAGTCCAAACTCTGGCAAATCCCCCGTCTGATAAGGGGACCAGCAGTGATAGGGAGCACTCATCAAGCTCTCTTGACCTGTCTAGTCGAGGGGAGGCGACTAATGCGCCGGAAGAGTCTGATGCTGAAGGGCGGCACGCCTAAATGAGAACAGACTGAAGGAGATGTCTGAACATGCTGTTAGGTTCTCGGTCCAAGGCTCGAAAGAAATATATGATAATGGGCTAGAGTCAAAAGAAGGATGATAGGGTTTCTACTAGAACATCTATGAAGAGAGGCGAATCAGTTTCAAAGGGTTGGAACACCTCCCAAACATACAGGCTATTATTGATCACCATGGATGGGGATTCCTTAGCCAGCCACTCGGCACATATGTACCATCTATTGTGAGAGAGTTCTAGGCCAACAATGCGGCGGAGATAAACAACAGGTACAAGCTATCCCAACAAGCAAAGATAGTGATACGCCTCAAAAAGGTGACTATTAGAGGTGTAAGGATTGATTTCTCCAGCAAGTCCATCAACCGATTCTATTTCGGGGACAATTATGAACCGCCGAAAAACACTGATGAGTTAGACTATAGATTGGCAGGGAACAGGAATGATATGATGAGAGAAGTGTCGTGGGTGGCCTCGGTGATTACTAGAGGGAATCCAGTTTGGCGCACCAAGTTTAGTGCACCGATAAAAAAGAAAGATCTTTCAGTGGAGGCACAATTCTGGTGGAGTGTCCTAATGCACAGACTACAACCAACTCAAACAAATAATCAGCTCACTATAAGCCAGCCGATTCTAGTGGCTTCCATCATGTCCCGGTATGCAATTGATATAGGGAAATTAATAGCCGATGATGTTCAAATGCGGGCAACTCAGTTTGGCCTTTCGTTGGTTTTCGCATGCTTGATTACAGCCCTTTGTCTGAGGCTGACATCCAGAAGTTTCCATACTGCGACCATAAGTTTGAGGCAAAACACATCTATAGTTTGCTAAAGAGCCAAGATAAAGAGGTTAAGAATAAGTTGGCAGCAGCCCGAGGCGGTGTGACAGCCCCAGATTTTGTGCGATATGAGTCTGACCAGAATGAGGATGAGGTCACGACATTAGAGGAGACCCCAGAGGGTCTTGAGACCGTCGCCACGACAGTACCAGCTCCTACAGCAGTTCCAGAGTCATCGTCGGGCCCCACCTCATCCACAGCCTCTAAGGTTGCTACTGAGCCGGTCCCCACGACTGCCCTACCTTCTATCAGAGTCACCTCCATATCTAAAGCACTTCCTGCAGGTGTAATGATACATTTAATAGATAGAACTTCCATGACCCATATGTAAAGATGGACAGAGCTGATCGACAGATCACTAGCCTACTAGGGGAGTTGGAGGAAGTTATAGCACGGGCAGTTCGGAAGGTGATGGAGCCGCTACAGGAGTCCCTTACCTAGTCACATCGCCAAATTCACTCCATAATTGATGGTATTGAGAGGCGAGTACTTGAGTTGGACAAGATATCGTCATCAGCAGACCTGAAAGCAGTGAAGAAATATATTACTCAGCTGAAGGACGACGTCCTTGCGCTTCAGGTAAAGGAGGGGGAAATGTTTGAAAATCCCCCTCAATCAGCAATGCCGATTGATTTGGCATCTTTGGTGCCAGTGGTGCGACTTTCAAATAAGGAGTCCTCAGCCCAAGATAGAGAGGCAAGAGGCCGAGATTAGAGGAAGATGGTGAAGGGGTCGACCTAGTGGAGTTAGAAAAACGTTAGCTGAGGCATGTCACGTGGCTATCTAGGGTTGATTTCCACTACACAGGGGCATTGAGTAGTTTGGATCCCCCTGTTGAGCAGACGGTACCTAGCATTAAGGTACCAGAGGAGGTCAGGACATCTGCTTCACCAGTGGACCCACTTTCGCAGAGTCAGACCGAGCCTTCCAGCAACAAAATTGACCCAGCACCTACTGATACTGATGCAGTGGGGCACAACAGGAGGAGCATCGCACATCATAACAGGAGGAGCATCGCACATAGTGTGCCTCAGGTAGTCCTATCCCTTGTCTTGTCTATGCTTACGTTGATGCACTGCGGGTAGTGCATGATTCTTTAGTTGGGGGTGGGACTATTTGATAGTATTGTAGTATAAATATATGTTTAGGAACCCCTCGGCTTTTCTTTGCCAGAGTTCTTTTCCTGAGGAGGGTTTTATTTTGTTGAAACTGGCATATTTAGGATGTTTCTTTGGTTGAGTAAAGTAGTTTTGGCTTATTTTGTTTTACTCTGTAAATAATGGCATGTTGTTATGGTTTGTTCGAAATGTTGGACCTTTCAAAAATTTCAAAAGTGCATACTTAGAATAGTTATTGGTTGACATGATTGATTCTTCATATGACATTACAATTGTTGGGGTATTGTGTGTGATGAATGACTACTTAGGAGGGCACAAGTGTAAAAGTAATTGTCCTTATTCCAATGTGTGTGTGAGTTGCTAGTTTGGTTTTATTTATGCATGTAGAATCCAGAACTTGCCTGGTTGGTCGTGTTTGAAATCCGAAAATTAGTTTGGTTGTGAGATGATCTCAGGCTTTCTTTGTGTAAATAGTCACTTTTCCTAAATAAGTCTTACCAAAAATTGAAAATATCCCTAGTTTCCCTTTTTGAGCCTTTTGACCTTTTTCTTGGCTAGCCAATTCTGAAACCTTACCCGTTGTGAAATTAATCCATCTTCGCACCCGTTCCCTCCTTGATGCTACTAGATAGATGAGGCAAAATACCTAAGTTGGGGGTGAATTAAATGTGGAGTAGATGTTAAAAACATAAGTTTGGGGGTGGTGGAGTTTGCTAGTAGAGATTCGATGTGGTAGTTGCTTATATATATATATATATATATATATATATATATATATATATATAAAAAAGAGGAAAGAATAGAAAAATCAGAACATTGTAACACAAAACGATATATAAGTTGGTTAGGAATAAAACCACAATGAGGTCAAAAACTTGAAAGAAAATAAAGGGGTTGGAAAGAAAAGAGGTGAATTAAGGTGAAGAGATGTTGTAGTGTTCAAGGAGGGTGATTCACTAATATCCAAAAAGTATCCTACCCGTCCCTAAGCCTACATTACAAGCCAAAACAAGTCCTAATATGATCACAACCGAACGAGCCTAGGATGAAAACATAGAAAATAAGGGCAAGCCTATGGTATTTGCATGTGTAGATATGGATTTCTTTGAGAGTGTGAGTGTTTTTCTTTTCTATTTCGTCTTCGTCCCATTCTTGTTGTATATATGTGTGTTGGGACATTCTTTGATCTATGTGAGGGCATAAGGATGAGAATTGAGCAAAATAAAGTGACCGCCTAAAGTAGCATTTGTGTGCATCATAATATATTCGATAATGTAATGTCACGCATTGAAACTTCATTATTAGTCATAATGTTCTTGGGTTGTGCATATGGTTTAAAAATAGAAAAATGGGGCGGTCCTTAGAAGAAAAACGTGTATGCCAGGAGTTCAGAGTCAAAACCAATGTAGACATCAGTACTCTGCGATATCTAAGTGGTAGATTGAGTCATTGTGTTGTGCGACTAGCTTGAGGACAAGCAAAGACTTTAAGTTGGGGGTATTGATATGCCGTGAAATTGTGGCACATTCGATGCTTTTTGGCTATAAGTTTTACTTGTTTTTGAGCAAGTCTTGGTCTTTTTGATGTTTTTGTGACATGTTGCAGATGTTTAACGTATTTCGGGAGCAAGTCGTGGAAATGGAGTAAAAAGATGTTCAAAGAAGGAAAAATAACTGAAGCCTGATTTATATGGAGGAACATACGGACCACAGAATATTCACGGTCCGTAAAAGACATCATAGATGCTTAACAGGAAGGCCTCAGACCTGAAGAGGAAGTCCAGGCAGAAGTACGGACCGTATATTATTTACGGTCCGTAACTCCCACTGTAGCTTGGTTCCAGAGAAGTCTTAAAGAGAAGAGGATTTTATGGACAGGTTATACGGATCGTATAATATATACGGTCCGTAAAAGTGGAGCGTATATCTGACAACTGGGAAAGATTCTACGGAGAACTGTTCACTGATTCTACGAACCGTATAAAATGTACGGTCTGTACATTGGACCGTCGGGGGCAATTTTGTCAATCTTATTTTGCATGACTTTGACTCTTATAAATACCTTATTTAGGTTTCTTGTAAAGACATTACAGCAGAACTCAGTTTTATTTTCCTTAGCACTAATTATTCATAGTTTTGGAAGTCTTTTGGGGATTACAAACAATTGCAATTAATTTCTCTTCAATTCCAAGCAATCAATTATAAGCATTATGATCTCCATTATTTCTTATTGTTCTTCTTCTTCTATGTGTAGCTAAATTCCCTTATTTGGGTTGTGAAACCCAATTGATGGGTGTTTTGTGATTGGGTTTGTGACTCATATACACATAATGGATTATTGGGTTTATTTATTCTTCATTCTTAATTAATGGTTGCAAACATTGATTAAATCCATAACCTTGATTTATTTGGGAAAATAATTAGGGTTGGTAAGAATAAATAACAAGGACTCAAAGCTTTAAACTTTGTTTAATAAATTCACTTAGGAATAAGAAGAATTTACTTGGCATGATTAATCGTTCTTCATAGTTACTTTCTCATATTTGGGAAAATCATAGAAAGAGATAATCTTTATTTATTAGGAAATAGTAGAGATTCATATAGAGATTAAGTGCATTCATATAATGATCCATTAGAAGTATATCAAGATCAATACCCATGATCATACACTCTATCTGACGGAGACACAACCTTAGTTTCTTTTACCATAAATTACCACCCAAAGCAATTAGTCATTAAAAAAACCAACTTTTACCAAAATCATCGGATTAAGACATTAGACCTAAATTTAGTATTCTACGATTTTAGTAACCTTTTCACACCATATTTCTTGTGGGATTCGATCCTAACCTTGTTGGGTTACTATATTTGACAACGTCCGCGTTATACCATTAATAGGTGTAATTTGAGCGTATCATGCGTAGAATGCGATTTTTGTCATGCCCATTGAGGTCAAGTACTAGGTAAATATGTTATGAGATAAAGTTCTAGATCGAATAGCGGGTTTAAGGACATAATGGTTCCAATTCCAGAATAATCCATGCACTACGCATTATTAATGCTCAGGCGTACTCTACTCATGCCTAGCATACATAAATCATGCCCATGATAGAGCTTATATTTCACGTTTAAGATACAAGAATTAAGACTCAATACGATAGTAAGCTATGCAAGGGAATGCCTTTTCATGTTTCACACATCAGGTTGTGCTCATGTCTAAAGTTAAAAATTATATTCATGTCCCACGTATCTATCGTGCTTTTATACCCATGTCCACGTTCTAACTTCTAATTACATTCCAGTTATGATGTTGACTTTGATAATAATTGAAGGGAGGGTAATATAAGGCTTAAAGACTAAGAATCCTATGGGATGCACACTTATTCCTTAAAAATGAGAATGACTTAGGTAAATGAATTATTTTGACTCCAATGGTATACTACCTACGTTTTCACGTACTCATGCCCACGATAGATTTATTCGAGCATCCACCTATAGAAATAGCATAATAATGATGTCGGTAGGCAATGAAGAGAGTAAGTCAAAATGGATGTCAGACTCACGATTCTATATGATTTGTACTTATGTTCCTTTGACTAATGTTTTAAACTATCTCGTAACTTGTCACAAAGGATGCCATTTCTCTCACTAAGTACATATGTAATGTTTATGATCAAGGTGACTTTCTACTCATGTCTTAGGTCCTTGACGAACGAAGTGTTCATGTAAATGCCATGTTGCTTATGTTTCAATTTTTCATGTCATGTTGTTCGCATATTTATGCTTCATGTCATATTAATCACGTTTCCATGTACACATGCTCCAAGTTACGTCCTTCATGTTAAATGTACCCATGTCACGCCTATACTCTAAAATGAAGCATTTCACATGATTTGTACCTACAAATTCATTTCCTATATGATTCGCTCATGGTAATGGGGTTGATGAACGAACATCAAGATAATCTAAGGTATTCACATCTAAGTTTCAGAGCAAACAAGAGATCTTTTCCTGCACCCTACGGTGCTTATTTTTGGGAGTACTCTACTCACATTTGACATACTCATGTCATGCCATGCTCGAGTTTCACACTATATGTTGGAATCCTATTTCTATTATATGACTCATGTCGAACTCATTTGTACCAATTTGCGATTTCATTCAAGGCCTAATTCGTACTCTTATCTCATATATCTACCGTGGTGACATACGAACATCTATGATCAAGTCTCTAAGTGTTCAGATCCTACCCGCGCTCAGTATTTCAGCCCTCATGTTGTAACAATCATATTTTCGATATTCAGATCCCATGTTATGATATCCATGTTTACATGTATTCGTATCTCATGACAGTTTAGCACTCATGTATTCATGTCAGTCAATCTTCATATATTTATGTCCCACATCATGCTCCTCACGCCCAAATAATCATGTCATGTTCATGCCTATTTTCCAGTACTCATGTTCTTCGTGCCTACAAATTCTTTTCCAAACCCCATGTATAGTAAACAAGTATTTATTCAGCCAATATCCATGTGTTCAGGCTAGCTCAGTATCCATGTTAGCCACATTAAAGATTCATTAATCATGTTATATAATAACATTATGCGTATTAAGATACCCCCTAAGGTTTTTGTTGGTACTTTAGTTAATTGGTGGGCGTTTGAGAAATGTTGTCACAATCCAAATTACGAAGGAAGTCCTGACATAATTTTTGTAAATTCCAGAGGTAATAGTAATTCTTAACCACTATTCATAAATCGAGGACAAATGTTTCACGATTCTCGTTCATATAGGTACTACTCAGTTTCATGTTCCAATGTACATGTTTCTATGTAATCACGTATTCAGTTCTCATGATCCATGACCATGTTCCCACGTAATCATGTCGAGCTCTTATGTTTCATGTCATTTTCATCACGTTCATGTATTCATGCCATGTCCAGTCTCATACCTAACCAAGACCCGTCATTCAAGGACGAATGATCACAAGGGGGAGATATTGTAGCACCCCGTATCTTAGAACTCATGTTAGACTCGTATCGTTAGAGTTTTAGCGAAAAATTTGAAAGTTTGTACATATTACAAAAGTGGTTGACCAGCCTACCTGAGACACCCATAACTCCTTGATTAGTTGATAATTTGAGAAAACTTAAAATATGAAAGTTGTAGCTCTTTGGAATAGCTTTCCAACGGTATCTTGTGGATCTCAAAAAGAGCTATGTGCTAAGGGTTATGCCTATTTTACTAACACTGGTTAGAGCAGAATTTTCAGATTTTGAGTTACGTTTTTTAGACTTTTCCTACTCGAATTGGGACTCCCTATTTTATTATTTTATGAAGCTAAAACGTCCATAACACCATTATAAAACCTAATTTTTGGTATGAACCCTAACTTTTTAATCCTCAAATTAATCACTAACAATGGAATATTTAAGCTTAACAACAATCAATTTATCAGATTCTATGGTTATTCTAGTCAATTTCATCATCAATTTCCATTTAGGAAGTGTAGGACTCATTTTAAGAAATGATCGTAGAAACTCATCTAATCCCTTTGATTCTAATGATTTCTAGCATGGATTTAGGATTAAGGAAGGTAGATAATAAAGTCTAAGGTTAAGGAACCATAATGAAGATTATGTTCCCAAGCCTTCCAAATTGCCCAAAGTATGCTTCGAGAGTGATGAGAGAAGTGATAGGGTTTAAGGGTTTTAACTTAGAAGAAAATAAGAAATCTGCCCCGGCATCCGCTGTAGCGAGCCCGTTATGGCAGTCCACACTAAAACTCACACAGCCGCTGTGGTGGCTCTCTTTTCCGCTATCGCGAGTAGGCCTCACTGGGTATTTGTCCGCTGGGGAAACTCGCCACAATATCCTTAAAGCCACTACAGCGGTCGGTCCCTCGGTATGGTGGTACAGCTACCGCGAGTCTAGTGCTGCTACGGCGGACACCAGAAACTTTCTGGTTTTCCATAAGTTTTAACCAGAAATCTGATAATCACCTGAGGCCCCACATATACAAACAAACATGCATAAACACATAAAAACGCGCTACGAACTCCTCTGTAGCCTTGGAATTCCAACAGAGGTCTAATTGACCAGGTCAACCCCCAAGGGCCTAAGACCAACTTTCCAACTAATAGCCCAAAATCCTCCCAAGTGCCATGGGAACCGAACCGACCATCCCACCAAGTCACAAATGACCATCCGTACCTCTCGAAATCGACGAAATTCCAAAAAAGGTTTGTTTACCTAAAAGTCAACTTTTGGTTAAACATTTTTCACTTAAAAGCTCAAGTTCTCAAAAATCTCACTAAAACTCACCCGATGACCTCGGGAACCGTGCTAATCATCCCTGTCGTCAAAATCGTACTAATTGGGCTTGGGAAAGGGTCAACGAGGAAAAAAGGATCAAAAGCACCATAACGGCCAAACGGGTCATTACAGTCTTATTCATCCTCTCTGCTAAACCATTAAGCTGAGGAGTCTTAGGAGGAGTATTTTGGTGTTTGATAGCCAGTTGCTTGCAGTACATCAAACATTCCACAATATTCACCACCGTTATCAGTACGAATACACTTAAGCTTCTTTCCTATTTCTCTTTCAACTGAAGCCTGAAACTGTTTAAAGAAGCCAACACTTGATCTTTAGTCTTCAAGACATAGACCCAAAGTTTCCCAGAGCAATCATCAATAAAAGTAGCAAAGTAGAGTGCCCACCCAACGTCCTTGTCTTCATTGGACCACATAAATCTGAATGCACTAACTCAAGCAACTCGTTCCTTCTTGAAGGAGGATAAGACTTGAAAGAAACTCTGTTTTGTTTTCTAACCAAACAATGCTCACACTTTTCTAATTTAGCACTTCCGAAATTTGACAAAAATTTCTTCTTGACCAGAACATTTAGTCCTTTCTCAGTAATGTGACTAAGCCTCTTATGCCATAATATTGACGAGACATCGCTCTCAACTACATACAATATATCACCACAAGTAGTGGTCGTAGTCTAGTATGCACTACAATGCTTTTTACCACGAGCCATAATATGGAAACCCTTAGTTAGTTTCCAATTTCCGGCACCACTGGTACTGATATAACCCTCACCATCCAGAACACCAACGGAAATCAAGTGAAAACGGACATCAGGAGCATGGTTTATAGTTTAAAGCTAGTTTAGTTCCAATACTAGTTTGCAGACAAATCGCTCCAACACCAGCCACCCTAGATACAGTCTCATTACCCATACTCAAAGTTCCAAAGTCACCTGGAGTATAGGATGAGAAAAATCCTTCCTTGATGTCACGTGAGATGCGGCACCACCGTCCACAATCCAACTTTACCCATCAAAAGCAATATTAATCATATTCGCATTAAGGACAGTAACAAGATCCTCTGTAGTGACGGTGGCCACATAATTTCCATCTTCTCTCTTTTCATCCTTGTCTCTATTCTCCTTTCTCAAAATCTGGCAGAACTTCATTGTGTGCTCTTTCTTTCCACAACAATAGCACTCAATATCTTTAAGTCTGCTGCTAGATTTGGTTATTTTATATTCCCTATTTTGAAAAACATGATTCTTGCTTCTCCCCCAGAGTCAATCACCAAGACATTTGACGAGATAGAACCCTGATATTTTCTTCTTACCTATTTAAAAATGTTACAGTTCGAACCCTGGCCTGGGCGTAACACGACACTCGATGCCTAACTGCATGTGACCAAGTGAACCAACTGGCTGGCTGAATCAATGTAACACCTCATATCTTAGAAATCATGTTAGACTCGTATCGTTAGAGTTTTAGCGAAAAATTTGAAAGTTTGTACATATTACGAAAGTGGTTGACCAGCCTACTTCGGGCACCCGTAACTCCTTGATTAGTTGATAATTTGAGAAATCTTAAAACTTGAAAGTTTTAGCCCTTTAGAATAGCTTTTCAACAGTACCTTGTGAAGCTCAAACAGAGCTCTGTGCTAAGGGTTATCCCTATTTTACTAACGCTGGTTAGAGCAGAATTTTCAGATTTTGGGTTACGTTTTTTAGCCTTTTCCTACTCGAATTGGGACTCCATATTTTATTATTTTATGAAGCAAAAACGTCCATAACACTATTATAAACCCTAAGAGACTATTATTTTTCTCTCTACCTCCATGCTTAAGGAACCTAGACACTTCAATCTTTCGAGAAACTCATTCTTGCAATCAAGAAAAATCAAGAAACCTTTAAGAATTTGGTTTGACAATCTAGTTTCCTAAGGTTTCCTCGAAGGTAAATAATTTAATCAAGAGCCTTTGTATTCTAAAATATTTATCATTTATAAAGACTAGAATAAATCCATCCATCCCGTTACCCTACAAAAATCAAGAGTTGTAAAAACTTGGAGAAAACTCTAGTTTTTTTCTGTTGAGTTTCATTCCGACCAGCCATATTAATTTAGCATTTCCCGATAATCTAACAGTTGGATAGAGCCCAAATTAACTGAGTGTTCATAACACATAAGTCTAAAATATGAACGGTGGTGATTGTATTTAGAGGTCCGGAGCAGTACCCTTTGAGCCACGAACAGTAGCTACGAAAATCAGTGAAAAACTCTTCTCAAGGTTTCAAATTCAAAGCTTTTGGAATTCTTCTTCAAAGATTCAGACTTTTCTTCAAGTTTTGGAGTGATTAAGGTATGTAGAGTTACTATCTACATGTGCGAACATCATTGTTCTTCCCCACGCCTCATAATCCATAAATTATGATTCTTTATGAAAACTAGGGTTTCTATACCATGCTCATGATAACCCTAGGTCCATGTCCATGATTATATTATGTAAGAATTGTTATAATTCCATCATTGAGTTCTTAATATTTCTTAATGATTATTAAGAATTTGTGCGTAATCTATGAAAAACTCATATATCTCATTCCATGGGCTCATGTATGCTAGTTTATCATATATTATGCTATTTTCAAGAAAACACTATACATGCTTTACAAGTTCATGCAAGCAAGATATAATTCATGATATCCATGTACAAGCAAGTTATATTCATGAAAACCATGGGCAGCAAGTGCCACTTATTTTACATGTTCATGTTTTTGAAAGTTGCTTTAATTACCAAGGAAGGCTTCAAATAGTCTGAAACTACGTAGCCACCGTAGGATGAGGATCGCTCCACCCATGTCCTGAGCGATCTCTCATAATGACTGGATCCTTTCATATTTTATTAAATCTCATATTCCCTGGCAAGGACTGAGTGTTCTGCTGGCGGGACGCATGCACCAGACCATGTATCGGTTATAAGTTATTGCTCTCCCTACTTATTATATCTGGACCATGTTAGACATATATATGTATTCATGTTCATGGCCAGGTTTCAGTTTCACTTTCAGTTCTTATCATTGTTATTTCATGTCCCATGTTATTTCATTCAATTGTTTTACATACCAATACAGTCAAAGTGCTAACGTCCCCTTTCTATTGCCCGGGGGCCTACATTTCACGATGCAGGTACGGACTTACAGGACAACAGATGTACTCTATAGGATCATCCACGTATCAACTTTTGGTGAGCCCCATCTTCTTCGAGGTTTAGTTATTATTTACTTTTATGATAGTTATGTATTTAAGGTATGCTGAGGGCCTTGTCCCAGTAAGTATGTTTAGCATTTCAGACTAATGTTAGAGGTTTCATAGACTAGTCAGTGTGTCATGTCAGATACTCAGAGTCGTTTATCCATCTTTTGCTCAATTTATGATATTTCCGCATTAATGTTTTAAACAAGTATTTTATTAAATATTATGACATATCATGTTTTATAAATGCTCATCACATTACATGTTATATTCCACTCATGTTATGCCTCATGATGATTCAGCAAGCCATGTGGTTCACTCGGTCAAATGCAATAAGGCACCAAGTGTCGTGTTTCGCCCAGGCCATGGTTCGGGGCGTGACAATCAACATGTGATATCAAAACATACTGGATACGGAAATAAAAATAACACATGCTGATCTGCTAAAGACTGAATAAAATAAATCTTACTAATGAAACAATGGTATAAGTCTGAAGCATAAACTGTAGCCAACATGGATAACATAAAAGCCTGCTAAACTCTGACTGACTGCAACTATAGTCTATGAAGCCTCTCAAGAGTACTGACAACTAACTGTTTATGGAGACAAAGCCCCCGGCATACCTTACTAACTAACATAATGAAAAGACTGTAAATAATTATAATGCCCCGCAAGAACTGGGGCTCACCAATTAGTTGATACTGGAATCCTAGCGAGCAGATTCGTCGTCCTGTAAAGCATTACCTGCATCCGAGATGCAAGCCCCGGGAAAAGGGACGTCAGTATATTTGAATTGCACTAGTATGTAAAAAAAACTGAAAGAAAGAACTGTAAGTGGGGTGCTCCGAAAAAGGCAGCCCAAATCAATAAACAGGTAATATAATATAAACTGAAACTGATAACTGAATTGAACAAGAGAAGTAATAGTACTCCCTGTTCTGAATATGAATTCACCTATTTTAATTGAGTTAATCATAGATGGGGCCTCAGCCCAATATAAACAAATTAGTTGCCTTGGCCATGTAAATGTGCCATTCAATGGTCTCGGCCAAGTATACGTATGTCACGCCTCAAATCATGACCTGGGCGTAACACGACACTCAGTGCCTGACTGCATGTGATCGAGCGAACCACATGGCTTGCTGAATCAATATGAAACATGTACTGAGGCGGAATTAGTTTAAGCATGAAAATCTAAAATAAGCATGAGGTTTAAATATAGTACTGAAAATACTGTCTGAAAACATAAGTGCGGAAAAAATCTGAAAGCGTAATAAGTACTGAGCTAACACTGGCTATACGACTCTAAACATCTGACATGACATGTTAGACCAGTCTATGAAACCTCTGAACATGAATCTCAATGCTAAATTATTTACCGGGACAAGGCCCCCGACATACCTCTACTAGCTAACATGACATGAACATAAATAAAGATAAAACCTTAAATAAAGTGGGGCTCACCAAATAGCTGATATGTATGATATCCTAACGAGCAGTTCTTTCATCCTGTAAATCAATGTCTGCAACGTGAAATGCAGGCCCCGAACAAAAGGGACGTAAGTATATTTGAATTGTACTTGTATGTAAACCAACTGAATGAATAAATTTAATGAGATGCACGAGGGAAAGGGTAACTCAAATCAATAACATAAAGACATGAAGTAATAAAGTAACTGAAACATAGACATAACTGGACATAAGTGTCTTTGAACATAATAATTTGTTTAATGTGGGTGGAGTCACCTTTGTTCTGTAATGTACCATACTGAGGTTCGTAATCCATTATAACTCATAGAATAGGCATCTCAAACAGTGCACCATGGGTCGTGACATGGCATCGTGACATGGCGGGCAACATCACCCACTACTAGGCTATATCTCAAACAAAGCTCCATGGTTCATAATATGGTGGGTAGCATCATCTACTACCAGGCTATGTATCATAATGCACCATGGTTCATAACATGGCGGGCAGAATCATCCACTGCAGGCTATATATCATATCATCATGCACCATACTTCATAATATGGTGGGTAGCATAATCCATATGTATCACAAAAGCATATTTAGACATCACTTTTCATGTTATTATAGGCGTTCTTGAATTTAAACATGCCTGTCAATTGACACAATTACATCTCTTAAACTCTATATAATTTCGTGAATCCTATCATGAGTTTATAAACTATAGAGTCATCATAGTTCTACCCTTTTTGAAGAAGTATCATAAGTTGAGGAACCTTTGTATCGTTCTAACATGGATACTGGCATTGCTGTCATGAGACATGGAATCACGAATTGTTAAAAGAATTTAGAGTATTAATTCATACGCATTTTGGGTTTTCCTGACTGAGACTCGTGGGATATCAAACATTAACCCACACTAATTATGTATTGAGTTCACGATGTTCGGAATGATAATCATGAATAAACAACGAAACTATATTGTTTAAAGAATAAAAGTTCTGAAGCTTTTCATGAAACTAGGGCATAACTCTATTTCTGATGTAATTTGTAGGAATAGTGAAAAAACATGGTGTGGGGATGATTAACAATATTCCTGCACGTGCAGAGTTAGCCTTACATGCTTGTAATCATTCCAATCTAACAAACTAAACTCCTTCTCTGACAAAGAACACCAAAACCATATCTGTGAATCGCTTGAGAAGGATTTGGTAGAAGAATCTCGTTACTGATCACGAATTAATGTTAGAATTTCCTAATAATTGTTAGAGCGATCTTAACTTAACGTTGGAGAATGAGGAGAGGAGAAAAACGGCTGCTTAGGGCTTTAGAATGAAGTTGGAATGTCAAAACTGACATAAAATCATCTAAGGGTAACTTTTATAGGCCTTGGGTGAAGTACCCCTTGGCTCACTGAGCGAGCTCCAAAGAGATCTCGCCCCTCGCTCTGGACCTCATGGAGCAAGCTCTAGGGTAAGCACAAACCTCGCTTGGGCACCCGTTTTGGGGCCTGCCGAGTGCGCTTCAGTAAAATGGGCATAACTCTTTGTATAGAACTCCATTTGGGCTCTACCATATATCGTGGGAAACATATTTCAAAGGGCTACAACTTTCATGTTTAAATATTTCTCAAATTCCTAACAGATATTCACGAAATCAGGCTGGAGACAGATCTATCGAAAACTTAGCCGATTCTATCGAATCTTATGTACCTCACTATCCGTCATGATTTCAAAACAACTATTTCCACCCAAACTCATCCTGATGGGACTTCATATGGACAAAATGTCATATTAATACTCATTTAACATATTTACACCTAACCCGGATTTGCAGAGTGTTACAACCTATACATGAGACTGTGACCTTGGGCAAAATACATATGTTCAATATTCAATAATTATTATTAAGGAACTAAGATCACTATAATAACGAACATTGCTAACTGAGACATGTATTCATGAGCTGATTATGAGATCTAAAGCTTTAATAGTTTATAAGCCTGCTGATTATTCTAGACTGAGACTCATGGGTATCAAACATAAGTCTGTATTGATTATGTACTGAGTTCACAACGTTCGAAATGAAAGTCATGAACGAATTACGAAACTGTGTCATCTAGAGAATAGAAGTTCTACAACTATTCATGGAACCAAGGCATAACTATGATTCTTAGGCCATTCGTAATAGTCAATAAATTGACGTAGTGTAGCAAACTCATCACATTCCCAAACACAGAGGGTTAGTCTCACCTACCTTAATTTCCTGCTCTTGAACGTAATACAATGCTCGTCAACCCTTTCAACTTTAATCTATAGCAATACAAGTCAAAGGAATTCCATATTAGCAATAATATTCATGCTTTGATCATCTAAGCATTTTATCAAACACTTGGTGGGCATAAAGCTCCACAACCTTCATTAATGGTGTTTTCTTCACCCAATATCCATCCTCTTACTTCTAGGTGATTCTACAATCCCACAGTACTATAATAATCATTATACTTCGTCACCCATAAGATATATTGCGTCTTAATCAATACTTTATCAACCCATCAACCCAAATCTTTCATTGTTCATACTTTTTAACAAACCCAACAACTCATATCTCATGAACTCATGGGTTATAATCACTAATCCAATGCTAGAATTAATTAAAGGGTGAAGATGATACCTTTTTGATGATTGAGTTGCTTGAAATCCAAATCCTACGGTTCTTTCTCCAATGAAGAAGATTCAATCGATAATCTATAGAACAACGAGGATTCTAGCATTAATCTTTGTTAATAATCCATCTATAAGTCTTAGAATTTCTTAGGAGTACATGGGAAAGACTTACCTTGATGTGGGAGGATGATGAGGGGAGAAAAAAGTCGACTTAGGGTTTTGTAGAAGTGAACATAGACTTAAATTACCGAAATTCATGTTTTAAAAATGAGTTCTGCGTTTTTGGGGACCCTGGGCTTCACCCCACCATCACACAGAACTTTCTGGATTTTCCATGCTATGGTTGGGCATCGGCCCACCATAGCACAAAAGTTTCTGACAGATACCCAACGGTAAAATGATCATACATCTTTGTATAGAGTTCCGTTTGGCCTAGTCCTTATATGGATGGAAAGGTATTTCAACGTACTACAGCTTTCATTAAGGAAGCTTTTCCAAATTCATAACTAATAAAGGGGTTATGGTTGCTTGAAGTAGGCTCCCTGGCCACTTTTGCGAAAACAGGAAACCTTCTAAATTTCTTTATGCTTTCTTAGAACGAGTCAAGCACTAGCCGAAAGACCCGAAGCGGAAATCTTATATTTGTCAATGCTGCTGGATTTTCTTTTTCTTTTCATTGTTAATTGTACATTTTACATGCTCTAGCAATGAATGTGTAGATCAATTGATGGTGACAGTTTGTAGTAGAATTATACTGAGATCTGAACTCTGTGGTTGTGTTACCAACAAATGAAACATACATTATAATAAAAAAAATTGCAATAGGCACTATTAAAAATTCTCTATGTTTTCACTGATTTTCCACTGAAAAATGTTTAATGGCTATTTCTCACTGAATGTCGGTGGAAAAAATCCAAATAGCAATATTTTTACACGGAAAAATTATGAAGTTTCTCACTGTTTCCAACCATGCGTTTTTCCAGTGATCTGGTTAGGTGGGAATAAGGTGGGAAAATCATGTTCTATAGCACAAATTTTCCACTGAATGTCAGTGGGAAAAACCTTTATTTCTAATAATGAGGGACTAACAAATTATTTAAGTGAATCACTTCAGTGAGTAAAGGGAGTTCACTTCTGTTAGACAGTTGTACAATCAATAGTGAGTTGTGGGCATGTTCATTGAGTTATGGTAATAGAAAGCACACTGCCATCAAGCTGTTTCACCATTATTTATAGGTTTAAAGCAGATAAATGAAGAATCAGATCTCAAAGAATTAACCCAAATACTACCTCATATCTCCAAGTCACTCTGTTCAATTCTAATAAAAACAGAGAGGACTCAAATTTGGCACTCCTTCAGTAATATTCTAAGGAACAGATAAACTTAGCTGGAATAATAAACAGGTGGCGATAAGGCAGTCCTCAACTATCATTTCAAATTACAAATAGAATCTTCATTTCAATATGACCACCAATACTGCACATTGTATTTAATCATTTCATTCCTAACCAACATACTTTCATACATAACATAGAAATATAAAAGGTTCCTTTCAACTGCATGACAACATGCTTTAAGATGCCTACTGGCATTCTAAATGTTACAACAATACTGGCACACAAAACTATTAATCAAATGAAATTCTGAGAATACAATTTGATCATTGTTACCCCCCCTAATGTTGTCAATCTCAGCTATCATTTGCATAAATTTCCTCTTTCTGATATGCTTCCAAATTATTTTCAAAGTTGCTGATTTTCTTTTTGTCCTTCCCGAAATTCTCAAGTGCTTCAAATTTTTCTTCAAGCTCACAGATTTCTCTAATAAATTTGATCACAAAGTTTTTTGCAGATCAATCTCATGATCACCACACCAACGAAAAAAATTACTTGATCTTCTCTACAACAAGAAAATTTTATGTTCATAACCAAAATAAAGAGTTAACAAAATATTCAGTGCCATTTTGTTCAATAGTAAAATGTTCGAGCACGTCGTATTACAACCAGAATCTTCAGTACCAAAATGCGATCATGGCCACTAATATATGCATTTACTACAAATAAAAATGAATGCCATAATAAAGTTATGTCTTAGACTGATATACTAATTCTTGCACATTAATTACTTGTAATAGAGTGAATATAATAGGACAAGACTTAATAGGCTTACAGTGCTACTTGTTGAAAAAGTATCAGCCAATTTACTCATTGTTTACTTCTTTTACTTATTTTTTATTTTTTAAGAATATAATTTCTCATGTAAAATGTCAAGAAGCACGAAACGTTACCTTTGGTTATCATATCAATGATCACACTTAATTACTGAAACACGGGGGGGGGGGGGGGGGGGGGGGGGGGAATTGTAATCCTTTTTTAAAATACCTTAGTCGACTTCCCTGCAGAGACTCAAATACTAGTTAGCAAACAGATAATTGTAAATAGTAGAGAACAGAAAGTAATGAGACAAAGAGATTTTTATACTGGTTGGGATCACCAGTGTGGTACCTAATCCATTCTCTTTGGGTTACAAGGGTTTCCTTAGAGCCTTGGTGGTAACTTGATTACACTAGTGGTTCGTGTTGAACTGTGGTTCCTGTTTTTGGACAGTTTTCCAATTGTCCCCTATTGACTGCCTCTACTTGTATAGCTATCTGTTCTCTCTTTTCTTTTTCTAACTGTCACGACCTAGCCCCGTGGGCCGCGACTGGTGCCCTACTTGAGCACCCAAACGGACATACAAACTAAATCATCATTTTTAAACAGAGTTGAGAACGAATATTATCTTGCGCGATTGCGCGTACAAAACATTATATCAGAATCAGAAGAGGCAGCGGAATATACATCGCCGAACATATGCACATATATCAAAAAGCCGGCAAGGCTATCAAATATGTCAAAAGCCGACAAGGCTGTCAAATGGCACAACGGCCCAAAACGCATATACAAATGCACGCCGACAAGGCTGCCACAAACATATACAAAATGCACGCCGACGAGGCTGCCATAACGAATAGAGTCATGCAAACACATCTGTACAGAAGTAGGCACACACACCCACAAATACGTCTACAGACCTCTAAACAGACAAACCGAATCATATGGCGGGACAGGGCCCCGCCGTGCCCCTGAACAAATACATATATACATAGCGAACGAATATATACCAAAATGTGTGCTCTGAAATGAGAAGAGCACTCCAAACAGCAGAAGAGGGTGTCCTAACTGGGTAGATCACCAAACTGTGCGTCTGTACCTGCGGGCATGAAACGCAGCCCCCGAAGAAAGGGGGTCAGTACGAAATATGTACTGAGTATGCAAAGCAGAATATACAGAAAGCAAATCTGAGACATAAACGAAATGGAAGTACCAAACATAAGTGCAAATCCAACATATCAAAATTTGCTTACTTTCAAAAATATGTAAGTAATGCACAGGGTACAGAAGAATATGGTCGCCCACCCGTCGATGGCGCCATAACACAGCATAACACCAGAAAGTTTCAAATCTCCGTATCCCCGTCACATATCACATCACAACATAACGCCATACACAGCATAACACCAAATATAGGTGGAACCCGACCCTCTATTGCGAGTAGCTCGGTGAACCATAAGCACAGCATAACTCCGGAGTATATCAAAATGCGCAAGACAACAGAACCGGCCCGGGACTCGGCGAAAGGAATAACAGAATGCACGAGTAGAGTCGTGAGTAGTCATATGCATAAAATCATTATCATAAATTCAAACATAAGTGAAATGATCATATTTGAAATCGGAATAATAATCATACCAAATTCTTTCAAAGATTCTCCGAATTACATAAAGGAAAGTCGCGGGACCCACGGACGGGTATTTACCCAAGTCGGGCCCGCCTATGGAAAACATACGTATCATACATAATGCAAAATTTTATAAAAATATTGGAGCAATCCGAGCATTTATGTGAAATGTATGGCATTCAGAAATTTCGAAGTTCTTTAAAGTGAAACCTTTTTGCGCAAAGTTCGGAAAGCGATTATTTCAAATACATAAAGGTTCATATTTCATCAAATCATACATAAGAGTG
This sequence comes from Lycium barbarum, assembly GCF_019175385.1. Classification (NCBI taxonomy): domain Eukaryota; kingdom Viridiplantae; phylum Streptophyta; class Magnoliopsida; order Solanales; family Solanaceae; genus Lycium; species Lycium barbarum. The sequence continues at coordinate 99,803,581 of NC_083343.1, read as the reverse complement.
CCAAGGAACATATATAGATCATATCATGCTCGGATTTCGGATTTGGAATTTCCTTAAGGCTCTAATCTAGCCTATGTAAAACTAAGACATGCCAAAAAGAAGGGAGGCTGCTTTACATACCTCGTACGCACTCCAAGATGGCCAATCTAAAGTAAATTCCAATCTACGCCTCGGGCTCCCCAAGGTCTACAAATATGCCAACGAATATCCAATATTAAACATAGGCACTTAAGCCACTTATTCCAACTAACATTAAATTCTACAGAAAATTCGGCAGCATTTCCCCTGTAAATAGGCCATCCCGAGAATTTAACTCGCTCAAAATCAACAACAACAACCACAATAACCAACCTAGCAACATCGATAATCAATTCGAAAGGCAAAATAATAATAGTAGCTCTCTTTTACACCATTCGACAACTTTCCAATTATTCAATTCAATGGCTTACTTTCAAGCCACAATATCGTTCGTACATTCGATTATTAACCCAAACTCATACTAACAACATTCGAGAACATTCTAAACAATTCACATAATTTTCCAACAATCCACAATTTCTCCAAATTTTTGGCCGAAAACAGCCCCTACCCGTGAGCAGCCCACTGGGCACACTTCCGACTTTCAATTCATGTTTTGTATCACAATTCACAATATAACGATACCATTTTCATAAAATATACAAATTACATCAACGCACAATAACCCTCAAATCAGCCCGTACAATCTCAACATCAATCTTAAGTCATTAAATGCTCAATTCCAAACTAGAATTCGTAACGACGACACGAAAGCGCTTAAGCGATAATAATGCGATATTCGGCATAATCTATGACTCACATTCGTTCACACTACACATATTCATATGTTAATGGTTCTCATATATAAGGATTGCATTAAATGCACAAAGTTCTCCAAATCAGTCCGCAACGCTTACTATATCAATTCGGGACATTTAACTCTCATTTCCAACATACAAATCATCACAACAACCATTACGACGCTAAGCGATATTAATTCATTCTTTGCTACCATTTGGAGGCTATATACACGGCTACACTACACATATACATGTATCGATGATTTTTATTCTCTTCTCCACTCTACGACAATCAATATGCTACAAGCAATTAATTCATCAACCCAATACCACACCACACACATATACTTCACACGGTCAACACACCCAACACAAGACCCAACTTCAACATTTCATATTTCATGATTTTTATCCATTTTAGCATACTACAATATGCATACAACATTTATAACTCCAAAAACAAGATTAGAACTCACCTTTATTCTCCAATCCACCCATAGGCTAGGGTTTGCAAATGGGCAAAATGAGTGGTTGAATGACCCAAACAATACTTCCACGCTACTTAGGGACCTCCACATAGTGGGTTTATACCAAAGAAATAATTTTAGAGAGGCAAAAATGGGACTTGATTTTTCTTGGTTGTGGCCGAGAACCATGGGGGAGTGGAGGCTCTCCAAGTCTTGTTATTTTTCTTTAAGTGTAGAAGTGGGAAATGAGAAAGATGACTTAGTCTTCTTTTTTTTTTTAAGTATCCACAAATATCTCCCTTTGTTTATGGCCCACACATGTGTTGGACCAATTAAAATTGGCCACACAATGTGTGGGACCATTTCAAGTCCACACGGCCACCATGGCTTTTGGTGCAAGATTTTTAAATTCCAATTTTATGAATTGTGGTCCCAATTTTTCCTAAGTGTCCAATGCCCTCAATTTCATATTCAACTTATGTCTCAAAATAAAATCAAATGGTCAAAAGTCCCGACTTCAAATCCCGGAATAGTCTTGGCCCTTAATTGTCATAGTTAATCCGGGTTGTCCCAATGTATAAAAATGTGGGACGTAACATCCTCTCCCCCTTAGGAACATTCGTCCTCGAATGTTAGATTAATGCTACTAATCTTACTCAAATTCGGGGGAGTTTCTTTTATAGCCATCATATACAAATCGATCACAAATCAACATAATCAAACAAAGAATTTGGATTACCTGAAGGTGCCAAAAATAGGTGAGGATATTATTTTTTTCATCATCTGCTCCTCAGCCTTCCAGGTTAATTCCTCGCGGTTATTATTATTCCGCCACAGTACTTTAACAGAAGCCACATATTTATTCCGCAACTTTCTTACCTGACGATCCAATATGGCTATAGGTTGCTCTTCATAAAATAGCTCCTCGGTGACCTGTATATCGTCTGTAGGAAAAATTCTGGAAGGGTCACCAATATATTTACGAAGCATAGGAACATGGGATACCGGGTGTACCGCTCCCAAATCAGCTGGCAAATCCAACTCATAGGCCACCTTGCCTATTTTGCGAACAATCTGATAAGGCCCAATATATCTCGGACTGAGCTTTCCTTTCTTGCCAAATCTCATAACGCCTTTCATAGGTGACTCTTTCAGAAACACCCAATCGCCAATCTGGAACTCTAACGGTCGACGTCGTTTATCAGCATAAGATTTCTGTCGACTCGGGGCCGCTAATAGTCGCTCTCGAATCAGTTTCACTTTATCGACTGCTTGCTGGATCACATCTGGACCAATTAACTGAATCTCACCCACGACAAACCAACCAATCGGAGATCTGATTTTCCTGCCATACAAAGCCTCATATGGTGCCATCTGAATACTGGAGTGATAACGATTTTTATTATAAACAAATTCACTTAGCGACAATGATCACCCCAACAACCTCTAAAATCAATAACACAGGCCCATAGCATATCTTCCGGTATCTGAATAGCACACTCGGCCTGTCCGTCGGACTGAGGATGAAATATTGTGCTATGACCCATCGGAGTCTCCAGTCCTTCCTGGGACGATCTTCAGAAGTTAGCCGCAAACTGAGCACCTCAGTCGGTTATAATAGATATAGGAATCCCGTGAAGTCTTATTATCTCATTAATATACACTCTGTCATAACCTTCAGCCGAACAAGTAGTCCTGACTGGAATAAAATGGGCTGACTTCATTAATCTATCAACAATACTCCGAATAGAATCGTATCCGCGTTGAGTGCGCGGTAAGCCTATAATGAAGTTCATGCGAATCGTTCCTCGTTCCCAAACTGAAGTTTCTAATTCCTGAAGCAACCAGTCGGGCCCTTGATACTCGATCTTGACTTACTGACAATTTGGACATTGGCCAGCGAACTCTGCAGTGTCCCTTTTTCATACCATCCCATCAGCATAAATATTTTAGATCATGATACATTTTTGTGGATTCAGAATGAACAGAATGTCGAACATTAAGTGCTTCGCCTATAATTGATCATCACAGCCCTGCAACGTTAGGCACACATAATCTGCCTCCGTATAATAATATCCCTTTCAGACGAAATTTCAAACTAAGTCTTTTCTTTATCAAAGGTCGTATCTTTGTACTGTACAAGGATAGGATCCTCAAACTGATGATGTTTTACCTCTTCTATAATCGACGATTCAGCAACTTCTCGAACAAAATCCCAATATCTCCAGAATCGACCAAACGGACTCCAAGGCTAGCTAACTGATAAATTTCCACGAACCAATTCTTTCTCATCAAACTGTACATCAATCAAACTACCCATGGACTTACGGCTAAGTGCATTAGCTACCACATTGGCTTTTCCGGGATGATATAGAATATCGACATCATAATCTTTCAATAATTCAAGCCATTTATGCCGCAGATTTAGCTCCCTCTTGCTTAAAAATATACTGGGGCTCTTGTGGTCCGTATAAATACCAGCGTAGACCCCATGTAAGTAATGCCGCCACATTCTCAAAACATAAATCGCCGCGGCTAATTCCAGATTATGTATGGGATAATTTCCTTCGTGTGATTTGAACTGCCAGGGAGCTTAGGCCATAACTTGACTGTGCTGCACTAATTCATAATCTATCCCAATACCAAAATCACCATAATAAGTAACATACCCGGCTGGCCCTTCAGGAAGAGCTAGACTGGAGTTGAAATTAATTTTTCCTCCGGTACTGGAAACTGTATTCACACGTACCGGTTCACTGAAATTTCACGGCCTTCTGAGTTAACTTCATTAATAGTGCCGTAATAGAAGCAAAGTCCTTCACCACTTTTCTGTAATGCCTGGCTAATCCCCAAAAACCGCGTATTTCGGTCTATGTCAAAGACCTAGGACAACTATCGCTTCATCTTCTGTGTGTCAATTGTTTCTATTTCTACTTATTTTACTTCACTTTCCTCCGCTACCCCTCTTTTGGGGTTGTGCTTATACCGTATCCATGTTTTTCCTTTATAATCTATAACTTGATTACCTTCGTACGAGATCTTAACAAAATTACGAAGTGATGAAATTCTCATTCATAAAGTACAAATCTTATCTGATAGCTGGCACTCGAATAATTTAATTAATATAGCAATTTATCCTTTAATAATCATATCCTTCCTTCATACCCGTTCCTTATCCGTCGTTCTATTTTCTCGATAGTCAAATTACTTAATATTCGCATGATTCATCATTCCATGCCATAGGTTTTTTTTTCTTTTGCCCTGCATTATTACATTCCAGTTCATTTTTCGCAAGTAATTTCGTGCTTTGCCCGTCGACTCTTTTAGAAGCTCTGCTTAATTACGTTTCTTACGGTTCACTTTTGCTAACACTTTGATCTCTTTACCTTCCACTCAATTATTCTCTTTTCCTTCCAAAATATCGTCGTATTAGCATCTTTCAATCTCAACCCATAGCAAAACCAATATCTGTGTATCTCGTAACATCTGTATCATACCTTTCACTTTGTCTCATAAATTCTATTCTGTTAATGTCTCCCATATATTATAACACTGACTATTAAGGTTCACTAAGCGATCGACATAGTCATAAATGGGGAGTCCTATACATACATATATATATATATATATATATATATATATATATATATATATATATATATATATATATATATATATATATATCACTAGAATTTCTTTTACAAAGCGTCTTCAATCATCTGTTCAAACTCATTCTAATTCTGGAGCTGCGTTGCTCTTTCTCCCTTTTTCACTAATCTAATCCGTCTCAGCCCACGCGACCTTTATAAAGTTTCTAATCACTCCACATACTCTAATTTTCTTTTTGGTTACTCCAAATTTCCTATTTGTCTCTTATGTCCATATTTGCGAAAATTTTTGTACATTTCCCAGGGGGTCACCCATCCCAGAATTGTTCTGGCCCTGGCACGCTTAACCTTACAACTTTAATGCATTTAGACACGTTAAGGCCGGTATAATTGCATCAATTTCCTTGCACGACTTTTCTCACGTAATTTAAGGCAAATCGGGGTCTTAACAACTTTCAAAACGTTCTCGTAGCGGGTCCCACCCCGATCTAGAGAGAATTCTTTTACTTTTCTGACTATATAGTCACCGTGTCGCCCCCTGTAAATCCTCAATATTTTTCTCCTCATGCATATACATATATAATTTTAAACAGCCCACAAATTTAAGTTTTTATTCTACAAATTCCATCTCCAATTAGTCGATGAAGGCTGATAAAATATTACTGTAAGGCATTCTCCAACCACCAGCAAAAGAACACTAAAATCCGACGAACATCGCGAAATCCGTTGGTACTTAATTCACATAATTACCTCCATATTTATATATATATATATATATATATATATATATATATATATATATATATATATATATATATATATATTTTGAGTCGTAAGCGAATCATTCTATTCCCAACTGCCTGTTATACATTTAGTATTCTTCAAATGAATCGAAACTTAATCGTTGGACATTTTTGCCTTTCACATAAGCTTTTCTGAAGCAACATGTGGTTGGAACATATTCTGATTCATTTAGATAAATTACGAATTTGCTACTCATATATGCTTTCTCGGAATAAAATTTCCCAATCAAGGATAATGCTTCTTACGAATGCCATGGAGGGTACCTCTTAACTTTAATCCAACATAACAGATCCACCCTATCGGTATCGACTTTCAAAACATGTTAAGAACTTATATCTCATTTTCTCTCTTTATATTTCTGGCAAAATTTGGGCAGAGGTTCCTCTGTATTTCTTACTATCCCAAAACCTGTACACAGGAAATACCAACCATGCCTCACAGGGCTAACACATATACGTATTTATATATCATATCGTAGCCACACAGGGCTAACAATTGCAAACAAAAGTACACAGATGTCGAGACTTACCTCACGTGCCCAACTCAAACGGCACCGGTGACATCTTCCTGTTTATTTTTCTTTTCAATCTTCAACTTTATATTTCCGTCATACTTCAAATAGCTTCCCCGACATACATCTTTCATACCATTTCTTACCTGTGTACGGTATAGCTTCCAATATCATCGGTCACTTTCTTACGTCGATACCGTCCTCAGCTGAAATTAAAGGTTAGCAGAAAAAGATTCATTTCCTACGGCTGGCTCTATCGCACGATCTAAGATTCAAAGAAAGGAAACATCCTAAATGCCCTGTAGCCTCATGTTTATCGATGTGGTGCACAACACACCGATAAACAAGACTCTACTAGACACGGCCTGTAGACATCCCAAGGACAAACCGCTCTGATACCACTTCTGTCACGACCCAGCCCCGTGGGCCGCGACTGGTGCCCTACTTGGGCACCCAAACGGACATACAAACTAAATCATCATTTTTAAACAGAGTTGAGAACGAATATTATCTTGCGCGATTGCGCGTACAAAACATTATATCAGAATCAGAAGAGGCAGCGGAATATACATCGCCGAACATATGCACATATATCAAAAAGCCGGCAAGGCTATCAAATATGTCAAAAGCCGACAAGGCTGTCAAATGGCACAACGGCCCAAAACGCATATACAAATGCACGCCGACAAGGCTGCCACAAACATATACAAAATGCACGCCGACGAGGCTGCCATAACGAATAGAGTCATGCAAACACATCTGTACAGAAGTAGGCACACACACCCACAAATACGTCTACAGACCTCTAAACAGACAAACCGAATCATATGGCGGGACAGGGCCCCGCCGTGCCCCTGAACAAATACATATATACATAGCGAACGAATATATACCAAAATGTGTGCTCTGAAATGAGAAGAGCACTCCAAACAGCAGAAGAGGGTGTCCTAACTGGGTAGATCACCAAACTGTGCGTCTGTACCTGCGGGCATGAAACGCAGCCCCCGAAGAAAGGGGGTCAGTACGAAATATGTACTGAGTATGCAAAGCAGAATATACAGAAAGCAAATCTGAGACATAAACGAAATGGAAGTACCAAACATAAGTGCAAATCCAACATATCAAAATTTGCTTACTTTCAAAAATATGTAAGTAATGCACAGGGTACAGAAGAATATGGTCGCCCACCCGTCGATGGCGCCATAACACAGCATAACACCAGAAAGTTTCAAATCTCCGTATCCCCGTCACATATCACATCACAACATAACGCCATACACAGCATAACACCAAATATAGGTGGAACCCGACCCTCTATTGCGAGTAGCTCGGTGAACCATAAGCACAGCATAACTCCGGAGTATATCAAAATGCGCAAGACAACAGAACCGGCCCGGGACTCGGCGAAAGGAATAACAGAATGCACGAGTAGAGTCGTGAGTAGTCATATGCATAAAATCATTATCATAAATTCAAACATAAGTGAAATGATCATATTTGAAATCGGAATAATAATCATACCAAATTCTTTCAAAGATTCTCCGAATTACATAAAGGAAAGTCGCGGGACCCACGGACGGGTATTTACCCAAGTCGGGCCCGCCTATGGAAAACATACGTATCATACATAATGCAAACTTTTATAAAAATATTGGAGCAATCCGAGCATTTATGTGAAATGTATGGCATTCAGAAATTTCGAAGTTCTTTAAAGTGAAACCTTTTTGCGCAAAGTTCGGAAAGCGATTATTTCAAATACATAAAGGTTCATATTTCATCAAATCATACATAAGAGTGCCAAGGAACATATATAGATCATATCATGCTCGGATTTCGGATTTGGAATTTCCTTAAGGCTCTAATCTAGCCTATGTAAAACTAAGACATGCCAAAAAGAAGGGAGGCTGCTTTACATACCTCGTACGCACTCCAAGATGGCCAATCTAAAGTAAATTCCAATCTACGCCTCGGGCTCCCCAAGGTCTACAAATATGCCAACGAATATCCAATATTAAACATAGGCACTTAAGCCACTTATTCCAACTAACATTAAATTCTACAGAAAATTCGGCAGCATTTCCCCTGTAAATAGGCCATCCCGAGAATTTAACTCGCTCAAAATCAACAACAACAACCACAATAACCAACCTAGCAACATCGATAATCAATTCGAAAGGCAAAATAATAATAGTAGCTCTCTTTTACACCATTCGACAACTTTCCAATTATTCAATTCAATGGCTTACTTTCAAGCCACAATATCGTTCGTACATTCGATTATTAACCCAAACTCATACTAACAACATTCGAGAACATTCTAAACAATTCACATAATTTTCCAACAATCCACAATTTCTCCAAATTTTTGGCCGAAAACAGCCCCTACCCGTGAGCAGCCCACTGGGCACACTTCCGACTTTCAATTCATGTTTTGTATCACAATTCACAATATAACGATACCATTTTCATAAAATATACAAATTACATCAACGCACAATAACCCTCAAATCAGCCCGTACAATCTCAACATCAATCTTAAGTCATTAAATGCTCAATTCCAAACTAGAATTCGTAACGACGACACGAAAGCGCTTAAGCGATAATAATGCGATATTCGGCATAATCTATGACTCACATTCGTTCACACTACACATATTCATATGTTAATGGTTCTCATATATAAGGATTGCATTAAATGCACAAAGTTCTCCAAATCAGTCCGCAACGCTTACTATATCAATTCGGGACATTTAACTCTCATTTCCAACATACAAATCATCACAACAATCATTACGACGCTAAGCGATATTAATTCATTCTTTGCTACCATTTGGAGGCTATATACACGGCTACACTACACATATACATGTATCGATGATTTTTATTCTCTTCTCCACTCTACGACAATCAATATGCTACAAGCAATTAATTCATCAACCCAATACCACACCACACACATATACTTCACACGGTCAACACACCCAACACAAGACCCAACTTCAACATTTCATATTTCATGATTTTTATCCATTTTAGCATACTACAATATGCATACAACATTTATAACTCCAAAAACAAGATTAGAACTCACCTTTATTCTCCAATCCACCCATAGGCTAGGGTTTGCAAATGGGCAAAATGAGTGGTTGAATGACCCAAACAATACTTCCACGCTACTTATGGACCTCCAAATAGTGGGTTTATACCAAAGAAATAATTTTAGAGAGGCAAAAATGGGACTTGATTTTTCTTGGTTGTGGCCGAGAACCATGGGGGAGTGGAGGCTCTCCAAGTCTTGTTATTTTTCTTTAAGTGTAGAAGTGGGAAATGAGAAAGATGACTTAGTCTTCTTTTTTTTTAAGTATCCACAAATATCTCCCTTTGTTTATGGCCCGCACATGTGTTGGACCAATTAAAATTGGCCACACAATGTGTGGGACCATTTCAAGTCCACACGGCCATCATGGCTTTTGGTGCAAGATTTTTAAATTCCAATTTTATGAATTGTGGTTCCAATTTTTCCTAAGTGTCCAATGCCCTCAATATCATATTCAACTTATGTCTCAAAATAAAATCAAATGGTCAAAAGTCCCGACTTCAAATCCCGGAATAGTCTTGGCCCTTAATTGTCATAGTTAATCCGGGTTGTCCCAATGTATAAAAATACGGGACGTAACACTAACACTCACAGACTTTTACAAGATATTGTGCTTTTTACAAGATGAAGAATGAATAGATGTTTTTGCTCAAGTGAAGTTGTAATTTTCTTCGGCTTGTGATGTCTCTTTTTATAGCTGTCTTCTCTTCTGGAGGTTTAGGCAGTGAATCAATCTTTCCTAGGATTGATTCTGATTTTGGCTCGCTCTAAGGTAACCCAAGGGAATTATCCTCAATCAGGGATTTGAATCTTTGGATCTTCTTTGTGGGCCTTCTTTCCTTTGTGTCCGCGATACAAATCTACTCTCCTGGTCTTCTTCTTTTTGTAACATTTATGTGATTTGCCTTGAAATCCTGCTGGTCTTCTTTCCTTTGTGTCTGAGAATTGAATCTGCTCTGTTGGTCTTCTTTCCTTTGGTGGTGATATAATTTGACGTGAGATCTTGCTGTCTTTCTTTCCTTGTGGCTGAGATGAATCTTCCTTCAGATCTTGTAGAGAATTGTCTTGCTATTTTTACTTCCTTCCATATACGTCTTCTTGTATAGAATTGTCCTGCTGTTTTTACTTCCTTCCATATACGTCTTCTTGATTGGATCGTTCAAATCTTGGCCCATGTATACTTCTTGATTGATGCCTTGGAGTACTTTTTCCTTTTCTGTGATCTTGGCTAAGTTGGCCCTTCTCATCTTTCAATTCCTTTTTGGTACCTGCATAATACAATGTCGTCATTAAAACAATTACTTGCTTTTATCCTTCGGGGCTAACAATTACATATCACAAAACATGCAAAACACTGAAATAACAAATGAGTATTGCTAGCTTACATGGGAGTACTGTTGTGATTTAAGTATTTGAAGCAAACCCAGGTAAACTTAATGTGGAAGAAACGTTGTCAAATTAAGAAATATGACATCAAGTGTCATAAAATACTGAAAATAATCCATTGGAGTAAAATTGGGCACGAGAATTTCAATAAAAGCAATATATAAAAGGAAGAAGACAAGATATTTTCAGGAAATAATCTTTAGGATAGTAATTTCCCTAGGTTGCAAACACTACCATAAAAAAATAGCCATTTACCGGCCAAGTTTACCGAGGGACTGTCCTACTGCATCCCTCGGAAAAGTCAAATATTGTAAATTTCTTTTTTTTAAAAAATACCGAGGGAAGTCACTCAGTAAATTATGCTACTCTTTAAAAGTCAACATTTAATTCACTACACCGAGGAACTCTCCGGTACATAATAAAAATAAATTAAAGTTTTCGAGAGCATCCCTCGGCAATATAAATTAAAATATTATTAATTTTTCTTTTTCGGTACCAATGGGCACCACGTGTTTATTAATAAAAAATAAATGAAAATTAAATAAAACATATTTTGTTTGCAGAAAAAGTGTACTTGAGCCCTATCGAGGATCATGTTATTAGAAATAATTTTATGAAGAAGGCAAGCGCTCGGTTGTCAAACATTTTTTCTTAGGCTCCAAAAGAGGGTCTAAAGCTTGCACAACTAGAAAATCACTATTTTCCCACTAAAAATGTTTAGTGGCTATTCCCCCTGAATGTCGGTGGGAAAACCCTAAATAGTAGTATTTTTACACGGAAAAATTAGAAAGTTTCCTAGTGTTTCAATGGGAACTTGTTTCCCTCCATGCATTTTCCAAGTGAGATGGTTCGGTGGAATGAGGTAGGAAAATCATGTTTTATAACACAAATTTCCCACTGAATGTCGGTGGGAAAAACCTCTATTTCTAGTAGTATTGACTGGCTTTGGGCAGATTACTGGAGCAAGTTCAGAGATACCGGGCTAGGCTGGAGTTTCAAAAGAAGAGCACCCAGACAAATGCAGCTCGAAAGTATAAGAAGGGTGGCTCATTGCACTCTTGTGGTTCAGTATCACGGGGACTGTTAGGAAGAAATTGATAATTAGTTAAATATTTAGATGGTAGCAAATTAGTATGAATAATGACTTAAAATATATTAACTTTGTTTATTTCATTTGTAGGAAGCTTCTCTTGGTAGACCACCTACTCATGATGAGGTGTGGATAAAGATCCATACGGGAACCAAAGGTGGAAAAGAAGTTTTGGTAGAGTCACGGGCAGCAGATACCTATGTAAGCTCAAAACTTACCTAGAATTTATTTGACAAGTGCAATTGTTTTTACGGTTACTAAGAAAAACAAATTAGGAATACGTTAAATTAAATCATGAAAGACGTGTTTCAAGTCTGTACAAATATTTGTCTCACTACAGTATCTAAATTTTGTTATGTAACTACAATTTACTAATACTATACCTATGTATAGTAAAATGTACCCGCCACTGGCAAGGTAAACTTCTGTTCATCTTTCATGTATTTCATTTGTTTCAGTTTATGTAACACAACTATTTCCTTATTAATATGTTTCAAAATGAATCCCATTTTAAGTTAATTATTCTGGTGTTTAATGATCAAATGTAACTTTAAAGTGGCGCACACACACACACACACATATATATATATATTTCTCAACTTGTGAAATACGAGATAGAGTTAGAACGACTTAGGAGTCAATGAGTCAATGTTTCACTTTCCATGCAAAATGAAACTAAGACTACGAATTCAAATGTGTGGCAATTATTTTCAAGTTCTGGAAATCTTTCTATCCATGGAAAAGTAAAGAGCAAGGAAAAGCAAGCATTTTCAGAAACAGTGTAAATATAGAGTCAGTTTAAGTTAGCTGATTAAAAATAACTAATAAGTATGAAGGGAAGAAAAGCATTTTTAGGTGCTATAGCTGATATTTATATATATGCAGTTACATATTTGAGTAGAATACTAAAACTGATAATAAACAGTTAGTGTGTGTTGGACCTTGTATGTTTTGATGATTGACAAAATGAATGAACAAGGTAAATTGGACATGTTCCATCTCAAAGTCCTAATGCAGTAGAACTCTTGATTTAAAGTTATCTCGGGATAGGGACTTAGTGGACAAAGATATAGGAGTCCTTGGAAGAGTTATCTGAGATAAAATCTAGACTTCTACATTGCATATAACAAGTCATGTGATAAGCAAGAGGTTGCCGCCATCTCAAACAATATATCTCCTCAAGGTTCTTATCCAAGAAGGTGTTTGTGTTCAGCCGAATTGTTACTCACAATAACTATAAATATGCAAGTCTTCATTGGGAGAAGGTCACACACTCACATTGAGAGAAAATCAGAATTCGAGCAAATAAGAAAAAGAAATATTTGAGAAATTTCTAATTGACTACTAAAGCGCAGCCTGATACGAAGAACCTGTTTCATTGTGTAATGCTTTACAATCTTCAAGTCTAGTATTTTGTATTAGGGTTGTTTATCGAGTTGTACCTTTTCTGCTTTCTTAAAAGCATTCTAATAGGCATTAACAATTGTCAAATTCTACTCAATGTAGAGGGCAACTTGGAGAGGGCTCAATAGTCTAGGTGGATTGTTGAGATAGGAATTAGAGTTAGTTCCTATGTTGCAAGCTTTGTAATCTGAATTTGTTAAGGCTCACAGTTGTAGTGGAGTTTGTGACAAATCTTGTATAGTTGTAGCTCATGGTATTTTCACCCTTGTGAGGCAGATGATTTCCACATAAAATATTGTGTCGTTACTTTTCTGTTCGTTATTATTCTGCAAACTAAACTTGGAACAAATAAAGTAACCTGGTCTATCCTCTAGGCGAAAATCAGGCATACCCTAAGATAGATATTTGGTCATGTAAAATATATTAGAGAGAGATTATCTTTAAGAGGGTAACATCTTAAGAAAAGATGAAGATGAATGTTGCACCACCAATTGGACACAATGAAGCCAATCAACTCAGAGGCCTCCATTATTCAATAGGAAGTATTATGCTCGATGGTAAGCTCGCATGGAGGACCATATGTAAGTAGAAGGTTATCAGCTATGGGACAGGTCACTGATTGAATAAAATATCCCACTAAGAAGGGTGTTGATGGAACAGATGTAAAGAAGGAGAAAAACGAATATGATGAAAATGACTACAAGATACTTGGAAAGAATGCTAAGGCCAAGAATGTCCTTATCTATGGTTTTGGACCAGATGAGTACAACAGGACTTCCGGTTGTACAATTGTTAAGAAAATTTAGGATGCCCTAGTGAATACTCATGAAGCAATAAGTGAGGTTAGAAAGTTTAGAAAGGTCATACTTGCGATTGATTTTGAAAACTTCAAGATGGAATCAGGAGAAAAAATCTCTGAAATGTTCACCAGGTACATATCAATTGAAAATGAGCTGATATCTCTTGGGAAGACTCTCTCCACAAAGGATTTGGCGAACAAAATTCTGAGGACTTTGCCTGAGGACTTCAAAATGAAAACCATTGTTGTTGGGAATCTCAAGACCTATGAAATAGACATAGAGAATTCCAAGACTGAGGAAACAAGTGTTGATAAGTCTGTTGCTCTCAAAGCTACTAAGAGTGATGGTTCTGACATAGATAAGGAGAAATAGCCTTGATTACTAGGAACTTTAAGAGATTCCTCAAAAAGGATAAGCAAAATGGCAAGAGAAACTCCTTTGGAATGGGAAGAAGCTTCGACAAGCCTCAAACTGGTGGTTGCTTCAAATGTGACAAGACTGATCACATAATTAAGGACTGCCCATTATGGGAAGTTGAATGGAAAATGGATAAAGCTGAGAATAACAAGAAGAACGAATAGGTCTATGACAAGAAAAATAAAGAAACTTCAAAGGCAATGATGGTAGCCTGTCTGATGATGACTCTGAGGATGAAGTTGATCACTCTACTCTCATGGCTATTAGAAATTAAGACTCAAACATTGAGGAGAACACCCATGTAAACGTTCTTGACCTAAAAGATAAGCTTGACCTATTTTCCAAGAAAAAAATAACTTCCGTAATGATCACCTTAAATGATGAATTCCATGACATGAGTGCAAAAAGTGATCAGTTACTCAATGTCTATACTAGTTTAAAATATGAATTTATTGATGTTGAAACCAGTAAGGACAAAACTGAGAAACAAACTGCTCCCTAAAGGAACAGGTGAATCAACTTGATTCATTTATTTTGGCACTGAGGTCTGAAGTCTTGAAATTAACTGTCACTGGAAAGGGAAATCTGAAATTAGTGACAATAACTTAAGGCTGAACTTGATTTGAAAAAGATTAAAACTGAGTTGTACTTTGAGAAGGAAAATGTCACGACCCAAATTTCGGATCGTGCGAACACCCACCTTACCTCACCTGGTAGGCGAACCTTCACAACCAACCCACCATCAATACCCCCACAAAATAAATTAGTAAGTAAATATTTGACAATAAGAGGGAAATATAAACGACACCCTGTTAATTTAATGAAAACTCCCAGAATCAGGTCTAGACTCGTATAGGAGCTTCTACATTGCAAGGAAATGAATTACAAATGAAATAATACAGCTTCTATTTTAGAGTAGGAATATACAGAAAGCTTTAAGATGACATCTGCTAACTCCGGCTCACGAAACCTTTAGCAATAACCTGAAACACATCTACACCCCGGAAGAAGTGTAGTAAGAGTAGTATCAGTATACCACACGTACTGGTAAGTATCATAGGTCGACTAAGATTAGTCCACGCATATAAGTACAACATCAATCAAGATAAATAGGCAGGTATATTATCCACACATTCACAATCCATAGACTATAGCGAAGCATCTACACCCAAGTATACCAAGTTTTCCTTGTACCAATGAGAGAACCAAGAATACAATGACAACAACAATTTACACATTTCGCACAACCTTAACCATGAAACTTACTTTCCCAATTACTAAAATACAGGGTAATAAATGAAGATAAGGAGTTAAGCATAAAATGACCGGTCATAACCTAAGGCGAAACTTTTAAACCATCAGTCATCAAATCTCAACCACTCATGAATCACTCTAATATCATTACAACAACACATAATGATATCATATGCCATGCAAACAAGTGATAAATAACTCCACTGTACACACATGCTAAAGGCCTTGTTGTCACAATAGTCATAACCAGTGGGGGAGCCATGTTGTCCATGTACCACTCGCTCCGGAACAGATCTCGGATCACGAGTTCACAACTAGGCCACATCCTCACCCCCTTTCAAATGTGTCTTATATATATGTATTTGTACACAAGATGAATCTCAAGATATAGTTTAAATCTAGAACCCCAATATGAAACACCAACTCAAAAATAAGCAGGATCAATCAGTGAGATCAAATGCTAATGAAAGTACAAGTCACAATATCACAAGCCATATCAAGACTTAGATAAATCAGCTCAACCATAGAATGAATCATACAAACCATCTCAATCAACATAAAGAACCCGGATAACCCCTTTCCTTCCAAAATGCAACAAATACACCTCATGATTGAATACATAAAGTAACGACGACAAGCCCACATAATCAAAGTCAATACCAACCTAAGAATATATCCATCCCAATATCGTGTCCGAAGACCTAATCATGCTTTCTCCCGTCAATGCTATCTTATATGCAATTCACTAATCAAAGTCTAACTAAAGGAGACCGTAACCTACCTCTAATGTAGAACAGGAATCATGAATTACTCCACATGAGCCTTCTGCCTTCGAAGTTCCTCAGAACGATGGTGGTCTGATAAATATCAACTTCTAAGTAAGCAAAACACCACAACACCTAACTAGTTGGAAGAAGAATCAATTCAGAAAGGTTAATCAAAATATCCAAAATACCCCTAACGAGACGCGAGATAAAAAAACAGGAGATTAAGGGTGAAAATACACTACCCAAAGTCTTGCTAGTCATTATTCTTAATTATGGGAAATTCTAATCTTAAGTGGTTCCTCAATTTCAACATTTAGACCAAATCCCCAAATTAGAAGAACCCTAAATCATGGACTGATTTTAGAAACCAAAAAGAAGATTCAAGCCTACAATCTAATAAATCATTGATTAAGTAGAAGATAATCAGTAATTTAACTTAACTCAAAACGATTAAGAAGGATTAGTGGCCAACCTTAGGGTGTATAGACTTATCTTGCCCAACCCCTCATACATTAGCTAACAAAAGAAGCTTACTAGAAATAAAATGCAAGATTAAAGAAAAGGGAACTTACCCCCAAGGATGATCCTATTAAGTCACCTCTAGAATTTTCCCCCATCAGCTTTAGGACTGAGGCATTGGAAAAGAGGGGAAAGAGGGAAAGCTTGGGAATAAAAATAGGAAATCTGGTCATGCTGTTTCGTCGTGGCAAAAATATACCTCCGTGGCGGATGCGCTACGGAGGTCGAGAGCCGTTATGGCAAACTCATTAAATAATCTCCAATGTCTATTGTGGCGGACACACACTCGCCATGGCAAAATCATTGTAGCAGCTCGCCTACCACCGTGGAGGTTTAACTACCATAGGGAAATTTGGAATTTCTCCCCAACACGGTTTAAGGCAAAATTTCTACTAGAAGCTTATGCAAAAATCGTCGATATGAGCCTTTATCAAGATTTCCTTTAGGGAAAGGTCTGAAAATGCCAGTAACGACCAAACAGGTCATTAAATTAGATACCAATTAAAAAATCGTTTGTCCTCGAATAGAGAAGAAAGGACAGCCAATAAGCTAGCTGATACGCATACGTAAAAATAACCACTCAGGGACAAACACAAACTGCAACGACCCGTTTGGTCGTTATTGCGTTTTTTACCATTTTGCCCTATTAACCCATCCCTGAGCCTTATTATTACCATTTTGAACTGCCAGGACAGGTGACATGGTTCCTTAGGCATTGGAGTGAGTTTTGAGGTGACTTTTGGAAAATTTGGCTTTTAAATGAAAATCGTTTGACTCATAGTTGACTTTTGAGTAAACGGATCTTTTTCGAGTATCAGTCAATTTTAAGAGGTATGGATAGTCATTTAGAACTTATGTGTATATTCGGTTCGGTTCCCAATGCACTCGGGTGCATTTTGGGACTTGGGTAAGAAAGTTAATTTTGAGTTATCGGGAGTCGACTTGATCAACGAGACATCCAATGGGAATTCCGAGGCCATGAGTGCATTTTTAGTGCATTTTTATGTATATCTACGTTTTTGGTTTGTGTTCGGGAGGTTCCGAGATGGTTCCGAGTGTCGATTCGAAGTTTAAAAGACACCAGAAAAATTCTGGTGTCTGGTGACCGCAAAAGCTGTCGGGTGGCCGCAAAGCGGCTGGGTGACCACAAAAGCAGCCTGGTGACCACCAAAGCGATCAGGCGCAAAAGCGGCGGGGTGGCCGCTTGGCAGTGACTGGGCTATTTAATGATATAAAACCCCAAGTCTTTTCTTTCATTTATTATTCCGAATGTGGTTCATCTTGGGAGCTTTTCTAGAGGTTTCTTAAGGCAAACTCTTAGAGGTAAACTGGTCCATCTTCTCTACCTAATCTTGATTCATTATCTCACCTATTTATCATTAATCCATGTTAGAATCTTCCTAAAGTTATGAGAACTAAGTGGGTTTTGGGTATTCTTTCTCTAATGAACTTGTGAGTATAAAACCTTGCTTTGTTAATAAATTTAGCATGGTTTAGCATGGACTTGATGGGTAATGACTATAGTAACTTGAATCTTTCATTTCTAAGGCTTAATTTGTGAATTAAAGCTAAGGTTTATACCTAAATTTAGGGGTTTTCTATATAATCCGAATTTTGAGTAACTATTAGCTAAATTAGTTGATTATTGATGGGAATTGAACATCTAGAACACTAATTCCATGGTGAGATCCTTAGATCATTATTTTTACTTTATTAGTTTATGAACCCGAGTTTATGGGTTGGAATTTGGGGATTTAATAAGAGTTAAGTTTATTAAACGCCTTCTTCTTGTTCTAATTCCACATTCGAATATGGTAGACTTTGATTATCTTGAGGCTCAACGTAAAGGAAGGGCGTAAGTTTGATTTGAAATTACTGCTCGGCCTGCCAGGTAGGTTACAATTTACCCCTGTGGTGAGACTTCGACTAGCAAAGCGTATATTTAGATGATGTTGTCAGAGATTTCATGTAAACCTTCGGGTATGAAGTTGGGTTGGATGTTGCCTTAGGGTTTGGTATTGGTTGTGACTTGTTTGATCGGGCTAGTGGCCTGTAGACTCCATAGGACCCTGTTTGGTACGTTGTGTATAAATTGGTGGATTGTTTGTGATTTGGGAGTAAATCGGAAATACGAAATTACTTGATATTGATAATGGTACTTAGTGTACGCCTCGTTATTGGTATAGCCACTGTGAGATAGTTAGCTCTTGTTGTTATGGAAATTGGAAATTCATTATGATTACTTTGTAGATTACTTGTTGATAATATTGGCACTCTGTGTGTGGCACAACTTGAACTTGATATTCTTCATTGTCTGTACTTGCATCGTTCCATATTCATTTCATATCATCTTATTATACTTTGTGACTGGCACTATTGATGGAAATGAGAAGGGACATTGATGATTATAGAACATGGTAAGTCACCTCTGAGATATGTGCGGAGGGGCTGATTATGGAACATGGTAAGTCATCTCTAAGCTGTGTGCGGAGGGGCTATTATGGAACATCGATATTACGACACTGGTTGATAATTGAGTCCTCTGAACTGTGTGTGCAGTGATGGTGTTTGGACTTTATGCGTCCCCCATGGGTTGTGCTGCCGAGGCGTGGAGGTATTCTGCTGTCGTAGTATAAGAGTACAGGCATTGCATTGCATTCATATCTCATATTGCATTGCTTATTTATCCTTCGTGGCTGCTTATGATTTAGATACTGTGTTGGTCATATTCTTGGACTGTATTGATATGGGTTACTTGCTTATTTGACTTGATAAGACTTGGTTTTCGATATACTTGGATATCTATTTCATTTGGGGCTAGATGTTACATTAAGGCATTGATTTTGTGAGTCGATTTCTTGTGAGCATGACTTGTACTCTATGGTTTGCTTGTTTTCTTTTACCTTATTGTCTTTTTATATGCCAACTAGTCTTAGTCGGCCTATGATACCTACCAGTACTTGTTGTTTGTACTGACCTGCACTTGTTGCATTCTTTTATGAATGCAGAATTCCAGGTGGGATTGACCTTTGTTTCTCATGGTCGATAGCCATTGCGAGAGTTGCTGTTTAGAGTCTACAGGGTGAGCATAAGGACGCCCGCCGCCTTGAAGATTCTTCTTTCATTTATGTCTTAATTGCTATTCCGAGACATATTCAGACTTCGATGTATTATGGATAATTCCAGACTTATAGATTCTAGTTAGATGCTCTTGTATGGATTAGACAAGACCTTGGGTGTATTTTCTTATTTTCGCACTTTTTCTATATTATTACTGTCTGACTTACGTGAATTATTCTCTTTCGCTTATTTTATTTTATTTATTTATTTACGTCTTTATGATCATTTGGTTAAGGGTTCGCTTACCGAGGTAGGAAAGGTAAGTGCACGCACGGCTTAGCCAAATTGGGTCGTGACACAAACTCGGGGATAAGAGCTCTGGAAAATTTACGGTTCAAGAGATCTTGAATCATGGTGCATGTTGTTGGTCTCGTCGAGAAGCATGTTAAGGCATTAAAGTGCAAGAAGTGGTAGTTGAGGAATTGGTGAATTTTCTCTAATTGCGACTTCGTTTGTTATCTTCAACTGCTAGTCTTGGGTTGCTAAATGCTTACTATCTTAGCTGGTCACTAGTTGATACTCAAAATTTTCGCCTAGCCTCCGTTGCAGTCTGGAGAAGGAGATCTTACTGATTTAGTCGAATCACAGGGGAACAGATTATCGTCAGTTTGACAAACTCGCTATAGTTGAAAAATACCATGGACAAGGCTTAATATCATTAGGGTGGACTAAGTACCTTTTGAGGGAAACGACACCGAGGGGTTCGCTATGGTGGAACACTTACGCGTCATGGCGGACCCGCTGTGGTGAAATGCTAACCACTATGGTGGTTAGGTGGGAAAGACAAGGCTTGCCGTGGCGATACATCTACTCGTCATGGTGGACGCGCCATGGCGGAACACCTCCGCTGCGGCGGAACTCGGGAAGATCAGAAACATAAACGGAGGGTCTACTCCCTCTCCACACCCACTACAAATTCTTCACTGCTCGAAATTCCCTCTCCCACTCCCAAACGTTGCACCCCTTAAACTCCCTTCTACTCTCAATAAAAGTCCCCCTCACCCTAACTCCTACTCCCACACTGTCACGACCCGACTAGGGGGCCATGACGGGTACCCGGAGCTTACTACCGAGCACCACATATCACTCTAGCCTTCATACTCATTCCAATCAAACTAATCTCTCAAAGTAAACTTACCACGAAATGATCACCACCATCTCCCAAACAATACATATAAATACGCATAGGCCCACAAGGCTACAAGAACGATATACAGAATATACACTAATAAGATCACATAGCGCCTACTACCCACACATATGTATCTACATGCCTCTACTAGAATACTGAGATCATAAGGATGGGACAGGACCCCGTCATGCCCCAAATGTGTACACAAAAGAATATACCAATGAGCGGCGACTCCGGAGTAGTGGAGTGCTCCTATATAGCTGCTGGTAAGGCTCCTAAGTGTCCGGGCCATCTCCCTATCTACCTGTAGGCATGAACACATCATCCATAAAGGAAAGGACGTCAGTACGACAATTTACTGAGTATGTAAGGCACATATGATAACATAATAAGAAAGTATAGAAAGCATGAGAAGAAAGGATAACTGTAACTGCTTGCCGCTTGAGGCGGGATCATGCATGCTCACATTTACCTTTAAAACAAATTACACATACATACATAACTGTCTGAATCAATAACATCATTAGCCCGCGTCTGGGCCTCCCGTGTTTGGGGGAATTATCTCACGCCGCCCATTAGTGGTGCTTTCATCATCCATATGCCGCCCGCCTTAGCAGTGCTTCCTGGCCATCTAGGCACGGTGTAATCATTATTATCTATAAGCCGCTCGCCTTAGCGGTACTGCCTGGTCATCTAGGCACGGTGTAATTATCATCATATACTTAACCTAAGCATGCATAAGAACTCAAGTAAAAGTTGTAACTCTATCGGAGTAACGTAAGGTCGGTAACCTCCGATTACATTATGGAACATCATGATCATCATGTCTCACCTTGAAGGAACTAGCATTATAAGGTGAGACTATCAACAATGAATAGCATCAAGGAATCATGTAAAGATCATTAACATCATAATAGCATTATATCATAAGCTTTAAAATATCTGGACATAGATTCATCATTATCATTGTCATATTCATATTCCTAACACATCTCTTAGCTCTATCTCATGAGAAGCTCATAAGAATCTTTAACTTTCATCTTGTGGGATGTTAGAAGGTCATGGAAATATAGAGAAGAAATCATAATATAGGAGTCATGCCTGGGAAAGAAGGGGACTATCCTTACATGCCTTTATTTCTCTTTAACTCTATCGACTAAATGGTTTCCTTCCAAGCGTGCAATTCTACATTCAAGAGAAGTCGTACTATGGTTAAGCCATTGAAAACATGCCTAAGTTAAAACAAAGTGACTAAGAGCTAATGACAGTTTGGCCAGCATTTCCTTTGTTTCTACAACTTTCTCCATCTGATGAACGACTCCCAAACATCATTAACAACACCAAAGATACCATAATCAATAAACATTTTCAAGTTAAACATTATTCAATCCTTACAATGCCTTTCCAATGTCATCCATAACCAAAACTATGACATAATACCATACATATTCTCATATAATACTCCTTTAACATCATTGTTATTATTCACCACAAGATTATACTCATAACATGTCAAGAACTATAATTCAAGTAAAGTTAATGTTCAAGAATACCACTATTTTCATATTTGAACTTCATACTCTACTTTCTTCCATAATCCAAGTCTTTCAACTACTCAATATTCTTAGTAACATGAATTAAATGTGAAACTCACCTTTGATCACATAGGAATGTTCTTTAGATGAAAATACTCCACTTGGAGAAAAGCTCAACTTCACCACCTAAGATGTTCTTGGCTTCTATCAACCCTAGTGAACATTCTTTCACTTGATTTCCCTTGATTGTTGGTGTTTAATCCTTGATTTCTCTTGGATATGTGTTAATATGATATGAGGAATATTCTAGAGGTTTCAAGAGTTGAAGAGAAAGTGAAATCTGAAAATTATGAACAAGGGTCGTCTATTTATAGCTGGAACCAAAAAATTCCAAAAAGGCAATTTGACGGCCAGGTCGACGGTCCGTCGACTTGTCCTATCGATTTGCGCCTGCAGATTTCAGTCTCTAGAAACATGTTGATGGTGTACAGTGACGGCCAGTCGACACTGACTGGTGTCTGTAGAATTTCCTGAATCAGTTCAAATTGCGTCGATTCTGTCTGTTCAAATTATAACCCCGTAAATTACCAGGATTACCTGCTGGTACATTTATACATAGGGTAAGGCACTTTCTACCTTAACTTTCTCCAACGAGCTTTCTTCTCTCGCCTCCAATGTCTTTGGAATCTTAATTAGAATCCTTAAGTATCCCTTTTCACTTCTAGGGGCATCATATACACCTTAACTTGCATTAGTCTATTCACCGCACAGCAACCGAAATTCCGGGGTGTAGCACTCCCCCTCCCCACCTAGGACTTGGGCATAAGGCCACAGATTATGTATGCACATATATATTGGGCCTAAGGTCACAGACTATAATTTTCAGTTAAACATGTGATTCTCCATTCAGAACTGAGAGTATTCACATCTTTACTTCTTTACTTCTTTTGTTCATTTCAATCATCAGCTATTATATATCAGCTTCAGTTTCAGCACTCTTAACATGATTATTGATTTGGGCTGCCCTTTCCCCGAGCACCCCAATTACAGTTCTTTCTTTCAGTTGCTTTGCATACCAGTGCAATTCAAATGTGCTGAAGTCCTTTGTTTCCCAGGGCCTGCATCTCACGATGCAGATAACGATTTACAGGATGACACATCTACTCGCTAGGATCTCCAATATCAGCTTGTTGGTGAGCCCCAGATCTTTTGGGGCCTTACTATTTATTTACAATATTTTTAGTTAGTGAGGTTTGCTGGGGGCCTTGTTCGCGGTGACAGTCAGTATTTCATACTCTCTAGAGGCTTTATAGACTATAGTTGTAGTCAATCAGATGTTTAGAAAGCTTTTGTGTTAGCCTTGTCGACTACTTATTCTGACTCTCAGTCTTATTCAGTATTTCTGCAACTATGATATTTCAGTCAGAATTTTAGTAGATCAGCATGTGTTAATGTTATTTTCGTATTCAAGTATGTTTTGATATCACATGTTGATTCAGCCAGCTAGTTGGTTCGTTCGGTCACATGCAGTAAGGAACTGAGTGTCGTGTTACGCCCAGGCTATGGTTTGGGGTGTGATAGCCTTAGCGGTCTCTTCTCGCCGTGGCGAGATTCGCAGAAGCCAAGAGTATTTGCTAAATATAAAATTTTCCCCACATTATAAAACTAACTTAATCTACTATAAATACACAATAAAAAACATGCAATACAATCAAAACACAACACTCTACATACCAATTGGATTCAACCCGATATCAATTTCAAAGAAGTGGCACGATAGGAATGAAAGAGGTGGAAGCTTCCTAAATTGCCTATAGCCTCTCGCAGATGGGTATAGATGTCCACATATCATTCCACGAGACTCTACTAGACATTGCTCTTGTACTTTTGAGACCGGTAAACCTAAGGCTCTGATACCAACTGCCACGACCCAAATTTCGGATCGTACGGGCACCTACCTTACCCTACCTGGTAGGCAAACCCTTTACAACCAACCCGCCATCAATACCCCCACAAAATAAATTAGTAAGTAAATATTTGACGATAAGAGGGAAATATAAACGACACCCTGTTTATTTAATGAAAACTCCCAAAACCCGGTCTAGACTTGTATAGGAGCTTCTACATTATAAGGAAATGAATTACAAATGAAATAGTAGAGCTTTTATTTTAGACTAGGAATATACAGAAAGCTTTAAGATGACATCCGCTAACTCTGGCTAATGAAATCTTGAGCAATAACCTGAAACACATCAACACCCTGAAAGAATTATAGCAAGAGTAGTATCAATACACCACACGTACTGGTAAGTATCATAGGCTGACTAAAATTAGTTCACGCATATAAGTACAACATCAATCAAGATAATTAGGCAGGTACAATTATCCAAACATTCACAATCCATAGCCTATACCAAAGCATCTACACACAAGTATACCAAGTTTTCCTCGTACTAATGAGAGAACCAAGAATCAAACCACAACAATCATTTACACATTTTGCACAACCTTAACCATGAAACTATCTTGCCCAATTACTACAATACAGGGTAATAAACAAAGATAAGCAGTTAGGCATATAATGACCGATCATAGCCTAAGGTGAAACTTCTAAACCATCAGTCAATAAATCTCAACTACTCATGAACCACTACAATATTATTAGAACAGCACCCAAACAAATCAAATCACAATAGTCATCACCCACGGGGAACCAATGGTGTCCATTTACCACACGCTCCAAAACAAACCTCAAATCAAGAGTTCACAACTAGGCCACATCCTAACCCCCTGTCAAATGTGTCTTATATATATGCGGAGATCAAATGCTAATAAAAGTACAAGTCACAATGTCACAAGCCATATCAAGACTTAGATAAATCTGCTTAACCATAGAATGAATCATACGAACCATCTCAATCAACATAAAGAACCTAGATCATCCCTTTCCTTCCAAAACGCAGCAAAATACACCTCATGATTGAATACATAAAGTAACAGCGACAAGCCCACATAATCAAAGTCAATACCAATCTAAGAGTATATCCATCCCAACATCGTGTCCGAAGACCTAATCATGCTCTATCCCGTCAAGACTACTTCATATGCAATTCACTAATCAAAGTCTAACTAAAGTAGACCGTATCCTACCTCGAATGAAGAACAGGAGTCACGAAATACTCCACATGAGCCTTCTGCCTTCGAAGTGCCTTAGAATGATAGTGGTCTGAAAAACATCAATTTATAAGTAAGCAAAAGACCATAACAACCAACTAGTTGGAAGAAGAATCGATGCAGAAAGGTTAATCAAAATACCCCTAATGAGACGCGAGGGCAAAACGGGAGTTTAAGGATGAAAATACACTACCCAAAGTCTCACTAGTCATTAGCCTTAATTATGGGAAGTTCTAATCTTAAGTGGTTCCTCAATTTTATCATTTAGACCAAATCCCCAAATTAAAAGAACCCTAAATCATGGATTGATTTTAGAAACCAAAGAGAATATTCAAGCCGAGAATCTAATACCTAATGATTAAGTAGAAGAAAATCAGTAATTTAACTTAATTCTAATAGGTTAAGAAGGATTAGTGACCAACTTTAGGGTGCATAGACTCATCTTCCCCAACCCCTCATACATTAGCCAACCAAAGGGGCTTACTAGAAAGAAAATGAACAATTAAAGAAAGGGGAACTTACCCCCAAGGATGATCCTATTAAGTCATCTCTAGAATCTGTCCCTATCAGCTCTAGGACTTAGGCATTAGAAAATGGGGAAAAGAGTTCGAGGTTGGGAATAAAAATAGGAAATCTGGTCACGCTATTCCACCGTAGCGAAAAGATGATCGTCGTGGCGGAAGCGCTATGGCGGTCGAGAGTCCCACCGTGGTGGACTTATTAAATAATCTCCAGTGTCCACTGTGGCGAATGCACACTTGCCATGGCGAGCTCACCGTAGCAGCTCGACTGTCACTGTGGCAGCTGGACTACCCTAGGGAAATTTGGAATTTCTCCCCAACGCGGTTCAAGGAAAAATTTAAACTAGAAGCTTATGAAAAAATCATCGATATGAGCCTTTACAAGGATTGCCTTTAGGGAAAGGTTTGAAAATGCTCGTAATGACCAAACGGGTTGTTACACAAAAGTCCAAAAAGATTAGCTTAGAACTGGATAGAGAAAAAAATGATCCTCAAAGAGCTAGTCGTTGGACTCAATCCTCACATATTCTCACTAATCTCACTAGTAGAATACATAGCGCAACCACTAGCTTAGGATTTAAAAAGGAACCTATAGAAGTGGAATTGTGAATTTTTTGTGGTAAAACTGGACATATAGAATTAAGCGTCCAGTGAACCTAAGGCTTAAAGAAAGAAACCTGAAAGATGTCAACAGAAATACCAAACCTGTTAAAATGAATGGAATGGATAAAAGGAATAGGTTCTCTTATGTGTTTCCAGGATGGACAAAGAAAGATTTGATTCATCCTTTTGCATAAGGAAAATGACCCAAGCTAGTCTGAGTTCCTAAAACTAACCTCTGATTGTTTTGCAGGTGAGAGTGAAATGAAGCAAGCAAAACTGGTACATGGATAGTGCTTGCTCAAGACACATGGCTGGAGATAAACAAAAATTCAATTCACCCTCAGACTTAGAATGAGAAAATGTGGCCTTTGGATGAGGCAAGAAAGGAATAGGAAAGATATGCATGACAGAAGAACATGCTATTGACAATATATACCATGTAAATGGACTAAAACACAACCTCCCGAACATATCACAGCCATGTGACAGGGGGAACAAGGTAGTGTTTACTTCTGCAAGCTACAATATAACTGACCTTAAAACATGTAATGCAGTTCTAGCTGCCATGAGGTACAAGAATGTGTACAAGGTTGACATAATGGGCATACCAAGCGATGATCTCACTTGTCTAAGTGTGACGGACCGTGACCCCTTGCAATGGCACAAAAGACTGAGCCATGCTAGCCTAGGTCAAATGAAAAAACTAGTCTCCAAGAACCTAGCGATAGGTTTGCCAAACATAAGTTTAAGGAAATTTGTGGAGCGTGTTCAAGGGGGAAACAGGTAAGATTATCACTCAAAACAAAGAAGGTTGCCAGTACAACTAAGTCTCTGGAACTGGTCCATATAGATTTATGTGTTCGAATAAGAATAATGAGTCGTGAGAGTAAGAGGAATATATTTGTAATTGTTGATGGTTTCACCAAGTTTAGATGAACACAATGTCTTGCATATATATATGGGGCATGTGATGCCTTCATAATTCTTGTGAAAAATTTGGAAACAAGGCAAGGAAATAAACTAGAATCCATCAGGTCTGACCATATAACAGAATTCAAAAATTCTAAATTTGAAGAATAATGTTCTACTAATGGAATTTATCATAATTTCTCTACACCTAGGACTCCACAGCGAAATGGAATAGTGGAAATAAAGAATAGGGCTCTTGAACAAATGGTTATGTAACGATCCGCTTGGTCGTTATAGTCTGTTCAGCACTTTGACCCCTTTCTCGAGCTTGGTTAGCTCGATTTGACCCGAGGCCATAGTTGACGTGCTTCTCGAGGTGCTCGGGGTTGATTTTAGTGACTTTTTAGGCAAAATAGGCTTTAAGCGAAAAGAGTTGACTCAAAGTTGACTTTTGGGTAAATGGACCTTTTTTAAAATTTAATCAATTCTGACAGGTCAGGATAGTCATTTAAAACTTGTGGGCATATCTGGTTCGGTCCCCAATGCACTCGAACTCGGGTGCATTTTGGGACTTGGGTTGAGAAGTTGAATTTGAGGTATCTGGGGTTGACTTGGTCAACGAGACCTCTGTTGAAAATTCCTAGGCCACGAGTGCATCCGTAGCATGTTTTTATGTTTGTTTGTGTTATGTGGTTTGTGACCAAATCGCCTAGGGAGTTAGTTAGAAATTCGGGTTGAGTTGTGAATTTGGCAAATTTTTTGGTGTTTTGTGCCCGCTTTGGCGGCTCCAGCACCGCGGCAGCGGTACCGCTATTGCGGTAACCCTGCCGCTGAAGCGGCTTGTGCCATTTGACCTTGACCGCTGTAGCGATCACGGTACCATTGGGGCGGTGCCGCTTCATGCAGTAATCTCATCGTGGAAGCGGGTGACGGGCAGTTAGT
Organism: Lycium barbarum; assembly: GCF_019175385.1. Lineage (NCBI taxonomy): Eukaryota > Viridiplantae > Streptophyta > Magnoliopsida > Solanales > Solanaceae > Lycium > Lycium barbarum. The sequence continues at coordinate 99,774,703 of NC_083343.1, read as the reverse complement.
TCATTAAATGAAGTTTAAATGCCCTAAGTCCCTCATTTATTACTATTCCAAAATTTGAGCTTTTGGGAGCAATTCTAGAGTATTCTCAGAGAAGACGTGGTAATTATTTTTAATCTCTTTCCTATTCCATTGCCCCTAATCATCTTAAAATCCCTTCATCTTGTTAGTTCTTTAAGTGATGGAAGATTAAAAGTGGTATTAATGGATTTTCCATATAGGCTTCTAAATCATGAATTGTTGGTTGGGTTAGCTTCTTTAAGAATTGGATTGATGATTAGAATCCTTTATTTCATAATTTCTTCCTAATTAGAGGCTAATTTATGGAATTGGAAGTTGAGGATTATACCCAAATTTTGGGGTTTTGCCTAGAATCCGAAATAGAGTGAATTGTTGATTATTCTAGCTTGCTATTGATGGGAATTGATCACCTAGAAGTTTAATTTCATGTTTGGACCTTTAGATCCATAATTTCACCCTTCTAGTTCATAAACCCTATTACATAGGTTGGGGATTTGGGCCTTGATAGAAGTAGGGTAGGTTTTTGATGTTCATCTTGATTCTAGTTCTATGATTCGAATATGCTTAGACTTTCTTGATCTCGAGGCTCAAAGGAAAGGAAAGGCTAAGGAGTGATTGTTAGTGTTATTATTGTTCCGCCTTCTATGTAGGTTACGATTTACCCTGTGGTGAGACTTCGTTTAGTGAAGCACATATTTAGATGATATTGTCAGAGAAAGCATGTAAATCTTCAGGTATAAAGTTGGGTTGGATATTGTCTTAGGTTGGGCCCCATTGTGTGATTGGAGCTAGCCACCCCATTGTGTTGTGATTTGATTTGTTCTATTATTGTTGGCTTGATGCCACGTGATGATAGTACATATTGGATATTGTTGATAGATCGTGATCATAATATTGTAGTATCTTACTTATTGATGTTTTATACGAGGATAGTGTTCTATATGGCTTGTGTAGCCTTTTTATGATATTGTTGGCATACCCATGCTTGGTACTAGTGATATTGATCTGATTATTGATGTTAAACTCATACATTTCACGCATTCTCATCCTTCATGATACAATGTTGATACATTGATGATACTTGAGGAAACACTGTGATGAGCTGGGCTCAGTTGGATGAGAGTGACGTGAGGACCGATATTCGATGATTATTCCAAAATTGTGGTTGTGTGGTAGCGATTCTCGAGGTTTATGCCGGGCTCGTGAGGTAGTGGTATCCAGGTTATCGCCTAACCGTGAGGTACATGGGCTCTGCGGGTCCCCCATGGGTTGTGCTACCGAGATGTCGATACTTCCCTCCGGAGTACATATGTACAAATCATTGCATTGCATCCACATTTCATACATTATTGATTTGCATTGCATTATGGCTTTATGTTGATGATATGATGTATACTTGTGTTATTTGGATACGGATTGATTATTGAGACTTGGCACACTTGGGTTTAGATGCTATAACCTAGATGACAACGTGTCTTGGTTTCTGATTTGTGTTGACTTATAATTATTGGATTATCTATTTAACTTGCTTTATTGACTGGATTATGTTAGCTAAACTTAGTCGGCCTATGATACCTACCTGTACTGTGGCTTTGTACTGACCTGCACTTGCTGCATCCTTTAATGAATGCAGAATTCCAGGTGTGATCTACCTCCGTTACTCATGGCTTATAGTCGCTCCGAGAGTTTCTTAGAGTCTACAGGATGAGCACAAGACGTCCGCCGCCTTGAAGATTCTTCCTTAGTTATATCTTATTTTCTATTCCGAGACATATTCAGACTTGATGTATTATTGATATTTCAGACTTGTATATTCTAGTTAGATGCTCTTGTATGGATTAGACCAGACTCTGGGGTGTATTTTCCTTACTTCCACATATTTTTTATATTATTATCGTCCGACCAACATGATTTTATCTCTTCCGCTCATTTAATTATTTGTTAAGGCTTTTACTATTGTTGGGTCGAGGGTTCGCCTACCGAGGGGGGAAAGGTAGGTGCCCGCACGACTTAGCTATATTGGGTCATGATAAGTTAGTATCAGAGCCCAAGGTTACCCGATCTATAATACAATAGCATGTCTAGTAGAGTCTCGTGGATCGGTACGATGAGCTCCGTACATATCCGCGAGAGGCTATAGGACATTTAGGAAATTTCACTTTCTTCCTTCTATGGTGCTACTTTATTCTAATTGGGATCTGGAACATTCGAATTGTTATCTGACTCTAATCCTTTTATCTCTTCTCTCACATATGGTGACGACTGGAGCTACTATAGCCCGAGATCAGGTGCCAGAGCCCGCGACTGCAGCTAGCACCAGAAGGCGAGAAACGGCCAGAGGGCGGGCAGAGCTAGAGGCTACGGGATTGCCCCAACCAGGAACAGGGCTCTTGTGGTAGGACAGCGGTGTGAGAGATCTCCGTCTCCAGAGCCTGAGGATCAGCAGGTTCAAGACCAGGCCGCCGAGAATGGTGTGGCCCCAGCACGGACACAACCCGAGATTAATTTTGATCAGACTATGTGTGATACTATAGCTTGTATTCTACTCCATCTATATACCCAGCAAGCTGCCTCTGGCGTTACTAATTCGGGCGGAGGTTCGCAGGCCAGAGTTGGGTGCAGTCCCCTGAGCAGAGACCTACTCGAGTAGCACACCCCGCTACAGCTATGGCTCCCCGTATTGATATAGTGCTAGCCCCGGGGGATGATCTTAGACACGTGGAGGGTCCTATTATGACCTTGACTGATCAGGATCTTGTTGAGAGATTTACGAAGTTGGAGCCGCCGAGGTTTTTAGGTACTTCTAGAGAGGACGCTTATAAGTTCATCTTGAATATGCATAAGTTTCTACATAGGATGGGGATCGTAGAGTCCCATGGATTTGATTATGTGTCCTACCAATTTTACGGCAATGCGAAGACTTGGTTCCTCCACCTGACTTGGGGCCCACCAATGAGTTTGGATGGACAAGGGTACAAACGGGTATGCAAGACATTAGTACACATGCGTAAATTAAACTAAGTACAACAATTAAATTGAATTATAATTATTACATAGCCAAAAATGAATTACAAATAACATTGGGCCAAGCCCAGTAAGATAACTCAGACTGGTAGCAGTTATTGCAAAGGTGGCCTAATAAAGGCTAAGGAACTATTGGTCTCAGAAACACATAACAAAGTATCCCAAAAGAACAAATGATTAGGGCCCAGAACTGGAGGCCCAAAGCCAAACACCTCAAAATTCCACTAAGGCAGGAAACTACAATATTCACTAAGTATACACCGGTATACCTTCTTTTGGAGGGCAACACAACATGTTGCATACCCTCCAAATATTCAATATACGTCCCAACCTAACTATTTTAATTCCCAAAAATGAATAAAATTATGTGAGCAAAGCAACATCACTGTTTTGAATGTCAAGAAAGCACAGTAACATAACACACAAGTTACACAAGGGGAACTAAGGGGGGCATTGGTGTAAGATCACCTAATCAGGAATCCACAGAAGGCAAACATAACCTGGACTACTCATAAATAAATATTCAAAAGCTACAAGGAACACATTGAATTCAAATTTAGGATGATAGATTAGCTAATAGGCAGGATTAAGATCAAACATGGTCAAACTAAGTGCACCTCCAATCTATTTTAACTTAAGTCAAGTTCAAGTTATTTTTCAAGATAGACTAATATGAGAAACGAAGTAGCACAACAATGGTCTCAGATTCAAGGTCATCTTAAGTTCAGGATTAGATTGTGGCAAATCTCAGGTAGTCAAGAAATGCAAATAGAGATTCCTATGGCGCAAGTAAATGTTACTATGAGTTATCTTACTAATTTAAGCCTAGATTTATTCCCTTTAAGTGTTCAAAGTTCAAGACCAAACAGTACATATTCATTTCATATGTAAAAATACTTTTAATCTAGCTCAGCTTAAAGCAGGATCAAAATGGCAAGTAGTATGCAGGTCATAGGTTGAAAACGATCCAAGTCCCCGGGTTCTCGATTTCTAAGTTAAGGTTCAACTTCAAGTGCTGGAAATGATTTAGCAAATAACAGGTCCTAATAGGAACTCCAAACAGGTTTCAAACATGATAGCTAATCTCAACTGGCCCTCAAAATTATGCAAAAGGACAGGGGATACATATATGTCAAACTAATGAGAATAATGTATAGGATCTACTCAAAGCAACAGAAGGCTTAAGACAAGTTCTCAATCAGCACAAAAGGTCTCAAATAGCACTAATAGGGACATGACACTTACTCAGGCCATGAGATAAGCTCGGAGTAGGACCAAATTCGTACACTTAGCACACAAGCATATATATATATATATATATATATATATATATATATATATATATATATATATATATATATATATATATAAGTTTAGGATGGCAGACAGTATCCAGGATCAGTTTTTAAACAACTCAGAGGCCTCAAGATTGGACATATAGAATATGACACTATGTTTTACTCAAATCAACATATTGGGCCTGGTATCATGTTTAAACTGACACACACGAGCAAATAGGTGGCAAGAAACTCAAGTTACACAATGATTGCAGTAAGAGAAGTATAGACACCAACTTAGACTTTTTACTTTGATTTAGCCTTTTCTGATCATCCTAATTAGCTTAGGTGACCAAGATATACAATGGAGATTTTAAACAGTAAAACAAGCACAAAGAACAATTATAGCAAGTGCTACCAGAATCAACTAAAGAAGTAAACTCAACTGAAGAAACAAGTCACATGATTCACAAAAGTAAAGCAGGTCCAACAGTATACCAATCACCCCATTTCCCTCTCATTCCAAGTTTTAGTGTCAAAAACAACAAGTTCCAAATGCTAGTGCCTCCTCTTTTAATTGTTTGCAAGTCAAATTCCAAGTGCACATAAAGAGTGAACCAATCTAAAGTTTAACAAACAAGCCACAACCTCTTTCAAGCTCTTTCATTAAACAAGTAACCAAGTTACAGCCTCAAAATTCATTTGACTAGGTTAAGAAAACCATTTTATCTCCTTTAAACAGTCACACAAAGTTTAAATAGGATAGAATAGCACATAAATTCAACAAGTAGGTTTAAGAAACACAAATCCAAATCCTCACATTTTAACACAACTAGCTAAACCAAACAGAAGACAACATGAATCATTCTAAAAGGTTTTAGACATGACAAGCTCTTTTCTTTCCAAAATAGCACAGAAAATTCAAAACACATCCTGCTAGGTGTAAACAAGAACAATAAATATCCACAACCATTTTTTAGACCAGGTTTTCACTCAAGGGGTATTCAAAGCCCTTTTAAACTAGTTTGCAGGTAATGAACATATACAAAGCACAAAGGTAAGTTCTCAAATCCACTTTTTGAATTTTAAAGACAGTCATTAGAGGTCAAACAAGCATGACACAAACAAACATTTTGGAAAACCCATTTTTTATCTCAGTTTTGCCTTCAAAGCCTTAAAAAACAGGAATCACAACATGACCAGTACTAAATAGGGGACAGGACATTAAGATTTCAATTCTTGATACAACACAGAAGTTTAGTAAAAGCAGTGTTTAGGCCACAGAAAGTTATGAACTTCATTTGAAACCATTTTAAACAGGAAATCCTTTAAACAAACAAGCAAACACACAATGATTTATGTCTTAACCTTAAACAGACAAACAATACACCTCAAACCTCAAGGAACCAATGGAACAGCAACTCCATCAGAAACAGATCCCCTTTTTGTCATCTTAAAATCATTTCAAGACATCAAATCCTTTAAAACATCAAGACACCACTAACAAACATCTCAAAACATTGAAACAACTAAAACATCTCAGAGCCAAAGGAGAATTCTGTAAAACAGTAGGCATGAACACAATATTGGATTCTTTGGCTCAAACATCTATTTTTAAAGTTCTAAAATATATTAAACAACATCATAAAACAATCAAACAAACTCCATATCCTTATTTCACACATCAAGGTAGTTTTTAAATGGCATAACATGATTTAAGTAACTCAACTAACAATATAAGCTGTAAATAGAGTAAACTAGGTTGGAATAAGAGTGTTACCTTTTTGTAGGGTAGCCAAAAGATCAAAATGGAGGGATTGAGTCAACTTTCAAACACCCACACTTGAAAATCTTTTAAAACAGCCTTTTTTCTTCTTAAATATTTGTATAATATGTGTATATTAGAATAGTATAAGTAGGTATATCTTATAGTATTCTTAAAGTAGTGGTCTATTTGTAGTATTTAGGTAGTATATATATAGTATATAGTATATTTTGGTTTTTTCAGTGTATCTGAGTAGTAGGAGGATTGTATATTTTCTAAATACTTAGAATTTTTAGCCAAAAGGCGGGATCCTTAAAAATGGCACAATTGCCTTCTATTTATAGCAAACAATTAGGGCTTTATGGATAAAAGAGAGAATGTCATTTATCCAAATGAATTTCCCCCCTAAAATACCATAATTTCAATCTCACTAATTCAAATTAAAGGCTATTCCCAACATAATTGTACTACCTTATCCTATATTCAACAATTTTAACAAAATCAGATAATTTCCAATGGATATACTAGAATTTACACGCAAAATATCCAATAAATCCCTAAATACTAGGATAGTAGAGTGAGTCACATATACAACCAAAAAATAGTACAACTAATGTTACAATAGTACTAATTTAGGATAAAATCCCCTAGAATTTCCTTTACCTGAATCCCATGGAAGTTTTCCCTTCAAAATATTTCATTTGGTGTCATGGTGCTCAAGATAACAGCAAGCTCAATGGCTTCTGTCCACGGCTCCCATGACACGGAAGAATTTTAAGGTAACATCCCATTAGGGGTTCAATTAGACATGAAAACATAAGTAAAATATAAAATTAAACCTGATAATAGCATTAGGATAGAAAGGGGAACAAAACCCCTCAAAAATTTGCCGTGGAATAGCCATGAAAATGGCTCGATGATCGATCGCATAAAAAACCCTAAGTCGCCATTTGAGTGAGAAAAAAAAAGATGAGGATCTCAGTGTAAACGAAATAAAAAGGGGGGGAGGAGGGGGGGTTGGAAGTTTAGTTTAAAAACTTTCAACCCCTTTAAAAATCTAAATTCCCCCCAGAAGTTTTTTAAAATATTTAAAAAGGCCCCCTATGTTTAGAATACACACTTTTCAAACTTTGTACTCCATTTCTTTTAATAAGTACCTAATTTTGCAAAAATATGTATTCGTCTAGAAACCCCATCGTAAACTTATTTTTTATAAAAACAAAATTTGGAATACGCCATTTTAAAATACGAACTTTAATATAAACCCATTATTGACATAATTCCGGGTAATATTTAAAGGTGTGAAAAATGCGGTCAAAATGAGTTGTAATTCATATGTCGTTTTAATTAACAATTTTTTCGAGTTAGACGGAGCAGGATACGTATTTTCTTTTTAAATTATATTTATGAAAATAAATAACTCGTAATTTTCTTGCAATTTTCAATTTTTACAGAATAACAATTAAATGTCAATTTTTGCGATTTTTTCGAGATTTTTGAAATTTTATTTTCTTTAAGGGTGCATCCTTGCTCCGTCTTAGACTCGGGAATTTTGAAAATTAAAATATGCATCTTATGAGGTGATATTTAGGTGTCAACAATTGCTCCTTCGGAGTTCGAGGTTCGCAAAGTTATCCTTGAGATACGAATTTGACAAACCTAATTTTTACCGAATAGTAGAAATTACAGCTCTCCTCGAGCAAAATATCGAAAGTATGGCTATTTGTAATTACGAAAGTATGGCTATTTCGAAAGTAAGCCCAGAATTACAGTTGTTGGGCTTCCTACATATCTTAGGCTACACGAGAATTCAGGCCGTTTGTAATTCTGACTCTATGAGAACTATGAAAATAAAGAGTTTTCTTTAAACTATCTCGAGGTGTCTCGAGATAATTATAGGAATATAGTCGAGCCTCGAATTTTGAGTAGCCTACATATCCCTGGCTTTGGGAATCAGACCAATTGTAGTTCGACTCGATAGCCCGAAAAGGAATATCCCTTTATATAGGAATACCTTTGACTATTTCCGGTTGAAAATCCGAACCGAAGGTAGTTTTTGAGGAGGATTTATTAGTGTTGGTGCTTGAAGTGTTTTTACCAATCCCTGGTGTATAAAGCTTGACTCTCGTCCACGGTTTTTGACCGGTTGCCCAAGAAAAAGTTTCACGTATGCTCCGCATGTCTTGAGTCCGGCTTTTACTTCCTTCCAAGGTAGCTTCTAGCTCGTTTCCAAATACTGAATGGTGTTTTTCCATTTTATTGACATTGAAGTCATCCTCCAATATTATGTCCTCCTTTTCGCAAATGCTTGTCCGTTTTCTTTCTTTCTCCTGTAAGTGTGTGTTTTTTGCGTATTTTTTGAAAAAATGATCTACTTTGGAAAATAATCACAATACTTTGACCGGCTCTTTCTCCGTCATTTTCAGATGTTTTCATTGTTCAATGATAACTTTCGTTGGGATTTGGGTCAGGCTATACCGCATTTTTGCAAAACCTACACCCCCAATCCGGTTGTCATTTTCGTAAGCAAGATGCTACTAATGAAAACCATGTTTTCAAGTGCGGGGTCATGTTTTTTTCTTATGACATCCGCCACCCCTGAAAATTTGGACTCACATCATTTTCACAGATTGCGGTGACTCTTGCAAATCTGGTGTCGACTGCATCGTTATCCTCATACGAAGCTTACGGTATACCAGTTCGAGACTACATCACTTATAGTAAAAAATACCCAAATGTAGACTGCACATCAGAGTTCAGTATCATATTCCTCTCATGATGACTACTAACCTCTGTGCCCAGAATTACAACATTTAGTCAGGATGTTCAAGTTAACCACTGCATACTCAAGTGCGGAGCCTTTTCTTATGACTACTACTATCCTTGAACCATGATTACGTTAACTTGAAACAAACTGCCGCAGCGACTGCAAAACATGATGTAGGAATCACATTCCTATTTCAAAGATTGTGGACATCAACCTCGGAATTATGCTACCTATTTCTGGCTATATATATGGATGATGACTCAGCCCCTTCAGCACGTAGTTGTTCAATCCATATCGTCATCTTGAGGAATGAAGCTTACCTCGGTGGCAAGACTAACACCATCCTTTTTTGACTCCGGGGAAGAATACCCGCCCGTCAATATGGTTCACATCTTCCAAAAGGACTAGACTCGATTGTGAATACCGCATTTCAAGACCGATATCAATGCGTCGTCTTCAAATATTAGATTTTTATGAAATCTAATCAGTAAATGTATCAAGGCAAGCCATGCGACGTCTAGGTCGGGGTCTCAATACCTTGACACAATACTATTTAGTGGAGACCTGGCTTTTGGTACCGTGATTATATCTTTCAGTAGTCTTAAAATTTTCTTTTGTAAAAGTCTTTGTGCTCTGTAAAAAGAACAAATTTATCAGCGTAAAGCCAACTTTACTCAGGAAGGATTTTGTTACCCTTTCGTATGCTCTTCTTCGCCGCTTTCCTCGAAATTTCTTCTTCACTTGGCTTGTTGTCGTTATCTTATTTTAAACATTTTTAGCAAACAAGTTAGTGTAAAATATCTATTCTTGTTTGTTCCTTCATCCACAGAAAATTTTTCAGTTTCCCATATGGTCGACCGCTCTCCCTGGGCATGGACTTCTTCCATTCACGCTTTGGCGAGAAAGGATGCTCATTTTCCTTTAAAATCTTTTATTTTCTAGCAAAGTTTGAAAAGCGATGATTTTTTGGAACATATATGTATTTGGTATTTTTTTAAAATGATATATTTTATACATACCCTTTTAATGTCATGACATTAGTTACTCAAACAAAGACTTCCGTCTCTTCTTCTTCTTCTTGATCTCAACTTGTGAAATTTTCGAATCCCTTTCAAAATATTTGCCCCAGTTTGTATATATCTTTGTACCGACTCGAATTTCACTATATCGAAGGAATTTTTGAGACCCTCTCGAAAATTCCGCCCCAGTGTAAGTGTGTACTTGTCTATTCTTGATTTTACCGTGCTTGAGGAATTTTTGAGATTCTTCTAAAAAATTCTGACCCAGTGTAGAAGTTTTAATCAGTTAGTTCCTTTGAACTAATATATTTAAAGAATTTTTGAGGTCCTCTCAAAAATTCTGCCCAGTTTCCTGTGGGGTTACCTTTATCTTTCTCTTGCTAGATCATTTCTGAGGTTTCCTAAGGTTTATTCGGAATTTTGTTTGGAATGACCGAGCTCGGAAGAGCGCCTACGTATCCCCTTATAAGTATAGGAAATCAGGTCCTCGCGTAGTTCGTACATGATTTGGATTTGGTTTTTTCTAAAAAAAAAATGTAAAATTACAAGCAAAAGAAATGCAATTAAAGTAACATAAACTAAAAAAACTCTGAATCTTCGTAGTCGTCTTCTTCTTCACACGTAGTATGTCTTGATGACATCTAAATTGATTGCTCTTGGCCACTCTTGACCATCCATCTCAGCAAGTACCACAGCTCCTCCTGATAGTACCTTTCGCACCATATAGGGCCCTTGACAGTTTGGTGCAAACCTTCCTTTGTATTCGGGGAATATTCGTTTGAGCACCAACTGCCCAATTTGAAAAACCCTAGTTCTCATATGCTTGTCGAAAGCCCACGCCATTCTTTGTTGGTACAATTGACCATGATAGACGGTAATCATTCGCTTTTTATCTATCAAAGCCAGTTGCTCATACCTCTTGCGGATCCATTCTGCATCATCCAACTCAGCTTCTTGTATTATTCAAAGTGAAGGGATTTCTACTTCGGCTGGTATCACTGCTTCAGTGTCATATACCAACAGGTATGGAGTGGCCTCGGTTGAAGTTCTGGCAATAGTGTCATATCCCAGTAATGCATATGGCAGTTGGTCATGCCAATCTTTGTAGTTATCAATCATCTTCCTGAGGATCTTCTTGATGTTTTTGTTGGCAGATTCCACAATCCCATTCATTTATGGTCAGTGTGTAGTTGAATTTCGGTGAGTGATTTGGAAATGTGCACACATTTCTTTCATTAAGTGGTTATTCAGATTATCCCCATTGTCTGTTATGATCGATTCTGGGATACCAAATCGGCATATGATGTTTTTGCGCACAAAATCCGCGACTACTTTCTTTATTACCGATGAATAAGATGTCGTTGCTACCCACTTGGTGAAGTAGTCTATGGTGACCAAAATGAAGTGGTGCTTGTTCGACACAACTGGCTCAATTGGTCCTATGACATCCATGCCCCCAGCGGCGAATGGTCAAGGTAACGTCATAGTATTCAATTCTGTTGGAGGAACCTTTATCAAGTCTCCATGAATCTGACACTTGTGACATTTTTGGACGAATTTGCTACAATCAGTCTCCATGGTCATCCAGTAATAACCTGTTCTTAAGATTTTCTTTGCTAGCACGAACCCATTCATGTGAGGCTCGTAGGTATGCACCTTTTCAATCAACCTTGTAGCTTCGATAGAGTCAACACATCTAAGTAATCCCAAATCCGGCGTTCTTCTGTGCAGGACATTTTTGTTGAGAAAAAAACCATTCACCAACTTCCTGATAGTCTTTTTCTGATTTAAGGTGATTCCTTCAGGATATTCTCCTTTCTCCAAGTACATTTTAATTTCAATGTACCCAGGTTTTTCATCAGTCTCTGCCTCTACAAAAGCACAGCGAGCCGGTCGATCCCTGATTTCAACTTGACAGGATCAATATACTTACTCTCGGGGTACTGAATCATGGATGATATTGTTGCCAATGCATCAGCAAACTCATTCTGTGTCCTTGGTATATGCTTGAACTTGACTTCTTGGAACCGATCTGCCAACCTTTGTACAAGTCCGACATACGGTATGATCTTCTCGTTTTTGGTTGCCCACTCTCCTCGAACCTGATGAATTAACAAATCCCAGTTGCCAATTACCTGAATATCTCTCACATCCATGTCGAGGGCTAAACAGAGACCCAAAATACATGCTTCCTAGTCAGCCATGTTGTTGGTGCAACTGAAGTTCAGCTTGGCGGCTACTAGGTAATATTGTCCTGAGTCTGAAACTAAAACGGCTCTGATTCCTGATCATTTAAAATTGACCGCTCCATCAAATTATAATTTCCATCCTAATTCATCTTTATTTTCTTCGCCCTCAATTTTCATTATTTCTTCATCCGAGAAGTAAGTCCAAAAAGGTATGGGATTGTCATCTACTGAGCTTCCTGCCAGTAGATCTGCCAATGCTTGCCCCTTAACTGCTTTTTGTGCGACGTACTGAATATCGAACTCGCTTAATAGCATTTTCCACTTGGACAACTTCCCTATTGGCATAGGCTGCCGAAAGATGTACCTTAGGGGCTCCATGTTTTGGATCAAATGAGTCGTGTATACAGCCATATAATGTCTTAACTTCTGAGACACACAGGTTAGAGCGCCACACGTCTTTTCCACCAAGGAATATCTGGATTGACAGGGTGTGAACTTCTTACTGATGTAATAGATGGCCCTCTCTTTCTTTCCTGTTTCGTCATTTTGTGCCAACATGCACCCAAAAGCATTTTCTAATACTAACATATACAGCATCAGAAGGCTTCCCGGCCTTGGCGGGACCAAAACGGGTGGATTTGACAGGTATCTCTTGATTGTGTCAAAGGCTTTCTGACAGTTTTCTGTCCATTTAGTTGGAGCATCTTTCTTGATGAGTTTGAGAATTGGTTCTATGATTACTGTGGACTAGGCGATGAAGCGTCTAATGTAATTCAACCTTCCTAAGAAACTCATCAGCTCTTTCTTTGTTCTTCGCAATGGAAGTTCTTGGATTGCTTTGACCTTTGTGGGATCTAACTCAATACCACAACGGCTGACTATGAATCCTAGTAATTTTCCAGCAGGCACTCCAAATGCGCACTTTGCAGGATTCAACTTTAGATCGTACTTGCGGAGTCTGTCGAAGAATCTTCTTAAGTGCTCAAGACGATCATCACCCACTCGAGAGTTAATGACGACGTCGTCCACATACACCTCAATCTGTTTATGCATCATATCATGGAAAATGGCAGTCATTGCCCTCATGTAAGTGGCACCGGCATTCTTGAGCCCAAAAGGCATTACCCGATAATGATACACTCCCCATGGTGTGATAAATGCCGTCTTTTGAGCATCTTCTTCATCCATCAGTATCTGATGATAGCCTGCGTAATAATCCATAAAAGATTGCACCTCATGCTTGGCGCAGTTATCAATTATTATGTGAATGTTCGGGAGTGGGAAATTATCCTTTGGGCTAGCGCGGTTAAGATCACGAGAGTCCACACAGATCCTTATTTTCCCATCTTTCTTTGGTACTGGGACTATGTTTGCTTAACCATGTCTGGTAGGGTGTCACTTCCACAACTCCCAACTGAATCTATTTTTCTACTTCTTCTTTAATTTGGATGCTGACATCAGGCTTTAGCTGCCAGATTTTCTATTTTACCGGATTCGCCCCGGTAAAATAGAAAATCTTCATACTTTTTAGTTATCAGCGTATGACTAAGCGAAAACATCTTCATACTTTTTCAACAAACTCTGATACCCTTTTTTCTCTGCTTCTGTCAAATGCACACTTATTCTAGATTCCCAAACCAACTCCCCATTTCCTAGATTAACTGCCTCTATTTCCTCTAGGTTTGGCGTTGGCCTATTCTCGTATTCTTCTTCGGCATCTATCAACCCCTCTGGTTCAGTTATCTCTTCTTCTTGATCATTGTTTTGTTCGTCGTCGTTTTTACATGTTTCGTAACATGTCACAACATTATTTGTGGCCTCTCTATTATTACTGTAAAATAAAATAACACGGTTATTAATCATGTAAAAGCAATTTTCATTATGTTATATATATATATATATATATATATAGGTAAAGTAAAATGATTTCATCATATTGTAAACTTTGAGGCATTTTCATTGAAGTTTAGAAAAGCGATACAAACTGTGGTCCTGACTCGGAATGGAACATCGAGCCATTTCCGTTATTAAACAACACGTAATAAGGAAACATGAAAAGGCGACAAGCAAGGCCTCAAAGCCAACTTTCGCCATTTTTTCTGAAAATGAGCATTCTTTCTACTGTAGAGTGAACAACGGGGTAGAAGTCCATCCACTTGTTGTTTCCCCTAGCTCAGCTCGCTGAATCTCCAATGCTTCGAAGCATTCTTCAATGATGGTTGCGCATTCCTCTTCCGAAAACAACGTCCTTAAACCCTCTTCTAGATCTCGGCTGTTAGGATTCAATGGGCATGCTGTAAAGTACTGGTATAGATGAGGGAACGGCTTTCTCATTCAACGGGACCTCTTGGTCCATATTCTGCTTCTTCTTCTTCTGCCTCACACGGCTCGTATCCAACCCCAAATCGATATTTTCCATTTTCGATACTCACTGGTTCTTTGATTCCTTGCAAGTTCTTTCCTAAACCTTTCTTGGGCTCAAAACCACTCTTTATCATAGTTGTAGCCACCATTTTGTAGACCAGCGGCATAGGGATATCTTCATCAGCTCCCCTATGGTCTATCATGGCTAGTTCAACAGTGTGAAAATCAGTACCAACTGGTGACCACTCTATGACTGGCACGGAGTTGTCCAGCTAATTGTGAATGTTTCCTTTACCATGAATCACAACTTCTTGATCATCCCATATGAATATGAGACATTGTTGCATTGAAGATGCTACAACTCCAGCAGCGTGTAACCAAGGTTTTCCCAATAATAAGTTGTAGCTTGTTTTGATATCCATGATGACGAACAGCACTACGAACTCTGTGGGACCCATTTGTATATGTATATCTATCTCTCCAATCGGGTCACTGGTCGCGCCATCATAGGCTTTCACGTTTGTTTGACTCTGGCGAATTTTGCCAACATCATACCCGAGTTGTTTCAAAGTCGCCACAGGGCAGACATTCAACCCAGCTCCTCCATCAATCAGCACTTGAGGGATAATCTTGTCATGGCACTTGAATGTTATGTGCAAAGCCTTATTGTAGGTCATATCCTTTCTTGGTAATTCATCATCAGAAAATGATAGCCTATGCGCTCGTACAACATATCCCACAATCTCGGCCAATGTTTCACTTGTGGTGCCAGCAGGCACTTGGACTTCCTCCAAAGCTTTTATCAAGGCTAAATGATGTTGAGACGAACTGACTAATAATGACATTACTAATATCCTGGCAGGAGTCTTATGCAGGTGCTCAACAATTGAATAATCCTTGACTGGCATTTGCCTCCAAAAGTTTTCAGCTTCGCCTTCAGTGATTGGTATTTTCTGAGGGTTTTCGCAACGTGGCGCTTCGAGCACAGGTTCTTCTAGGGCATAACACCTTCCTAGCCTGGTCATACACTAAACCACAACAGCTATCTCTTTTTCTTTATTGACCATCATCTGGTTCGCGGTTTGATCACAAAGGGTGCATTCTCAATTGGTCCTGATGTTTTGAGTATGAATGGCTCGTTCTGAATTCGAGCGACTGTCGAGGGATATTTGAGCACGAAAGGCTCTCTTTTGGCTACAGCAGATGTCTCAGATTTCTTTGTCAAAGGGCTTAACACTTCTTTTCGCTCTTGTAAAGACAACGAGTAGACGGTGCTTTCTAACCCTTCAATATCTGGATGAATTATTGCAGGGCTCTCTTCCCATTTGTCACCTCTTTCTATCATGTGAATTTGATTCCTTCCATGTTTCGGGAGGGGATTTGTGTCCACGGTTGGAGGTGTTGATTCCAGGATAAGCTCATGATTGGCAATCATATCTTATAGTTTGCGCCTTAGGTTTATGCAATATTCGGTGGTATGGCCAACTTGGTTAGAATGATAGTGCAAGTCAAATCTGGCCTATACCAACGATCCATGGGATTTGCAGGTTTTGGTGGAATGGCATTCATTCGCCTAGCGTCTCTTAGTTTGGCAAACAAACTAGCCCTTGATTCCTGTAAAGGAGTGAATACTCTCATAGGTTTATTTTGGGGTGCCTCATAGTTTGCTGGGGGAGGCTAGTTTTGAAAAGTCTGGTTTTGTGGAGTTTGGTTATTTGGTGCTGGCATTCGGTAGTTTGGTCGTGGAGCTCGGTTGCTAGGTGCCGGTGTTTGATAATTTGGTTGTGGAGCTTGGAAGCCAGGTTGTGCGTAGCACACAGACATTGGGCTATATTGGGGCGAAGTAGTTATATAGTTGGTTGGTAGAGGTGATTGGTAGTTATCTTGATTTTTGTGGGTCATCTCTTTTCCTCGGCTTTTTAGGCTAGTAGCTCTAGAAACATAAGTTATGTCTTCTCTCTTCTTTTTGCCACTCATAGCATCAGACTCACTTAATACACTAACGATCCTACCGGTCTTGAGGCCATTTTCAATATCTTCCCCAATGGCGACTAAATCTATAAAGGAACTCCCTTTCATAATTATCATTTTGTCAAAACAGTCAGCCTCTTGGTACCGTATAAATGCAGCTACCAGCTCAGCTTCACTCATAGGTGGTTCCACATGTGCTGCCTTGTCTCTCCAGCGACTGGCATATTCTCTGTAGGTTTCCGTCGATTTCTGACTAATTTTCTCCAATGAGAAGCGATCGGGCACATTTTCCACATTAAAGCGAAATATTTCCATGAATGAACTTGCCATCTCTTCCCATGTCTTCCATCGACTGATGTCTTGAGAGATAAACCATTCCATGGTTGTTCCTGACAGACATCGACTGAACAACCTCATGAGCAAAGCTTTGTTTCCGTCATTTTCAACCAACTGGTTGTAATAAGCCCTCAAGTGGGCTCCTGACCGATTAAAGTGATCAAATTTAGGAACTTTGAAGCCTTCTGGTAAACCCAGATCTGGATGTATGCACAAATCAGAGTACCTTAGCCTTCTTTTTTTTTAGAGCCGTGTTCTAATTCCGTAATTTTCTTCCCCATCTCCTTCTCGATCTTGTCTATTCTTGCCTCAAAGAACATTTCTATGTTCTCCAGTTCTGGCGAAGAATCAATATGGGTGACATGGTCTTGAAAAGTGACATTTGGTTGTACGGGATAGATCACAGGAGCTCCTATTGCCCGAGGGGCTTGATAAGCATTTGTGTTTGTACCATGAACGGGTGTTTGGTGGGAGGAATTCCCCACATGGGTGGTATTTCGGTGCAGTAGAGTTTGAAAAGTAGCCCCAGTCTGGGTTTGTGGGAAATGATCAGGAATCAGTAAATCCAGATTTGGAAAAATAGGTGGAGATATTCTAGCCTCAGCATTAGCAGTGTTTTCATTTTCGGCCCTCAAGCGGGCTGCTTCTTCTCTAGCTTCAGCCAATTGCCTCATCAACAGGCTAACAGCCTCTTCCAAAGGCATTCCGACTATGTCCGCTGTCGGGGTACCCTCGACTAAAGCAGTTCTGTTCAATGGCAGAGTCTCAGGCATGTTTTCTTCTTGAGGATTTAAGAAAGCTGCAGTAGCTTTTAATCAAGTAACCGGTGCAAGCGAATCGACCCTTGTCTATAAGAGAAAACAACTCAAAAGCTCCCGAGTTAGCGTTAGATTTAAGCACGAAACACAAGATATCACGTTGTTTATAGTTTATAGCACATAGATTCATATATTTTATTTCAACTCTTGACTGATTCACATTCCAATGGTATTTTGGTTTTTTTGTATTTTTTGGGAATATTGATTTTTCGGTAAGTGGCCTTTATGGTTGATTTGCTTCTACCCATCCTGTACTAAGGGAGATTTAGGTTTTTATTATAAAAGGACCGAGTCTTAAATAGACTGCCTACGTATCCTACCAAAGGGAAATCAGGTCCATCTGTACTTTAGGTATACACAGAAAAAGGTTTTTTCCTATGCTACCTGAAACTTAGTTTTCTACCCTGACCATGCCTTAAATAGGCTTCCCACGTATTCCCAATGGGACCTCAAGTCAGCGTGGTTTCATTTACATAAAAAGGGAAAGAGGTATTATATCTTATTGAAAGAAGTAAAGGGATACTTATGTTTTCTACCCAACCATACTAAGCGGATCTTCATTGTCTTCTTTATCTTCATCTTCTATCCTTGTCTTCCCATGACAATCCAAACATGGCCTTCATTCACAAGGAGTTCTAGTTCAAGCTTGAAATTCACACATTCTTCAATGTCGTGGCCAGGGCGGCCATGGTGATACACGTAAACCCTTTCTTTTTGGAGCTCCTGGGAGACCCTGATAGGTTTGTGGTACTGCTCTTATGTTCGTCACGCTACATAGTAGGGAGTGAATCCTGGCGTATGACTCTTCGAATTTGGAAAGGTCGCTTCTCCAGAACCTAACCTTTGATATCTTTTCTGGATGGTTTCTTCCTTAGTCATGGGTCAGGAAAGAGTGGGGCCCCCATAGTTGGCTAATTTTCCCTTGTTCAATCCATTGGATAAGCTTCATTTCCGATGCTCCACACTCCTTGGCTGTATGTCCTGACTGATTTCGGTGGTAGACGCATTTTCTGTAAATCATAGAAGGAGCACATAGTGGCAACATATTTGGGCTTTGCACGAAAACTCCAAAGCTCCCCAAAGTCTCCAAGAGTTCTTGTTTAGACAAATCTACTGGTGTACCCCAATTGTCCGATCGTGTGCCTTTAAGAACAATTGTGCACAAAACTGGAGATTGCTCTAGTTGCAATTCGCGTGGGTCTCCATCGACTTTCAGATTAGGGATAAGTAGTTCGTCATCTCGATATGCTATGGGGTCAAGCCCTTCTTGCTGATTGAGTGGGACATATCTCCCAAGTGGTGCTTCAGGTGCCTTTCCCCGCTTTACCCGATTGGCAGGGTGTTGCTTAGTTAGCTCCTCAACATAAGCTAGGAGAGTTTTTGTTTCTTTCATTTTCTCATTGGCCGCCTTAGTGGTTTGTACAGCTTCTTTCATTCTAGCAGCGAATAGGGCCATCTTATCATCCCATTGTCGATTTTTCTCATTTGTCGCTTCCATGTTCTCATTGTCACTGACTAGGTTGACGTAAGGAGAAGTCGCACTCATGCTGTCTGGAGCCTCCATTCCCTATTAGCAAATCAGCTTTTTAAAAGTGGAGCTAAATTTAGTTTTAGGGGTTATTTTCTTGGTTTTTCTTTTGGGTAGTGACCGAATATAAACCAATCAAGAGTTTCAACAACATATATGATTTTTACGCAAAGCAGTTATATCAAACAAGCATTTATACTATACATAATTCGCTTTCCTATACCTCGTTACTCCGAGGCTACTAGCGTATGAATCAGAATTGTGTCATATGTAAAACAGATATATTGTTCCTGAAAAATAAAAATCCCTGTGCTTTTCATTAATAGTATTTTCCCAAGTGAGATAACAAGGCTTTTAAAGTAAATGCAATAATCAGAAAAAATCCACTCCACAGACAGAAATCTGCTCTCTATCATCTCGTGCCTTCTTGGCCCTTTGAAGGGCATTCTGAATGGCTACGTAGGCTGGCATCAATGTTGTCCCGATCCACTGACCCCTCTGATCGTTAGTCAACAACATCCTGTATCTATGGCTCCTTTAACAAAAGTGTCAAGCCATTCTAAGCTCTTCAATGAGGCGTTTGCCTCATCTGTCAAACTCTTAATTATCTCTTGGTCATATTTTGTTTTTGCTTGATGATCCACTTCGATTCCTTCCATTTGTCGTTTCATTCCTCTAACCTGAATTGCATTCGCGGCTTCCCTATCTCAGGGAAATTTGTACAGATAGGGTCCTGGAGTAGCAGCACCAGCTAGCTTGGCCCTGAGCCACTTGTAGTAGTTCATCATGACTTGGATTATTTGGATCATTATCCAACTTATCTTTCTTTATCACATTCTTCCAATCTTTCTGAGCATCCCTTATGCCTTCGATACGACCTTCTTCATAATCTCGTACAAACTCTCCCATATTATCCACATTTGGAATAACTTAGCTCATACCAAACTGTCTAAGTACTCTTAATGGTGTGTAAGGTCTGATTCCCCTAATGCCCATAAGCGGCAGATATGGACGTCTACGACTCTTAACACAAACAGTCTTGAAATGAAAATCAGGTACCCTCCACGTTGGATTTGGTTTGGTTGAAAATGGTTTGAATAAAAACGGGTTGGGTTTCAAACTGCTCATATTTCATATGGGTAAATATGGGTTGGGTGATAAATGGGTGGGTTGGTTATAGGTTAGCTCATATTATACAAGTGTAATATTATAAATAGAATTTTCACGGGTGGTGTGAGGGGTAAAAAAAAATTCCATTTTTTTATAAAAGTAAAATATATGAAATTGAACTTTAGCGCAGGGGGGGAAGGGGACGGGGTCGTGCAGGGGTTGGCGTGGGGTGGGGATAAGAGTTTTTTTTTTCATTTTTTATAAATTTTTTATAAAAGTCAAATAAATGAAATTGATTTTTTTTTTTGGGAGGGGGGAGGGCTGGGGGTGGGGGTAACACCTTTTTTTTCCTTTTTTTATAAAAGTAAAATATATGAAATTGAAATTTAAGGGGGAGGGAGGGGGGTTCGTTGAGGGGTTGTGTGGGCAGTAAGAATTTTTTTTAACTTTTTATAAAAGATGTAATGTATGAAATAGAAAATGTTGTTGTTGGGAGGAGGGCAGTGGTGGGGTTAGGGGTCGGAGTGGGAGGAAGAAAAAAATTCTCACTTTTAAATTTTTTATAAAAGTAAAATAAAGTATATGAAATAAAAAAATGTGGTGGGGGAGGGGGGGGGGGAGTTAAGAAAAACTCCTCATTTTTTATATTTTTTTTAAAAAGTAAAATAAATTAATAGAAAATATTTTGGGTGGGGTGGGTGGTGGGGTAAGAGTTGGGGTGGGAGGTAAGAAAGAAATTTCTCATTTTCAAAATGAGTTGTTATTGGGTGTAGTGTATTCTTATATGGATAGCCATATTTTACCCATATTTGCCCATATTTTTATGGGTTAAAAAGAGCTCTTTAGCCCATATTCACCCACCTAAAATATGAGTGACCCAAATCACTAAAATGTGGGTTAAATGGGCTAATTTTCTAAATATGGGCTCAAATTGCCACCCTTTCCTCCACCTGATACGTTCGCCTCACAATCTAGAAAAGATGTGAGCCCATCTTCTTTTATCTTGAACCCCACAAGGCATAGCGGCGACTCCCAAATCATCCCCTCCCAGGTTCGGATCTCGGCGGGTAGATAAACCGTTCTTATCTAAATGCTTAAGTATCCACCATTGAACTAAGAGGTTGAACCCTGGAAATAATAATAACGGCCGTGGCATTTTCTCAAAGCTCAGTATATATCTGATAAGATAATAGGGATGATGTCAAAATATTTGGTAAGCCCATTCGTTGTCTGGTGCAGCATCAACTGCCTGATGTTCAGCTTTCATTTGAATTATGGAGAAACCATGATCTTTGGCTTTGCATTCCACAATTCACTCAAAGTGAGTACCTTTTAGCACTTTTCTTAGGACAAGCCACCCTTCACTTGCTTCATTTGGACCATTTCTCCCACCAACAACATTATGTTTTACAGATTTGAGATTAGTCGAGTAGCCATTTGTGGAGGAATTTGAATCTTGCTCAATTTGCCTCCCTTCGGTTGACACTCACTCTTGCACTTGTAACTCAATTCTTTTGGCATAGGTGTAGAACCTATCAACGAGAGTGCCTTGCACTTTTTCTCACATGAAGAATGAATCATCTTCTTCATGCTACACACTAGCACACTCCTGTGCTTTAAGGCTTTGAGTGAGAGATTATCCATTTCTCCAGTTATATGCTCAGAACTGTAAATATCTTAATCATGTTCACTGTCTTATCTCAGTCCATCCTTCTATTGTGATCACCTGTTCACCCTAGGAACCCAATTCTGCTTAGGCCCCAAGTGGCAGTAACATGGATAGGCTTGATCCTGGTTCACACATCCTTGTTACTTACCTTTTATTCTCCAGGGACCGGGTCCCATGTCTCTTGATTCGTGTAAAAAAAACTCCTTTTTTCTCCGTTCAACCTGAGCCTTTGCTTTGTCCCAAGTCTCAAGATAACCGGTGTGGTTATGATAAGAGCAGCTCCATTTTTTAGACACAGATATGTATTTTCCCTGAGCAAAGTGTGAGACTTTGATTCTTTCAGCACCAGAGTTCTTTCTCTTATCATATTAATTACGGAAGGAGATGTCCTTACCAAAAGGCCATGTCCAGAGATATGACATCTCAAGATCTGTCTTTGTCTGCTTTACCTTCTCCTGAAGTAGCTTATTCTTTGCAAGCTCAGCAATGAGATTTGCTTTGGCCTTTTCAAGTTCTTTCTCAATCTCAAGATGAATCTCACAGATCTCCTGTTTTAGTCTAGGAGAAATGTTAGTTAACTTCTTCATTTGATTGATTTTCAAGACATTTTCCTTGATCTCTCCCTTAACTTGTTTCTGTGGATTCACTATGGATACAGTCTCGTTGTTTCTAGTTTACTAAAACACATCAGCCAAGCCATGATAGATATTAATCAAAAGATCTGCAAGAGATATCAACTTTTTCTGAGAGTAGCTTTCCAGATCATTTTGAGTATCAAAAAAATTTGCTTTGTTGTCAAGAACCTGGTCTTCCTCGTTTACTTCTTCGCCTTTTCCTTGATATCTCACAATTTTCTCATGGATCATGAGGTCATTGATAACTTCTTCATTACCATTATCAGCAACAGATCTTTCCTTGAGTATAAATGTAGATTCATGTTCTGCAGGTTCATTGTCAACACCAATCATAGTTATATTACCTTGGTCATCTTCAAACTTACTGAAGAAGTCTTTTCTGGCAGCCATGTCTTGCTTCACCAAGTGGTCAGCATCAATTCTTCTATTGGATTTCTTGACAGGGACCAAGTTCCATGCAGTTGTATTTTCAGTGTGATTTTTGTAATGAATCTATATATGATGAGGTCATTCCTTTGAGAGGTGTTCATGCTTTCCACACTTATAGCAACAATTATTTTCTTTGCAGTTGCTTCTAAATCCTCCTTTCTTTGGGATCCCACTGTTTGTTCGAGCTATATCTTGGAATCTTTGAGTGAAATACTCCATGTCGAGGTCGTCACTTTTTGAGTCATCTTTCTTCGACTCTCCTCTCTCAAGATCTTGAATAGGCTTGTTGTCCTTCATTTCTATAACCCCCTGCACTCTTGCCTTCCACCATTCATAAGATTCTATATTGAATGTTGGTGGTCTTGTGCTAGATTTTCCCTTCTCTAGGTTTGGTGAACAAGCCATAAGAGGATCATTTCTAAGTATTACCCTTTTAAAAAGTCCCTGCTCTGATACCAATTGATAGAACCTATGGGTTCACACTTTGCTAGTTCATAAACTGAGAGTTTACAAAAACAGTCTAGGAGACCAGGTCCTTAAACTGTTTTCACAGATAATGACAAGAAGTAAATAAGGCAAGTAATTTATGTGGAAAACACCTTACTCAAGGGATTAAAAACCAAGACCTACCCCAATAGGATTTCCAACTTCACTAAAACGAGCAACATCATATTACAACCTATTGCAACATAGGAGTTAAAACCTTAATCCCTAACCCTTACAAGGCACTCATTGTAAGCACTTTTACAATAGCTCTATTGCAAAGCTCCAAGTCATGACTAACTCTAGCCAACGACATAATTGATACTTAGCTAACTCTAGCCAAGAAAACAAAGTTACAAAGATTCAAATATATCCTAGTATGATGCTTCTTGACAAGTAGTGTAGGAATGAAAATAAAGAACATGAAACAAGACTCAACTATCCTAGAGGCTTCAGATGTCTTCAGTGGCAGGAAATGGTCCCTTTGACTGTTTGTAACGACCCGTTTGGTCGCTATAGCCTTTCTGGCATTTTTGCCCCTTTTCAAGCTTGATTAGCTCACTTTTGACCTGAAGGGACCGTTAACACGCTTCCCGAGGTGTCTACACTTAATTCGGGTGACTTTTTGTGAAATATGGGCTTAAAGCGGAAAACGTTGACTCAAAGTTGACTTTTGGGTAAAAAGGATCTTTTTCGAAAATTCGTCGATTCCGAGAGGTCTAGATGGTCATTTAGAACTTGTGTGTATATCTGATTCGGTTCCCAATGAACTCGGATGCATTTTGGGACTTGGGTTGGGAAATTACAATTGAGGTATCGGGTGTTGACTCGGTCAACGAGACCTCCATTGGGAACTTTGAGCTCACGAGTGCGTTCGTAGCATGTTTTTATATATGTTTATGTATGTGGTTCGTGAGCAGATGGCCTCAGGAATGAGTCGAAAATTCGAGTTGAAGTCTGAAAACTTGGTAAGTTCTGGTGTCTTGTGCCCGCTTTAACGGCACTAGCACCACGACAGTGGTACCGCTGAAGCGGTCACCCTGCCACTGGAGCAATCATTGCCATTTGGGCATGACCGCTGTAGCTGTCATGGCACTGCTGGAGCGACACCACTGAAGCGGCCTTAGCATCGTGAAAGCGGGTGACGGGCAGTGAGTTCATTAAATGAAGTGTTAAAAGCCCTTAGTGTATCATTTAATATCATTCCGAAATTTGAGCACTTGGGAACTATTCTTGGGGATTATTGATGAAGATTCTTGGTGGTAAGTTCTCCCAACCCTTTTGCTATTTCATTGTTCCTAATCATCTTAGAATTTCTCTTTCCTTGTTAGTCCCTTAGTAATGGAAGATTAAAAGTGCGTTTTGATGGATTTTCTATCTAGGCTTATTAATAATGAAATTGATTGGGTTTATGCTAGATTATGATGTATCTAAGGTTTTTAATCATATATCTTCCATTATTAGTGTTGGATTCTTGAATTTAAGAGTTATAGTTTATACCCAAAATTGGGTTTTTACTTGAAATTCGAAATTAGGTGAATCCTTGAGTTAATTTGGCAATTAGTTGTTGGGTTTTGATCACCTAGTGCTTAATTTGATATTTTACTCCCGAATTTCCCGTTTTGACCTTGTGGGCCCCGTTTTCCAAAATTCGAGGGTTGGGTTTTGACCTAAATTGAATGATAGCAATGTAGGTATCGATTTTCATGATTTCTAATCTAGATTTCGAATATGCCTAGACTTTATTGATCTTGAGGCTCCGCGAAAGGGGAAAGCGAAGGAGTGATTGTTGGTGTTTGTTGTTCGGCCATCCAAGTAGGTTATGGCTTACTCTTGGTGAGACTTCGTGTAGCGAAGCATATATTTAGATTATATTGTCGGAGAAAGCATGTAAACCTTCAGGTATGAAGTTGTGTTAGATATTGTATTAGGTTGGGCCCTATTGTGTGATTGGGGCTAGCCACCCCGTTGTGTTGTGATTAAGTTGTCCTATTGTTGTGGGCTTGATGTCGTATAGTGATAGTGGATATTAGAGACTATTTTGATATCTTTTTCATGATATTGTAGTGCCCCACTTGTTGGCATTTGATTTTGAGGATAGTATTCTATGACTTGCATAGTCATTCATGATATTATTGGCGTACCCATGTTTGGTACTTGTGATATTGATCTGACTATTCATGTTGACTCATACATCGCACACATTCCCATCTCTCGTGATATATTATTGATACATTGTTGAACCTTGACGAAACACCGTGATGAGCTGAGCTCAGTTTGCATGAGAGTGATGTGACTAGCCTGCTATCCGATGGTTGACCCAGAATCGTGGATTGTGTGCGAGTGATGTGAGTAGTCTGATGTCTGATGGTTGTCCCGAAATAGAGGATTTTGTGATGTGAGAGTCCGATGTTCGATGATTGTCTCAGAATCGTGGATGAGTGATTACATGGACTTCACGGGTCCCTCATGGGTTGTGCTACCGGGACGTCGATGTGTACACTACATTGCATTGCATTGCATTGGCATTCTTACATCATTGCATTGCATTGCATCTTGGCTGCTATTGTGATGATCCGGTGTTTTACTTGTGTTGTTGATTTCGGATTGGATATATATTGAGACTTGGCATATTTGGGTTTAGATGCTTCAACCTAGGTGATGACGGATACTTGTTGCTGATTGTGTTTGACTTATACTTGTTGATTTATCTTCCTATCCTACTTTATTGTCTGAATTATGTTAGCTATACTTAGTCGACCGATGATACCTACCAGTACTGTTGTTTTGTACTGACCTGCACTTGCTGCATTCTTTTACGAATGCAGAGTTTCAGGTTGGGTCTGCTTCCATCACCCGTGGCTGATAGTCGCCATCAGTACAGCTTCGTGTTTCCAGGGTGAGCACGAGATGTCCGCTGCCTAAGACTCCTCTTATTATGTCTTACTTTTCCATTCTGAGACATAGATAGATTTGATGTATTATTATATTCCAGACTTGTATATTTTTCATTAGATGCTCTTGTATGGATTAGACCAGAACCTGGGTGTATTTCCTTATTTCTGCACTATTTCTATTATAATATCGTAAGATTACGTGATTATTCTCTTCCGCTTAAATTGATTTATTTATTTATGTCTTTACTTTCGTTGGGTTGAGGGTTCGCTTACAGAGGTGGGAAAGGTAAGTGCCCGCAAGGCTTAGCCAAATTGGATCGCGACAAGTTGATATCAGAGCCCTAGGTTTCCTAGTCTATAATACAAAAGTGTGTCTAGTAGAGTCTCGTGGATCGGTACAATGAGCTTTGTATCTATTTGCGAGAGGCTATAGGACATATAGGAAATCTCACTTTCTTTCATTCTTTCGTGCTACTTTATTCTAATTGGTATCAGAAAAAAATCAAATTGGTATTTGACTCTTACCTATTCTCTCACAGATGGTGAGGACTCGAGCTACTATAGCCCGAGGTCAGGCGCCAGAGCCAGCAGCTGCGGCTGGCACTAGAGGGCGAGTGACAGCCAGAGGGCGCGGCAGAGCTAGAGGCGGCGGGGCTGCCCCAGCCAGGGGCAGGGCTCCGGCAGTAGGACAGCGGCACGAGAGATCTCCATCTCCCAAGCCTGAGTATCAGCAAGATCGAGAATAGTCCGAAGAGGATGGTGTGGCCCCCGCACGGACACAGCCCGAGGTTACTTCTGGTCAGGCTATACAGGATACTTTGGCCAGAGTCTTACTTCATCTAGATGCCCAGCAAGCTACCGCTGGTGCTACTACTCCTGGCAGAGGTTCACAGACCAGAGTTTGGGTGCAGGCCCCTGAGCAGAGACCTACTCGGGTAGCACACCCCGCTGCAGCTATGTCTCCCCTTATTGATGCGGTACCCACTCTTAGTGATGATCTCAGGCCCATGGAGAGTTCTATAATGACCGTTTATGATCAAGACCTTGTTGGGAGATTTAGAAAGTTAGAGTCGCCGAGGTTTTCGGGTACTTCTGCTGAGGACGCTTATGAGTTCATCCTGGAAATGCATGAGTTGCTACATAGGATGGGTTCGTGGACACCCACGGAGTTGACTGTGTGTCCTACCAGTTTTGCGGCGACAGTAAGACTTGGTGGAGGTATTTTGTTGCTTGAAGACCTGAGGGTTCCCCTCCCCTAACTTGGACTCAGTTCTACCGGGCCTTCCTTGAGAAGTATGTGCCCCGGTCTTCGAAAGAGGCGTGTAGGGAGGAGTTTTTACATCTTTAGCAGAGGGGTATTTCGGTAAAGGCCTATGTGACCCGCTATCTGTATCTGGCCCGTTATTCCACTCTTTTGATCCCTACTGAGGCTGACAGGATCAGGCGATTTATTGGTGGGCTAGTCGGTTCTCTTCAAATTCCTTTCCTTCAAATGGAGGCTATGAGGGCTTCCTTCCAGTCCATCGTCGAGCATGCTTCTTTGGTTAAGGGCGCTAAGGCCCGTGCATTTGGTGGTGCTGACAAGAGACCGCGTCAGACTGGGAGTTATGGTGGTTATAGTTCGAGAGGTGTCGGTCAGCTATATTCCAGCCACCCTGTGCATTCAGCTTTGTAGGTTTCTCCCAGTGAGCCCCCCAAACAGAGAGCTCCCAAGAGTTCGGTTTCTCAATCGGTAGATAGGGTTGTTTCATCCGGGTCCTTAGCTTCAGTTTATCAGCCTCTGACTTCTTTGACCTGTTATGCTTATGGAGAGGTTGGGCATATTTCTAGGAGATGTTCCCGACCCAGGCGTGATTATCAGCCACCGAAGACTCCGACATCATCTGGTGGTCGATGTGGTGCATCTCAGAAGGGCGGTACTCAGTCAGGCTGCGGTGGTTCTCATGGTTCTAGAGGTGGATCCAAGGTAGTTAGAGGTGATTCCCAGAGTGTGAGAGGGGGATCTCAGACTGGACGTGATGGGGCCTATTGTTACTCATTTTCGGGTAGGCCCGAGGCAGAGGCCTCAGATGCTGTGATTTCATGTACCATTTTTTTCTGTCATAGAGCAGCATCTGTGTTGTTTGATCCTGGATCCACTTATTCGTATGTGTCTGCATATCATGCCGTTGGTTGGGATTTACCTTGTGATAGCATAGTTATACATGTTCATGTGTTTACTTCGATTGGAGATTCTGTTGTTGTGGATTGAGTTTATCGATCTTGTTTGGTTACTTTTATGGGGTATGACACATGGGTAGATTTGACTATTCTCGATATGGTGGACTTTGATATTATATTAGGGATGTCCTGGCTTTCTCCTTATCACACGATCTTGGGTTGTCATGCTAAGACAGTTACCTTAGTTATGCCGGGCATTTCTAGGCTCGAGTAGAGGGGTACTTCTAGTCCCGCTCCGAAGAAGATCATTTCCTTCGTTCATGCCAAGAAGTTAGTAAATAAGGGGTGTTTAGCCTATCTGGCTCATGTGCGTAACACGACTGTTGAATCTCCACCCCTTGAGTCCACTCCTATGGTGAGCGAGTTCGTGGAGGTATTCCTGTCGGATCTACTGGGTAGCCACCCGATCGCGACTTTGACTTCTGTATTGACTAGGATCCGAGTACTCGCTCTATTTCTATTCCGCCATATCGGATGGCACCTACCGAGTTGAGAGAGCTTAAGGAGCAGTTACTGGATTTATTGAGCAAGGGGTTCATTAGACCGAGTGTCTCTCCTTGGGGTACTCCTGTGTTATTCGTGAAAAAAAAAAGATGGGACCATGAGGATGTGGATTGATTATCGCCAGCTGAACAAGGTTATTATTCGGAACAAGTGCCCTATGCCTCGTATTGATGATCTATTGGACTAGCTTCAGGGTGCTTCAGTATTTTTAAAGATTGATTTGCGTTCAGGCTACCACCAGTTGAGGATCAGGGCGGAGGATATTTTAAAGACAGCCTTCCGGACGAGATATGGCCACTATGAGTTTCTGGTGCTGTCTTTTGGGCTTACCAATGCCCCGGCTGCATTTATGACTTTGATGAATGGCATTTTTAGGCCATTCCTTGACTCCTTCGTGATCGTGT
The DNA here is from genome assembly GCF_019175385.1 of Lycium barbarum. Classification (NCBI taxonomy): domain Eukaryota; kingdom Viridiplantae; phylum Streptophyta; class Magnoliopsida; order Solanales; family Solanaceae; genus Lycium; species Lycium barbarum. Next base: position 99,745,276 of record NC_083343.1, on the reverse strand, counting down.
TTATTGATGATATCTTGGTGTATTCCAAGAGTAGAGAGAAGCATGAGAGCCATCTTCATACTGTTCTTGGGTTGTTGAAGAAGCATAACATGTTTGCTAAGTTTTCTAAGTGTGAGTTCTTGTTGGAGTCTATTGCATTCTTAGGCCACGTAGTGTCTAAGGATGGGATTATGGTTAACCAACAGATGATTGAGGCTATGAGGGGTTGGGCGAGGCCCACTACTGTTACTGAGGTTCGTAGTTTTGTGAATTTGGCCGGTTATTATCGCCGCTTTGTGAAGGGTTTTGCTGCTACTGCTTCATCTTTAACCAGATTAACTCAGAAGGATGTTCCCTTCCAGTGGTCAGATGATTTTGAGGAAAGCTTTTTTTAACTTCAGCGCCGATAATAACATTATCCGTGGAGGGTAAGGATTTCGCAGTTTATTGTGATGCCTCCCGTATCGGTTTGGGTGCTATATTGATGCAAGAGGATAGAGTAATAGCTTATGCTTCCCATCAGTTGAAGATTCATGAGAAGAATTACCCTACCCATGATTTGGAGTTGTTGGCTGTGGTCTTCACCTTGAAGATTTGGAGGAATTATTTTTACGGTGTCCATTGTGAGGTTTTCACCGATCACCATAGTCTTCATCATGTGTTTACCAGAGAGATCTTAATTCCACGCAGCGCCGATGGATGGATCTCCTGAAGGACTATGACATCTCTATTCTTTATCATCCCGGGAAAGCCAATATTGTGGTCTTGAGTCGCAAGTTAGTGAGTATAGGAAGTTTTGCTCGTTTGATTCTTTCCAAGCGTCCGTTGGCCATAGAGGTTCAGACTCTGGCCAAAAGTTTCGTTCACCTTGATATTTCAGCTCCAGGCAGGAGTTTAGCTTGTGTAAAGGTGAGGTCATCTTTATTGGACCAGATCCGTACTCATCAGTTTGAGGATGCTCAGTTGAGCAAGATTCGAGATAAAGTTTTGAGAGGTGAGGCCAAAGAGGTTGTGATTGATTCTGAGGGCATTTTGAGGATTCAGGGACACGTGTGTGTTCCTCTTGTTAGCGATTTGATTCAGTTGATGTTGTCTGAGGCTCATAGCTCTCGCTATTCTATTCATCCGAGGGCAACTAAGATGTATCGTGATTTGTGACAACACTATTGGTGGCATCGGATGAAGAGAGATATAGTTAAATTCGTGGCTAAGTGTGGGAATTGTCAGCAAGTAAAGTATGAGCACCAGCGACCCAGCGGTGTGCTTCAGAGGATGCCCATTCCTGAGTGGAAGTGGAAGAGGATTGCCATGGATTTTGTTGTAGGTCTTCCAAAGACCCTGAGAAAGTTTGATTCTATTTGGGTGATAGTTGATCAGTTAACTAAGTCCGCTCACTTTATTCCAGTTCAGGTTTTCTATACCGCGGAGAAGTTAGCCAAGTTGTACATTCGGGATATTATGAGATTGCATGGGGTTCCTATTTCTATTGTATCTGATCGGGGTACTATTTTCACTTTTCGATTCTGGAGGGCTTTTCATGAGGAATTGGGTACCGTATTGGATCTCAGTACAGCTTTTCATCCCCACACCGATGGCCAATCCGAGCGGACCATTCAGGTGCTCGAGGACATGTTGAGAGCGTGTGTTATCGATTTTGGCGATCATTGGGACCAACACTTCTCATTGGAAGAGTTGGCGTACAACAACAGTTATCATTCGAGTATTGGCATGGTGCCTTTTGAGGCTTTATATGGTAGGAGGTGTAGATCTCTGGTTGGCTGGTTTGATGGGTTCGAGGTTCGACCTTAGGGTACTCATCTGTTGAGAGAGTACCTTGATAGAGTGAGAGCTATTCAGGCTAAGCTTTTGGCAGCTCAGAGTTGACAGAAGATGTATGCGGATTGGAAGGTCCAAGATTTAGAGTTCGTTATTGGTGACCAGCTTCCCACGAAGGGTGCCAGAGGTTCGGGAAGAGAGGAAAGTTGAGCCCCAGGTATATTGGTCCCTTTGAGATTGTTGACCGTGTGGGCGATGTAGCTTATGAGTTGGCATTACCGCTAGGCTTGGCAGCAGTTCATCTGGTTTTTTATGTTTCGATGCTGAAGAAGTACCATGTCGACGGTACCGACATTGTTCGTTGGGATTCGATATTACTTGATGAGAATTTGACCTATGAGGAGGAGCCTATTGCGATATTGGACAGGCAGGTTCGGAAGTTGAGGTCGAAGGAGATTGCTTATGTGAAAGTGCAATGGAACCATTGTCCTATTAAGGAGGCTACTTGAGAGACTGAGTACGACATGCGTAGCTGATATCCCCAGTTGTTCGCTGATTCAGGTATTTTCCCCGTTCTTTTTCTTTCTTCGCTCGAGGACGAGTGATGGTTTAATTGGTATCTGATGTAATCGTTATAGCCTTTCTGGCATTTTCACCCCTTTTCGAGCTTGGTTAGCTCACTTTTGACCTGAGGGGATCGTTGACACACTTCACAAAGTGTCTAGACTTGATTCGGGCAACTTTTTGTGAAATATAGGCTTTAAGCGAAATAAAGTTGACTCACAGTTGACTTTTGCGTAAACGGACCTTTTTCAAAACTTCATCGATTCCGAGAGGTCTGGATGGTCATTTAGAACTAGTATGTATATCTGGTTCGGTTCCCAATGTACTCGGATGCATTTTGGGACTTGGGTTGGGAAATTAGAATTGAGGTATCGGGGATTGACTCAATCAACGAGACCTCCGTTGAGAATTTTGAGGCCACGAACGCGTTCGTAGCATGTTTTTATGTGTCTCTGTGTATGTGGTTCGTGAGCATATGGCCTCGGGAATGAGTCGAAAAGTCGAGTTGAAGTGTGAAAACTTGGTAAGTTCTAGTGTCATGTGCCCGCTTTAACAGCACCAGCACCGCAGCAGCGGTACCGCTGAAACAGACACCCTGCCGCTGGAGCGGTCATTGCCATTTGGGCATGACTGTTGTAGGGGTCATGGCGCCGCTGGAGCGGCCTTAGCATCGCGGAAGCGGGTGACGGGCAGTGAGTTCATTAAATGAAGTGTTAAAAGCCCTTAGTCTATCATTTAATACCATTCCGAAATTTGAGCACTTGGGAACTATTCTTGGGGATTATTGGTGAAGATTCTTGGTGGTAACTTCTCCCAACCCTCTTGCTATTTCATTGTTCCTAATCATATTAGAATTTCTATTTCCTTGTTAATCCCTTAGTAATGGAAGATTAAAAGTGCATTTTGATGGATTTTCTATCTAGGCTTATTGATGATGAAATTGATTGGGCTTATGCTAGATTATGATGTATCTAAGGTTGTTAATCATATATCTTCCATTATTAGTGTTGGATTCTTGAATCTAAGAGTTAGGATTTATACCCAAAATTGGGGGTTTTACTTGAAATTCGAAATTAGGTGAACCCTTAAGTTAATTTGGCAATTAATGGTTGGGTTTTGATCACCTAGTGCTTAATTTGATATAGTACTCCCGAATTTCCTGTTTTGACCTTGTGGGCCCCATTTTCCCAAATTCTAGGGTTGGGTTTTGACCTAAATTGAATGATAGCAATATAGGTATTGATCTTCATGATTTATAATCTAGATTTCAAATATGCCTAGACTTTATTTATCTTGAGGCTCAGCGGAAGGGGAAAGCGAAGGAGTGATTGTTGGTGTCTGTTGTTCGGCCATCCAGGTAAGTTATGGCTTACCCTTGGTGAGACTTCGTGTAGCGAAGCATATATTTAGATTATATTGTCGGAAAAAGCATGTAAACCTTCGGGTATGAAGTTGGATTAGATATTGTATTAGGTTGGGCCTTGTTGTGTGATTGGGGCTAGCCACCCCGTTGTGTTGTGATTGAGTTATCCTATTGTTGTGGGCTTGATGTCGCGTAGTGATAGTGGATATTGGAGACCATTGTGATATCTTGTTCGTGATATTGTGGTTCCCCACTTGTTGGCATTTGATATTGAGGATAGTATTCTATATGACTTGTGTAGTCTTTCATGATATTGTTAGCGTACCCATGTTTGGTACTTGTGATATTAATCTGATTATTCATGTTGGCTCATACATCGCACGCATTCACATCTCTCATGATATATTATTGATACATTGTTGATACTTGAAGAAACATCGTGATGAGCTGAGCTAAGATTGCATGAGAGTGATGTGAGTAGTCTGATATCCGATTGTTGTCCCGGAATCATGGATTATGTGCGAGTGGTGTGAGTAGTCCGATGTCTGATGGTTGTTCCGAAATCGTGGATTGTGTGATGTGAGAGTCCGATGTCCGATGATTGTCCCGGAATCATGGATAAGTGAGTACATGGACTTCGCGGGTCCCCCATGGATTGTGCTACCGGGACGTCAATACTTTCGTCCGGAGTACATGTGTACACTGCATTGCATTGGCATTCTTTCATCATTGCATTGCATTGCCTCTTGGCTACTATTGTGATGATTCGGTGTTTTACTTGTCCAGTTGATTTCGGATTGGATATCTATTGAGACTTGGCATACTTGGGTTTAGATGCTTCAACCTAGGTGATGACGGATACTTATTGTTGATTGTGTTTGACTTATACTTGTTGATTTATCTGCCTATCCTGCTTTATTGTCTGAATTATGTTAGTTATACTTAGCCGGCCGATGATACCTACCAGTACTGTTGTTTTGTACTGACCTGCACTTGCTGCATTTTTTTTATGAATACCGAGTTCCAGGTTGGGTCTGCTTCCATCTCCCGTGGCTGACAGTAGCCATCAGTACAGTTTCATGTTTCCAGGGTGAGCACGAGACGTCCGCTGCCTTGAAGACTCCTCTTATTATGTCTTTCTTTTCCATTCTGAGACAGAGACAGATTTGATGTATTATTATATTCCAGACTTGTATATTTTTCATTAGATGCTCTTGTATGGATTAGACCAGGCCTTGGGTGTATTTCCTTATTTCCGCACTATTTTTGTTACAATATCATAAGACTTACATGATTATTCTCTTCCGCTTAAATTGATTTATTAGTTATGTCTTTACTTTCGTTGGGTTGAGGGTTCGCTTACAGAGGTGGAAAAGGTAAGTGCCCGCACGGCTAAGCCAAATTGGGTTGTGACATTGTTGAGATCTTGTTTTTGTGGTCACCTTGAGAAAGGTAGCCGCCACACTTGCGAGAAATATAGTCGTTTAGATTTTGCAAGTGTTAGGTCAAATAATCCCAACATGTTGTATATTTATGAGACCAAATAGAGAGCATGTGAGAAACATGTGACCATAGATGGTGATTTTTCAAGGGCTTTTAGCTTTTAGCTTTTAGCATACATACAGTTGTGCTGTTGCAGTTCTGCCTGAACAATTGCAGCAGCTTTACAGCTGTTAAGTACCGTGCAGTACTCCCATGGGACCTGATGGAGGACCTGGTCCTTGGCTCGTTTGTCAAATCATCAAAACTATGAAATTCTATGACTCATCACGTCGCATGTTATATATAGTTAAAACTTTTACTACCTTAAAGCATCAACTAAAGCTAATCCTTTTCAAAATCTTCTATTTATTGAAATTATTGGAAGTACAAATGTGCTCAGTATAGATCTTCGATTAATTGTTATAACAAAAGCATAAATACTAAATACGTTCAATAAACTAAAAGATCAGCATAGATATTAACTTGAATACTTGAAGTTCTGAAATCAAATCTTGCTCAATTAGTAACTTGCCTAGAAGTGATTATTTCGTCTTCTATAATTCCTTTGACGTTGTTGCTTCTTTCTCCTTCGCATAATAATTCTGTGCTCCAATTCTTTAATGATTCTTGCAAGCCATTTCGAATTTCCAGTTGAAACCATGAAATATATTATGGATAACCCAATACATAGTCCATTTACATAGCCCATAAGAGCAGCTTTCCAAAAATCATTGAGAAATTCAGAATTGTTTTCTTCATCATCTAGTGCGGGTAAGGTATAATTTGTCTCTGACACACGATCATGGCCACAACCTTCTGAGATTGGAAATCCACGTAACCCATCATTACTTTCATATGAATTGCTCTCAAAAGTATAAAATTGAAGTCCTTGAGAAATGCATCCTTGAAGATGATTGTGGGAGAGATTTAAGAATGCAAGAAAGGTAAGAGAAGCAAGTTGTTGTGGTATCTCTCTCGAAAGCTGGTTAAAAGAAAGGTCCAATGATTCGACTATAGATAAACTTCCAAGTGATGATGGTATATGACCTTACAATTCATTATGAGATAAACTCAACACCCGGAGCGCAATAAGATCTCCCATATTACTTGGAATACGTCCTTCGAATCTGTTATTTGAAGGATCAATAGTGGTGTACAAATACAAGATTCTCACAATTTCACGCTCAGATCCCTTAGTTACAATAGTTACAGAATCTTGGTAATATCCATCACTCGGTGCCTTCATTGGTTGATCAATTATCCTCATCGCTTTCAAACGTTGAAACAGACTTGTTGGTAACTTTCCCATGAAGGCATTGTAAGAAAGATCTATGATACGAAGCTCTGCAAACATGTTCTCAATCTTTGAAGTTCTGATGGGTCTATGCAATTTATTTGATCTCAAGCTACAATCCAAAGCTAAAAGTTGTTGGAAGTGTCCCAGAAAGACTGTTGTGGTGCATATCCAAAACCTCGAGACTATGGATATTACCTAAGCATTGCGGAATTACTCCCTTCAAGTTATTTCTTGCCAAATCTAGTATTTTCAATGACATCAGATTGCAGATAAATGAAGGAATTTCCTCACCAAGATTATTTTCTGATATGAAGAAGATTGTTGTGGAATTTGGTGGAATAGGTAGTGACCCTTGAAGAAAATTTGACTGCAAATCAATAATATCTAGAGATTGAAGAGGAATAGAATCCACATATGTCAGCATGTTGTGGGATAGATTGCGATATGACATTGAAAGCATCAAATTAAACAATCCCAATCAGGAATTCTCCCTTGAATCTTGTTATTTGAAAGATCCAAGATAATAAGCTTCTTTGTGGACCTAAAAAAAATCCAGTTCTTTTACTTCACAACCGGACAATCTTAAGATCTCAAGAGACTCAGGAAAAATAAATTCAACTTCCTTCTCATTAGTCAATGAAATACTATTATATGAAAGATCAAGATCCGTAAGATTTTTGAGGTCTGAAAAGAGGCTGACATCCACATGAGCACTAAAATTATTCGATGAAAGATCAAGCAATGTTAGGTTCATAAGGTTTTGAATTGACTTGCAGTTGATTGCCTTGTAAGTCAAGAAAGAATAATGAATTGTACTTGAAATCCTCAAGCTGACCAGAAAAGTGCTTATTCCGCAAGTTTAATAAACGTAATGATGAAAGGGAGAACATCCATGATGGTATAGGCCCCCAAATATTGCAATATTGAAGTGTCAAAGAACCCATTAAAATTAGATAGCCAAAAGAATCAGGAAAATTATCATAAAAATTCACATAACTAAGATCTAACATCATGAGAGATGTACTGCTATTCCATTTGGTCTTTGGGAAAGAACCACTAAGCTGATCATTGTTTGATAAGTCAAGTATTTCTAGGTTGGACAGGTGAAAAATACTCTCAGGTATTATCCCATACAATCCTGTAAATCTCAGGCTCAGAGTTGTTAAGTGAGAAGGAAAATTAGGAGGAACGGTCGAAGAGATGTTTACTAAAGTAAGACCAAGCTCGCTTAATTGGGTCAAATTCTGAATGAGCATCTTAAAATCATGAGTTGCGAGTCTCAACTAACCCTCAAAATCACTTGCGAGATGAAGAGATTGTAACTTGGAAAGACGAGAGATTTCAGAAGGAATTTGACCTGAGAAATAGGAGGTGGAAAGATCAAGATACATCAAGATTGAAAACCTGCCAAATTTATGCGAGATGTCAGAACCAGAGAAGTTATTCCCAAAAAGGTGGATCCTTTGGAGATGAGAGAGTTGGAATAGGCTGCTATTGGAATCAATCACCCCAATAAGTTGGTTGCAACTGAGGTCAAGCTCAATAACATGGTTGGTCATCTCATTACATTTGACTTCATCCCAAAAGCAGCAATCTCTGCTCATATTCCATGAAGTAGTCTTTGTATAAGAGGAAAGGCAAATATCATTTGGGAGACCTACAGTAAGCAAATTCTTGAATTTTAGAAGGGAAATGCTTTCATCTTTGAGGCACAGAGATGAAGAAAAAGCAATTTGACAAAGAAAGACAATTAAGAGCAGAACTGAGAGTTGCCCGTAGCCCATGTTTGAATGACGGAGTTCGAAAGTGGGTAATGGAATTTTAGAAAAAGCTTTGCAAATATATATACTGAGAATGATTTTAGAAGGAATCCATGTTTGAATAAAAGAGTTCAAAAGTTTTCTTTGACTTGTCGAAGTTGCTGCTAATTAAGTACTGAGAACTGAGAAGGTATGTGCGTTAGACAATTTTATTTTATTTTTAAATTGAGCTAAAAGTACTATTTGTGTCAGCTAATTGTGAAATTCACACTTGATTGAATTTGTATATACTGTTAGATCTAGTTGGCTAAAATGATTAAATGAATACTTCTTCCTTTCACTTTTACTTGTTCATTATTCCAAAAATATATTTTCACTTTTACTTGTCCACTTTCATATATCAAGAGAAAAATAATTTATTTTTCTTGTTTTACCCTTAGCATTAATGGCTCATCCCAAATCATTTTTCAAATTCATTAAGGAGTCATACACCAATTAATATGGGTATTATGGTAAAATATACACTTCACTTATTATTTCTTAAGGGGTATGCAAAGTCCATAGTGGACAAGTAAAAGTGAACGGAGAGAGTACAACTAAGTTGTTACATGCCGGACAATAAAAATAAAAAAAGTTAATGCTTCTAACTCTTAACTCCGGATAATTCAAGTTGCAATGTTGATGCAATTGCTACAGCAAGAAAGTTATACTTGCATTTAAAAGTATAAACTCATTTCCTTGTTCTCAAAAGAAAAGAAAAAATACAAAGGTAATTTGAGTCAAGAAAAAGACCACTTATTTATGAATATTGAAAATTTTATTGTTTCTCAAGTCAATGCACAAGTCTTGCATAAGAAACCAAAAGTAGTAAAACATTACTTTGAATTAGGTCTTGTAATGTATTTGTCAGAAATAAATTGACTTCATATTTAGCGAGTCTCTTTATGAATAATTTGTTACTTGAAACATCATAGTTAAGTATTTTTAAATTTTAGCTACCTTGGTTAAATTGCTTAAATTGATATAAGCAGTGGGTGCAGGTAAATTTTTACTTGACTTTATATCTTCCCGTTCAGAAATCTAAATCCTATCTATGGGACCTCCCCTTCATGTCTACGTGAGGACTGAAGAACGAGTGAATCTTGTTTTAGGGTTTATGCCCATTGCCGATCATGCGGTCAGTTTTCCCGCTTTCGATTCCGAACTTCTTAAGCGAAAGTTTTCAGCTTGCTGACTAGGGTTGGCAGCTAAATTCAGTCTGAAGAATACAACATAAATGGTCAGTCAAATTTTATTTATTACACCAATGACTACTACTCCATAATACATGCTTTATCCTTCACTTCCACTTTTTTTTCAAAAAAAAAAAAATTATTACATAGACCAGGTAGGGGAAGGGGAAATGGAAGAAGGATTACATAGCTTTAGGAATCGCGTGTCCAATTTTTTTTTCTTACATCTATATAAAACCGCTTCTTTGAATTTTCAAGTCATCGAACGAGTCTTCCCGCTGATTCTCATAGAGGAATTAGGTAGGGAAAAGAATTATCACCATCCGCTTCTTTAATTTGAGGGACATGGCTTTGAACTTTCTTCTATGAAATAAATTACTGTACTTACGAACTTTATTATCAACAGAAAGAAGAAAGGGGAATAGAGGCAAAAATCAAGAACTAACTTCTGCATTCATATCAAATAATCAATCAATTCAAAGTTTGGAAAATGTTGTTATCCTCAATTCAATGCAGAAATCTTGTCAATGGAAATGTTAAATGATCGGGTCAATTTTATCTGATAAAATAATCTTTTAAAAAGTTTTCTTGTCCAAAATCAAAATCAAGCACTCAAAAAAGAAAAAAGAAAAAAAGTTCTCACACCAACTATCAGATTTCATAATTAAGCGTGTGCGGTTTAACAGTCAAATGATGTGGGTGAAAACTACAAGAGATCTGCAGGGATGAAATACACTAGTGATTTCTAAATGCTGAAATTGTGCTTTTGGTAGAGCTTTGGCGAGAATATTGGCAACATGGTCTTGAGTGCTAAGATAACGAGCAACCAAGGATTTATTCTTCACCTTTTCTTGGACAAAATGGAAGTCAATCTCTATGTGTTTGGTGAGTGAATAGAAGATACAATAAGCCGTTAAATAGGTAGCACTCAGGTTACCAAGTGCGCTCGGATTGCAGCAGTGGCCAGTGGAGGATACTCTGCCTCGGTACTAGAATGAGCAACTGCTCTCTGCTTCTTGGAAGCCCAGGATATTGAATGAGAACAATATCCTGCGACACTGAGTACATCGTGGTACCGAGAATCTCGTCTGACTAGAACTACTCCGAATTCTGGAATTGGAAACTCTGAGACTTTGGGGTGACCTAGAATAAGTAAGTCCATCAAATCTGAGTCTGGGAAACTGCGGAGGAGCACCACTTGTGAAACGAACTGAGTGCCTAGAGAATTGTTGCCTCGAATCACCCCTAAACTCATGATCAAACCCTGAAGAATTATCTTCCTTTCTCCAACCCCTGTTACCGTGGCCCATATCCTGCCGATGAGCTTGACTGGCAACCAATTGAGTCAGTAAAAGAATAGTCTGTCTCATCTCTTGGCCCGAGGCATCTGGGGGAGGAACGGGGGATGCTGGAGCTAAAGTTGAGGCTCCCCTTTGATCCTCGAAAGTGGGTGAAGTATGGGAAAAACGAGGTGGGGCCTTATTCTGGGGTTCGCCCTCCTCCATATATATAGAAGGCTCTTGATCGAGCCCTTCTTCAACCACCATCTTGCCCTTCTGGGCTGCAGTAGCTTTTCCCTTCATCAGCTTCGCTGAAATTATAACGCACCATTAGGGAGGGGATAATCTCATAATACAGCTCTATCGAACGATTTCTTATGATGAAAGATGGTCATTTTTCCTAAATGCCCTGTAGCCTCCTGTTTATTAGTGTGGCGCGCAACACACCATAAACAAGACTCTACTAGACACGGCTCGTAGACACTCCCTAGGATTGAACTGCTCTGATACCACTTTTGTCACGACCCAGCTAGGGGCCGCGACGGGTACCCGGGGCTAACCACCGAGCACCGCTCGTTCTATGACTTATCCTACTAATTTAGTGCTCTTTTAATCAATTTATATTCAAATCATAAAGAAATCATCTTTTGTTTGAAACATAAATACTTTTGTAAACATAAGCCTTTAGGCTATCAAAATAATATGCACGTATATGTATATAAATTTCTACATAATGGCAACCTTGGGAGACCACATAACCCACACTGCGTATCTACGAGCCTCTACTGGAGTACTAGACATATACATATATACACAAAAGCATAGACCGACTGGCACCTCCGAGATAGTGGAGTGCTCCTGTAAATCTGCTGATAGCTCCTATAGGTCTGCGCCGTCTCTCTGTCTACCTGTGGGCATGAACACAGCGTCCAAAGAAAACGGACGTCAGTACGAATATTGTACTGAGTATGTAAGGCATAACAATGAAAATACGTCAATGAGATAAAGGAAACATCAATAAGGAGCAAATGTATATGACTGTCACGTATAGAAGAAATAGCACATGCTGACTTACTTCATATCATATATTTCTGCGGAACGTGCAGCCCGATCTATGTGTCATCATATATAAATATATTGTCGCGGAACGAACGGCCCGATCCATATGTCATCATATATAAATATATTGTCGCGGAACGTACGGCCCGATCCATATATATAATATAGTATACTAGTGCCGAGGAACGTACGGCCCGATCCATCACCTATCTATCCCGCGTCCGGGCACCCCGCGTCCGGGATGAAATCATGATATGCCAGTTGTACAGGTGGCTATGCGTCTATAGCGCCTCACCTTTCCCCACTTCCCCTGAAAACATTTTCATATCATATATATATACATACATAATATACATAGCATGCAGGAGAACCCAAGGAAAAGCTATAACTCCATCGGAGTGACGTAAGGTCGAACACCTCCGGTTATATTATGGATTAATCATGATCATCATGTCTCACCTTGAAGGGACAATCATCATAAGGCGAGACTGTCAACGAAGACTAATATAAAAAGGGGACAGAAAATAGGGTCATAATCTTGTAAGAAGTCATTCTTTATACTTTTGGAAATCTTTAAGGAAATGTAGTCGTCATTCATGAATAAAAATCAAGGAGTCAATGGATGGCTCATCATTCTCATGTCATTTTTGAAATCGTAGGCTTGGAACCTTTAATCATAAAACCTTTCTCATCATATTCATCATCATCATTGAAAAACATGTCATCGTTATTATACTCATAGGTCACATGATCACAACCTTTGGATAGAGACTATGAATGTTTTGGAAAACCTTCATGGGTTAACAAGAAAGGAATCACGCTTTGGGATTGTAGACCTTTAGCCTTCGATAGTAAGGAAAATATGGAAGTGTTATGAAATCTTAACCCAAGGATCATGCCTTGAAAGGAAGGGATAAGCCTCACATACCTTCGTCGTCAACTATGCTATCGTTCTCTTGATTTCCTTTGATGTCACGTCTCTACCTTCAAGAGAGAATTCGCACCATCGTTAGTCAATCGATGAGAAGAACGCGCTACTAGTTCTAGGGAAAATTGGGCAGCGTTTCCTTTGTCCCTACTACATTTCCCATGATTCATTTCAACTACCAAACATTCCTAACAACACTCACAACATCGTAACAACAATCGTCATTTATTTGCATTTACCACATTCCACTATTTTTCTCCAATCTCTCCACATTTATGGGTTTTAGCTCATCATCACACTTTCTCATACATCACACCTATTTCATGGTTTACATGTCATTTATAACGTATTCATACTCGTAACACACTAACATTCATGATTCAATTCAAACCTTCACCCAAAAATGTCACTATTCACCTTTCATGACCCATTTCCTACACTCTTCTTCAATCCAAGCATTTTAACTTATCAACACTTTAATCATCATGAGAAAGTCATGAAACTTACCTTAGATAGTGATTGAACAAGTCTTGAGTGGAGTTCCCCTTCTAGCACCAAAACCCTACCTCACCTTCCTTAGGATTTTCTTGAAGAAGATAAATCTTACTTGAGTTTCATACACTTTGATTCCTGAATTTGATGTTGTTAATCTTGGTTTCCTTTGATTTTCTTGTGGATGAGATGTTAGAGAGAGTTCTAGAGGTTTTTAGGACCAAAAATGGTGAAAATAATGAGTTAGAAACGAAGTTGGTCTATATATAATGTTCTGGATCGACACAACCTGCGGCATGCTTCGCGAGTCGCGAGCATGATCCGCGAGTCGCAGGTGGTGTCGCGGAGCTTGCCAGCTGACCTACCCTCACTGGCACACTTTGCGATGAAACGGCGTGGTCGCGGGTCGTGTCCGCGAGTCACAGGTCATCCGCGAGTCGCGGATGGTGCCAGAAGGTGATATTTTTGCCCTGTAACAGTCTGTCGTAGAATGACCATAACTTTTGATTCCGCTATGCTGTGAAGGCTCACGACCTATGGTTGGAAAGATCTTTTAATTTTCTACAACGTTCATCCTGTGGTGTGTTTCCCAAATTCCAACTTTATAATGGTGTTTTGGCCCCTCCAAACCAGATCATTACGAAGATGTTTCCTTAACTCGCTCTTTTGGATGGCCTATGCTCATGTTTGGCTTATGGGTTCTTCTTGAAACTTACTTGGCACTTCATTACCAATATAAGGGACATTATAATTCTTTTCCAAAATGTCATTAAAACATCCTTAGTTCGATACTCGTAATAGTTCCTCGTCGGTCAGTTCACTGTGCACGAACGAAAATTTTCCGAGGTGTAACAATTACACTTAGATCATTCACATGGTATCAGAGCCTCTGCTATTTTTTAGAGATTCAAGTTGCCTTTTTCGGCGATAGATTTTTTGGTGACTGTTCCGGCATCTTCTTTGGTGATTGTTCCGGCATCTTCTTTTCTAGCTAGCAGACACTTCCAGCAAGTCTTTTCGGAAATCTCAAACTTTCATTGCGGGTTTGTGAGGGTCAACAATTTATTCTATCTTACCCATCACATTTCCTATAATTTACGGCGATCAGAAAAGTTTTCCGGCATCAGAAATACGAAACTGTCCTTTGCCTTTGATTTCCGGCAACCTTTGATGCCTCCACTAAGTCCTTTGTCTTGGAAGTTTCGTTGTTCGTTCCTTTTTAGGCGAAAACAGTCATCCTCGTCGACGTTTTCTTCCTTTTCCGGCGTAGTTCTCATTCAGTTCAGATCTGGAAAAATTCTCCCAGGTCTTTATTCTCATCCAGTTCAGATCTAGAAAACTTCTACGAGATCTTCATTTTCGTAGATTCATATCTGGAGAATTCTACCCATTTTAAGCAGGTCGAATCAAGAATTGAGTCGGATTTAGGGTGGGTTGGGTCCTAAATAAACCTAAATATTAATTATAATTTTTTAATTTTTTTCAGAGTTGTCATGCCATTAAATGGGTATCGGAAATTATATTCCGGCTAAAATGACAATGGAGGCTAAATAAGTGAAGTTAGATAACCATGGAAGCCAACTAGACAAAGTTGGATGACTTTTGAAAGAGAAAACAAAGTTGAGTGACTTTGGGGGCCAATTACTATAAATTGAGTGTTCATTCAGACATTCAATTCAAAGATTAATTTAATCCCCAAATTAGTAACGCTAGAAGTTCAATTTTCAAATCACCAAAAAAAAAAGGTAAAATAGACACCAATTCGAATCATCAATAGCTCCTAATATAATTGTGGAATTTGAAATTCTGTGACTATTTTTTATGGGAAATAACTCATATGTATGGCCCACACATCTAGTTTGCAGCCGATGTAACCCATTATATCATTCTTATATAGATAATGTATATGTTCTGTATAGCTATGTGGCCCAAGATAATGTATATGTTTTGTATAGCTATATATAAATATTGTATATATTTTGTATAATTATATATAAACACATAAAACCAACTCAAATTGCAGCGTATAGATAATGTATTTTTGTTATGTAAAGCTGTATATAAACATTACATATATTACAATGCCAAATATGAATCCTAGCAAACTATGAAACAAAGTGCGTTCTGTATAACCTTGTATAAACAGTGTACAATTATATATAAACATTGTATCCACATTGTTATACACAACATCAAAGGTGAACCAGGTCATCATCTTCATCAATTTTTCAGCTGCTCGAATCAGTTCAAACCAGTTCCAATCGCCAACAATCTATTTCCCAAAGGAGATTTCCGGATTTGGAATAACCCAAAGCACCGAGACCCCAACAATGGTGGCCTTCAGATTGCTAAATTTTCACCCTCAATAATCACCAAATTCATCTCAATCGAATCCCCAAATCGACTTCCTTGAGCTATTACCAACAAAATGAGATAATACTCATTCAAGATTTCACAACAAATTTTCAGATCTGGGCAAACCCAGATTTTTCGAAGTATGAGATAATGTATTGTATTTCGTCTTTTGACATTCTCTCCATTGACAAGTAGCTCGCATTTACTAGTGTATTGTCCTTTCAATCTTGTTATTTTATCTTTAATCCATGTCCCATTTGCTTCGTGTATCCAAATGACCAGAATGATATCTTTGGCATTCTAAGAGCTTAATTAGAACACAGAGAGATAACGATATCTTCGTCTCTTCTAAGAACCTAGAACACAGAGATAGAATTATATCTTCGTTTCTTCTAAGAGTTTTGAACACAGTGAGACAAAGAGATAAAGAGGGATGAGAGAATGGGTTATATGGGTAATAACTTAGGAATAGGGCCAAATTTCGTAAATTAGATCACTGATCGGTATTAGGCTATAATTATCTCTTTTTTAATTACAGGATTTTAAAAATAACTAGGGAAAAAAGAGACTGTGTGGCCATCAGAAATTTTAGTGGCTCAAATTTGACCTAAATGCCATGAGATAAACATTCGGCCCAAACTATTGACACAAGTAGCCTATCCATAGACCAACCCTAAATCTTTCGTCCCCTTTTCCCCAAAACATTGATGTCCTTACAAAAACTCTGCTCTTCATCCTCCTCATCTCTTTCTTGAAAGCTCTACTCTTCTTTGTCCTCCTCGTCTCTGAACCCCTTCTTCTTTGTTCATTATGCCGACTTACACAACAATAGCCTTCGAAAATCTACTTGAACCTGGTGTTCGACAATCCTATGAAAGCAACAGCTAAACGAGAGAAGGAGGAGAAAGAGGAGGAGCAGCAGAAAGAGCAGTAGAAACAGGAGGAGGAGGAGAAGTTTATTAAAAATTAAGGAGGAACAAAAGCTCTTTTCTTAAGATCTCTAGTTAATATTTTAAGTTAGAATTTTCAGAAGAAGTGCTTTTGTTCTTCATTAATTATTTTTTTTTATCACCTTAAGCTCCAAACTCAAACAAGAAGGAATACATTTTCTAAAAAGAGCTTTTCTTTGACCTTTTGAAAAGTTTTAATTCTAAATCCTAAATGTAAACCTTAAACCTTCAAACATAATGAGATATTAGATTAAAAATATGTTTTTTAAGGAAGTTTTTATTTTTCTTTCTTATTTAAAGAAAATGATCAGTCTACTATGTGTTGTTTGTACTTCATCCAAACTTAATTGGTATTTTTCAATTGTGGACTTGGCATGTTTATTCTAATATCAAACAATTTTTTCTTTTCACGTTTATTCCCTAACCACTGGCTAACTATTTTGCATATTTGGTTGTTTACATATTATGTAAAGTTGGTTAGCTAGCTAGTGTACCTTGTTATTTTTTGATTTATTATACTACTATTTATTACTAAAGGTATTGATATATGACTTCATAGAATGGGTGGAAATTTCCCCTATTCACAAACTACCATTATATGATGGATAATATGCAATATCCTGACACAAACTATACTTGAATATCTCCGTAGAACCAAAGACAACAGTCAGGACACCGATTACTCCCCATTTTCGTCCAAGCTCAGATGCACCAATTATGATAACGATGATCAGGAGCGGCTCAATTGGTGGCCTAAAGCCAAATCTTAATAAGAGGTCTCAAATATATACAATAAAACTAGTTTTTCAATGCGCCGCACGTGCATCTCGGGCACTGCACATGCATCCTGTGCATATACTACACAGACATCTTCTCCAACGATGACAGTTATAGATGAGAGCAATAACTAATTGACAACTAAGAAGAAGATTTCCAAAAGCATTCGAGATTTAGTTGAATTAATCAATATTATAGTGCCCTACTCAGAATTTTGAGAAAATAATGGAAGATTGATGGAAATTCCCCCTATTCACACTGATTAATTGCATAACATAAAACAGAGGGCATCGTTATCCCAATCCAAGGGGAGGGGAAGATCGCAGCATTTTTTCCACATGGATTAACACAATTAACTGATGTTCAGGTTTTATAGTCACTCCAAAAGAGGTTACATACGCAGTTAAAATGGCTAACACAAAGATTTTTAATTAAGAAACCTTGATGGTGGCAGATTGAATTCAAAACATACAAATTTGAGCTGAATCAATTAATTCTTTCAGCTATTCATTAAGAAAGATAAAAGGAACTGACAAAAGTTTAACGGACATTATATTCTACCATAGTGTTACTTGAATTCGGATAAAAGCTAATTACAGTCAGGGGCCGAGCCAGCCCTTCGGGTGTGGGTTCAGCTGAACCCTATAGCTTTGGTCCGGATCATATATTTGTATTAATTTTTTTTTTTATCAAATATGTACAAATTATTGATTTGAAACCCAGTAACTATAAAATATTAAAACCCCGAACCCACAAGCTTCAAATCCTGACTCCACCTCTGCTTACAGTATGCCGAAACTGCCAAACACTTTGAATTTTCAGAATGAAGTTGCATACTCAGTCTGAGGGGGAAATTAAGTACTATTTTCCGGAGGGTAGGGGTGTTTACACTGACACAAACTATACTTCCATATTTCCGTAGGGCCGACGACAGATAGGACACTGGTTACTCCCCGTTTCCCTCCAGCTCTGGATGCACCAATCATGAAAATAATGACGGCACGAGGGAACGACTCGGACGTTTTCTTCGACCTTGAAGGATTCCAAGCATATAGTGCAATCCCCCTCCCCAGAAAATTGTTCGAGGGGAAATGAGCTAACGATAACTGAACTGTAGTGGTCGACATCGTCAACGCCCTCACTTGGCCCTTGGTTTGAAGAGGAGGTTGTACCTCAAAAGCGTTATCAAGTAGCTGGGTTGGAGGCTGAGCAGTAACAGTGCCATCCTGACATGGTGTATGATCACGTATAAACCAAGTGTATAGGAAATACCCAACGATCAACAAGATATATACATACCCACCTGTAACAAATAAAGGCTTCCGTAGCAGTTCATATTTGGAGCCCTTACCGTAGTTCATATTTGGAGCCCTTACCTTACAATTCGGTGGATTGTGCGTCCGCCAGAGACTCGAGATGCAGAAAGGTGAAAGCTGCCACGTTGGTATGTATAGCCATATACTTGTGTGTGGGGTACTTGTTTTCTCTGAATTTTTGCGAAGATGGAAGGATCATCCAACTGAGACTACAGCAATGTGAGATGGTAGTCAGCTACTCAGCAAGAGTAAATGTAGGAGAGATGTATATAGGAGATCTGCTCATCAAGTGGTACTTTTTTCTTTTTTTAATTACTTTAATTGGTTAAGGATTTTACGTACTCTTTGTTCCTTTGTTTCTATTTGGATTTACTAAATAAGGAATCGACGAGGGGTTACTCAATGAAGAAAAGATGGAATTGATAGTATGAAATGAAATCGCTACACATGGGACGTAGTAGGAAAGATGAATTAAACTTGTATGGGTATGTGTTTTGAGATCATGCGCAGCTGATATGGGTATTTGACTAGCTAAATAAAGAACAAAGTTTGTTAGTACGTATTTTTTTTGCTTATTGCTCAATGTAACTTACAAATTGTTTGGATTACTATAATACTAAAGCACAGCTTACCACTGCATGAATTTTTTCTCTTCTTCGTCATACTAAAGCACAATATTTGGCTTTTTAGTTATTTTCTAGTCAATAATTTAATACTAATATATCCACCCATTAAGAAAAAAATGGTGCCAAGAATGGCAGTTAGCTTTCTCAAGGAGGTCTCAAATATATACAATAAAATTAGTTTCTGTGTGCGCCGCACATGCATCTCGTGCGTTGCACGTGCCTCCCGTGCGCCTCACGTGCATCTCATGTCAATTAGTAAAAATATTTTAAAATCACATAGTATATATTATTGTTAAACATGTGTGGGTACTGTGTATACATATGAAGTAAAATGAAATTAGTGCAAGCTCAAAATGATGAAGGATGATGCTATTTCTCCAACCTAAAAAAGTGTCCAAGCCTATACCACAATCCCCCTCTCCAGAAAATGATTTGGGGGGAAATGAGCTGACACTAATCGGACTGTAGTAGTCGACATCCTCAATACCCTCGCTTGACACACACACGTGTAAACCAAGTGTATAAGAAATACCCGACTATCAAAAAGATGAATATCTCCCTTGTAACAAATAAAGGCCTCTGTAGTAGTTCATAGGTAGAGCCCTTATCATCTCTATTTGTACATTGACGAAGCTAAGACTTTCCATGGCTTCATCTTGAGAAGAAAATATAACCCACCCAGCGTACATAAGTATGTGACCTTTAGAAGGGGAACTGATGTGGGATATATGGAAGAGCTAGAATCCTCATCAGCTAAGCAACAGTTTTGTTGGTTATCTATGACGAGAACCAAATTTAGTTTATTCAACCGATTCTTGGGCTCCTTCAAAATATTACAGTAGGCTTTATATGAATGCACTAGCTTTTCAAAAGTGTACAGTATCTGATCATGTCCCATATATGAATGAAGGTAAATGAAGAGTGGTTATATACATATAAGAGGGATTCTAGCTAAATAAAGAAGAAAAATTTGTTAGTATTTGTTTTGCTTATGGCTCAATGTAACTTACAAATTGTATGGATTACTAAAAATACTAAAGCACAACTTTTCCACCGCATGGATTTTTTCTCTTCTTCGTCATTAATTATTCCTCTCCCTTTCATACGAAATTCTCTATAAAGAAAGTTGCTTTTCTTCCTTCTTCTTCTTCTTTTTTGTTCTGCCTTTTCCCCCATTATTGGTGTTTTTTCCATAATTCTTATTTTAGTTACAAATATTTTTTTGAAGAATTTTCATAGTTTAGGAAGTGGGAATAAGGTATTATTTGTGAGCAGTACTTAAAGATATACTCTTATTACAATAATAATCTGTAGAAGGTACTATAAATTCCTACAAGCTAATATAGACATACAAGAAGAAGAAGAGGAGGAGGGGATAAGGAGGTCCGAGTATAAAGTAAACATTATTGTTGAATAGTTGATGCACTATTTTTTTGTTACTCTTTGTTTGCAAGGCCTTTAGTTATAATGTGAATTTTTCTTTTTGGTAACTATAGTTTGAATTCAAATGTAATGATCTTGCCTTTCATTTTGCTTGTAAATGCCCTATTTTGAATTTTAGAAATTATTATACTGTTCGCATTTGATTAAAACTAAAATGAATAATTGAGAAGGTATAATTATCTTCATGATCTCAAAACAAAATATAATTCATCTCGAACAATTAATAGATAATTTATGCATATGCAAACTATATGACAAAGGGAACCTTCAAGAAGTATCCCCAAAATATGTATAATAATTATACATTTATTAGACACAAATTAAACAACAATGATACGTTTTCTATATACCTGCCGTCAGAATACATATTCTACACAACAATAATACCATTTTTATATGTATGATACATTTTCTACACATATACAGTAGTGATCCATATTCAATACAACAATGACAGTTTCTATACATATTGTTGGAATTAGTTGAAAAAGCTACGAAATGGAAATATTTTGAAAAAACTAAAAAATACTCTCTCTGGTTCAAAAAGAGTGTCCACTTAGCCTTTATTTTTTTGATTCAAAAAGAGTGCCCACTTACTAAATTGAGAAAGAATTAGTCATATATTTTCAGATTTGTCCTTATTAAGTGTTAAGTACTGACCAAATTCCAATACCTACTTAATTAGAAAAAGTTTAGTCAAAATACATTTTTGTCTAAGAGTTGGTAGAGTGTGCAAATGGATCAATGGACACTCTTTTTGAATTGGAGAGAGTATTTTAAACTTCTTGAGTCATGCGGTTGCCAATAGTTTCACCCGGATGGTCATTTATGTTTTTTTTTCCCCCTATTTATTTGTGAATTTTACAAGTTCTTATCTAACTTCCAAATTGGGCTCACAATGAGTCCACCAAGTGAGTGATTAAAAAGCCCAATGATGCAATTGGTAGTAGGGGTACGCGAGAATCAGCTCGCCATGCCTCGAAAATTACAGTTAGCAATGTCAGTGTCCGTTTGTCGGCAATTACAGTGAAGTAATTGCATATCATTTCTGAAGTTCAGTCAATTCTTTCCTTCTCACTAAACCCTCTTTTTTTTACAAAGATTTTCCAGTCGATTTCATAAAAGGTATGAAAATGTAGAAAAATAAGAATTTTTTATCTCTCAAAGGGTTATGTTTTGTGCATTAATTTTCTTGCTTTCTGCTTATCTGAAACATTTTCCATTTATCTTATCTTTTCTTTTTTTCCTTCATTTTTTGTTATGTCAGCTACTTAAACTAGTTAGGGTTAGCTATATCCAAATAATTTTGTCTTAAAAGACAAAATAGGGATACTCAAAGCTAGATGTTCTCTCTAACTAGGTGTTGGGTAATATTGAGTTGATGTTTGCTTTAAAAAAAGAGTATTTGAAGTTGAAGGTGGAAGAAAGAGTATTTTTTCAAGGTTCAGGGTGTGTTTGGTATGAAGAAAATGTTTTCATGGAAAACAAGTGGGTTTCGTCACTTATTTTCTAGTCTTTGTTAAGAAAGCAAAATAATACTCCCTTGATCCCTTCCTCTATTTTTACTTGTCCTCTATACTAAAATAGATCCTTTTTTTTTCATCATACTAAAAATAGATCTCTATACTAAAGTAGATGTTCACTTTTACTTATCCGGTTTGAAAAATCAAGAGATAATTAACCATTATATACCTATTTTACCCTTATTATGAATGATTGAGTTGGAAACTTCAAGAAATTGTTAGTGGTTGCACAACTTTTAAAGTATGTTTGATTAATTTCAGCCATTAGATGACTTAATAATAATTAGGGGTAATGTAATAAAATTGTTATTCTATTTATGACTCCTTAAGGGTCATTTTCCTCATTTCTGAGGAACTTGTTTTCCTAAACAAAATGTTTTCCAAAACATTTTGACCAACCAAACTTGAGAAAATTGGAAAATATTTTCTCGAAAATGTTTTCCTCCATACCAAACGCACTCCTAATTCAGCATGAAGTTCAATATTTGCGAATATTGAATAGTGATTCATGCCCAAACAAGCCCTAATTCTCATAGTTACCTGCACTATTATACAAGCCCCTTAGATGAACTAACACTTAGTCCCAGCTAGTTAGTACTGCAATATATGGATTTTTCCTTATTTTTTGTAATTCTTAGTGGGTTGGGGTTTGGGAGTAGCAATGGCTTAAATGATTTTAAGCTCCATAGGTGCTGTGGTGACTGGGATTTGATACAACTAAGTTTGAGACTCTTCAATAAAGATTTTACGTTCATACCAGTGGTAGTAGCATTATTCTCGTAGTTCCTTGCTCTTCGATTTCTGGTACTACTTGTTGTTTCTTGGGCTTCATTTATCGCATTATGTGGCTGTTGTAACTGCTATTTTTTTTTTTCCTGAGTGCTATGTAATGCTCTCCTCTCCCTATTATTTGCTATGTCCGCTTTATTCTATATTTTCCTTTTCTAATTGCTTTGATATGCGTTACTTGAGCTGAGGGTCTTTCGGAAACAGCCTCTCTACCTCCACGAGGCAGGGGTACACTCGACCCCACCTGTGGGATTACACTGGGTATGTTGTTGTTGTTGTAACTTTTGTTAGCTCTTAAATTTCTTCCAGAAAATATCAATTTTGTGTTGTTTGGGACTGAGACGTAGTTGTTATGCTGTTGTTTCCACAAGTTTTTTTTTTTTGGTCTATTCCTGGTCCATCTAAAACATTGGAGGTACTTTTGCCTGAGTTTGCTATGTAGACCTTCTTACCAGTAGTATTAGCACTATTCTTATAGTTTCTAGTTCTTCAATTTTGTTACCACCTGTGTTTCTTGTGCTTAGGTTATCGCATTATTTCTTTGTTGTTATTGTTCTTTTTTCTGAATGCTAATGCTATGTACTGCTTTCGATTTCGCCTTATTTCGTTGTTGTTATTGCTTTCATTTCTGCATTCCCTTTTTTAAACTGCTTTGAAATGCTTTACTTAAGCCGAGGATATATCGGAATCAGCCTCTCTATCTCTACGAGGTAGGGGTAAAGTCTGCGTACCCTCTACCCTCACCGGGATTACATTGGATATGTTGTAATTGTTGTTGTTGCTATGTAGACCTTTTGATTATGAGTACCTCTACCTTTGTTCAATGGTCAAATTATAGTGATCTTAATATGGCAGGGTAGATATTTTCAGCATGCATTAATCAAGTCATTTTCAGGGGAAATATTGTAGATTATTAGCTAATATCTAGGTAGTTTCTTCCTTACTATCCATCCTTTTAGGATTCAGATTCCAAAGAGAACCAACCTCAGAAGAAAGGCTATGATTGTTTTCAGTCCGTGCTGTCAACTGCATTTTAACCTTGAACTAGGCTTATAGATTGTTGGTACTTTGCTTTGTTGTTTTTGGGATATGTATGGTAAATGGATCTTTTATCTTGTTTTTGTTTGCTTCATTGTTCTACTAATTATTTATGAGTTGAAAGTTATGATTTTTCCTAGTCTAAATGAACTGTAACAAGAGTGTTTTCAATGATGCTGCTGGTAGGATTAAGTCTGGAAATCTGAACTTGTTGCAAGCAGGCAAGCAGTTCCATAAAACTTCCATACATGGATTTCAATTATTTTATCTCTTCAGATTCCTGATTTTCTGGAATTATTATGAGTTGCTATTTGGAACTGTAAATTAGAGTAGTTGGGACTATCACGTTTTGGTTCCACTATATCAGCACAAATCTGAAATTAGACTTAGTTTTCTTTTGTGAGAAACCATTGCTTGAAACAATCTCTTCTAACCATAAAACCATAATGTTCTCATCTTACAGTAGTATCACTTGTTAATAAGCTTGTGTTTGCGAGTTAAGGCGATCTTTTACATGATCTCTTTATAATATCTAATGTCTGGCTTTCATGATGTTCATCAGCTATGGACTCCTATGCAAACATACACAATTTCATGATGTTCATCAGTTTTCTGTGCTTGTTACTGTTTTGCAACATATTTATGTATGTGTATTTGTGTCCACAGCCACCATCTGCTGCTTCTAACACCTTCTGATATACTATTATCTTCTTCTCTGAAAATTGACTCTTGCTTTGTCTTTCAATCAGATGAGTAGCAGCTCGGATGAGGAATCAGATTTCAGTGATTCTGAGATCAATGATTATATAGAGAAACCGTATCAAGAACTGAGAGCTGGAAAATACAAAGTGAAGGGTCCAAATGGGTCTCTCAGATGCCCCTTTTGTGCTGGGAAGAAGAAGCAGGATTACAAGTACAAGGAACTGTTTGCACATGCTTCTGGTGTAGGTAAAGGTGCTGCCAGTAGACGTGCAAAACAAAAAGCCAACCACTTGGCACTTGCAAAGTACTTGGAATCTGACCTAGCAAATGAGGCTGAACCAGTACCCCCACGTGCTGTCACACCAGCAGAGTGCACAGAAGCTGAACAAAAAGAAGTATTTTGCTGGCCTTGGATAGGGGTTATTGTCAATATATCAAAAGAAAAAGCAGATGGAGAATCTGTGGAGGACAAGGAGTATTGGTTGAAAAAGTTCTCCTTGTATAAGCCCTTGGAAATTATGTTTTTCCATGATAACCAAGCGCAGGTATCTGAAGTTATTGTGACATTTGATAGGGATTGGACCGGTTTCAATAATGCAATGCAATTTGAGAAATCCTTTGAAGCCAGACATTGCAGTAAAAAAGAATGGGTTGCCAATAGAAGTTTGCCTGGTTCAAATATTTATGGATGGGTTGCGCGGGAGGATGATTATGGAGCAGAAGGGGCAATAGGAGAATACCTGCGTGGAAAAGGGGAGTTAAAGACTATATTTGACCTGATGAAGGAAGAAACACAGGATAGAAATAAGGTTGTAGTTAGTCTAGCTAATGAGATTGATATGGAAAATGAAAATCTGGATGAGCTGCAGGTGCAGTTCAACTTAAAGACTTTGTCTCTTAGGCGGATGCTTGAGGAGAAAGACATACTACATCGCTCTTTCTTTGAAGGTTTCCAGTCATATAACCATCTTTTTTATTATTTCATTTGACTGTCTGATTAGATGTGAAAATTATGTTCCTTCTTTTTATGTGTTGGGAAATTGACGTTTTCCACTGATCAGATGAGAGTACTTGGACTTAAAATTATACATCACGCATGTTCTCTATTGAAGTGTGTTTCATTTGTTTCTACATTCAATTTATTTTGAATGTATACAGGATTGCTTCAAAAAAACTAAGGGACTCTAGAGCATCATTTTGATATTATCAGGAATTCCAGAAAGTCTGTTTCTGGAGAAAAAAATGGGCCTAGTATGTTTGTATTTTGTAATTAAAGAAACTACCATCATACCTCCTATAACTGATATTTTTAAATACAGAAACAAGGAAGATGCAACGCCTTGCGCGGGAGCACGTGCAGAAGGTCCTACATGAGCAGGAGATGTTAAGTGTAGAGTTGGAGAAGAAGAAGAAGCAGCTAGATATTTGGAGCCGAGAATTGAACAAACGGGAAACTTTAACTGAAAGAGAAAAACTAAAGCTGGATGAGGAGAAGAAAAAGGTGATCAAAGTTCCAATATAAGTCAAAGTTGTCTGAGTTTTTGAATTACAATAATTTAAGTAGTTACACTCTTCTGGATTTTGGTGGTTGGCTTACTTGCCGCCGTATTGTTCTGAAGTAGAATAAAACTCTAAAGATTCCTGTTCTTTTTTTAAGAGAAGTTGTCCTGAAAAGTAGATTCAATGCTTTATAATTCACTTGCAAGTTACACTCAGCGGATCCTGAATATTGTTTGTGGACTTTCAGAATGACGAAAGAAACTCCGCACTTCAAATGGCCTCTGAAGAACAAAGAAAAGCTGATGAGAATGTGTTGAGACTAGTTGAAGAACATAAGGTGCTGTATTCATAACCTCCACCCCCCACTTTCCCCTTTCTCTCCCCTTCTGTTTTCACGCACATATGTGTGTGTGTGTGTGTGTGATTTTTATTACTATATTTATTAGGTTTTGCTTTTAGTACTGCTCCCCATCCTTCAAAACTGCCGTCTGTTTCTATAATTAAGTAGTTTGTTTCTAGAGGCATATTAGAAGATATGCAATATAGTGATGACGAAATAGAGATAGACTCAATAATAATATATATATATATATATATATATATATATATATAATTTCTTCCGCAAAAACCTGGCAATGGGGTTTTCTGCTACTGTTCTTTACATCACTCCAGTTATTCAATACTGTTTTAGTCATTAGTGCATTTAAATGTGCAGAGAGAGAAGGAGGCAGCTTTGAGAACGATTCTGGAGCTTGAAAGAAAGAATGATGCCAGGCAGAAGCTGGAAATGGAAATTGCAGAACTTAAAGGAAAACTAGAAGTTATGGAGCATCTAAGAGGTGATGATGATGCAGCTGTGCAAAATAAAATCAAGGAGATGAATGAGGAGCTGGTTGGGAAAATGGAAGAAATGGAAGACTTGGAGTCCTTGAATCAAACCCTTCTAGCAAAGGAGCGCCAGAGCAATGATGAGTTACAAAATGCTCGGCGCGCATTAATTACGGTATAATATTCAGTATTTCTGGAACTATGACAGTATGATTTTTATGTTATGATATGTGGTTAAAAATCTTGTGTTACTATTAGAAAAAAAAACTTGCAATGTGTTGAATAAGACCAGCATTTGATAGTATTGTAGTTTCTTCCTGTTAAAACATACCGCTTGTTAGAGGCTGAATCATTTGCAATTATCATCTTTTTAGGGAATGAATGAGATCTTGAGCAGTGGGCGCTCCCATATTGGGATAAAAAGAATGGGGGAAATCGATGAAAAGGCTTTTCGGAACGCATGCAAGCAAAGGTTCCCAAATGAGGAAGCTGAGATCAAGGCTTTAGAATTGTGTTCTCTTTGGCAGGAAAAAATAAAAAATTCTGATTGGCATCCATTTAAAACTTTCATGGTTGATGAGTCCAATGCTGAGGTGTGTTTCTTATGCCTGCTTGTTTTATTTTGTTATTGTTGCCAACTTTATTCTTATGCCTGCAAGGTGGGGGTTAGGTCTGCGTACACTCTACCCTCCCCAGATCCCACATGGTGGGATTATACCGGGCTTGTTGTTGTTGTTGTTGTTGTTGTTGTTGTTGTTGTTGTATTGTTGCCAACTTTATTCCTCTTAGGTTAAGAGCCATTTATTGCACATAAAGGTCCGACATAAAGAATTAAAGAATTTGTTTTATAAGGTAAATTAATTCTATTAATGCAGGAAAATTCCCCTATACAAGTATCCCAATAGTTTTAGAGCCTGCACAAAAACACTCTCTAACAAATACGCCCAATCTCATGGATGCACCAAAAAGAATGGAGGGGTTGGCCTGGTGGTAATTGGCTTGAGCCTTGGGGTGCTCCCTTTCAAGGTCTCAAGTTCGAAACCCACTGGGTGCAAACAATTTCTGAGGGCCATTGGACTGGGGTAAAACCCTGAATTACCCGTGGTGCACTTGCGGGAAACTCCTTGCCGAGGGCCTGTGCACCCCCGGGATTAGTCGGGGCTCAAAGAGACCCGGACACCCGGTGCTTAATCAAAAAAAAAAAAAGAATGGAGGACTTCTGTTGCCGGGTATTAGCTTCATGGATTTTTAACAACCACCGTCTTATATCTTTGGGTAAAGTTGTCAAAACTTAACTAGACCATAATCTTTAGTTACGTAAGGTAATAGCAAAAACAGAAAGCCAAACCCCTATTCGATGCCAGCCAAAAAGAGAATAGTTCGAGCCTGTCCCCTCTATTTTGTTATCTCCACAACGATCAGATAGAGAGAGAGAAGAGATAAAAGCATATTCCGTGCCATGCTGGCAGCCATTTTGAGTATCTAATTAATTTTTCTAGTAACTGCAGAAAGTGATCGATGAGGATGATGAGGCGCTAAAAACGCTCAAGGAGGAATGGGGAGATGAAATTTACAATGCAGTAACTGAAGCTCTAAAGGAGATTGAGGAATACAATCCCAGTGGCAGATATGTGATCGGTGAGCTGTGGAATTTCAAGGAACAAAGGAAAGCCACGCTCAAGGAAGCAATCAGCTTCATTTTCAAGCAATTGAAGACACAGAAGCGGAAGAGATGATAACAAGGTGCTCATATATTTTCTTCTCTATCTGCTTACTTCTTAACTTGCTTTGTTTCATGCATTGTAATGCAGTATCTCGTTCGTGGTTGATTTCATAGTTGCTGATGATGTTGGGACTCTTTGGCAGATGCTATGGGAGTTTACACGGTGAAAATTGGACATCTCTCTATGATATTAGTCTGCAACTAGCACTTAAAACATTCTTCATGGCGGTTGTAAACTTTGTATCTCTGATTAAGTAGTGAAACATCATTTTCCGTGTGACTGTACCAAGGATATTCCAAACTGATGACTGCTGTGTCTAAGATTAGCAAATGTGTGACACTAAAACTTATATCTGTTTGAGTTGATAATATGTTTGCCTGGGAAAAAGCTACACAGTGATCGGCTCCTAGGGGCTTTGACTCAACAGAAAAGGTGGTACAGTATGGGACGTGTGGTAGGCGCATGCCACAAGTTCGAATCATGACTAGTGAACCAAACCTGTTCTTTAAGTAGAAAAGGTAGAGGGTAGAGCCTATTATCTACCGAATACCTGTTATATTGATTACTCAAGAATGAGTCCCTGCACTAAATTCAAACATTAGCCGCCTCAATTTTCCGATCTACGGATTTCTGCACGCCCATTCGCCATGAAGGTTGGAGCATGATTCAAACTTTCGAAGGGTGGCTCAGGTTTTGAAAATTAACGTTTGAAGAAGGATTTCGAACTTAACGTAAAGAGTCATCAGTTTAATAGTTGTGATTGAATTTTGAGGTGTGATTTGTGTTCCCTTCCCCTCAGAGAGTGACTATATTACTTTTTGAATGATACCAAAAGAGTTTTGGGTTAAAATTGTCCCTTATCTATGGGAGTAGGTTCATTTTGGTCCCTCAAATATTAGTCTGAGCATATTTGATCCCTTTTCTATGGGAGTAGGTTCATGTTGGTCCCTTAAATATAACGTTAAGCATATTTAATATCTCAACCATGCTACGGTGGGGCACTTTTGGTTCTCCTAATAGAATTTGTTAAAAAAGTAACGGTGTTAAATTCATGTGACACTCACGTGACTTGTATAAGGCTAAACCCATTAGACAAAAATACTAAACTCATTCGGCTCTCTCCCTAACTTCATATGAAGAAATACTTCACCAGAAAAAGCCCTAGCCTTTCTGTAGAAAGCTTCAATTGGCTGGAAGGAGAAGTTGATTTTTTTAAAACAGGCAGAAACTTTATCTAATATATTAAAATTTGCATTCACATGCTTTTGAAAAAAAATTGGAGCGGTTTCACCAATTATGATAATTTATAACAGTTGTTAAAAAGAATTTGATTTTTTAAATATTTAACAAAAATAACTTTATATTCACATGCTTCCAAAATAAGTGGAACGATTTCATGTGTGCTGTCAGATTACCGTTTAAGGGTTGGTTACCAACCATATGATCCAAATATTATGAGTTGCTTTGCTAATATCTTATACGAGTTGCATTTTTTAGAGAAATGTCATTACTATTTTGTCTGATGGGTTTAGCCTTTTACGAGTCACGTAAGTGCCACATGGGTTTAGCGCCATTACTTTTTAAACAGGTTCTATTAGGGGAACCAAAAGTGTCTCACCTTAGCATAGTTAAGGGACTAAATATGCTTGACGTTATATTTGAGGGACCAAAATGAACCTACTCCCATAGATAAGGGACAATTTTAATCCAAAACTTGATACCAAAACAATAAAGATGAACAAAGAGAGGGTCCGATCACGTCCACGTTTAGGTAACGCTATCCCCTTTTTGTTTCAGGCAGTGCCCTGAAAAGTGCTTAAAATGGTTCTCTAATAAAATTGCTCGCACCACATGCAATATATTACTATAAGAGAAGTCCTAATTCAACTTCTATTGTTAATTGGAGATGATATTAGGGGTGTACATGGACCGAGTTGGTTCGGATTTTTTAAACACCAAATCAAATTAATTGCGTTGGGTTTTAAAATTTATACACCAAACCAAACCAATAAAATTCGGGTTTTTCAACCTCGGGTTTTCTCGGGTTGTTCGGTTTTCTCGGATTTTTTTTTTCGGAATAGTCTTGATACAAAACATATAACTTTTACTTTAAATATTTCTCTAGTCCTAGTAAGATACAATTATATAA
This sequence comes from Lycium barbarum, assembly GCF_019175385.1. NCBI lineage: Eukaryota > Viridiplantae > Streptophyta > Magnoliopsida > Solanales > Solanaceae > Lycium > Lycium barbarum. Next base: position 99,714,344 of record NC_083343.1, on the reverse strand, counting down.
TTAAGATGTTTCTTAAGAAAATAACACAAAATGTGAGAAGTGTAATGACATTGTATTAAAATATTCAACAAAAACTAATATAATCGGTTAAAATAAATATTGCTAATTAACATTCCATAAAAGAAAATGACCATAATCTAAACATACTAAGTCATGCTAAAATAAGTATTAATTATATGACAAAGAAAAAAAACTTAAGTTATGTATTTTTACTCTCTAAATCAATTATGCAAAACTAAAGAATAGATATCCAACATTATTGTCATTTCTAGTGGTAAATTGAATTTCTTTTGTTAGGATTAGTGTTGAGTTGGTTTTGGTTTGGACTTTATTTGAGTTACTAACATCCATAGGATATAAAACTTATTGACATTCAAAATTCTAAGTTCAAACTTGAATAATATGATAATAGATAAAAAATTACGAAAAAATTTAAGAACTATTTATAAATTACTTTACAAATAAATATTTTTATGTATAAAATATTTTAAAAATTGAATACATGTAATGTCGGGTTGGTTTGGTTCGGTTTGACTTTTTTTAGTTAAAACCAAACCAAACCAATTATGGTCGGGTTTTTTTGTCCAACACCAAACCAAGTCAAACCAAACAACTAGTCGGGATTTTTTCTCGGTTTGACTTGGTTTATCGGTTTGGTGCGGTTTGTCGGTTTACTTTGTACACCCCTAGATGATATTAGAATCTTAAAAGTTTCGCCTCCTTGGAGATCTGGTGTTTCGGTTTGGTTCGATTTTCCTCTAAAAAGAAATCAACCAATTATTTTTTAAAATATTGAAACCAAACAAAATCAATTAAGAAAAGGCCATTTGCACTTTTGTCCCTATTTTGTGTTGGTCTTTAATTTTTGCTTCAAAATCGAAAATATGCATATATGGACATAAGTTACGCATCATAATATGCACAAGTTATGCCGGCACCCTTAAATGACTTACGTCCCACTAGACATAAGTTCGATTTTGAAGCGCAAAAATTAAAGACCTGGCAAAAATTAATGATCCTTCAAATCCCGTGCGGTTACTTCATTAGGAAAGTGTTTCGATTGGCTTAAAAGTTGGTCAAACCAGCTTAAAACCCCCTTTTAGCTTGTTTTGGTGTTTGATAAATTTAAAAAGTGCTTTGAAAGATGAGTAGTCAAATTAAGGGTGTTAAGTGGGTCGGGCCAGCCCGAACCCGGCCCGGTAAACCCAGCCCACCACCGGCCCGGCCCCACTAAGAGGTGTAAGGGGCTGAGTTAGGTGGGATTTATTAGGGGGCTGGGCTGGACAAAGTGGACAACTCACTAGCCCGGCCCACCAGTAGCTTGGGTGATGGCCCATCGGGGCATAGGCCCGGCTCGACCCACTTCAAATAAATAAAAAAAGATAAGTACTACATTTATTACTAATAATAAGTATTTTAAAAACATTATATCCTAATAAATTAGGAGTCTCTTTTTACGGAGCACTTTAGTTTTCTTTAAAATTGTATTTTAAAGCTAGACAATCATGTTTTCTCAACAAATATACCTTTGATACATTTTCAGTATATAGTATATATTAGATTGTGATAGTACTTATCTCAACAAATATACCTTTGATAAATCATTCAGTTCAATTTCATGCCTTGTCACAAGTGTCTACGCAACACATCGGTACCCCTCCCCCCCTCCACCCCCCACCCCCTAATAGGCTAATACCCGACGCTCCGGACTTGTAGAGATATATGTCACCACAATGTTGACATTTAACATGTTCCTCATTTACTCGCTCAAAATGCATCCACACCGCACTTGAAGTTGATCTTAGAACTCGAGGAGAAGGTGGAGGTGAAGTAATGTACACTAGTTGAATAACAAATTTAGATAAAGGGAGAATTGTGTGAAAATGAAGAAGAATTGAGGGGTATTTATAGTTTGAAAATATGACCAAAGTGAAGTTATTTATAAATTTAGGAGTTCAAATAAAATTAGCAACAACTAGTTTTTTAAATTTACAACGGTTAGCTTTTTAAATTTGACGACGACTAAACTTTTTTTTTTAATTTAGCAATTTTATCATTAGATGTAAATATTAATTTTATTATTATTAGTAAATGTAAATGTCTATTTTTTGTATTAGAACTTTTAAAAAAAAAAAAAAAAAAAAAGCCCGGCCCACTAACTATAACCCGGCCCGGCCCGGCCCGGCCCGGTTAGCTTGAGGTGTAGCCCCTATCCGGGGTGGGTTGGGTCGGACACCCTTTTCCCTCTCCAAGCGCGGCTCCTAACTTACAGCCCGACCCGGCCCCTTGTGGCCCACGTTTAAATGGCCCGGCCCGACCCACTTGACACCCTTAAGTCAAATGACTTCGTTGCTTGTTTTAGAAATAGTTGAGGAAGTTAGTAGAAGATACAAAAGAATATTAGCATGGCCAAAAGGTGAAGAAATAAAATTGAGATTGATTTTGACAAAAAAAAAGTAGTCAAAACGACAAATCTTTTGAGGACCTCTGATTAACAAAAAATAATAATTCACAAAACACACTTAAGCGCGCAACTAAGATCCCAAATCAAGTAGTACTAAAATATGTATGTATACTCGGGGATGATTTTTGTATTATTTATTATCAAGAGCCTTCATTTTCTTTAGGGAAAAGGGTCAAACATACCCCTCAACTTTAGTTTATTGGCTAACTTTGCCTTCCGTTAGCCAAAGTGATCAAATATACCCCTCTGTTAGCTAAAGTGTTCACTTATACCCTTAAGTGGATGGAAATCCCCAATTCGGCTAAAATTACCCATTTAATTTAAAATACCCATGCCATATTATAACCCACCCCGACCCACAATAATAATTTCACCCCACCCAAATATAACCTGACCAACTTTTATTATTTCATCACTTCACTCACCAAAGAGAGGGGAGAAAGAAGAAAAGGTCTGAGAACTAACCCCCTGTTTAGATGGTGGTTTCCCGTGGTTCATTAATGTACAGTATGGTGTTGTGCAGTATGGTATTGTACTGTATTGTACTGTATTAATGAACACAATGTTTGGATACACTGTATCGTTTCTTGTGGTTTAATAACCATCTTATTGTTTGGTTTGACTGTATGGTGCTGTATAATAACATGTAGGTTTACTAAAATACCCTTAATTAATATAACTATTAAAAATATCAACAAGTACTAGGATAATCCCAATTTAAAAGACAATAAATAACTGCTTTGTTCTCTTTTTCTTTTTCTTTGACTCTATAACCTTTAATTCTTCCAGAAACATATGAACAACTATCAGCAAAAAAACTTCTCCAATAATATGAAACAAAAAGTTTATGTATTCCACGTATAGAGAAGATAAGTCCTCAATCTCAGTACATTTACACAATATACGAAGTTAAAAGCACTGTACAGATGGAATGTATCAACAAATAAATTACTAAAGATATCAAAAATGTCCAAAAGAGATAAGTTGGATAAAGATACACGACAACTTAGACAATTGGTTTGAATCCACCAGCAAACCATAAGCCTCAATCAACTGAAAGCAACCACAAGAAATACCTGTTGCATTGGTGACGATATAATAGTTGAAAACACCAATTCAACAATTTTAATCCATAACATAAAATTTATCACATCAAAATATAAATTACTAATAAAACCCACTACTAGGTAATAATAATAAGATCAAGAATACTAGTCTAACTCAATTTTCATCACACATCGCGGACAACACTAGTGATTTGCGTGCTTCCCATGGGGCTCCAATCAGCATTCGACAAAAATCTGCATGTTGACAAATATATGAATAAGCTCTTGTGATCAAAGTCGGTTCCAATCCCATCTCATTTACCATTGCCCATATCTCAGATTCTGGAATCAGTGGTAGTGTTGAAAGACGGTTGATGGCACTTGCCAAATGATCCAGCCCGCCTCTCAACCCTATTTCCGTCAACGTGCTCATGGTGGTACGCATCAATTAACACATCATCCATGACTTGTGACCAAACAATTGAAGAATTATCTGAAGCCTTTGTATCACTTGAGTCTGCTTTTGACTTTTTCGGCATAGTTGCCAACTACATAATTAAAATAATTTAGATAATAGCATACTTCACTTATACAACGATTCAAAACAAAGTACAAAGAGAGCAGTAAGACAAAGAAGAGAACATACGGTTACAATTGAATTTCGCTGCCAATGGAGTTCACAGTGTAATTAATTGGCGTCAGACGTTTGAAGGATTTGGAGGCAAAACAGAGGGTTGGAGGCAAAATTAAACATCTAGTTTATATATATTAATAAAACTAGAGTAAAGGATTAAATAGGAATTTTAAAATATAAGTAGGGTTATAATGGGAAAATAAAATATGTAATCACGGAAAAATCACCAAATCCGTGGTTACAAAAATTGGGACTTTTCATGGTTATATAACCATGGCATGGACCATGGGTTTACAACACCATACCACATAATTTTAAGAACAATGGAAACAAATATAATTTCCTACAAAACCATACATTAATGAACCACGGGAAACTACCATCCAAACAGGGGGTAAGGATAATAGCTTACAACATTCATTGGCCACAAATTGGTCAATCGAAAATTGGCCACAAATTGGTAGGGTGATAGCTAAGTGTCTGCTAGATTTTACTGGTGTATATTCTCAAGTTTACATCGGGACATAACAAGATAATGAAGCAATGTCGTGGACTTCAAATCCTCATTGAAAGCCACTAAGTGTGAGAACATGATGCTAATTTAACAACCTGAAAGCTTATTGTCCCATTAATATTAGAGCTAACTTGTTAGTTCTTACTAGCCATGTTAGTGGTTCGCAGGTAAAACCTATAGAGCTCAGCTTGCATAATATGCTGTAATTGAAAGTTCAGTCTCATCCATTGGGCTATCAAGCAAATTCTCAGGAATGCCCTTATTTTGGGCCTTTGGGGTGGTCTTTAATTTTTGGCCCTCAAATTGGTGGTCTTTAATTTTTGCCTTTCACCTAATATATGAGGTTTGAGGTTCGAACCCCAGTTCAGTAAAAAAAAAAAACGCAAGGCAGAGTTTTATAGAAAAGTTAGGCCTATTCGAGCTAAAGTTAGGCTTCAAGCAAAATTTTGAACGAAAAACTCTACCTACAGGTAGAGTTTTCCATTCAAAATTCTGCCTGCAGGTAGAGTTTTCCATTCAAAATTCTGCCTGCAAGTAGAGTTTTCCATTCAAAATTCTGCCTGCAGGTAGAGTTTTTCACTCAAAATTCTGCCTACAGGTAGAGTTTTCCATTCAAAATTTTGCATGAGGTAGAGTTTTGCATGTAAAACTCTGCCTTGCGAATCCAAACATCTGTCTTGCGAAATTCTTTTTTTTTTTTTTTAACTGAGCTAGGGTTAGAACCCAAAACCTTGAAGTATTAAGCAAGGGACAAAAATTAAAGACCGCCAATTTGAGAGGCAAAAATTAAAGACCAGTGCTTTTGAAGGGCAATCCGCACAAAAAAATGAAAGTGAGAGGGGTGAGTCATAATTGGGTGGGGTGAAATCATTTTTTGTGGGTCGGGGCGGATTATAATATGATGCGTACATGTCTAAGATTTGTAAATTTGTCAATTATCATCAAGTCATTTTGCCCTAAAGATAATCCTGTTTATTTTGGTTGAATTGAGGATTTTCATCCACTTAAGAGTATAAGTGAACACTTTAATTAACGGAGGGGTATATTTGATCACTTTGACTAATCGAGGGCAAAGTTAGCCAATAAACTAAAGTCTCTTTATTCTTTATGACACCATTTAGTTTTCTTTTTCTTGTGGGCAAATAGCGATTTTATTCCCTTGTGTTATAGATGTATTCCAGTTTTGATCTCTGTGTAATTTGACTAAGCATAATTAACCTTTAATAAATATAAAAGTGTAATTTGATACCTCAAGACTTTTCATGTAGTAAATCTGATCGTCTTCTACATATGTCGCACAGTTGCATATGAATAGACATCTCTCAAGTTGCATTAATCAGACAATCACAGTTCGTGAGATGCGTACATGTCTAAGATTTGTAAATTTGTCAATTATCATCAAGTCATTTTGCCCTAAAGATAATCCTGTTTATTTTGATTAATTTGGAACTTGACAGTTACCAGAGATACTAGGCAATACACGAGGTTGTATTGCTTACGATAAACAACCAGGACACAGAAGCCTAGTGATAAATTTGAAAAAATTATTGATAAATGGGAAAAGGGGCAAATATACCCCTCAACTATGAAATATGAAGCAAATATACCCCTCGTAAAAAAAGTGTAGCAAATATATCTTGCCGTTATAAAAAGGATTAACGGACCTATATTTATTGAGATAAAAAAAAATCTAAAACTGATTTGTTAATTCCAAAAATGCCACGTGGCATTTAAAATATCACAATACTAAAATAAAACCTAATCCCATAATCTTCAATTCGGTCATCATCCAGATGACTTACAATCCCAAATAAAGAACCTGGAAACTCAAGTTCCAAAATTCTCTGCTAGGTTCCGGCTATACCCATCGGTGGTATCGATTTCGATAGGAGATTTGTCGAAAAATCTCAGGTAAGTTTTTATTACCTTCTTCCCTGTTCTTTTAACGATTTCTGATGTTGAGGGTCTAGGGTAAAAAGTGCTAAAGGAAATCCTAAACAGAGAACACGATATTAGAAGGAAATCCTCCCTCACTAATTTCGATTGAAGAAGAATAATATTGACTCGGAATCGTTGAAGAAAATGTCAGAAAGCTCTGTGTCTATTAGAAGGTGTTTCTGTGGAATTGATGCCCTACATTTAACGGCTTGGACTCCACATAATGCTGGTCGACGTTTTACAAGTGTTCACAAAGTGGGGTATGTATATTTTCATGGGTTGATTATGTTGCTATATAATTTGGGCTAATGTTACTTACATGATGTTCTTTTCAGGCACGAAAAATGTGGTTTTTGGGATTGGGAAGAGCCAAGGTTTCCTCCCAGAGCAATAGAATTAATCTACGATTTGAAAAGCAAAGAAAAATCTCTTCGAAGTGAGAAGATATTTTTGTTGAAGAAGATTGCAAATTTTAAGTGTTCCAACAAGAAGTTGGAGGAGAAGATAACGGAATTGGAGTGTTCTACTGTTGAAGTTGTCGGACCACCAACAATAGTTGCTGGACTACCAGCAAATTTAAGATTTCAATTGTTAAGTTATTTTTCATTGAGTTGTTTTGTTGGGGGCAATTAATTATAGGTGATAAAAAGTTTTAAAATTGAGTACAGGTAACTCAAGTTTTAATTATTGAGTAAAGGTGATAAAATTTGATTAGTGATTAAACGCTTTTGGACTTGTCCAATAATTTTATTTTTAACACTTTGATCCTAAACTTATTTTTAATATTTTTTCCCCAAATTCTATTTTTAACGCTTTGATCTAACTTAATAAAATCCTAATTACTTAAAATTGGTGGGGAAAAAATCCCAAAAATCTCACCAGCCCCTCCCCCCCCCCCCCCCCCACAAATTGTTTTTCAAAAGTTTTGATTTTTTCGCTAGCCTGTCCCCACCCCCACTCCAACCCCAACCCCAAATTTTTATTTATTTAAGCTTTGAATTTTTTTGTTTTTTCACCAGCCACTTTCCGGACCTCGCGCATAGCGGGAGTTTAGTGCACCGGGCTGCCCTTGCAACAATTTTTGTAGTTGTTGCATCTTCTGTACTAATATGTTGCAACAACTGTTAAAATGTGTATAAATAATTTAGCCTACTTGTTGCAAAAGTTGTGAAAGCTATTGGACAACTTCTACTCTTTCCAACAACTCACTAACTCGTCGAAACTGTTATACCCCATTTTAACCAGATCAAAGCGGAGTACTGTTATTGGTGATTCTTATATTACTAACTTAAGGAATCGCCACCTATCTATTTTTAAAAGTGAATTAAGACACTTAATTATTAACTAAGTAAATGCTAAAAAATTAACTCCGATTAATGGTCTACTTAACTAATGTGATTCTAGGTAAGAGTTCTTAGTTATCCTAAAGGGAAGGTATTAAGCATCCTTTAAGATCCATAATTACAGTTAACCGGCCAAACTTAGATTAATTAAAATGATTAAAATAATTATATAAAGTACTATGAATTAAGCAAAATAAGAAAGTAAAATGACACATGATTAACAAACAGACAAAGCAAACGGATTACCAATATAAGACAAAATTAAACTTGGCCAAATTTCGAAAATGGAACGGATCCTGGGTTCCAAACTCAGTGAAATTGTTTTAAGAAAAAGGTAGAAATTGTTTCTAAATTAGGCCAAAAGGCCGACGCACTTTGGACTCAAAATACTTTATGTAAGCGGCCAATCAATTTGACATCAATAAAGAAAATGTTTCAAGTGTCAAAGAAACCTTTTGCAAGCTACATCATTTGGTTTTAAGATCTAACAAACGTTTGGATAGATTAATTGCCAAAAGAAAATTAGTATTACCCAATGATTACCTAAAACAAAAATAATCCCATTTGAAAACATTTAACAAATTCACAAAATTAAAGATTCTGGGACTATATAACAAAAGATTTTACTGAAAGGATTCAATAAATTATTATCAAAGCTTAATAGGCCTAACGTTTTGGTATAGTTACCTGTTTAAAACTGTCTACTAAGTGGAAATTCCTAGAAGACCAAAATAACTACCCTATTAACTGAAGGATAAATAAGTATCACATAATACAAGTTAAAAAATCACAGAAAGGAAGCAAACATAACATAATAACAACTGAAAAGGAATAGAGAGGATTATTTTTCATCTCTCTCGTCCCTCTTCTCAAATTTTGTTCGATGTATTTCGAGGGAATGAGAGAAATAAGCTAATAAAGTGGATGAGGATCTCAAGCGAGTTTCACTTGTTTTCTTGCTGAGGGATGATGTTAAGGAATAAGGATTGTGTCGATTCCATGCAAGGATATAGTGACAGCATCGAGTCTCATCTTAAGACTCCGTTTTGAAAGAGTCCCGAATTAAGACTCCATTTGCTTCAAAGTGTACATGTAAAAGAAGAGGAAATAAGAATTAGAAGCAAAATCCAACAATGACAAAACATCAAACTTCATAGCAAGATATAAAGTAATTTTAGTCAGAGGAATAGGTATCTATGGTTCAAGGGATAAGTGAAATACACATCTCATGTAAATACCTTATTATAAGAAGGTCATTAATATTAGATAGACACCCTCCTTTGGTCACAATTTCACAAACGTGAATAGTATATACTACACTACTACACAACCATGAACTAGCACATATTCTCAAACCATGTCCCTAGTCATTGTTTTGTTATAAAGGAAAATAATTATTTGTACTTAAAAAAAATGAGAAAAGACTTAATGAGCAGCGTTTCTAAAGAAACTGGCAATATGAGTCCTAGTTCAAATTCCAAACCAATGACTGATGCCATTTACAATACCCACAGAATTTTATATAGGAAAAATGAAGGCATTTACTTCAACGAAACATGCTTCAGTGATCACAAAACATGATTCTCTATGAGAGCTTGATACACGACAATCATGTTCTTCTCATTAAAAAAAAATGGATTCGACCATAAATAACATAAAACCCCTAAGATATGATTTTTCTAAGCACGATACTACATTTCTATCAAAAAGACTAGACAGAAGAAAAGGGTCAGCTGTTACCTTTTTGTGGTGCAGTGAACTAGGGTGCAGGGTCTTGGATTCGATGGACTCCGACCTCGAACTCAAGTAGCTTTTAGAAATAGAAAAGATGGCAGCAAGCAGTGGATTTTTTACGCAAAGGTCGACCAACAGCTAAGACTCAACAGAGTTTGAAGAACGAGAGATAGAACACATAAAACATATTTTTAGGAGGCAAAAAAAGAGAAGAAAACAAGAGCTTTTGAAGGCAGGAGTGGCGACCAGAACCTAAGGTAAAAAAGCGCTGTGAGGCTGCTCCCCCCAAAAAAACCTCTTCGAAAATGAACTTGAAGCAACTATTTATAGGGGTAAGAAATAGTTAGGGTTTCATTGGGCGGGAATTTGAGAGATTACAATTTTGAAATGGGTCAAAGACTGTTCAGATTTGAACGTTGGAGGCATAGCAAAGCTGGTAGCCATGACAGATAAAGAAAAAGGGAGAGCAGAAAATTGTCTCGAAATGGTGAGAGCTAAGAACACCTAACGCTAGTACAGGGGTTTGTTTTTACGAAATAGAGTGTACGTTCACGTGGCCAAAGTTGTTGAAAGTCAAAATATCTTCATCAAAGTGGAAAGAAGACAAAACGTCTATCTGCTATGATGGTGACAGGGCAGGCGTCACTTTTACAACAAAAAGAAAATATGAGAGAAGTAGGGTTAGGTGTTTGTATTCTGAAATAATCCTAAAGGGGCTGATGGGTTGGGCTTTTTTGTTGGGTTGGCGGAATTGGGTTGTTGGACCCTATTGGAGTGAACTGAATATGTTAAGTTTGGGTTGCTATTTTTTGGGCTTTTAAGTTAGCTGAAGGCATTGGCCTTTCTCCCTTCTTCTTTAAATTTCTTAAAGCTTCTAATTGGATAAAAATATATTATTTTGGCCATATTATATAATGTAAAATTTTCACAAATAGCTACCTTTTAGCTGCTTATAACAAGCTATAACTACAAGTTCATTATTTACAATTCGTAGCTGGTTTTTCCTATATTTAGGTCTTGGACGCGTCGCATAAATATAGCCAAAATATAGACTAAATACACGGAACTGTTGAGCAAATAATGCCTCTATTTAAGGGGGAAAATCTTTTTCAAACTAAACAGAAATCTGTTTTTAATGTTCCATAAATCACGCAAATCTCATTCTCTTCCATATCTAATCACATATCTCATTCAACATCTAATCATACACATAAAATTTGAATTCAAAAACTCTCTTCATATTTTTCCCCAAAATATAACTAAAAAAAATCTCTTTTTAATGTTCCATAAATCATGCAAAGCTTGATTTGTTCATCAACTGAATTGCATAGTGACAAGTTGAGATTGTCTCCTGATGCTATGACCATCGGTTTTGTGTTCGTTATTAAAAATATTCAATGAAATTACATTATTAAAAATCAAAAATATTAGTTATTGAGTGCAATAAGCTGATATTGAATATTATTTAGTAACTTTAATAAGATGGGAAAACTTGACTCCATAAAAAAAACTTTAATCCCTAAGGGTGGCTTTTGATTCACTGTATTTTATCTGTATTGTGATTGTATTTTTGAGTGTATTCTAATTGACCCGTAAGATTTGAATCGTAATGAATATATTTACAATATATTTCACTTGTATTTTGTAAATATTTTAGAAGTATTAAAATTGTTCTTTAATTTTTGAAGTATATTGTATAGAAAAATGGATTTTATGGTTCAATAATGAATTCAAGTGTACCATGAATATATAGAGAAAATGCATAGAACTCTTCCTGGTTCATCAATAAAATATAGTGAAAACATGTACGAAATACAAACTTGATATTGAAATGCACTTTGTAATTTTTTAGCAGTAACTATACAAGAAAAATATAAATGTAATAAAAACAGAATTCAAATCTACGATTAGACTATACCACAAGCGGAATCATTACCAAAATACATAAAATTTCTTCTAAAATCTTCAAAAAAATAATATCGCAACAATGATGTTATACATCAAAAAAAAGTTGGAGAAAAAAAAACAACTTAAAACATAAACTGTTCTGTCTACAAATCTACTCCTGAACATCTACTAAAATCACTGCATCATAATCAACAGTAGCCTTGACAGGTATTGGTGGTTGCTCGTTGTCAATAAATGCATTTAGGGTTGCCTTGTCGATTTGCGTCGTATCTCATACGGAGAAACTTTGCATCAATTTCAGCTGGAATGTGTCAAGATATACTGAAACTTTACATTAACAAAACATGAAAAAATAATAAAATAACAAATTAACCACAATAAATAACAACACATTCAAGATATGCTGAAAATATACTATAAATATAATGCAAATATATCAATGTCAAATGCACCGTGGTTGTCACTACAACAGTGTGTGACTGTGCTGTAAAAATACACTTCAAATACACTGAATATATACTACAAAATATATCTTGATAAAAAGTAAACACAAATTCAAAATCACATAAATTTACAAGTAACAAATTAGGTAGAAAAAATATATCACACACAATTAAAAACACAAACTAATTGAAATAATAAAAAATACAACAAAAATATACTTAAAATGTACGCAAAATAAAGATCTGGTGAATTGAAAAAACAGGAATTAACTGAAGTTCAAAACACAAACTAATTGAAATAATAAAAAATACGACAAAAATATACTTAAAATGTATGCAAAATATAAATCTGGTGAATTGAAAAAACGGGAATTAATTGAAGTTCATCGAAAAATACGATAAAAATATACTTAAAATGCAAGTATAATACATATCTAGTGAAGTGAATCATTAATAAGAAAAAATACCTCTTAGAGAACATGAATATTTTTACTCTTGTCCAATAACAAAAACTTCAGATCTGTATTCAAAAATTCCTGTAGCCGGCGGCGGAGGGCATCTAGGAACAGTCATGGCGGTTAAATGATTTGGTCTTTAATATTTTCTGTTCAAATAGGCTGATCTTTTTAATTGCTACAGATCTGACTGTGTCAAATAGGCTGGTCTTTGTAATTGCTACAGATCTGACCATGAAATTGCTACAGATCTGACCGGAAAAGAGAAGACGACTGACGTCGGTCAAATCACGCCGGAGAAGACGGTGGTCTAAAACGACATGAGGATGAATGATACATGGATCCCTAAAAAAAAAAACCTTTAAACTTCCATTGAATACAGGGAAAGATGAAAATCTGTGACTTATTAAAGCCCAAAAAGAAACAAAGATGATGAGGGAAAACACAAAAATAACAGAGAATCTTACATATTTTAGGAAATAGAGTTGAATTTTGGGGGTAAAAGGTTGAAATTAATGAGCAGTTAATACAGAGTAAAAAAAGGAAGTGAAAGAAATCAGAAACTGATTTGAAAAACACGAAATTAGGGGAGATGGGGAGTTAGAAACGTGTATATTTAGGAAAAGGGGGGGAGAGAGAAAGTGTGCAGCAAAAAAATAGGGGTGTGGGGAGTGGTAAGTTAATTGGTAGAAAAGTGGGTAGCTATAAGTTGTAAAAATATAATATTATAGCTACTAAACTTAATTATTAAAAAGTATAGTTATGTTCCATAAATATGTAACATAGTAAGCTATGCCAAGTAAAATCTACTTATTTAATACCACGTAATTTTAACATATTAATATTAAGTAATTTGATTATTTAATATACCTTAAAAAATTATAGTTGTTAGCACTTAAATAAATCATAAGATATTCACTTAAATAAATCATAAGATATTCCAAAGTTTAGTGAAATAAAAATGCTATAGTAAAAATATTATAGTAGCTACTTATAAAGTGTAAAACTAGAATAGTATTACTACTTGATTAAGCGAATGAACATGAGCAGCCTTAAAGATCATAAAAATAAAAAATAAAGAAAATGATACTATTAATACTACTACTACAACTATTACTACTTTTGTTTTTTGGTAACTAAACTTTTCCATTAATCACCAAGTGAATATTTACAAAACTAGCTAGATAACACATCCAGCCGTAGTCTCAAACAAAATTGCTAAGGCAGAGCCTTCTAAGCAAACTCTAGAATCAGAACATGCAGTTATCTAAATATATTCTACTGGCAGGTAAAGCTCTTATGTTGCAGCAGCATGCAATGCTTCGGGCAATTATATCCTCTGGCTTCTCCACTTTCTCAAATACTCGAGCATTTCGTTCCAGCCAAATGTAATGGATAAACTCAGCATACACCATTTTTAGTACTTTTGCCTGGACAGTCTTCCCTTTCGTATGATGCAATATCCAGTGGTAGTGATCTAACCAGGTCACTCTAGTTTACGGAACAATATTCAACCAATGTAGTAATCTATCCCATACTTTTGTGGCAAAATAGCAATCTCCAAATAGGTGGTCACAGGTTTCATCTACTTGTTTGCATATGACACACTTGGGGTCCAATCGGCCATGTAGCTGCAACCACACGGTGAAGGTGTCTCGGGGTCGCGCCTGGTTATGGCACATCAAACCTTTCCATTCCATTTTTTGCAGATTCCCTAACAGCTGTAGGTAGACTTGTTTAATCCTACTCTTTTTACTCAGTGGTGTAATTTGTAGCAAGCGCAACTGTTCTTTAACACCTATTTTCTTTCTTAGCATCCAGCTTGCTTGCTTTGGAACACTTATGTCGTCCCACACCTGTCCCTTGATATAATAGGAGTGTACCTATCTAATCCAGAGTATATCTTGCTTGTGAGCTAAGTTCCAACAAGTACTAATAATTGCTGCCTTATTCCATACTCTGAGATTTGTGAGGTTTAATCCCCCTGCTGCCTTTGGTGTGCACATTTTATCCCAAGAGATGAGAGCCCTTTTGGTGATTGTGTTGGTTCCTGACCAAATAAAACTCCTACAATAGGCCTCGATAGCTTTTATAACTTTCTTTGGGATCACAAAAAATTGTGACCAGTATGCTTGCACACCAAAAATTACTGACTGGACCAGCTGTACTCTTCCGGCGTAAGATAGTGTTTTCGCAGTCCACGACGAGATTTTTGCCACAATTTTATCCAGTAAGGGCTGCCACTGCAGGATAGATAGCTTCTTGGTTGCAAGAGGAATACCAAGATATCTAAATGGGAGCTCCCCAAGGCTAAAACCCAGCACATGTTGGATCTGGTTCCGTATTTCCCTGGTTACTCCCCCACAGTAGACTGAACTTTTACCCATATTTGCTTGCAAACCTGACACAGCAGTGAATACTTGAAATTTCTGATGAAGTAGCTGGACAGAACTCACATCCCCTCTCGCAAACATGAGCAAATCATCTGCAAAGCTCAAGTGAGTGATATTCAATTTAGTGCATTTAGGATGGAATTTGAATTTCTTGTCCAGTTTCAGCATTTGTAAGTTTCGGCTCGAATATTCCATGGTTATTGCAAATAAAAAAGGGGACATGGGGTCCCCTTGTCAGAGACCCCTTGCAGCATCAAATGGCTCTGTAAACTCTCCATTAACCAATATTGAATAATTGACAGTTGTGACACATACCATAATCCATCTGATGAATTTACCGAGAAATCCCAACCCCTCAAGGACTTGCTCCATGTATTTGCAATCAACAGTATCATAAGCTTTTTGAATGTCCACTTTGATCATACATCTCGGTGATACATGTTTCCTGTTGTAGGCTTTGCCAAGTTCATGTGCCAGAATTACATTATCAGCCACTTTTCTACCTGGGATAAATCCAGCTTGAGTATCTGAGATAATGGATGAAATGACCTTCTGAATTCTGGATGCTAACACTTTAGAAATTAACTTGTAGAGCACTGTGCAGCAGGCTATGGGTCTGTACTCTTTGATGGAGGATGGGTTAGGAACTTTGGGCAATAACGTCACTGCTGTGTAGTTAATTGGTTTATGAAGTTTGACAGTAACAAAAAATTCTTTAACCGCATCACACACATCTTGTTTGATCAAAGTCCAGGTTGATTTGAAGAACAGTCCATTAAATCCGTCTACCCCTGGGGCTTTATCATCTCCAATGGAGCATAAACCTTGGTAAATTTCTTGCTCAGTTACATCATTGCATAAGTTCAGTTGCTGCTCATGGTTTAGCCGTGGCCCAGATCTCATTACCACTTTGCTCACTGCTGGCATGTTTTGGACTGCAGTACCCATTAATGATTTGTAGAAACTTACTATTTCTGCTTTAATATCTTCAGGTTCCACTAATGTTGCACCTGTCAGAGCAGCAGCAGTAGTAAGAGTAGTAGTACAACTACTACTACTACTACTACTACTAGATTATAATAATAATAATAATAATAATAATAACGAATAAATAGTAATAAGCTTACTATGATAATAACAACAATAATTATAATACTTATCGTAATAATGGTGAAAATAGTAGTGACGATAAAGTATTTCTTTTATTAATAATTTAGAAGCTCAGGGAAATAAATTGGAAGAAAGGACGGTCAAAATTGGGTGTCAACAGCAACAAGTAGACTTCTTGTTGCAACAACTACATGAGTTTTTGGACATATTTACGGTTGTTGGATGAAACAGAGACAATCAAAGTTGTCACCAACAACTAAGTGATCAGTTGCAACAACTCACCTAAGTAATATGTTGATTTTGTTCAAATCATAAATGTATGTTCTGTTGTTAATAAATTGTTGAAAAATTTCCAACAAGTAATAAATATGTTACAACAGCTCTATGACATGTTGGGGTTTTTCCAACAAGTAACAAGACTTATTGAACAACTAGTTAGTTGTTGAACATATCATAACAAATAGGAGGACTTAGCTTGTTGAAACAACCATTTATCTGTTGGACTTTATCCAATAAGTGACAGGGCTGGTTGCAATTAACAAATTTGTTGCAGCAACTACGTTACTTGTTGGGGTTTGTCCAACAAGTGACACGACTTGTTTGAATTTTTCAAACAAATGGAATGACTTGTTGCAGAAATTAGATAACTTGTTGTATCTTATCCAACAAGTGATATGTCTTGTTCAACAGTTATGTTACTTGCTGCAACAAATACTGCAATTGTTGTAACAGATACTGCAATTATTGCAACAGATATTGCAGTTGTTGCAACAACTATGATATGATTCACCCATATTTAGTGATCAACAAGGAGAATCAATGATATTTAGTGATAAACAAAGGAAATTAATTATATTTAGTGATCAATTTGATGGTATTTTGAGTTATGACAGATGATCAATGAAGTCACTATGCAATAAATCGAGTGATCAATAGAGTGATTTGATGTGAACTACTTAATTCACACATATTTAGTAATAAACAAAGGAAATCAATAATATTTAGTGATCAATATATATACTTAATCAATTTGATGGTATTTTGAGTCAGGACAAACGATCAACTAAGTCACTATGCACTAAATCGAGTGATCATTAAAGTGATTTGATGTAAACTATTTGATTTACCCATATTTAGTGATAAACAAAGGAAATCACTGATATTTAGTGATCAATAAAGTGAATATTTTAAAACAACTAAGTACATACAGATGAGCTATCTGTTGCAACAAATGAGTAACTTGTTGCAACATTTGAGTCATTTGTTGCAACATATAGTAACTTGTTGCAATAGCTTCAACGACTGTTTGATTTGTTACAACAGATTACTCAGCTGTTGCAACAATTTACTTAGTTGTTTAATTTTTGCCGTCAAGGTCAGGTTTCTGTTGCAACAGATTACACAGCTGTTGTAACCATTTACTCAAAGCAACTCTTTGATTATTTCTAATAGTTGTTTAATCTATTGCAACAGATGGGAAATCTGTTGAAACATCTATAAAAACTGTTTGATTATTAACAACAGATTTGGAATCTGTTACAACAGATTTGTAACTTGTTTGAAACTACTGAACATAAGGAAGCTGTTGCAACAGGTGAGGAATCTACTGCAACAACTTCCTTGATTATTGCAATGACTTTATGACTTGTTTGAAACTACTGAACATATAATATATTGATACTGAACACACACACAATATATATATATATATATATATATATATATATATATATATATATATTCATCATCCACCATAATCCACCAAGAAAATAAAATACAAACTTATAAATAATTGTTCGTCAGCCCCCTTAGGTCTCCAAAAGTACAAATTAATAGTTGTGATATGTTCAACAACTAACTAGTTGTTGCAACAAGTCCTGTTACTTGTTGGAATAACCCCAACATGTTACAGAGCAGTTGCAACATAAGCAATTTATTAACAACAGAACATACATTTGTGATTTGAACAAGATCAACACATCACTTAGGTGAGATGTTGCAACTGATCACTTAGTTGTTGGTGGCAGCTTCAGTTGTCTCTGTATCATCCAACAGATGTAAAATATGTCCAAAAACTAATGTAGTTGTTAACAAGTAAGCTAAATTATTTATACACATTTTAGCAGTTGTTGCAACAGATTAGTACAGAAGTTGAAACAACTGCGAAAATTGTTGCAAGTGTCGCAAAAACTACAACAGCAGTTGCAATAAATTCAGAGGCTCTTATACAATATCTTTAGCACATGTTGCAACAACTGTAACTGCTACTGTAAATTTTTGGAAAATCAGCAGCTATATCCAGATGAATAATTGAAATAAAACAACACTGTTTTACTTACCAAATGAGGGAAAATAACCCATGAAGTAATGCCCAGTGTTACACGAATTAAATCCTTCCGAAAATTACGTAAATCGGATGAGTTTGCTTTTTTCTTTCTTTTTCTTTTTTCTTTTCTTGAGCAACATTTTTCTAAATAAAAGAAGAAAGTAGTAGAGCAAAAGAGGAGGAGGAGGGGGTGGCGGGGTGGGTGGGTGAGTGGAGTAAGAAACAAAAAAGAAGTTCAAAACTTCTTTTCAAGAATTATTTTTCTTTGGGTGGGGGTGCAAAAAATCAAAAATAAAACTTTTTTTTTTTTTTTTTTTTTTTTGGGTGGGTGGGAAATTTTTTTTTCAAAACTTCTTCTTAAGAATTTTTTTTGGGGGTGGGTGGAGGGGGGGGGGGGGGGGGGAGCAAAAAACCAAAAATAAAATAAAACTTGTCAAAACGTTTTTTTTTAAAACCAAATTTTTTTTTTTTGGAAGGGTGGAAGTGGTGGGGTTGTTGGGTCGAGGGGGGGGGTGAGGGTTGGGGGGAGGAGGGGGGCTGGTGAAAAAACAAAAAAAAAAAAAAAAGGATTCAAAACATAAAAAAATATTAGGTGAGGGAGAGAGGGGTGAGGGGTGGGAGGAGGGGGGCTAGTGAAAAAAACAAAATAAAAAATATCAAAACTTTTTTAATTTTTTTTTAAGAGGGGGGAGGGGGGGTGGGAGGAGGAGGAGGAGGTAGGGCTGCTAAAACAAAATCAAAACTTTTTTTTTGGGGGGGGGGGGGGGCGGAGGGGAGGTGGCGGGGGGAGGGATGGGAGGAGGAGGAGGAGGAGGTGGGGCTGGTAAAAACAAATCAAAACTTTTTAATTTTTTTGGGAGGGGTGGGGCAAGGGGGCAGGGGGTGACTAGTGAAAAAGCAAATAAAATATCAAAACTTTTTTTAAAAAAAACATTTTCTGGGGGGGGGGGGGAGGGGGGGGGGGGTGGGAGGAGGAGGAAGGGGGCTGGTGGCTTTTTTGGGATTAATTTGAGGTCTTTTGTATTTTGTAAAAGATTAAGAAGTTTTAAAAAATACATTTTACACCCCAATCTCCTTAATCCAAATTTAATTGAGTTTTGACTTGGAGTGGTCTCCACATGTCACCTTTAGTAATTTCATAACTTCACCATAAGTTAATTCTTCCAACTTGCTTTTCATAGTTAGTTTGTCTTATGTAATGATTTTTCCCAACTTTTGGATCAGTTTGTTAGGTCGTATATAATGGTTTTTGGTACTTTTGGTTCATTTTTGTTGTGTTTCAAGTAATGGGATTTGTCAAATTTGATATCACTTGGTAATGCAATGATCAAGTGCAAATAGATGTCTTGAGATTAAAACAGTTCATGGTATTAAGTTGCTGTCCAAAATCTCCCTTTGTGTAAAAGAGTTTGCATCATTTGTAGACCTCCCAAAATACAGTAGGAAAATGACCAAAAATGCAGCAGCTACATGGCCCAAAATACAGCAAGAAAATGACCAAAAATACAACAGCTAAATGGCAAAAATCAGCAGCTAAATGGTCCAAAATACAACAGGAAAGTGGCCAAAAATACCACAGGTAAAGGGCAAAAACATAACAGCTAAATAGCCCAAAATACAGCAGGAAAATGGTAAAAAATATAGCAGCTAAATGGCCCAAAATACAACAGCTAAATGGCAAAAATGCAGCAGCTAAATAGACAAAAATTGCAGCACCAAAATAGCCAAAAAATGCAGCAGCCACTGAACTATATTACATCAGACTAATAAGATGTTTTTTTCCTACTGTATCTGCTAAAGTTTAAGAGTCTTATATAGCAAGATCAAGAACACACACTTATATGAAATTACAGTACATCTAAAACTCCCCCACGGTATACAAAAGTAAAGGTATAGCTAGCAGAAATCAAGTTTAGAGAATAGTAATCTTATTCCCTAATAGACAACTTTCTCATCAAACAAAAAAGAATTTTGTTATCAAAACATGATTACATAGTCATAAAAGAGGTAGGAAAGAAATTTAAGCTTGGATGAAATGCAACAACACAAATACACCAACCATCAAAACATGATTACATAGTCATAAAAGAGGGAAATGAAAGAAATTGAAGCTGGGATGAAATGCAGCAACTCAAATGCACCAACCAACTATCGAAACATTATTACATAGTCATAAAAGAGGGAAATGAAAGAAATATAAGCTGGGATGAAATGCAGCAGCTCAATTACACCAACCAACAACACAACCGATCAAATAAGTCCAAGAATTTCCAATATCCAGGAAATGAATCTCCACAACAACTGCACTAGATGTATTTTAGTTCAAAATTTAACAAACATGACTTCAATCCACAAATCATCATCAAAAGAAAGTTTTACATTAAGGTGGTAAAACCAACCACAAATACCTATTCTATGGTTGACAGCAAAAGAAATTGTTTGGATTTACATCAAATGATACTATCCAACATAACTACCTAATATCAAATATCATAAACTACAAAACGACTCGAGATCATCATCAAGACCCACAGGACATTTGCCCTTCCCTGCTAGTTGCTTCATTTTTTTCTTCCTTGCTTCAGCTTGAAACTGACGACTGCTTCCATACCTTCCAAGTAATCTTCTTTGGTGAATATGGTAGATCTGAAGGGGTAGAGACTCCTCTGGCATCCCCCTTAAAAGCAATCTTTTTGTTCCCTGTTGCTGCTGCAACTCTTTGAGACCTTCTTTCTAGCATTGGTTGTGTCTAAGAGATTACTATTGGCCTCAATTGTGGATCTTCTTCATCCCCAATCTCAGGACCATATGCAGTCGGGTCGGGTATAGAGATGTAAAAAAAATGAGTATTGTGATATTTTAAATGCCACGTGGCATTTTTGGAATTAACAAATTAGTTTTAGATTTTTTTTTATCTCAATAAATATAGGTTTGTTAACAAAAGGGTATATATGCACCCTTTCTCTAATGGCGAGGATATATTTGCTCCACTTTTTTAACGAAGGGTATATTTGCTCCATATCCCATAGTTGAGGGGTATATTTGCCCCTTTGCCTAAGATAAATTTAACAAAACTAGGGGTGGCAATTTCAGCCTAGGCCCAATTGACCCGCCTAGGTTTTCATGAGTTTGGGCGTGACATACAATTATGATGGGCTAAGTTTGGGCTAGCCCAACTTAACCCATTTATCGAAGGACAATTTGTAGGATTGCCCTTCGCTGGGGGTGGTCTTTAATTTTTGTCCTTCGCTAAAAGCCCCTTGGTTTCGGGTTCGAACCCCCGCTTAGTAAATGTTTTTTTTTTAAATCGCTAGGCATAAATTGAGATTCGTAGGGCATAAGTTGGTTTTCAAACTCTGCGTTAAGGCAAAAAAAAAATAATTATTTTTGCTGGAATTTTGCAAACCTCTGCCTTAAGGCATAATTTTGGGTATAAGTTTGCCTTAACCCCAACTTATGCCTTGCGAATCCCAACTTCTGTCCTGTGAATTCCAACTTATGCCTTGCGATTTTTTTTTTTTAAATTTTACTGAACCTAGGTTCGAACCCTAAATCTCCGGGTGTTAAGCGAAGGACAAATATTAAAGACCACCAATTTGAGGGGCAAAAATTAAAGACCACCCCAAAAGAAGGACAATCCGCGCAAAAAAATGTTTATCGAAGGTGGCCCAAAGTAACCCATTACTTTAGCCCAAATTAACCCATTCATTATCCCCAGAAGCAAACTTCTCAAACCCCCATTTTGGTTTATTAACCTCAAAACCCAGAGTTAAAAATCTTCAAACCCAAAATTTCAATTACAACAATTTCTCCACTTCTCCTCCAGCAAACTTCTCCATTACAGTAAGTTTTCATGTCTCTTTCTCTCCATCCCTCCATGTTCTTGTCGAAATCCAACCCTAATCAAGACTCAAATTTTTTTTTTTTTCTTAATTTTCTTTTGCTGCTACACACTATTGCTACACAGCCAATTCAAAAGAAGATTTTACACTATGTAGTACTACATTTTTGGCTGTAAGCTTTCTATATTGGTTTCTTCCAATTTATGTGCAAGTAATACATTATTCTCAACAAAGTTTTCTTCTTTAGCAAATTTAGAATGTACTGCCAGTTTGTTGAATTTGAAATTATAGTAATTGATAGTTATGGAATTTATTACGATGTGAAACTTTATTTATTTATAGAGTTGATGATGATCGATGAATGTTTTTATGTGAAATTAAACTGCTTTTGAAAATATGGATAAATATTTGTTGATGGTTTTGGTTATTTGTGCAAAAACTAACTGTAGTTTGATATAGTATAGCTTGGAATTTTTTTTTCTTTTTTCTTTTTTTAAATATTGATTTTTGATTTGGTTAAAGGTTAAGAATATTGTAAAGAATTGGGTCAAGTTGGACAGGTTGAATTACGAGCCATTAATGTTTGGTCATAAATTGCATATATTTAGCTATTGTTGTCTCACATTTTAATATTATTAATTGTCTCTTGAGTACAAATTATAATACTTTGTGCTTAATACTATAATTTTACTATATAGGAATAAAGCGGTGTGAAGACAAAAAAATTTGGATCAACATTGAATAAATTGTGGCAGAGAAAGAAAAAGGAAAAAAAGAAAGGAGAAAGGAATGGGGGACAAGAGGGGAGACACTACTAATAGTTTGTGTAGACAAACTAAAGACAAAAGGAAAAGAGCAGCAAAGGAAACAAGTGAAAAACGCGCAAATTTGGACGAGAAAAATTTGTTCGCTGGAAAACTTCCTGGGTGCACCGCCTGGGGCGTCGCCGAGGGCGGGGCGCCAGGCTTATTTTCGACTGCGTTTCCCGATTCGAATTGAATTTGGTTTTTAAAAGTCCAGATCTTTTGATACTCTATAAATACATATTCTATACGATTTTTACATAACTTGGGATAGCTTAAAACCCTTAGTTCATAACTTTGGACCTAGAGAGAGCTTGGAGCCGCCGTAGAGGCCGTATTTACAGGGTTTTACCTTCTCTTCTCTGTAATACTTATTTTGATATTTTTATTCGGATGATTTGTTGTTTTTCCTCCATGTCTATGTGGAGCTAAACACTTTAGTTCTAAGGCTTTGACACAAACATGAAAGTTGACGTTTGATTATCGTTTCTATCTATTGATTTTCCATCTTTGGGTTATTTATTTATTTTTGGTCTTAATTGTTTGATTACTTGATCACTAATTGAACACTATCTATGGTGCGTGAATTGGACTTGAGAGAGGGAATTCACGTATGTAATAAGAATAAATAAGTTTGTCCGATTTAATCGTTTCGCTACTGAGGATAGAGATATACCCTTTAGCCCTACTTAGTTAAATACGGAGAAATAAATGCGTTCTTGTTACCTCTGACGACCATAGAGATATAGGCGTTATAGTAGCATCTACAGGCTTGTGAGTAGTTCGAGAGAATATCATAAAGTTATAATTAACCCGTCAACTAGTAACCCAAAGGTAGAACGATTTGAAGACTCAACTGGACTGTTAGTGGTCATAGCCCTAGATCTATCTCTTCTCCAATAAAAATCCACTCTTTCTTGGTTGAAGTTCATTATTTGTTTTCTTTTATTTTTATTCAGTTTATAAATATAATTTTGGATTTTATTTATTGTTTAGATAATTAGCATTAGTTTAATTTAGTAAATAGTTAATCATAAGTCTCTGTGGGTATGATATCTGGACTTTAAATCCTATATTACTTGTACGAACGCGTATACTTGCGTGTGCGTTTGGGAGCAACATCCATTGTTTAGCCCATCTTGACCCAAATGCACTTTGGGCAGGGTTGGGCATTGACCCATCTATTCAATAAGCCCATCTTGATTAGCCCAACTTTGACCCAAATGGCCCATTTGCCACCCCTAAACAAAACGATCACACCGGGTAGAACCTCTACTTAGATAAGTATTACCATGCACACATTGACAACTTATAGCAAAAGATATGTGGCTTAGGATCTATCATTATCCCTAGCTTGACCACCTAGCCACCACCACCAAATCCACCAGTGCTTCTAAAATTCGTATTATATTGTCCTATGTTGTATTATTTTAATGAATACAATGTCTGGATAGATTGTATCGTTTTTCATCGTTACATAATGTCACACATCAACAATTTGAAGGATAAAGTTACAAGAAAAGAAGGGTACGAAGTAGAGCAACTATTAGCTCAAAATGAGGGGAAAATAAGAAGATAAAGTAACGTTGTGATCACACCAAATTAGTTGTTACAAAAAATGAGACTTTCCTGTCGTTACATAATGATGGGTTTAACGATACAATACAACAAAATTAATAATAATCAAACAAACATTCCAAACAAGCTGTAATTATACAATGAGAAAAGCACATATACTGATGTTATAACAATATAAACTACCTGGGATGCACTGAAAATAGCTTGGCTTTGTATCCGGGTCTTCATTGTATCAATCAGGTGCATCATACCTTCCCCAAAAGCTCCAGCAATAGCCCCCATACGAACTATCAATACACTGATATTCAACAATGAAACACTTCACTTTGAGTTAATCAAGCTTAAAAGTTTCCATAAATAAACCATAAAATTAGCTTTTAAACTAACACATTAGTCTCAATCAAAAAACAACAGCATACCCAGTATTGTCCCATACGTGGGGTTTGGGGACAGTGGCGGATCTTGGATTTTCACTCAGAGGTTCAAAAAAAAAAAACAACAAAAGCTACAATAAGAAACAATGTTGTCCTTGGGAATCAAACCTTGGACATTGGAGCCAATTTTGAACACCTGGACGGCTTGAGCTAATCTTTTGCATTTGCTCAATATCTATCTTATATGTACAGTGTAGTTTTTGGCCAAAGCTATTTGGGTGAACATCCTCTTGCCCTCCTAAATCCTCCCCTGTCCGGGGAGGGTATGATGTATGCAGACCTTACCCCTACCTTTGTGAGGTAGAGAGGTTATTTTCGATAAAACCTCGGCTCAAAAGAAATGTACTCAAAGCATGATTCAAAGGAAAATAACGCTAGCGAAATACCTAGATAAACAGAGCAAATAAAGCAAACAAGCAGTAGTCTCAATCGTTCAAAGTAATTACACCAGACTAGTTAAAATCCATTATATGAATCCTCTAAAGTGTGGAAATTTACAATATATATGTGTGTTGCATTATAGTTTATTAATTGAGCATAGAGTAAGAGAATGCAATGAAGTTTACCAAAGAAGTGATTGTGTAATGCGTTATCAGACTGTGAGTTGGTGGCTATCATGGCGAAGAGCGTAGGGTTTTGGAATTTCTAGGTTTTTGAAAGTTACTTTTCCTACAAGTAAGATGAGCGCAGGTTTGTTTTTTCGTTTTTCATGTGCTGTGAACACTTGGACTTATGGGCAGTGTTTTAAGAGGCGTGGGCGCGAGGCGTGGGCGCGAGGCGAGGCGTTTTATATATGCGTAAGCCAGAGGCACGGGCGTAAGTTCATGAGTATTTAATTTTTAATATTTTATAGATTAATAAAATAAACATATAAGTAAAAAATACATTAAAATTATTAAGAAATAAAAGAATATATATATATATATATTATTATTATTATTATTATTATTAACATGCTAACATGGGCATGAACCATTAAAAAAAATCTTGAAAAGATGAATGACATAAAGATGCATTACACTAATAACATGACTATGATGAACCACATATATAATTAGAGTTGCAAAATGATACTCTATCCTAAGATTTCAAAAATAAAAATGACAATATTATAAAGTTATTGTTTTAAAACCTAAAATTAGATGACAAATTAATATTCATTATAATACAAATAGCCAGAATAGAGTCTTCAAAACATTATCTAAACTAGAGCGATACCTAACAAATTCTAAAACGAAAAACTTTTTTGAAAAAGATAAATTGAAGAATGCTAAAAAGATTTTGAAGGAAATAAAGCATGAATAAGGATAATGCAAGCTTGGAAGCATAGTGAGAATTGGAGGACAAAACGCTTACTTTATAGTTTGCACTTTGCATACAAAGGTCTAACGTGTATTTGTTACTCCGTAAACAACAAAGAGGAAAGATTATGAAATTAGGATAAACAATTAGAAATTATTTTTGAACTTTTGCGATTTTTAGTTTGAGAATTTACTATGAATTAAATTTTGGATATTTAGCTTTTTTTAAAAAAGATTTATTAAGCAATTTTGGCTCAAATTTGAAAAAGTTCTCGGGGCCTACGCCCCAAATGAACGTCCAGAATGTTGGGGCTAATGCCTAGGCAAACGCCCGGAAGGTTGAGGCGTACGCCCCACGATACTTACGCCTCAGGGCGTTTTTTCGTGCGCCTCGCCCCATAAACGCCATTTAAAACACTGCTTAGGGGTAGACATAGTCGGAAGAATAAGGTGGCAGGCCCCAAAAGTTTTTTTCTAAGTGGAAGGGCCTCATTTTCTTTTCCATTTATTTTGGGTCTAGAAATTACTAATGAGGTGATTAGAAAACACGCTAGGGCCTTTTTGTATTTTTAAAAACTTTGGGGTTAGGTTTCTAAACTTTCAAAACAACCATTTTTTTCTTTCCCTCTTACTTCTTCATTCTTTTTCCCTCCAACTCCAATGATCGTTGAGCTGCCTCCTTCTCCCACACCTCCGTCTCCAAAAAAACAAATTTGAAGGCAACTTTGGGATCGAAAAAAGCTATTTCAAGAGCCAATAGTTGAAGATTTCAGTTGCAGGTTATAAAAGCTCTAATTTGTTCCTATTCTAATTTCTTTCGAGTCCAAAATGGAATTTTTTAATGTCTTATTTTGTGATGTTATGAGTTTACAGTCATGGCAAAGCCCTAATTTGTTGATTCCAGTTTTACAGTCATGGTGAAGCCCTAATTTCTTTTTATTATGATGTTTGTTGAGTTACATTGTGTTTTGCATGTCTTATTTGTTGATTCTTTTGAGTTTATAAGTTTTGCATGTCTTATTTGTTGATTCTTTTGAGTTTATAGTTATGGTGATGACTAGAGGACGTTCCGGATCACTTTGGAGAGTTGACTACAAGCCTTCTTCATCCAGAAAAAGGCTAAGACCAGAGGTTATTGACCTAGATCCCGCCGTAGGTGAAGTTGAAGCCCCAAAGAAGAAACAACCAAAGGAATTAATTAATAGAGGAAGGAAACAACCAGAGAAGTTAAATAATAGACCAAAGAAACAACCAATGGAGTTAATAAATGGATAACAACCAAAGGAGTTGATTAATGTAGACGAGTTAAATAATAGACAAAATGAAGAACTAGATGAGTTGATTAATAGACAAAATGAAGAAGAGGAAGACGAGACGTCTCTTGATAAGATTCTCAAGGATATTGATGCATTTGAATTTGAAGAAGAAGAAGTAGTTAATTATGGTGTTCGAGAAGAGGAATATGGTGAATGCGAGGCTCCGGATGTTGAGGAGGACAATAGTGATCGCCCATCTGTTCCTAAAAACGTCAAGTGCACCGCCGTAGAAAAGCTGGAAAGGCTCCTGTTACACCTCAGAAAAGTCCCCGTACATGTACAATGAATAATAGACCAACGAAGGGCATGAGTGTGCGACGTTTTACTAAGTAAGGAATGATGATTCATGAATTTTTTGGAAATAAGAAAGTTGTAGAATTTCAATTCAGCCAGTGGTCGTAAAACAGAATACGGCCCGTAAAGTGATTTACGGACCGTATACTGCCATCATCCTCCAATGTTCCAAAAATTTCAACTTTCTGTCCAAAAGCTTAAATGGTAAAATACGACCCAGTTTACGGGCCGTAAACTGAAATACGGACCGTAAACTGAAATACGGCCCGTAAACTGTGGCCGTAACCATCATGACCTTCAGCAAACCTTTCTGTTTTTGATATGCTTAAATACGACCACGTTATACAGCCCGTAAACTAGTATACGGTCCGTAAAATGTGGTTTACGACCACTGTACACCCCGACTGTTGTTCATAAAAAAATCAGATTTTGAGTTATTAAAAACGGACCCTAAGCTCATTTTATTTCATTTCTCATCTCCATAATTCAAGAACACTCTAGAATATTCTCCAAACACTTCATCCAAGAGAATCAAAGGAACATCAAGATCAACAACATTAAATCCATGAAGCCAAGTGTATGAAACTCAAGTGAAGTTCATCCAAACCAAGAAATCTCAAAGGAGGTGAAGTAGGGTTTGGTGAAAGAGGAAGGAATTCCACTGTAGACTTATTCCACCATCATCTAAGGTAAGTTTCATGACTTTATCATGTTGTTTAAAGTATTGGAAAGCTAAGACACTTGAATTGTAGCAAGACATAGAAAATGGACCATTACTGAGTGAATAGTGCCATAATTGGGTGATAGCTAGGCTGGATCATGAATGTTGGTGTGCTTTGATTATGAATACGTTATAAATTACGTATAGACCATGGAGTAGGTGTGAAGTATGCGAAATTACGATGATGAGCTAAAACCACTAAAGGTGGAGAAATTGGAGAAAATGGTGGATTTTGCTTAAGATATATATATGACGATTGTTGATACGATATTGTAAGTGCTGTTGTAAATGTTTGGGAGTTGAAACGAGACATGAGAAAAGTAGTAGAAACAAAGGAAACGCTGCCCAATTGTCCCTAGAAATAACGACACGTTTTTATAGTCGATTAACTAATACTAATTCGAATTCTCTCGTGAAGGTAGCGACGTGATATCGAAGGAGATCAAGTGAACGATAGCCTAGCTAAACGATAAAGGTATGTGAGGCTAGTCCTTTCCTTCTAATGGCATGAATCCTATAGCATAAATTCCTTTCCTCTTCATGAGTTCATGTATTCCGAAGAAAGCTAAAAAGCCTATATCTATAAATGTCTATATAAGATAAGAGATATAATACGATGATGCCATAATGATAGAGATGTTATTTATTACACACTCACCTTATGTGCTACTTCCTTCAAGGTGAGGCAGAATGTCGATAATTGCTCCATAATACAATCGGGGGATCACGACCTTACATCACCCCGATAAGTATAGTTGATCTTGAGCCTTATGCATGCATGATTATATTACTATTACACCGCGCCTATTTGGCCGGGCAGTCACCGCCAAGGCGGGCAGCTACACGTATACACCATGGCCAGATGGCATGGGCAGACACCACTAGTGGGCGGCATGAGATGATACCCCGGACGCGGGAGGCCTGGACGCGGGCTATTGTTATTGACTATCACACCGTTCCGATATGGACGGGCAACTTACATATTATGCATATATGATATGATGACGAGTATGAGTAAGACGACATGCATTACTTCTCTTATAATTATCATTCAGATCTAGATGTTTCATATTGATGTTCTCATTATATTATTGTTGTCTTCCTTCATTGTTTATGCCTCTCATACTCAGTACAATATTCGTACTGACGTCCGTTTTCTTTGGACGTTGTGTTCATGCCCACAGGTAGATAGGGAGGCGAGCTTGATCTAGATCCATGGTAGCTGTCAGCTGATTGAGAGCACTCCATTGTTTGGAGGTGCTTGTGATTCTCCTTTTGGTATATATGCATATTTTGGGCACGACGGAGTCTTGTTCCGTCTATATATATATATAGTCTGTCAGTAGAGGCTCGTAGATACGCAGTGTGGGTTAGATGGTCTCACAAGATGTTATTATATGTATATATTATTTTGATGGCCGAGAGGCAAATGTATATAAAGCATTTATATTTCTATCTAAAATATGTTTTTCCTATAATTCGTGTATGAAGTTGATAAAAGGGCCTTAAGTGAGTAAGATGAGTGGTAGAGTGAGTGGTGCTCGGTGGCTAGCCCCGGGTACCCGTCGCGGCCCCTAGCTGGGTCGTGACAGCTCCGATTGAACTCATAGCTTCTTGAAGGCATTGATTTCTTGGCCAGGATCATAGTAAGGTCTACTATGAAGTCGTGGTTTGATTTTAAAGTTCAATAGCAAAAGCATAAACTTCTAAATATGTTTTGCAAAACTTGTTTTGGCCACTTCTTGGACTTGCGCTTACATTGGGACAAATTTAGTGGAAAGTTTGTTCATTCGCTTCTTCTACGGCAAATTAATAATTGAAAGAAAAAGCATGCGATGTAGTTTTTGATTGAGGATATGCCATGTTGTTATGGGCTAAGGGAATTTGCATTGGTCACCGGTTGAATCGTGGTGCCCTCCCTGGTGGAAAGGAGTTGAATAAGGTCCATAGAAAAGGAGACAAGTTATATAAAAAAGTTTAAAAAGTTAAATCAGGTGTTACCCAGGATTTTCTCGTGAAAAGCTTGGAAAACAAAACATTGACCAAATTGGACAAGCTTAAGGTGTCCTTGTTGTGGTTTGTTCACTGCATTTTATTGGCACATGACATGTCTAAACCAGTTGAGACGAAATGGATAAGCTTGGTTGATTCGTTGCGCGCTTTAACAAATATCCTCGGGAAAAGATATGCTTTGATTTGACATTGTGTTACTTGACGAACAAGATGGACATGTTGAAATTGTTTAAACAATTCAAAAAACGACTCCACTACAAGACCAACTTACTGTCTTTTTAGGTTCCCCTGGGCACATACCAATATCATTTTATTATAGACGATTGGTATTCGATTGACCCTATTATGTGTTTCATTCCATTATAGGCATGGGCATATGAAGTAATCCCCTTTGTCGGACGTAATTGTGCCAAATCAGGGGCTATTCCACTTCTAACTCCAAGGATGCTGATATAGCCCACTTCACGCCAAATACCTGTTGAAGAGATAATAGTTTGAACTTAAGTCTATTAGAATGTCAATATTGGTACATTATAGACTACATGATCCATTCAAAAATAAAATACCTGTTGAAGAGGTAGCAACTTGAACTTAAGGATATTATAACATCAATATTGGTACATTATAAACTACTTGAGCCATTTAAAAAGAAAATACCTGCTGAAGAGGTAACAATTTGAACTTGAGTCTATTAGAATGTCAATATTGGTACATTATAAACTACTTGATCCATTCGAAAAGAAAATATCTGCTGAAAAGGTAACAATTTGAACTTAAGTCTATTAGAATGTCAATATTAGTACATTATAAACTACTTGATCCATTCAAAAAGAAAATACATGTTGAAGAGGTAACAAATTTGAACTTAAGTCTATTAGAATGTCAATATTGGTATATTATAAACTACTTGATTCATTTATAAAGGAAATGCCTGTTGAAGAGGTAACAATTTGAACTTACGTCTATTAGAATGTCAATATTGGTACATTATAAACTACTTATTTTATGAACTGGTCTTGTTGTTTGTTGAACTTAAGAGGGTGCGTCCTTTTCTTTACCCAACTGTTAGTGAGATGGAGAAGTACCACATAAGAAATCTTGTACCTTATGACGACGACGAGGTGGATGAGGAAATAGATGCATTGAGGGAGGAGATTGCTGATGCGACATGGATCAATAGGCCAGGAGAGCCCCGCTAACAACATCTAGTAGAGCAGGAGCCTATGACTTCTGGAGATATTGGACCACATTCTATAGGTGGAAAAGCATACGGAGAATGTTCAATTAGGGGTAGTGAATTTTGAAAAGAGTGTAGTCGAGGACCGAATGTCGTTCTAGATAGACTGGCAGCATCTGAGAAATCAATTGTTGAGATTAAAGATGCATCAAGCAATTGATTTAGTTGAGTACAGTTTGTAATTATCTTTGTTTGTACATGTTCCACCAATTTTCCAATTAAAAATCGTGTTTAGATGCGAAATATTAACTTTGTTGTTGCTTTCATTATTAAATTTTAGAATCAGTTGTACATGTTCAAATGATTGAGTTTTCATTATTAAATTTTAGAATCAGTTGTACATGTTCAACAACATACCTAATTAATCCCACAAGTTGATATAAATTGAATGTAGACGTGATAAAGTATAAACTTAAAAAATGCATTGACAATCGCGTACAGCTAGGCTATGGATTAATTGTTCTACACGCATATATTTGTATGTATATCTGATTTTGGTCATATATTTTCTACAATAAATTTAATGATTACACCTATATGATCCCTTGCTAGTGTGGCTTTTCAACCACTAAACAAGGAAAGAGGGTTTAACAATTAATGTTTTGATGAGAAGCGGAAAAGACACTCATTTTTACTCCCTATAAATAAACCCCTCCATCTTCAATCCCTGTTCATAAAAAATCATATTTCCAAAACTCGTTCAAAACATTCATACAGTCAAAAATGGTCAATTTCAACAACAATTCAAACTTTAACAACAACCTCAATGGCCATGCTGACCCCTAACCCACCCCCCCGCGCACCTCCCCGAGCGCCTCCAACAGCGATACGAAGCCGTTGACCCTCGGGTTAGTAGATTGTTGTGGGAAGTACCAGCTTGCAGCGGGATTATCACCATGCCATTTAGATTTGTTGAACGCCTTTAGGAGGACATATGGTATGTATGTCACATTGCTTTGACCACGAGAGAAGATAATGAGCGCCATTGTAGGAGAACAAATAGGATTCTCACTGAACTCCTCGTTGATCGATAAGAAGTGCTCGAAGAATACAACACCTCCCACCTTCACCATCACCCCCAAATTCCCCTCA
This sequence comes from Lycium barbarum, assembly GCF_019175385.1. Lineage (NCBI taxonomy): Eukaryota > Viridiplantae > Streptophyta > Magnoliopsida > Solanales > Solanaceae > Lycium > Lycium barbarum. The sequence continues at coordinate 99,681,405 of NC_083343.1, read as the reverse complement.
AGCTCTGCACCCCCCCTCCCCTCAACCCCTAGCAGTTGCAGTTTCTCTTTTGTTCTTGTTTTTGGTTAATTGTTAAGTGTGCTGTTTTTTTGTTGTTTTATTTGACATGCAATATAAATCACCCTATGTAAATATATATTAAGATAGCTTCTTTATTTTATCGGTATGCACTTCTTTCCAGTCTATTTCTTTTTACTAGTTAGCCACTGATGATTGCCACACATAGACACTAGACCTAATTTTATCTTCTACTAACTGTTGGTGAAAAATGGGAAAATATGCGCTGATAACTTAAAGAGTTTCACGCATAGACACTAGGCAGCATTGGATCTTCTACTAGACGTTATTGAAAATGGAAAAAATAAGAACTAAATGGTGATTGCCACACATAGACACTAGACCTAATTTTATCTTCTACTGAGCGTTGTTGAAAAATGAGAAATTATGCACTGATAACTTAAACAGTTCCATACATAGACACTAGACAACATTGCATCTTCTACTAGATGTTATTGAAAATGGGAAAAATAAGAAATAACTGATGATTACCACACATAGACACGAGACCTAACGTGCTAGATGCAACATCCTTTTTCCTTCTCGCGAACCACGGGAGCGCCTAGCGCCCAGAGGAGCAAAGCTCATTTTCCTTTCAGGGTAAAGCGGCGCATAAAAAAGGGCTGGCCAGTCAAAAGTCCGATTCT